>NC_083407.1:104950179-105663440 GCF_020745735.1 Hemiscyllium ocellatum | reverse complement strand
AGTCATGCTTGGGGCTGAAATTATCGTAGTACTGACGGAATGACAATCTTGAGTACCCACTGACTGTAAGGGATCGCAGACCTCTCCACCCGGAAAAAGGCAGAAAGGCTGATGGGTTCTGATCGACCATCATTCTGCCTAACTAAGGCCTCTGGACCTGGAAGGTTCCATTCAGAGCCTTTTTCGCTCACATGAATGTGTGGAAGGAGCCTCAGCTTAACATTTATATCAAAACAACTATGCTAAGATGGGAAAAGTCCCTCCATATTGCACTGCCAGCATCAGCCTGGATTTTAATTCTCAAATCAACAGACTAAGCCTTCTACCTCTTAGCTCAGGGGCAGGAATGCAACAACTGAGGCAGGGTTCACACTGTTCTGGCACTCAACCAGATGGCACTGAAGCTTAAAGATTGACAAGTG
Source organism: Hemiscyllium ocellatum (assembly GCF_020745735.1). Lineage (NCBI taxonomy): Eukaryota > Metazoa > Chordata > Chondrichthyes > Orectolobiformes > Hemiscylliidae > Hemiscyllium > Hemiscyllium ocellatum. The sequence goes on along the minus strand of NC_083407.1, from coordinate 105,663,018 downwards.
TAACTATCGGCCAAGGGCAAGTTCAAGGTTGGCTGTAATGGTCTTCCATACAATAAACCGCCTGCCAACGTTCTTTGGAAAGACCATGGACAGAAAAATTGCCAACAGACCTGTAGCTGTTGGAGCTCTGCCAGATTTCAATCGGCCCTTGGTCCCAAAGCAACATTTCAGTCAACAATCTGGTTATCGATTTATGTGCCTGATGTCTCTTCCCATTTCAGAAGCCACGGAGAGATAATCTGCATCAGCATGTGCATTCAAAACAATTCTGATCAATGCCTGAACATCAAGCAAACAGTACAAAACTTTTCACAAAGTTTCATTATCCTTTCTTGGCTCCAGCTCAAGAGCACATCTGCTGTGAAGACTGATGAGATTTCAAAATTATCACTGATTTGAAAACATGGGAGTCGTCATTGTGGATTCTATAAATCTTTTTGCATACACCATCAATTATTCTGTAATTATGATTTTGAGATAACCGTGGATTAATTCAAACAAATAAAACATGAAAGCTTTTGCCAAAACTCAGAGAACAACTGCTCTGCACAGAGTTCACATCAGGATCGAGGGTGTTATTGATAAGATCCTTTATCTTTAAGCACTTCCAAAATCAGTTTTAAAAAGTAATGAATCAAATGACACATTCCAAATTTGTTATGCATATTAAAAACAAAGAGGAAAGGACTTCCAAAATTTGCCATAGTTCTTGCACTGTAAAACATACGTGAAGGTAATTAGGTTGAGAGATGCATGCACATCGCATCCGTGATCTTGGAGCAAATGTCAAAGAACCTTCATAAGGACATCAGCAACATTAACATACTGGATGCACTGCACAATGTTAATGAACTATTCACAGCATGCTACAAAATCACATTTCAGCATCAAATAATTTTATACTTCAGTCAGATTTAAGGTTGCCAATTCTGGTTGGATGCATTCCCAAAAGTTCTGTCAGGAGACATTCCACCTCAGAACACCCAATCAAACAGCATTCTCCCAAATCTCCAACTCTGGTTTATATAACCAACAGATAAACATATTTCAAAGACATACAAAATAAAAAAAACATGCTTTCTTTTCATGCACTTGGTTTTTGTTCCAGGTGGCTTGCAGCAAACTGGAGACGAATCTATAATTACTTAAAAATCAGCGACAACCCTGGAAGTCTGGCAACAGTCGTTGGATTTTAGCAACATCTACCCTACATGATGCGTCATGGTAATTTTTAATAGTCAACACCTTGCATCTCACAATCTATGTACCAAGCAATGACTGAAGTTTCTTGCTAAACGAGGTTTGCAATATCTTATGAACACGAAAACTTATATTACTTATGGAACAGCTACTATAGTCTATAAAAGTGATTTTCATCAACAGTCTAAATGATTGGTGGCTTGGATTTAACTCAACTATGTCTGGTTAGTCTCTTGCTCATTTTCATTTAGTGAGGTTAATTAAAAACTAATTTTCACTCATTTCTTTCCAAACCTACCCTTCATTAATTTTTATCCCCACCTGATTTCCTCCCAGATTTCACATTAAAAATAAGGTTGCTCCGCATTTAATACAAAATTGTCTGATGTCACGAATGACCGTGCACTATTTCAACAAATCTATATAAGACAGCATTTAGGATACAGCTTCTTTTTTAAAAAATAAGCGGACCCCGAGAGCGAAAAGTTGTCCTTGGGATTGAGAGACATTTTATTTCGACGAAAGTGACAAAGTATCATTTGATCAGAAACCAAAGAAAAGGCACACCAGCAACAATATTGAAAGGCATGTGACAGGTACCATACTTAATTTACTTATTTTGTTTATATGTTAGCAAGAACACTGAAGATATTGCATCTAAAAACAACAACATTGAAAGCATGCCTCAGAAGTTTAATGTTTGTGATGGTACTGAATTTTCTCATCTGCCATTTTAATACAAAAGTTAACCAATAATTTTACTTAAAATCTTCAAGGGAAAGTGCTGAATGAAAATAACAGAGGAGTTTCATGTGAACATATTAAGTTTACAGAATAGAATTTATTGTCACTTGTACTTTTATAAAAACTACAGTGTAAAGTGTTTCAAGTTGCCATACCCCTGAAAAAATTAAGACAAAGTTCATTTTTGTTCAATTCATGGCTCATGGGTTCCCAAGGTTGAGGAAAAGACAGAAACCACATTCTCCACTGCTGCAGAAAGCAGACATCAAAGCCATTGAATCTCAGGCCATTGGAACCCCAGATCGAACCTCATGCTGCCAAAGACATTGCAGAAGCAGCCTGAAGCGTCCACCTCGATGCAGAGGTTGCTGTTGATTTGGAACAATTTCAAAGTCCAAATTCTTCAACGAACTGATGATTTTTCTCAAGTACATGGGAAATCAGCATCTCTGATCGTCGACCCTCAGTTTCCCTCAAGGGGCGGCACAGTGGCTCAGTGGTGGGGCAACACGGTGGCTCAGTGGTGGGGCGGCACGGTGGCTCAGTGGTTAGCACTGCTGCCTCACAGTGCCAGGTTCAATTCCAGCCTCGGGAGACTGTTTGGAGTTTGCACATTCTCCCAGTGTCTGTGTGGGTTTTCTCCGGGTGCTTCGGTTTCCTCCCAAAATCCAAAGATGTGCAGGTCAGGTGAATTGCCCATGCTAAATTGCCCAAAGTGTTAGGTGCATTAGTCAGGGGTAAATATAGGGTAAGGGAATGGGTCTGAGTGGGTTACTGTTTCAGAGGGTTGGTGTGGACTTGTTGGGTTGAAGGACCTGTTTCCTTACTGTAGGGAATCGAATCTAATCTCATCTACTTCCAATTCTGCCCAGTCAAAAAGAACACCCAACTCTATTTTTATGGTTGCATAAATAAAAAGACAAGAACTTTCAAACAGAATCAGAAAACATATTTTTTTTAAACGTCCTCATACTTTTGGTTACTTGTTGCCATCTCTGGGTGATATATCGTTAACATCTGAAGATGCTGGGTCAATGCATTACAACCTTGAACCTGAGCAACCACCTGAAAATTCACTCATGTGAAAAAAGTAAGAGATTGGTGTTAACAACGACAAGAAAATATAAATAGGAGTCGGAGTAGACCAATCAAGCCTTAGCGCTGTTCCACTATACAAAATTATCATGGCTGATCAACCAACTTCAATATCCTGTTCCCACTTTTCCCCCCCTACTTTTTGATCCCCTCAGCACTGCAAACTACATCTAACTCCCTCTTGAAAACATTCAATGTTTTGGCCTCAACCACATTCTGTGGCAGAGAATTCCAAAGCTCACCACTCTCTGGGTGAAGAAATTCCCTCCTCACTTCAGTCCTAACTGGACTAGCTCCATACCCTTAAACTGTCGCCCCTAGGTTCTAGACTCCTCAAGATAGAACAACTTGTCAGGAAAGACCAAATCAGTGAGCAAAATCAGAAGACAGAATATGGATACAACCTGACGTGGGGTAGGAATGAGGCAATATATTCAACAGCACAAGCTAGGAATGAGAGCATATGCTTGAGAGATAAGACACTAAATATTAACTATGAACAGAAAAATGTAGAGGTTCAAAATTATCTTTCCCTGAAAGTGGAAGTGGAAGCTATTATAGCCTTTTTTTTAAAAATAACCAACTCACAAGGTAAAAGACGTAATGATGAATTTATGAAGAAACATTACTTCAGCCACAGTTAGAATTCTGTGCAAATGTTTGTATGCATCATTATAGAAGAAATCTCAGATCCAGAGTTAATATCCAGCTAATGCTCACCAGAATGACAAATTATCATAATGAAAGAGTCTTGAGACATGAAGGCAATTCATAGAGCACAGGAAATTTAATCCTGGCAGTTAAAATTATTCAGTGTTTTGATAAAATGAAGTGAAAAGAAAAAAATACTGGTTGAGGAATGAGTCATCAACTTCAAATCATCATTAAGAGAAGAAATATGTTTGTGAAAAATTTCTGAAGGCAAAGGACTGTTGGAGCTTGGGATATTTTGACACAGAAAGCGACTGAGGAAGAGACCACTACATTTTAAGTATTTTAAACAGTTGATAATATGGGGCTGTGATGAGAACACGCAACATCGGGATTAGCTTTGATTGCTCAAAGAGCCAGATACAATGGGCCAAAAGAGCTCCCACTGTGCTGGAAGCTTTTGCTCTACAAAAGAAGAAATTTCACGCAGATCTATGGAAACAAGGTGGCTCAACCATATTACAGAAAATTAGCTAAGCACTGCCACCAGCAAAATATTACAACTGTCTCTCAGCTTGCCTCTTCCAATGCACTTGATCTTATTTTAAAATCTAAAGTCATGTGTAGTCTGCATTGATGATCAGTTATCCGGTCCCCAAGGGTGGTGGAATGGTTCAGAACTCTTCATGGTGTAATAAATCAGACCCTGCAACCACACAGGATAAATGTGGTTTTCAACAGCTTCCTCATTTCCCCTCCCCCCACATTATCCCACCCCAAGCCTCCAACTCGGCACTGTCCTCTGGACCTGTCTATCACTCCCCCCCCCTCCCCATCACCTGCCCCCTCACCTTCATTTACCTATCGCTTTCCCAGCTACCTTACACCTCCCTCCCACCCTCCCCACCACCCCTACCCTGTCCCATTTATCTCTCCGCCCCAACCCACAAGTCTCATTCCTGATGAAGGGCTCATGCCCGAAATGTCGATTCTCCTGCTCCCCGGATGCTGCCTGACCTGCTGTGCTTTTCCAGCAACACACTCTCAACTCTGATCTCCAGCATCTGCAGTGCTCACTTTCGCCCAGCAGCTGCAATCGTCAGCATCACTGTGACGCAGACGAGGATTGCGGACCTGAGCACAACTTGGGAAATCAATAATGGTGAGCTTTCTCTTGCCTACAACCTGTGACACAGACTGGCACCTTCCAAGGACCAGGGCTATGCACTGAGGGATGCACTAAAAAGTTTGGGGCAGCTGCCTTCAAGGCGCAGTGTGGAAAGACCACTGCCTGAGGTCTTCCTGTTGATGTTAGTTGGGGATCCGTTCAGTTACCCGACCCTCCTAGTGCCTCAATGTATGTAAATATCGTTTTGTATGAGTAAAAGTCTTTGGTTTGCTGGAATAAAATCAAACTCAAATGGTTGTTTACTTGATATGTTACTGTGCAAAACTGAACTGCATTTGTGGCAATGTATATATACAAAGAGATTTCTTTAAAAAAAACATTAAAGTATATGTTTGAAGTAAGACACAAATTGAGCCAGTCAGATCAGCAGTGGAATGAAGTTGGGGGCAAAATTGCAGTAGATCTCCCCAATTAAAACCTGAGGGGTGAGGTCCAGATTGATCTCAGGCAACAGCTAAACCCCAACATGAATCCTGCCAGAATTCAAAAATGAGATGAGATTAGATACGTTTATTAGTTGGTGCACTGAATATAAGAGTTGGAGAGTCACGTTACGCTTATACAAGACATCGTTTCGGCCACTTTTGGAATACTGCATACAATTCTGGTCTCCCTGCTATAGGAAAGATGTTGCCAAATTTGAAAGGCTGCAGAAGAGATTTACAAGTATGTGGCCAGATTTGGAGGATTAGGGTGAGAGGGGAAAAGATATAAAAGAGACCTGAGGGGCAACTTTTTCACGCAGAGGGTGGTACATGTATGGAATGAGTTGCCAGAAAAAGTGGTGGAGGCTGGGACAATTGCTACATTTAAGATACATTTGGATGGGTATATGAATAGGAAGGGTTTGGAGCGATATGGGCTGGATGCTGGCAGATGGGACTAGATTGGGTTGGGATATCTGGTTGGCATGGACGGGTTGGACCAAAGAGTCTGTTTCTATGCTGTCCATCTCTGTGACTCTATGAACCTCTTTTCATCTTTAAACTTTGTTGACCTGACTTCTTTCCTTTTTCCCCTCATTGAACTTCCCCTTAAATGCATCTGGCATATTCACTTCATGTTCATGGGTTGAACTACAATCATGATTGGTTGCTCTCATATTCCTTATTTATGTCCTTGGTGACTACCTGATATCAATGGCCTTTTGTTAAAGCCCGTGGAAGAGGAGGCAGTTGGAGCATTGATGCAAAGTTTGTTGAGGGATGGAATACAAAGAAGTGATGGACACTTTTTCTTAGACCGGAAGAAGAAATACAGTATATACCATAAACAGGTGCTACTAGTTCAGTACATCTCTGGGTCGCAAGACTTGCTGAGCTGTAATTGACATGCTGAATGGTCACCTTCAGTGGTATATCTTTTCTATTTCTTGCTCTATCTCCAAATGGAAATGCTCTCACTGTATCTTCAAAATAAAAGATGTTTCCCAAGAAGCTCAACCTGTTCATACTTTACTAATAGTTACGACCTTAAACCTTTTAGTAACAATTGCGTAAATTTTTTTTTTACAACTTCTCCAGAGCCTCCACATTCATATTTCTAATCTAGGGCACCAGAACTGTATTCAGTACTCCAAGTGTGGTTTAATCCAGGGCTATGTTAATGAGTAAGTTTGAAAAAAAAAGTGCAGATTCTAGAAATCAAACAAAAACAGAAATTGCTGGAAAAACTCAGGAGGTCTGGCAGGACCAGGGGAGAGAAATCAGAGTAAATGTTTCAGGTCCAGTGACCCTTCCTCAGAACTGGACCCAAAAATTCAATCAAGTTTGTGAAACATGATTTCCCACGCACAAAGCCATGTTGACTATTCCTAGTCAGTCCTTGCCTTTCCAAATAATGTACATCCTGTCCCTCAGGATTCCCTCCAACAACTTGCACACCACCAAGTCAGGTTCACTGGTCTATAGTTCCCTGGCTTGTCCTTACCACCCTTCTTAAACAGTGGCACCACGTTTGCCAACTCCAGTCTTCCGGCACCTCACTTGTGACTATCAATGATACAAATATCTCAGCAAGAGGCCCAGCTATCACTTCTCTATCTTCCCACAGAGTTCTCGGATACACCTGATCAGGTCCTGGGGATTTATCCACCTTTACCCATTTCAAGACATCCAGCACGTCCTCCTCTGTAATTCAAATATTTTACAAGATGTCACCATCTATTTCCCTACAGTCTATATCTTCCATATCCTTTTCCACTGTAAACATTGATGCAAAATACTCATTTAGTTTCTCCCCCGTTTTCTGTGGCTCCACACAAAGGCCACCTTGCTGATCTTTGAGGGGCCCTATTCTCTCCCCAGTTACCCTTTGTCCTTAATGTATTTGTAAAAACCCTTTGGATTCTCCTTAATTCTATTTGCCAAAGCTATCTCATGTCCCCTTTTTGCCCTTCAGATTTCCCTCTTAAGTATACTCCTACTTCCTTTATATTCTAAGGATTCACTCGATCTATCCTGTCTATACCTTAGATATGCTTCCTTCTTTTTCTTAACCAAACAATCAATTTCTTTAGTCATCCAGCATTCCCTATACCTACTAGCATTCCCTTTCACCCTGACAGGAATATACTTTCTCTGGATTCTCGTTATCTCAATTCTGAAGGCTTCCCATTTTCCAGCCGTCCCTTTACCTGCGAACATCTGCCTCCAATCAGCTTTCAAAAGTTCTTGCCTAATACCATCAATATTGGCCAAATTCCAATTTAGAACTTCAACTTTTAGATCTGGTCTATCCTTTCCATTTTTTTTTAAAGCTAATAGAATTATGGTCGCTGGCCCTAAAATGCTCCCCCACTGACATCTCAGTCACCTGCCCTGCCTCATTTCCACAAGAGTAGGTCAGGTTTTGCACCTTCTCTAGTAGGTACATTCACATGCTAAATCAGAAAATAGTCTTGTACGCACTTAAACTCCTCACCATCTAAACTTTTAACACTCTGGCAGTCCCAGTCTATGTTTGGAAAGTTAAAATCCCCTACCACAACTACATTATTATTCTTACAGGTAGATGAGATCTCCGTACAAGTTTGTTTCTCAATTTCCCTCTGACTATTCGAGGATCTATAACACAATTCCAATAAGGTGATCATCCCTTTCTTATTTCTCAGTTCCACCCAAATAACTCCCCTGGATGTATTTCCAGGAATATCCTCCCTCAGCACAGCTGTAATTCTATCCCTGATCAAAAATGCCACTCCCCCTCCTCTCTTGCCTCCCTTTCTATCCTTCCTGTAGTATTTGTATGCTGGAACATTAAGCTGCCATTCCTGCCCATCCCTAGGTCATATTTCTGTAATTGCTATGATATCCCAAAATGCAGTTTAATTTATTAGTTCTACCTTGTCCCTGCCTGCCCTGACTGTTTGACTTGCTTCTGTTCTCAACTGTTACCTGTCTCAGACTGATCTCTTTCCTCACTATCTCCCTGGGTCCCACACCGACCCCTCAACCTTAATAATTTAAATCCTCCCGAGCAGCTCTAGGAAATTCCCCTGCCAGTATAATAGTTCCCTTCCAATGTAGGTGCAATCTGTCCTTCTTGTACAGGCCACTTCTACCCCAAAAGAGATTCCAATGATCCAAAAATGTGAATCATTCTCCCATACACCAGCTCCTCAAGTGGAGCATAAAACTCTGGCAATGCTTGGGCAAAATGGCCCGTTTCTCTGCCATATAAGTGATGACAGTGTCTTGGTTGGTATTCCAAGTTCACAGTCAACCTGTGAACTTGACAACAGATCAATGAATTTTGCCGACTAAGAAACACATTCCAACAACAGCTGATGTCATGGTTACACACTCCTTAAAGCAAACAGTGCCTTGCACAGTCCTTTTATTTTCGGAAGTAGAGGGATGATAAACAATTGCAGGAGATTCCCTCTCCCTAACTGCGTCGATAAGAGTGGAAAGATTGGACTTGCATTCAAACGGAGGATGTCCTGGAGAAGAATGGTGTGGTCAGTTGTGTCAAAGACTGCACAAAAGTTCAAGGTGGGAAAAGGAGAATAACCCACAGTCACAGTCATGATTAATTCTACTTGTGCATAATTAAGAAAATTTCACCTCTGGAGCAGAGGCTTGGGCTCAAGTCCCACCTGCTCTACGAAATGTGTCACAACATGCCTCAACAGGCTGGTTTAGAACATGCATTATGTGGCAGGTTTGAACATGCAATTGGAGGGTATTAAATTTGTAGTTAAGCAAAAAGGAAACACAGATTTGGAAGCTGGCAACAAGTTCAAAGATGAGAAAGAGGAAAGGCTATTTAGAGGTGAGGAAAGAAATATTTGAAAGGTAGGCAGAATAGTAACAAACGAGAGAGGGGGTGGGGCACTTAATATTTGCCAGTGTGAGACCCCAGGAAAGGAAACCAGTAATTCACTGGAAAGTGAAGGAGGTTCTCCTCAAGGACAAGGTGATCTTGGAGTGGACGCAATGATGGATAGAAGGGAACCTTAAAAAAAATACATTGTGGTGAGAGGTAAAGAAGAATGTAGCATGGACAGCCAAACAATGATTTCAATCTTGGTTATAAACAAGAATTGGTTGGGCATGAGAACAAACCACTTATCAATGCAGAGATTATAATTCAGCTAGCAAACATAGCTGGTAAAATTCCAAAGAGAAGAGGGAAAAACACAATTTTATCATGAATTGCTGCATTCCGTTACTTGGTTAAATTGTTCAATACATTGGATGATGGCAGTGATAGATGCTGAGCTCTGCACTGTAAACATTGACTCAAGTTCTCCAGATTCCTTCATCCTGCTCCACAGTCAAACTCTCCCCAGTGAAAGAAAACAGAGCAAACCTTTCCGTCTTGGATCTCCATTCAGAAAATGTCACAATTGTTCTGTAAATATGTTCTGCAAATTTACAATTGATGTGTGGAAATAGGGCATTGTACAACTTTGGTCTGATACAGGAACAGGCCAAAATTTAAAGCGGTCGGTTTCTCAGTTATTCATCTTTCTGCACATTAAAGGATGCAGTTTTTTTTCACAAAACACACAGCCACACATCAAAACAGTATGAAATTGCATGTCTGCAAAACATTCTTTAATGCAGCTCTGATCAGAAAATACATCTGAGGCAACATTGGAAATAAACCTCAGTACTTGTTCCACTACAGTTTGAGATGTAGAGCTGCACAGTTTCCATTCAATTACCCTTCTACAACCCTTTTGTTCCACTCTCCAACACAATCACTGGATGCTCCATAACAACCTTTGTCAACCGACACTTTGATCCACACTTCAGTCCTTTGCAAATTAACTGTACAGCATTCAAAACAAAAGCTACAATTTTTGCTCGACATTCTGCCATAATTTAAGATTTAAAATGCAACATAATTGCAAATCCTTAGACCTCAGGCCATTAACTTTCGTGTATTAATTAGAACCATAGAAGTAGAACCGTAGAAATGATACAGCACAGAAGGGGCCATTTGGCCCACCTTGTCCATGCTAACTCAAAAGACACCCAGATGCCCTTTCTGATCCCATCTTTATGCACATGGGCCACAGCTCTGCAGCTTACAGCATTTAAGGTGCAGATGCGGGTACTTTCTAAAAAGACTTTGGGTCTCTGCATCCACCACCAAATCATGCAGGGAATTCCAGGTACCTACCACCCGTGAATTGCTTATTTTGTAGCTTGAAAAGGTGAAACTTTGTATGCAAAAATGCACATAAAACAAGTTTTACTTTTATGATCTATTGCAGTACTTGATTGTCCAGACCTCTAACCAGAAAGCCAAAAACCACATATTTCTTATGGATGAAATTATTTTAGGGTAGAAATTTATTTCCAAACAGCAGCACATATTGTGCCATAACAGGTCAGCAACCCATCACACTTGACTCTTGATATTCAGTCTAAGTGCAATAACACAAAATAAATTTGCCATTAGGGATAACATATCAAGCACTGTGTATCATGGTCAGTCCATCGCTAACACCAGCTTTGTGTACCATTTCAGATTATTTCAAAGCTTTGGACTGTACAAGGAAAAGTTACTTTCAGGACCAACATTTCCAAACTAATGTACATTGGATAATAAACATACGAAAACCAAATTATCCATGACATTGACTTGAGAACACTGCAATTTGTTTTGATACAAAGATGCAATTCTTTGGCATAATCTTTAGTTAAGTAAATTGGTCAGGTGGTGGATAGCAAATGGCAATATGAATTAGCTTACTTAATGTTGCAGGTAAATAAAACTTTTGATTACTTTCCATCTCATTAAATGATGGTTTATGGTGGTGAACTCTATTTTAAGCCTCATCAGGTGTGGCTCAGGAAACCCAGTCTAGCATAATGGTATCAGCTGCAATTGTTGCCATGGAAGATCGGGGTTTGAGAAGGGACAGGAATTGCTGGTCTGTGATTTCTCTGGGCTCTTTACCCACTTTGTCTAATCTCTTCCAATGTCTCCAGACATCATGGTCATCAGAAGTGTCTCCCACTTGAAAGTGTTAATGCCCTGAGACAGTCATATCTAACTTGCATACCTGTCCTTATAGCAGAGTAATGGACACACAGCATCTCGTGATCATTCCTCAGACAGAAACCGTCGGGTAATATGCCATCATCCATCTGATGAACGTGGATATGGCTGAGATGTTGTTGGTTTTGCAAGAAAAGTAAACTGGTGGAATTAACACAACCAGAAATTAAGGTCATTTCTGCAACCTGAATAGAGGCATGGGGAGAGGATGGCTGAGGAGTCAACGAGTGTCATAAAGACCAGCTCTTTCAACTGCTGAAAGAGTAAGGGAGAAGACGTGTTAAGGAGTGGTAGAGTGGAGAAGGATGATCCATTGTAGGTGAAATATGATGGAGTGATAGGGGAGGACAAGGGTAGGGCAATGGCAAAGAGTTTAGGGAGCTGGAAGAGGGGTGAAAATAAAGGACTGACAGAAGTGGGAAAAATGGAGCAAGAATGAGCTGAGTGGGGAGAAACATCAGACACATCAGAAACAAAAGGTGGTGTTGGCCAAATCAATGCCATGGAATTGGGGAATTTGGGAGAATTGAAACAGAGTTCTTACAGAAAGCTAGTGTAGTCACAGTCGCTGCAGAAATCAGTGGGTTTAGAATAAACATTTCTTTGTCAGCTATCATGTAAAGATAGGGAAGGCAAGAGTCAGAGGTAGACCATTTGAAAGCAAGGATGAAAAATAAAGGCAACTTTGATTACTCAGTTAAGAATGACAGAAATCACACCTATAGATTCAATGCTGTACCAGATAAACATAGTAAAGGAGGGGACTAAGTAAGGCTAAGTCTAAGAAAAAATGTTGTATCTCTCATGAAAGGAGGATGAGAGATCAATTAGACAGTGTTTCCAAAGAGTCATGACAGGCATGTTTGATATTATTCTATGATTTTCAAAATTTACACATTAGCAAGAAGTCCTGCCTGAAAAAATGAATTGTTTGATGTGGTTACAAAAAAGATTTGAACTGGAGGACATAAGTTTAGATGCAAGGGGAAAGATTAAAAGGGACCTGAGGTACAACCTCTTGCAGAGAGGGTGGTGCATATATGGAAGGAGCTGCCAGAGGAAGCGATAGAGGAAGGTACAAATACAACATTTAAAAAGACATTTGGACAGGTATGCGGATAAGAAAGGAGAAAGTGAGGTCTGCAGATGCTGGAGATCAGAGCTGAAAATGTGTTGCTGGAAAAGCGCAGCAGGTCAGGCAGCATCCAAGTAACAGGAAATTCGACATTTTGGGCATAAGCCCTTCTTCCTGAAGAAGGGCTTATGCCCGAAACGTCGAATTTCCTGTTCCTTGCATGCTGCCTGACCTGCTGCGCTTTTCCAGCAACACATTTTCATGCGGATAAGAAAGGTTTACACGGATATGGGCTAAAGGCAGGTAAGTGGGACTAGTTCAGTTGTGGTCAGTATGGACAATTTGGGTTGATGGGTCTGTTTCCATGCTGTGTGACTCTAACTCTATGGCCTACAAAGTTGGGGCATAAACATTACATTTAGCCAAATTTTTCATGAAAAGGGAAAACAGACCACAGAAGGAGTAATGAAATTCGTCAAAGGCTCCTGGTGACAACTGCTCACCAAGGCGGTCTGCTGGAAAAAGGAAATATATTTCACAGTGCGTGAGAAGACTGGACTGGGCCCAATGACAATGCACTTTGTGCAAAGGCTGACTTATTATCTAGACTCAGGCATAGAGAATGGGCAATAGACAATAGGTACAAAGAGGAGGCCATTCTGCCCTTCAAGCCTGCACCACTTTGGCAAGGTACCAGAACATGAAGCCCTACCATGGAAGACAAATTCAAGCAAAAGAATTGAATCAAGTGTTCGCCTTCGATACTTATTTACATAACGTGTGCAGCCTTCAAGCCCCTCCTCCAGGTCATTTATAAAAATGACAAACAGGAATGGTCCCGAAATAGATCCTTGTAGAACACCACTAGTAACTGCACTCCAAGATGAACCTTTACCATCAACTACTACCCTCTGTCTCCTTCCAGCCAGCCAATTCCTAATCCAAACCTCTAATGCACCCTCAATGCCATACCTCCATAATTTTTGCACTAGCCTACCATGGGGTACCTTATTGAACGCCTTGCTAAAATCCATATACACCACATCTACTGCTTTACCCTCGTCCACTTTCTTGGTCACCTTCTCAAAGAACTCAATAAGGTTTGTGAGGCACGACCTGCCCTTCACAAAACCATGCTGACTATCCTGGATCACATTATTCCTATCTAGATGTTCATAAATCCTATACCTTACAATTCTCTCTAAGACTTTGCCCACAACAAAAGTGAGACTCACTGGCCTATAGTTACAAGGGCTGTCCCTACTCCCCTTCTTGAACAAGGGAACCACATTTGCTATCCTCCAGTCTTCTGGCACTATTCCTGTAGAACAACGACGACATAAAAATCAAGGCCAATGGCTCTGCTATCTCCTCCCTAGCTTCCCAGAGGATCCTAGGATAAATGCCATCAGGCCCAGGGGACTTATCTATTTTCACCCTTTCCAGTATTCCCCGGACCTCTTCCCTACATACATCAAAGCCATCCATTCTAATCACTTGTGACTCAATATCCACATCAGCAACAATGTCCTGTTCCTGAGTGAATACTGACGAAAAGTATTGATTTAGTGTCTCTCCAATCTCCTCCACCTTCACGCACAACTTCCCACTACTATCCTTGACTGGACCGATACCTACCCTAGTCATCCTTTTATTCCTGACATACCTATAGAAAGCCTTAGGGTTTTCCCTAAGGAAAACCAAGGACTTTTCATGTCCCCTTCTCGCTGCTCTTAGCTCTCTCTTTAGATCCTTCCTGGCTACCTTATAACTCTCAATCACCACAACTGAACCTTCACGCCTCATCTTTACAGAGGCAGCCCTCTTCCCTTTTACAAGGGATTCCAATTCCTTATTAAACCACGGCTCCCTCACAAGACCCTTTCCTCCCTGCCTGACTGCTACATACTTATCAAGGACACCCAATAGCTGCTCCTTGAACAAGCTCCACATATCATTTGTGTCCTTCCCTTGAAGCCTATTTTTCCAATCCACACATCCTAAGTCATGCCACACCGGATCATAATTTCCCTGCCCCCAGCTATAACTCTTGCCCTGCAGCGCACACTTATCCCTCTCCATCACTAGAGTTTCTTCCCACAGTCCAAAGATGTGCAGGTTAGGTGAATTGGCCATGCTAAATCACCCATAGTATCAGGTGAAGGAGTAAATGTAGGGGAATGGGTCTGGCTGGGTTGCTCTTCAGAGGGTCGGTGTGGACTTGTTGGGTCGAAGTGCCTGTTTCCACACTAAGTAGTCTAATCTAAGTAATCTAATCTAAAAAGAAATAGAAAGAAATGATCTTGGATCAGATGCATCAGATTCATGTGGGTGAAAATAAGGAATAACAACGGAACCAAGACTTGGTAGGAACAACTATAGGCCCAGTAACTGTAGGTTACCAGGCAGACAATAAATCAAGAGATAAGGCATGTAGAACAAAACAGGTACATTGATTATACGTGACTTCAATCTTTAGAGATTTTTTTAAAAATCAAATTGGCAAAAATAGCCACAGGGAAGAATTCTGAGAGTATATTCAGGACAGTTTCCTCAAACATTATGCTGTGGATCTGACCAGATGTAACTATTTTGGATCTCATGGTATGTAATGAAATAGATTTAATGATCTCAGGCAATAGTGACCATAACATGACAGAATTCAGCGTTAAGTTCAAGGTTGAGAAACTCGAGTTGGAAACAATTGTGCCAAATTTAAATATAGTTAAGTACACAGTCATGAGAGCAGAGTTAGCTGGAATGGATTGGGAAAGGAATTTAGCAGAATAGACGGTTGAGGAACAATGCCAGTTGTTTAAGATACAGTTCATGACTCACAATGAGGAAGGTAGAATCAAGGAAAGTTAACCAAGGAAGTCAAGGTTAGTAACAAATTGAAAGAAAAAACATGCAAAGCGAGAAATATCAGTGGTAAATCAGAAAAAAGGAAAAGTTTTAAAAGCCAGCATAAGATGAACAAAACAAAAAAAAGGGCAAGAATGAATGATGAAGGCAAATTAGCAAGTAATGTAAAGACGGACAGTACGGGCTTCTTTAAATGTATGAAAAGCAAGGAAGAAGCCAAAGTGACCATAGGCCCCTTACAGAATGATGCTGGCTCTAAAGTGTATTAAATGGTGAAATAGGCATATTTTTAATCAGCAGAAAAAAAACAAATGTTTGAGGAAAAGGCAGGAAAGTGGAGATAAGGATGAATCAGATCAGCCATGGTCTCACTCAATGGCAGAGCAGACTGGATTGGCTAAAAGGTCATGGAGAGCAGGGATGGAAGTAGTCGGAACTGAGTTGGTCAAAGAGTGCTTGTTCTGTTGCAAGAATGCCTTCATTGAAGAATCTCTCTTCCTCCCTCTACAAGGATTTCAGTGAGTCCCCCTCTCACTGCATCCCCCAGGTCATCTCCTCTGCACAGAAGCTATCTTAGCCTGCTGGACACACTTTCCTCATTCCTGATGAAGGGCTTATGCCCGAAACATCGAATTTCCTGTTCCTTGGATGCTGCCTGACCTGCTGTGCTTTTCCAGCAATACATTTTCAGCAAAGAGTGCTTGCGTCAATGTGCATTTGAGTTAACAGACAGAATGAATATAGTGTGCATATCTCGCGTGCCTGCTACCTGTTGTGCAGCAAAAACTGTTGGAACCAATGGATTCAGATTTATTGTTGACTCCTCTCCTTTCAGAGAGAAAGATGGAAAGAAATGGATATATAATTTCACTGAGATACACTGCATTTTCTCTCAAAATTAGCTGTTCAGTTTCCTACATGACAACGTCACCTACATTTCAAAATATATTTCACTGGATGTAACACTGTCTGAGGCCATGGTGCATACAAGTCCCACATCAGAAGGCAGCTTAATTCCTTCCTTAATGGAAGCAAAGTAATCAGTTGCAACTAGGGTCTGTGAATCATTATGATCCAGTGTGTTTGGTCTCTTTCTACCCATACTGACGGAAAATTCATAGGCACAATCTTGTATCAACTGTGAATGCATTAAAATATATTTCGCTTTGAAGGCTTTGTACAAAATACAGAAATGCCTCACAGCGCCAGGGACTCCGGTTCCAGTCTACCCCCAGGCCTGTGTGGAGTTTGTACATTCTCCCCGAGCCTATGTGGGTTTCCCCTGGTGCTCCGGTTTCCTCCCACTGTCCAAAGAGTGTAGGCTAAGTGGACTGGCCATGCTAAATTGTCCAGTGTTGAGGAAGGTGCTGGTTAGGTGGATGGGAAATGCAGGGATAGAGTAGGGAGGTAGGTCTGGGTAGGGTGCTCTTTGGTGGGTCAAATGGCTTGCTTCTGCACTGTGGGGGTTCTGCGATTCTAACTGAGAAGGCTAGGATTTTCCGGTTTTAGAGGGAAGGTAGAGAGGATATTTGTTAGGGGTGTTCAAAATCATGAATGAGTAAGACTTTGTCAGAAAAGTTGAGAACAAGAGGACACAAATTGAAAATGAATGGTAAAACGAGCAGTGACCGATCAGGATCTAGAATGCACTCTGTCACAGGCAGATACAATTCATAACTTTGAAAAGTGACACAAATGCGCTGCTGAAGAGAAAAGTTTGCAGGGCTTCAAGGAAAAGGCAGAGCTGTGGGACTTGGGTGTCTTTTGCATCGAGCCGGCATAAATACACTGGACTGAGTGTCTTCCTTCACTGTTGTAACATTCCATGATATACACACCATAGCATTCAACTGTGTACAAGCCTAACTGCTTCAATGACACCAAATTCACTCCTCAGTACAAGCCAGGCAAATGCTGCAAAATAAAAGGAAACCCTAATGATATCAGTGTGATTTACTTTCAATGGGAGCTAAGTCTAGCAATTCTAACTTACGTCTGTGAGCATTAAAGAATGGCGGGTATAAAATAAGTCCCCTTTATCAAAGTAAACAACTGTGAGCAGAATTGAAATTTTAATAGACAGGTTTATTTGAAGCATAAAAATGTTTTTTTTAGAAAAAAGGTGAAGGTTATTTTCATAAAATTACATTATCTGTCACTTGTTTTGCACGTTAAACTAATTACTTTGACCTAGAATATAGTAATTCCACAGGAAACACATTAATTACCCCATCACAGTGCACAGCTAAAATATTGTCAATACTTCTAAATACAACATAATGCTGCCCTCTACAGTACGTATTCCTGGTGCAATTAAATGGATCTGGCAAATATTTAATTTATTAAAACAACTGCATTTAAATAGCACTACTAACAAAATAAAAAGTCATCAAACAACATATGGCAACAAGTCCACACAAGGAGATATTGGACAGATGACAAGAAAACTTGTGCAAAAAGACAGGTTTAAAGGATCTTCTTAAAAGATGCGCACAGAGATTTAGGGTGCAAACTCCAGACTTCAAGAATTCAACAGCTGAAGACTTGTTGACTGATGGTGGAACAATTTCAGTTAGTGGTGTGCAATAGGTCAGAATTCAAGGACTCCCAAAATCTTGGAGAACTATAGGTGTACACAAATAGGTGGGGATGAGGTCAATGAAGAATCTGAAAATAAGAGTGAGAACTTTAAAAATAGGGTAACTTCTAAACTTGGATACTGTGTTAATCAGTGGGCATTTGCAAGATGGATAAATTGGCCTTGTGCATATTAGGACAAAACCGCAGTGTTTGAGGTGAACGTAAGTTTATGGAGCATGGAAGATAGGAAGATGGTCAGGAGAACTCTGGAACAATCCAGTTTAAGTGACTGACAGACACGAATGAGCCAAAGCAAAGCAGAGGCAGAGCTGGCTACATTACGGAATTGGAAGATGGTGATATGAGTGATGGTATTATAACTTGTGGTCAGAAGTTTATTTCGGTGACAAACACGGCTCACATGTTTACAAACACTGATTTCATCTTTGACTTGCCAGAGAGAGTGAGATAGACTTGGTGACTCAACAGCAGAGTTTTGGCAGAAGACATTGGTTTTGATCTTGAGTAATTCGTGGGAATACATTCCCTAGGGGTGGGTCTGTGTTTGTTTGTGCTCGAGTGAGGAGGAGCTGTTGAATAAGCTTCCTTATAACCGCTGTTTCTTGGTGAAATTAGCTTGTTTTATTATTTCCTAAACCAAGTTCCATAGCCATGCACATACGCATGTCAAATAGGCTGTCCTTGTCGCCTGTAACAAATCGGTTACTGTTGGTTACTGCGCATCCACACAGCTTATAGGGCACACAGGTGATGAGGTAAAGCTAAGTATAATCTGCATATGGGTAAAACCTGATACAATTAATCGACCTACCCAGACACACTGTGACACACATTGCAGGAGCAGGTGGATTTGAACCAGGGTACACTGGAACAAACAAAAAAATAGCATCAGGTTCTACATGATGCCATAAAGGGACAACATATAGATGGAGAACTCTAAAAGGTAAACATATGGTTAGTGCAGGAATAAAAGTTAATCAGGTGATGCTGTAGTCACAACTGAAAGAAAAGAATGGAATCAAGTACAGTTTCACCCTTCTGGACTCTGGGAGAAGAGGGACTGGTGGGAGTTGCTATGGGGGAGGTCTTGTCAAAGACTGAAGACAGATTATAAAAAAACAACAAGAAATAGCGTACCCTTATCATAATCATGGAGAATACCATTTATGACCTTGATAAGAACTGCTTTAATATAGGGAACAGGGCAGCAACCTGATTGGTGAGAATTAAACATTAAGTTCAATGAAGAAAAGGACGCAATATATTGAGCCAATATCATGCCCAAAAAGGAAAAGGAGAAATACTTCCTCTTAATAGAAGTTGAAAGAACATAAAATATTGGAGGGCAGAATGCAATTAGCTCATTCATCTGAGACATTAGCTGCAATGATGTGAGCCATGGCTTGGTGATGGTGCAAATTAGCGACTGCATTTCCTGAATTATACAGTGATGTTTGACTGCAAAAACCATCATTAGCTGTACAGCACCAAGCAATGTCTTATCAGTGTGAAAGATACATTAGAAACATAAGAATTAGGAGTATAACCACCCATTTGGCTCCTTAAGCCTGCTCTACCATTCAGCAAGATAATGGCTGAATGTTTTGAATCTACTAATCTCTGCCTTTTAAACAGTACTCTGCTCATCAGTTCTTACCACTGATATAAATAACTTCACTCTCATCAACATTGTACTTTATTTTCCACCTTTTTGCCCAGTTAACTGCTCCTACCATCTGCTTTTATATTACTTGCCAAATTCTATGTAATCTCAAGCTTTATTTAATCCAGCTTTATCAATTTACTACTCATCCTTTGTAACTTCTTATAAATTTGTCAGTCCAAGATTATGACATTTTTACTTGCAAATTTACAAAATTTTGAAACCCAATATTATCCTGAATTCTTCCAGTTAGTTCCTCCACTTTTCCAATGGAATCTTGTTCCTCAAATCCTCAAGTATAAATTCATTGAAATTATATATTATAAATTATTTCTTTAAATATTTGTTATTTAATCAGTTTTCTTAATCAAATCAACCTGTGACTTTAGTTAAATTTAAAATCCAGATTTAGTTTCGGACTTAACCACAACAATATCAAGCTTACTTTGAAATTTTACCATACGATCATTATTCCCCACAGGATTGTTTCACACAAGATTAATTAGCTTGATTTTCTTACATAATATTATGTAGTCTGTAATGCTGTTGATTTCTTAATGTATTTCTCCCAAAAACATATGAATTATGACTGGGCATCTTTGAATTGGCAAGATGTCATGATTGGTGATATGACTGCAATAATATTTTGAAAAATATTCAACTTCATAGAATCCCTACAGTGTGGCAACAGGCCCTACCGACCCTCTGAAGAGTAACCCACCCAGCTTCATTTCTCTACCCTATTATCCCATATTTACCAATCTCTATTGCACCTAACCTACACATCTCTGAACACCATAGACAATTTAGCATGTCCAATTCACCTGACCTGCACATCTTTGGATTGTGGGAGGAAATCGGAGAACCCTGAGGAAACCCACGCAGACATGGGGAGAATGTGCAAACTCCACACTGGGTGACCTTGCCTCATATCTTCCTTTGGTCTTATCAATTTATTTGCTTGCCTTGTATCAAACTCAGAATACCTTTAATCCCTTCATCCAAACCATCTATAAAAATTGTCAAAAGTCGAGGCCCCAGATTTGAACATTGTGCACACTGCTCATCACATCGTGCAAATTAGAAAATGACCTATTCTTGGCTTCCTGTTAGCTAGGTAACCTTCTATCCACAAAAGTATGTTGACTTCTATACCATCAGCTTCTATTTTCTGCAATAACCACTAATGTGACACTTTCTCAAATGTCTTATGGAAATCTAAGTACAGCACATCCAATAGCTCACTTTTATTTTTTAGATTACTTAGTGTGGAAACAAGCCCTTCAGCCCAACAAGTCCACACCGACCCTCCGAAGATCCATTCCCCTACATTTACCCCTTCACCTAACACTATAGGCAATTTAGCATGGCCAATTCACCTAACCTGCACATTTTTGGACTGTGGGAGAAAACCCACGCAGACACAGGGAGAATGTGCAAACTCCACACAGGCAATTGCCCGAGGTAGGAATAGAACCCGGGTCCCTGGCGCTGTGAAGCAGCAGTGCTAACCACTGTGCCATCATGCTGTATTATCCACAGCATATGTTACTGCTTCAAAGAATTCTAATGAGGTGGTTAAATATCATTTCCATTTCACAAACCTTTGTTGACTCTGCCTTTATTACCTTGAACTTCTCTAAGTGCTCTGTGAAAGGATTAAAGGGTTTCAGTTAGTAGTGTTTCTTTTAGTAAAATAAGCTGTAATCAGAAAATGGAATTAAGAAAGTGCAAAGGTTGGGTGTGGTGGTGGGGAACATAGGAAAGCAATTAAGACAGCAAAGAGGGAACACGAAAAAACACTGGTGGGTAAGATTAGGGAAAAACCCAAGATAATCTCCGTATATCAAGAGGAAGAGGACAACCATAGTAAGAGTAGGCCACAAGAGGCAATTGCGCGTGGACTGGAGGACATTGGTGGGGTATTAAACAAGTCTTCGCTTTGAAGGAGGAGATAGGTACAGAAGTTCTTCAGCAGTATGATTTTGGGAGTGAGGAATTATCAGAGGTTTTGGCAGGCTTAGAAGTGGATAAACCCCCAGGTCCACATGATTTGCATCCCAGACTGCTGTGGGAAGCCAGGGAGGAAATTACAAGGGCTCAGGTCCAAATTTTTAATTCCTGTCTGGCCAGAGGGAGTGGAGAAGTCAGAGGAGTGGGGGGCAGCTAACTTTACAAGAAGTGTGGTAGAGGTAAATCAGGGAATTACAGATCAGGCAGTCTTCTAGTAGTGCTAGGGAAATTATTAGAGAACATTCTGAAGGGGTATATAGACACATTAGTCGGATGGGTAGATAGAATAGCAGGGCACGAGAAAACTCGAAGAGGTAGAATCTTGCGATAAATGCCCCAAAATCCCTGAAGGTGACAGGACAGGTTAACAGGGTACTTAAGGAGGCATATGGATATTTACCTTTCTCAGTTATAAGAGTAGGGAGGTTATGTTGGAACTGTATAAAACTTTGGTTAGGCCACAGGTGGAGTCAGTATGTAGTTCTGGTCTCTACACTACAGGAAGTGTGCAATTACACTAGAGGCGCTACAAAGGAGATTCATCTGGATATTGCCTGGAATAGAACAGTTTATCAATGGAGACAAGATGGATAAATACGGGCTGTTTTCTTTAAAGAAAAGGAGGCTGGGAAGGGATCTGATTGAGATGTAAAAGATTCTGAGGGACAGGAATAGGGTGAATAGAAAGCAGTTGCATCCTTTTGTTGAAGGATCAGTAACAAAGGGACATAATTTTAAGGTTAAAGGCAGAAGTTAGAGATTTGAGGAAAATCTTTCTATATCCAGAGAATGGTGAGAATCTGGAGTACACAGCCCGGGAGTGTGGTTAATGCAGGAAACCCCAGCTTGTAAAAAGTACTTGAATGGACTCTGGAAATGTGATAACCTTTAAAGTGATGGGCCAAGAGCTGGAAGGTGGAACTCATGTAGATTTAAAGTAGCTTTTGTTGGTGTAGACTCAATGGGCCAAATTGAGAACAGAAGTCTAGCAGAAATAAAACAAATAACTGCAGATACTGGAGACATGAAGCAAGCAAAAGCAAATTGCTGAGAACTTCAGCTGGTCTGGTAGCGACTGTGCAGAGAAAACAGAATTAACACTGAGATTAACAAGTATACTCTAGGTTGATTATTCCATTCCTTATCCAATCTACTAAGGTAAAAGAAAAGATCACAGAGTGAAGGGTGCCAGAAAAAGGAGGTAGCCTAATCAGTTAGATATTGGAAGTCTTGAATGGATGAAGACAATGCTTATTGATTGTATGTGCACATGGTAACAAAGAATGAAGCCAGGGACGTTTGTTCAGCATATGATGTGAAGTTTTAAAATTGAATAATGACATATCTGCTTTTAAAAAAAGTGTAAAAAGTAAGGAACTCTTTTGGCTTAAGAGTACTATCTCAGTTTGCCCAAGGTTGCCTCTCCTTATGTACATGAGCAAACGATCATAACCTGTAACTGATGTTCCTGGATGTTCATCAAGTCACACAACAATATTCTGCTATAATGGTGTTTAATAATTGTTTCTAATGTTTTGCCAGTGACAAATGTTCAGCTAACTAGCCTGTAGTTCCCTGTTTTCTGTCTCCTTTCCCTTTTTGAATAAAGAAGTTACATTGGCTATTTTTCATTCTAATGAAACTTTCCCTGAAGCGAGGAGGTTTTAGAAAATTCAACCCATCACAACAACTATTTCACGAGACACTTCATTTAAAATCCAAAAATGAGGTCCATTAGGATCCAGGGACTTGTTGGAGCTGCAGCTCCAACAAGTTATTTAATACCATTTCCCTGGTGATTGCAATTTTCTTCAGTAACTCCTCTCCTTCCATTCCTGGCTTACAGCTATTTCTGCAATGTTACTATTTAGAGTCATATGCCTGAGCTACCAGCATATCATGGGAATGCTCTGGGTTGATTCACTAACTTTAATTCTTTGAATTGGTATTAGGATAGATAATTGATATTATGTAGTGAAGGATACTGACACAAAGTCTTTGGAAGAAGATAGATAAATGTTTACTGTTAATAAACATTGTATGACATAGTTCTTATTAGTTTGTAACATACCATGTTTCTGAAATATAATTTCTTGTAAAACATGAGGTTCAACTTAAAAGCAACTACACATTACTGCTACTGCAGCACTAGTAAAGAGACATGATCACAGATTTTGGGAGATGCTAATCAATCTTTCACATCACAATGAGCAGAATTTGTGTTGTTATATTTGCTAACACTTTCAGGCGTTAACTGCCTATACAGCAGTTACTAATATACTCTACTATGATGATAAGTGGGCAATTCTAGTTCAAGTCATATGACATCTCCTTTTTCCCCCATTATTAATTCTGCAGGCTCATTTTCCATCATACCAATGCACACTTCATTAAATATTTTGCTTTTGAATTCTCTAGAGAAACTCTTAATACCTGTTTATATGTTTCAAATCAACTTTCTCTCCTATTCCATCCTTACTAACATTTTAGTTAGTTATTCTTTGCTGTTTTACATTTGTCTGCTCAACCTGATTTGTTTCCCATCTTTGCATGATTATTTGCTTTTTCTTCAAATTTAATACTGTATTTAACATTGTTAATTAGCCAAAACATGACAGCCCTTCCCTTCTCACTTGTTGAAATGTACCCAGCCTGTGTATTGTTAAATATCTCCTTAAATGTTGTTGCTGTTTCACATTGATGTATCCCTTACCAAATTTGTAAGATCCGTTTTGCTAACTCTGCTTTGATCTCCCTTATCATTGCCCTTGTTTAAATTCAAAGTACTAATTCATGGACCCATACTTTCTCCATCAGACTGACTAAGTTTCAATTATGTTATGATTACAGTCTGTTCTGATATAAGTACAGTTCCGTTCCTTTGTGATCCCACATAATAAGAAAATGGTATAATAGTAGCACCATTTAAATCAATGGGGCCGGAATCATGTTATAGCCAATATGTGGTTAGCATTGCTGTCTCACAGCGCCAGGGACCTGGGTTCGATCCAGCCTCAGGCGTTTGTCTGTGTGGAGTTTGTACATTCTCTCCATGTCTGCGTGGGTTTCCTCCTGGTCTCCAGTTTCCTCCCACAGTCCAAGGATGTGCAGGTTAGGTGAATTTGCTATGCTAAATTGCCTATAGTATTTGAGGATGTGCACATTAAGTGCACTAATCATGGGAAATGCAGCATTATATGTTAGGGGGATGGGTCTGGTTGGGATATTCTTCGGAAGGTCAGGGTGGACTTGTTGGACTGAATGGCCTGTTTCCAAGCTGTAGGGATTCTATGGTATTCAATGGTATGGTAAGGGAAGTTCGCATTCTACAAATACTGGTCTAAATTCTGTGCCACGTGCTAATGAGGCAAGGAATGGGGAGAGAGAGGAGTTGAACACATGGCTACAGGGATGGTGCAGGGAGGGAGGGTTTTGGATTCTTGGATAATTGGGGCTCTTTCTGGGGTAGGTGAGACCTCGACAAACAGGATGGTCTTCATCTGAACCAGAGGGGTACCAATATCCTGGGGGCGGGGGGGGTGGAATATTCACTAAGGCTATTGGGGTGGGTTTAAACTAATCCAGCAGTGGGATGGGAACCAAAATTGTGGTTCGAGTATAGAAAAGGTTGAGAGTAGGGAGGTCCAAAATCAAGTTTCAGGGATGCAAGATGGCACCAGCAAGCAAGAAGTTGGTTTGAAGTGTGTCTACTTCATCGCCAGGAGCATCCGGAATAAGGTGGGTCAACTTGCAGCATGGGTTGGTATCTGGGACTTTAATGTTGTGGCCATTTCTGAGACATGGATAGAGCTGGAATGATTGTTGCATGTTCCAGGATTTAGATGTTTCAGTAAGAACAGAGAAGATAGTAAAAGGTGGGAGGGGCGCTGGCACTCTTGGTCAAGTATTACAGTTGTAGAAAGGATGTTTGGGGACTTGACAACTGAGGTAGTATAGGCTGAGGTTAAAAACAGGAAAGGAGAGGTCACCGAGTTGGGAGTTTCCTATAGGCCGCCGAGTAGTTCCAGAGATGTAGAGGAAAGGATAGCAAAGATGATTCTCAATAGGAGTGAGAGAGACTGGGTAGTTGTCATGGGGGACTTCAACTTTCCAAATATAATATAATATAATATAATATAATAGATGGGTCAGTTTTTGTCCAGTATGTGCAGGAGGGCTTCCTGACACAATATGTAGACAGGAGAAAGTGAGGACTGCAGATGCTGGAGATCAGAGCTGAAAATGTGTTGCTGGAAAAGCGCAGCAGGTCAGGCAGCATCCAAGGAACAGGAGATTCGACATTTCGGACATTCCCTTTCCTGAAGAAGGGCTTATGCCCGAAACGTCGAATCTCCTGTTCCTTGGATGCTGCCTGACCAGCAGCGCTTTTCCAGCAACACATTTTCAGCACAGTATGTAGACAGGCCAACAAGGGGCGAAGCCACATTAGATTTGGTATTGGGTAATGAGCCCGGCCAGGAGTTAGACTTGGAAGTAGGTGAGCACTTTGGTGATAGCAATTACAATTCTGTTATGTTTACTTTAGTGATCAAAAAGGATAGGCGTACACCACTGGGCAAGAGGTGTAGCTGAGGAAAAGGCAATTACGAAGCGATTAGGCGAGATTTAGGAAGCATAGGATGGAGAAGGAAACTGCAGGGGATGGGCACATTAGAAAGGTGGAGCTTTTTCAAGGAAAAGCTCCTGTGTGTCCTAGATAAGTATATACCTGTCAGGCAGGGAGGAAGCTGTAGAGCGCGGGAGCCGTAGTTTACGAAGGAAGTGGAATCTCTGGTCAAGAGGAAGAAGGCAGCTTATGTTCGGATGAGATGTGAAGGCTCAGTTGGGGCACTTGAGGGTTACAAGGTAGCCAGGAAAGACCTAAAGAGAGAGCTCAGAAGAGCCAGGAGGAGACATGAGAAGTTGTTGGTGGATAGGATCAGGGTAAGCCCTAAGGCTTTCTATAGGTATTTAAGGATGAGAATGATGAGTAAGGTTAGGGCCAATCAAGAATAGTTGTGGGAAGTTGTGTGTGGAGTCAGAGGAGATAGGGGAAGCACTTAATGAATATTTTTTGACAGTATTCACTCTAGAAAATGACAATGTTGTCGAGGAGAATACCGAGATACAGGCTACTAGACTAGGTGTGATTGAAGTTCACAAAGGAAGTAGTATTAGAAATCCTGCAGTGTGAGAAAATAGCTAAGTCCCTTGGGCCAGATGGGATTTATCCTAGGATCCTCTGGGAAGCCAGGGAGGAGATTGCCGAGCCTTTGGCATTGATCTTTAAATCATCATTGCATACAGGAGTAGTGCCAGGAGACTAGAGGATAGCAAATGTGGCTCCCCTGTTCAAGAAGGGGAGTGGAGACAACCCTGGTAATTACAGGCCAGTGAGCCTTACTTCACTTGTTGCTAAAGTATTGGAAAAGGTTATAAGAGATAGGATTTGTAATCATCTAGGAAAGAATAATTTGATTAGGGATAGTCAGCATGGTTTTGTGAAGGGTAGGTCATGCCTCACAAGCCTTATGGAGTTCTTGGAGAAGGTGACCAAACAGGTAGATGAGAGTAAACCGGTTGATGTGGCGTATATGGATTTCAGCAAGGTGTTCGATAAGGTTCCCCACAGGAGGCTATTGTACAAATTGCGGAGGAATGAAATTATGGGAGATATAGCAGTTTAGATCAGTAATTGGCTTGCTGGAAGAAGACAGAGGGTGGTGGTTGATGAGAAATGTTCATCCTGGAGTCCAGTTACCAGTGGTGTACCACAAGGGTCGGTGTTGGGTCCACAGCTTTTCGTCATTTTTATCAACGACCTGGATGAGGGCATAGAAGGGTGGGTTAGTAAATTCACAGATGACACTAAGGTCGGTGGAGTTGTGGATAGTGACGAAGGATGTTGCAGGTTACAGAGAGACATAGATAAGCTGCAGAGCTGGATTGAGAGGTGGCAAATAGAGTTTAATGTGGACAAGTGTGATGTGATTCACTTTGGTCAGAGTAACCGAAATGCAAAGTACTAGGCTAATGGTAAGATTCTTGGTAGTATAGATGAGCAAAGAGATCTCAGTGTCCAGGTACTTGAAAGTTGCCACCCAGGTTGACAGGGTTGTTAGGAAGACATACAGTGTTTTAGCTTTTATTAATAGAGGGATCAAGTCTGGGAACCATGAGGTTATGCGACAGCTGTACAAAACTCTGGTGCGGCCGCACTTAAAGTATTGTGTACAGTTCTGGTCACCACATTGTGGAAGCTTTGGAAAGGGATCAGAGGAGGTTTACTAGGATGTTGCCTGGTATGGAGGAAAGGTCTTACGAGGAAAGGCCGAGGGACTTGAGGCTGTTTTCTTTAGAGAGAAGAAGGTTGAGAGGTGACTTAATAGAGACATATAAGATAATCAGAGGGTTAGATAGGGTGGACAGGGAGAGCCTTTTACCAAGTATAGTGATGGCGAGCACAAGGGGGCATAGCTTTAAATTGAGGGGTGATAGATATAGGACAGATGTCAGAGGTAATTTCTTTCCTCAGAGTAGTAAGGGTATGGAATGCTTTGCCTACAACGGTAGTAGATTCACAACTTTAAGCACATTTAAGTTGTCATAGGACAAGCATATGGAAGTACATGGAATAGTGTAGGTTAGATGGGCTTCAGATTGATATGACAGGTCAGCACAACATTGAGGGCCGAAGGGCCTGCTCTGTGCTGTAATGTTCTATGTAAATTCTTCAATCATGTTATTGCCAATTCGCATTGAAGAAGCCCACATTATAACAGAACCGACTGTACTACTACTTAGTGACATTTTCACTATGAGGTCATTAATAATGCTACCTTGTATCACAAACCCAGGTCTAGAATAACCTGCCCTCCAGTTGGCTTCAGAGCACGTTAGTTGGCTCCAATTCTAAGAAACTCCCATGAAATGTTTCCATGAACTCATCTGGGTTATCATTGCCCATCTGTGTTAAATTCATTTCATGAACTTGTCCTACAAGCTATTTTTGACAATTGGGTTTTCCCAGTTTATATAAAGACTAAGCTCCTCACAATTATTGAATAATGCTTGTTACAAGCTCCTATAATTTGGTGATATTATGTACTCTGTCCAACACTATGACAATTGGTACAATGTCTATAAACTACTCCCACCAATGTTTTAGTTCTTTGTTATGTCCCAAATTTGGAACACAAGTCTTCCAAATCCACAATTCTCACAATTTACTGATATTGCAGAACAACCGGTGGCAATTCCCTCTATATTTCTACTCTTTTCAGGGACCACAAAGTTAAAAATCACACAACACCAGGTTATAGTCCAACAGGTTTAATTGGAAGTACTAGCTTTTGGAGTATTGCTCCTTCGTCAGGTGGTTCACAACCATCTGATAAAGGAGCAATGCTCCAAAAGCTAGTGCTTCCCATTAAACCTGTTGGACTATAACCTGGTGTTGTCTGATTTTTAACTTGGTACACCCCTGTCCAACACCAACATCTCCAAATCACAGGTACCACAAATTTGCATTGTAAAGTTCTGGAGGCAGTGAAAATAAGAATATTGATGCACAGATGCAGTTTTAAAAGTGTAAAGTTTCTTTCGAGAACTGCAGAAAATAATACAAGATGCAGTCTCTTTTACAAGTGGGTATAGGTGCCCACAAATATAAGAAAGTGTCAGACCTCTGGGAGATGCTCAGCGGTGATGGAAAAGGTGATGTTAATGCAGAGTTACGTTCAGATCTACATGTAATCATTAAGCAATAAAATGAAATAAAAATATATTTGGTTCTATGTGAGGTTTTGAGAAAGTGGAGAGAATTAATCTTTGCTTGTAGGGGTAAGGTTTCATCAGGGATAGTTTTGCAAGGATGTGACCAGGTGGATAGATGAGGATAGTGCAATTGATATTGTTTATATGGATTTCAGCAAAGTCTTTGAAAGGTCCCACATAGGAGATTGACAAAAGGAAGTAAAAACACATGGGATCCTGGGTAACTTGGTAAGTTGGATTGAAAACTCAAAGGGTGGTAGTAGAAGGCCATTTGTGTGATTGGAAATCTGTGTCCAGCAGCATATCTCGGGGACTAGTGCTCGATCCCTAGTTACATATATATATCAAATATACACCACACAAACACACACACACACACACATACAGGGGATCTGATAAGTAAGCTTGCGGATGACTCAAAGATGGTTGTGTGGTTGATAGTGAGGAGGGTTTGGGTTACAGGAGGATATAGATGAGTGGATCAGATGGGCTGATCAAAGGCAGATGAAATTTAACCCTCTTAAATATGAGGTGATGCACTTTGGAATAAGAACAAAGACAATGGAATACTCACTAAACGGCAGGGCATTGGAAAGCTCAGAAGATCAGAGAGATATTTGGGTGCTTGTAAAACGATCCCTGAATGTATAGAGCAGGTATATACTTGCCATTATCAATCGTGCCATAGTTTATAAAAGTGGGGAGGTTGTGTTGAAGTTATAGATAAGTTTGTTTATGCCACAGCTGGAGTAGGGTACGTAGTTCTGGCTACCACAGAGGTGATTCACAGGTTGTTGTCTGGTTTGGAGGAATTTAGCTACGAAGAGATGCTGGGTAAGTTCAGATAAGAGCAGCAAAGTTTGAGGAAGGACCTGATTAAGGACTGGACGACTATGAGCAGCATGGACAGGGTGGACCAAAAACAGCTGTTCCTTTAGTTGAAGGTTCAATAACCACAGGGCATAATTTTAAAGGTGAAAGGCAGGATATTTGAGGATAGGCGTTTGCACCCAGATTGTGGTGGGAGGGTAGTTGAGGCAGGATATCTCACAACCTTTCAAATGTACTTGGAAAAGCACTTGGAGTGTCATAATAGTCAAGCAATGGGGCAAGTGTGGATGAGTGGAAAAGTGTAGGTTTTTTGTCAGTGCAGACCTGTTGGGCTTGGGACCTCTTCTGTACTGTATGATTTCATGACAGCGGGGTAGCAAATAAATACTTTATTTCCTTAGGGTGACTCGATGCTAAGTGTTACAGTTGTATGTCTTCAAGCTGTTACATGTGCAATGTTCACACCAAGGATTTGATGCTGATTATGAAGAGGTTACCAAATAAAGTCATTTCCCATAGGTTTCTTCAGATTATTAAGTCAAACAACAGGCTACAGTAAACAATTTGCATTGGTTAGGGATTTCCAAGTTATCTCATGCCAACACACCACTTGGCCCTGTACAAACAAATGAAAGGTGCAAGGTGTACAGTATGGGGTGGGGACGGTGGTATAGGGCTTTTTTCCTAACTTTTTTTCTTTCTTGTGCTGCTGATACACAGTGACATCACTTAAATTTTACATCTGTATTCCACTACTGGTAAACAATATGGCTAAACACACAGTGCAATGTCATCTGAAATCTGCTTTATTCCCTGTAAACATAAGTGCCATTCTAATAACAACTTCATGGTTTCTACAGCTCTCTCAACCCCAAGTTGCCAATGCCTTCACTGCACCTTGCACACTCACCCATCCCATCCTTACAACCCTCAGTATGGTGTTTCATAACAATAGGACATACAATAAAAAACAAACATGTCAGTACACATAAGCCAGTAATTCAATCTCAATTTATAACTTGATCTCCGTGTTTACGTGGTCATGAAAACCACCCAAATATGTCTTTGTAAATCTGCCCTCCTCTGTAGACAGAGGTTCATGCACATGTGGTTAATATTAGTTAATTTGTTCACATACTTATTGAAAATTTTGAAAACCTGCAGTGCTTACATTTGCACATGCACACATTTTGTAAATCAAAATCACAGTTTCTATAAATGGTGCTAATTTTTGATTGGGAGAAAGGAGAAAATTTGACAATTTTGTTCTATTGAGCGCCGAAGAAACTCAATAGAACCAATAATCAAGATAACAGCAGCCACAGCCATCGCACATCTATAAACAGATTTGCTAAGTCTCAAGACGGCATGTATCCTCATCAGAACGAGTATAAGAAAAAAGTGCAAGAGACTTGCTGACAAGACCTTTATTGCCAAGAGTCCTCTCTCAGTAGTTAGATGTCAATTTTGCAGCAGAACACCTTGCAGTACTAATGCTCTAACCTAGTAATAAACTTTAAAATAGATTTCAGAGGGGGAAAAAAAAGTCATGTTGTTTATCAGTTGCCTGAGTTTGCTCTGGAAAGTAGCAACTGTTATTTATTGCTGCACTTGTGATTTAATTCCTGTGTGGATACAATTGCCCAGGTTACCCACTAATTCAATATCTTGCAGTTAATTTATTGCAGCAGTTATTCTCTGTAGAACATTAGTTCTCTTTGCTGTAACCCAGCTTGTTATTCTGCAATGTTTTCACAATGGACATAAGTCAGAACTTCAAATGATCATACTGAATCAATGGTTTCTGCCCCCAATGGATCTGCTGGACTTGCTCGGGTTAGCGAAATCTTTTACTATGGCATAATAAAGGCTTTGATGCATATTCCACGCTTCAAATGCCCAAAGTTATTTCCTACGGGAGATGGAGAAAGTAAACCTGAAAGGTGACTCACATTGCAAATGCATGTCCACAAGTGCAATGGAGAAGATGGAGTAGCAAATGCTTAGCATCAAATTACACAGTGGAAAATAATTAGTACAACAGTTACAATTATGATGTATTTAAAGGTTTCAAGGTGATGTTGGGATGGCCAACAATTGCTGGTTATGTCAGCAACTATAATTGTATCAAAGGCTCCACAAATTCTAAAAATGTTTTCCTCCAAAGATTCATAAATATTAATCCCAAGTTTGGAAACTGCAGAGGAGGAAATAATGGGAGAATGTAGGTAGTACAGTGAGGTCAAAAAATCAAATGCAAAGAATATTGCATCAGCAATGCTTTGAAACTTGGAATTCCACACTCATCCTTTTTGAAGCTCCAAACCATGCATTAAATCTTAGCCAACTCTACGCAAATGTGTCAGCTGGAAATGTGGGGTAGTTCCTCCTCTCTGCATTCATGTTCATGTATTGTCACATTCTCAGGTAAAATGATAATGAACTTGTAATGAATTTAAATTTTTGATACTAAAGGCTGTTTGCTTGTGAAATGTTTATTAAAGCAGCTTGTGGCTAACGCACCATTACAGTGCTTTTGGTTCTTTGATACCTCTCTGACGCATTGCATCATGTCCATCGCTACTCTCCATAAAACTGACTAAATGTACAATAGTGAATACATCTCAAACAACAGTATTTGCAGTTAATTTACTGCAGCAGCTATTCTCTGTAGAACATTAGCTCTCTTTGCTGTAACTTAGAAATATAGGAATGTTTCGGGAGGGGAAAGAGAGAGAAACAGTAAAAGCAACAGCAGAAATTGCTGGAAAAGCTCAGCAGATCTGGCAGTATCTGTGGAAAGAAATCAGAGTTAACATTTTGGGTCCAGTGACCCTTCCTCAGAACAGAAACGAAGCTGAAAATGTGTTGCTGATTAAAGCGCAGCAGGTCAGGCAGCATCCAGGGAACAGGAAATTCGATGTTTTGGGCCAGAGCCCTTCATCAGGATGCTACCTGACCTGCTACACTTTAACCAGCAACCCATTTTCAGCTCTGATCTCCAGCATCTGCAGACCTCACTTTTTACCCTTCCTCAGAACAGTCAGGATTTGATAGGTTACTGCAGAGCCTACAGCTGGAACAGCTGAAAGCATGGCCACCTGTGGTAGAGTGATAAAAACTGGAAATGAGCAACAGGCCTCAATTGGAAGGACACAAAGATCCTGGAGATTTGTGGAAATGAAGGAGATTACCAAGATAAGGAGAGTCAAAGTCATGAGGGGTTTTGAACAAGCCTTATTTACCAAAGCCCCACATTCACTTCAACTTCCTTCTCCCTAGAAATTGAAGAAACACACTCAGCTCTTAATTTAAAGGCATAGGTTTTTAAGACAGTACATACTCTCAAAATATTAGAAAACTCAAAAGGAACAGTTTAAATTAAATGCACTGTATGAAAAGATCTAAAATAAGAGGGTTTGCCTCATACTTGAACTGCTGTAGTTGTTAAGGACCCAGCC
This sequence comes from Hemiscyllium ocellatum, assembly GCF_020745735.1. NCBI lineage: Eukaryota > Metazoa > Chordata > Chondrichthyes > Orectolobiformes > Hemiscylliidae > Hemiscyllium > Hemiscyllium ocellatum. Next base: position 105,629,335 of record NC_083407.1, on the reverse strand, counting down.
AAGTATTTCAGTAGTTTAAAAATATCCTCTGCTAAGTTGAAGTTTCCATGGCTACCAAGCAAATTAACCATCAGGCATGCGACCAGCTCCTAATATGAAAAAAGCTGCAACCTCTCCAGACTGTCACCACTCAATGGATTTTAATGTTAACAGGAATTGTTTTTTAAAATTCTCTTAGAATAAATATTTTAGAACCTTTTTCTAGCCAATATATCTTATGAACTTGGCTTTGTTTTAAAGGAAAACATTCATTCTGATTCTCTCCATCCCCCCACCCCACCGTACTCGCTGTTAGAAGGAACCATCAATTTCCCTTATTTCAGAAAACAGATCACTTGAATGGAAACATCTGTATTATTGTGGGCTGAGGTACAGAGTGGGAAAAAAACATCATCATCACACCAGAGGTTCTCATCATAGTTTTCAGGCCGTTAAGTTGCAATCATCACTGAACGAAAATGAGCTGGGGTTTATGGCACAGATGGGTTACAACAGCAATAACATCAATAGAAAAGAATATATTTCTATAGATTGTAAACTCACAAAGTTGTCAGGCAACATATCCTTGAAAACGGTTCTTTTTACCTTGATATAAGCTAAGGTTTTCAATTTTTCTAAGGATATTACAAGTATACAAGTTGGAAAGATAAACAAAATCGTGACCCAACAAGACTGTCCATGACAGCTGAAATCTTGAAAACCACAGAGCTGACTCCAACAATGTCAAGCTTTCATCTGTACCTTCCAAACCCACAAGTTCCTCCATGGAGGGGAAACAAAACATAGACAACAGATCCAAAGAATATTCATCACCTCATAACACCCATCCTAAGTCACGCATCACCCTGACTTGGACACACACACACACAGTCAGTCATTCAGTTGAAATCCTGGAACGCCTCCTAATCAAACACCTTGTCAAGATTAAATATTAGCCTTTCTAGTGACACCCACAGCCCATGAGAAGCTGGGCAATTTTTTGGGGGAAATTAACGGTGAAATTATAAAATTGACATATTTGATACAGAGGGGCTAATCTCTCATTATTGCTGGAGAGCTCACAAAGTGCCCTATCGCACATTTAAAAATAAAGTTTGAACATTTTTATTAAAATGCAAGTACTGTTAGCATCGCCAGAGTGACCGCCTCAGAGGAGTTAATATAAAACACGGAGGTGAATTAACAACAATGGTGACAGTCAGTAGTAGCATCAGCCTCAAACTAACAGTAATCTAGCTCCTACAGACGGTCAAACTCCACAAGTCCCTGCAGCCGATCTGTGATGATCTCATTAGCTTTCCATCTAATTTAAGAGAATCCAAATTTCAAAAGAATCCTAATTCAATTGATTCTTCAGAACAAATACATTTTTAACCAATGGCAAGAATCCTTATTCAAGTACAGGACTGTGCTGTTGAAAGAGTTAACCCTACTGATGACAGTTTTTTTTATATAAATGTGAAAGTTAGCTTGCAACAAGCTGCAATTATGCCGCACTTAAAGCTGTGTGGCACAGAACCCCCTGATTATAGCCTTGAGCTGCATTTCCTGGTACCCAAGTCAATATGCCCTGCCATACCTATTCACAGCTGACTTCCACTGAGCACAGGCTTTACAAAGGGTCTAAATTGGAGTCCCTGTGGCAAGAGGGAACAGGAAGCGGCGACAAAGAGCAAAAGCTCATTTCCAAAAATTGCTCCACAAATTGCTCTAATTATTTTAATGGCCGTATATAAAGGGTCCATTGACAAGGCCCTCCTCCCTCCCCTCCAATGTTCCCAACATTATATAGAAACCATCAATTGATCAAGCTAATAATGTTCAATTTTTATTCCCCCTCTCCACAATCTTCAAGTACTGGCGAGATGTAACGCAAATAAAAGTTTGATTGATGCAATTTAAAATCCATTCTTTGAACAGTAGTGGTTTTCACAAAATCAAAATGACACGGGTAGAGCTTTTAAAAAAACATGTTTAACCCTTTGAATCTCACAAGTTTGATATTACAAAAGAATATATTTTGGAATTACTTCGCTGTACGTGGAGAACTTTGGGGCATCCCATGTTCACAAACATCACTATATAAATGCACAATGCTTCCTTTTTTTGATTGACATGTAGGTCCGGATGAGTGACCACTGAATAGCAGCAGAACTGAGTCTGACTGACTGCGAGGTGAAATTTGAACTTCAAGCGTGGCCAACTTGGAAAGGAAACTGAGCGGAGAACTGAAGAGCTTCCATTGACCTCATCAGAAGGCCACTTGGGAACCAGTCAGAACTCCAGGCTGAAGATAGGTGACAAACCTACCTTGGAGTGAAAGGGCAGCAGCCTTTCGAAGTCATGTGGGGGGAACCTCAAAATTGTTTTTGATCAGTTGGTTCATGTTAAGTGTCCTTTCCAATGCCCCAGTGGGAGCACAGCAGAAACACTGACGCATTGTTAGCTTAGCAGAGCATCGAAACAAGTAATTAATACTCATCTCCTCATAATTGTGACACCTGAAGGATTTCTCTATTATGAAGCCCTCATCTGTCTGAATGTTACAGCACCCTACAATGGATGAGATAGACAAACTCTCCAGGAGTTCGAATGCCAGGAGTGAGGAACCAGACAGCACTGACCAGTCACATGGTGAGAGTGGGAAAAGTGCCTGCACATACCTGGTGGAGTGTGTCAGAGTAAGTCTATTGGAGGTGGTTCAGCAAATAACAGTTCTCAAAAGTCATGATAAGGGTGACAAAATAATGACACCATTTAAATAAAAACAATACGTTTTTGGGGAAGCAAACAGAAGATTCAATTATCTGCAATTCAAATAGATCCTACATACCCCACCTCCCACCACCACTATTCTCTGATTTTGTTGAAGTTCATCACACATGAGGATCTCCTGTTGTAATAAGGAAAATAAAATGTCGCGCAATTATGAAGCTAAGAGGAATTGGCTACCCAGTAGAACTGCAGAGCCAAAGGTTGAGGATTGATATTATTTGAACAAGGAAAGATAAAAGCAGGAGTTGGATCCACAGCCTCTTAAACCTGTTCCACTTTACAGTGAGGTCACAGGTGCCCTGAATGTCAATTCCATTTACGCTTCTTTCCTCAAAATCTTGTCCAATAAAACAAACAATGTGTTCACATCATAGAATCCCTAGAATGTGGAAGCAGGCCATTTGACCCTTTAGTCCACACTGACCCTCTGAAGAGCATCTGCTACCCTATCCCTGAAACCCCACATTTCCCATAGCTAATCCACCTAGCCTGCACACCCCTGGACACTATGGGCCACTCAGCATGGCCAGTCCACCTAACCTACACAACTTTGGACGGAGAGGGAAAACAAAACAAGTAGTAACTGTCTAAGTTAAAATATTTCCATTTTGCAAATTATCCAGGGAAAATGCGTTAGCTTCTACCTCTCTAATCCAAGCTGTTTAGAGCAACAGATTTTTCTGTGTAAAAGTGTATGTCTGTTATTTTTGAAAATAAAAGACTTTTATCGCTAACTTAAGAACTGTTCTCTTAGTGCTTTTAGGAAATCAATGTTTTCCTTACATGTTGTGGCTTTAAATTTAAATGGATGGTTCACAATTACTGAGGGGATAAATAAATTCTTCTGAGTCTACTTCTATGAAAATCCAAATATCTTATACGTAAAGCAAATACAGAAGATAATACCACAATGTGACCATGTGAGCTAATAAAGAAGTTGGTGAGCATGAAAAGGTAGCCTACAAGAGGTGCTCACAAGAAAATAAAAGATGCCCTCGTCGTCATTCATGTGAAATCCTAACACATGGACTCTGTACCATTCACAAAACTATATGGTCACTGGGAAAAGGCAAATAAGCTCAGCTTAAAAATCCCAGGCCAATCTGTGGCCATAAAATCTTAAAACTTCTTCTTCCACCCCCTTAACAATTGAAAACTAGCCCAAGAGACCACTTTGATTCCAACTAATATTATTGGGTACCTATATATTACATGGCCTCACCCCCAATCCGAAACATATCTTGTTGGAGTAGATGTCTAAATCGCTCAGAGGTCCACCATGTGTAGTTGCACTTCTCTTGAATTGTTAGCAGTAAAGTTACTGATGAATATGTATCTTATCTTTATGCTTATTAATTGTATTTTTTTAACGTTTACAACAGATGAGTGAACTATTAAAGTGGTTTCCTGTCGGACAATTTGTTTCGGTAAAAATCTGCATTTTGGTCAAATTCATTTGCTTGAAGGGCGAACAAGAAAGCTTAAAATTGATATGCAAGTCAGGTGAGTTGGCCATGCTAAATTGCCTATAGTGTTAGGTGCATTAATCAGAGGGAAGTGGGTCTGGGTGGGTTGCTCTTCGGAGGGTTGGTGTGGACTTGTTGGGCCAAAGGATGTGTTTCCACACTACAGAGAATCTAATGTAGTAAATGTTTTATGCTGAATAACACAGATGCAAAAATAGAGCTAAATCGAATCAGAAAACAATGCAGAAAAGGAAGAAAACTATAACGAAAACAAAGTTAATCACCTGATGAAGGAACAGCGCTCCGAAAGCTACTGCTTCCAAATAAACCTGTTGGACTATAACCTGGTGTTGTGTGATTTTTGACTTTGTACACCCCAGTCCAAACACCAGCACCTCCAAATTATGACATAAACAGCTACTTTAGGAGACAACACAAATCTTAAAGGTACACATGCCAGTGTCTAAAATTCAGCTGTTTAAAAAATTCCAGCAATAAGTTAATCTTACAACAGGCAGGTGGGAAAGGAATTAAGATTGCAATGATTGCAATGTCAGCTTTTGGTTTCACAATCTCACATCTGGACACACAACATAGCTTTAATTATCTATCCAGCAGACAGAGAAAATGCTCTCAAGTGAACATCTGATTAAAGACAAAGTTTGAACATTGCTGGGTCCAGTTGTATAATTTCTCCACTGGCAGTTTCCAGAGCTTCCTGCTCTTTGTCATGTGCAGTTTCAGAAGAAGATGCCGCATTCCCTTGGCAACCTCCAATCCAGACGAGACAGTCAAGAGTCTGGAAGAACACAACAAGCCAGGCAGCGTCAGGAGGTGGAGAAGTCGATGTTTCAGGTGTAACCCTTACGCACCCACGCACACCCTCTTTGTTTTTAAGACAGTTCAAAAAGAGTACCAACTCTTGAAATGTGACTTTGTTGGTCTTTCCCTAGTGTGCCATCAAGCAATGCACTTTTTCCCTCCCATGTCTTTTCTCAGTGACTCTGTGTTTAAAGCATTAGTAACACTTATCAACTATTTGTCCTTTTTCACAGACTCTCTGTATGCTGTATCTGCCAGTCCACCAGCTACTTCATTCTGATCCGTAGCTCCAATTCCCACACCCCTGTTAAACTAATTTAAACCCTCCCAAAGAACTCTAGCAAACCTCCTGCCCAGGATATTGCTACCCCTCCAGTTCAGGTGCAATCTGTCCTCCTAGTACAGGCCCTACGTTTCCCAGAAGGTATCCCAATGATCCACATATTTGAAGCCCTCCCTCCTACACCAGACTTGCAGCCACATGTTCAGCTACACTTGCTCTCTAATCCTAACCTCACTAGCCCGTGGCACCGGTACCAATCCTGAGATTACTACTCTGGTCATCCTGCCTTTTAGCTTGCAACCTAACTCCCTATAATCATTTTTCAGGTCCTCATCCCTTTTCTGAGTTACATCATTCGTACCAAAGTGTACCATGACTTCTGGCTGCTCACAATCCCCTTAAGAATCTTGTCATCTCAATCTAAGACATCTCTGACCGTGGCACCCAGAAGGCAACAGACCATCCAGGAGTCTCGTTCATGACCACAGAATCTCCTGTTCCTTTCACCAATGAATCTCCTACCACTATTGCTGTCCTATTCTCAATTCTTGTCTTCTGAGCCAGAGAACCAGGCCCAGTGCCTGGAAGGATAGGCGTTGATAGGGTGAAGTTACAGTCAGTGTGAAAGGTTGAAATGTGTCTATTTTAATGCAAGAAATATCAGGAATAAGGGTGATGAACTTAGAGAATGGATCAGTACTTGTGGAGCTACAATGCTGTGGCCATTACGGAGACTTGGATATCACAGGGGTAGAAATGATTGTTGGTTGTTTCAGGGTTAGGTGTTTCAAAAGGAATAGGGAGGAAGGTAAAAGAGGTGGGGGAGTGGCATTGCTAACCAGGAATAGTATATTAGCTGCAGAAAGGGAGGTGGTCGAGGAGGGTTTGTCTACAGAGTCAGTATGGATGGAAGGAGAAACAGGAAAGGAGCAGTCACTTTATGGGAGCTTTCTATAGACTCCGCAATAGCAACAGAGACATGGAGAAGCAGATTGGGAGGCAGATTTTGGAAAGGTACAGAAACAACAAGGTTGTTGTCATGGGTGACTTTAACTTCCCTAGTATTGATTGCAACCTCGTTAGTACAAATAATTTGTCAGGCTTTGACAGCTGTGTCCAGTATGGACACCTGACTCAATATGTAGACATACCGACTAGAGGGGAGACCATATTGGATTTGGTGCTTGGCAACGAACCAGGTCAGGTGTCAGATCTCTCTGTGAAAGCGCATTTTGGCGATAGTGATCACAACTCCCTGACCTTCACTATACTCTTAGAGAGGGATTGGAGCAGAAGGTATGGGAAAGTATCTAATTGGGGGAGAAGGAATTACAATGCAATAAGGCAGGAACTGTGGAGCATAAACTGGGAACAGATATTCCCAAGGAAATGCACGACAAATGTGGAGGTTGTTTAGGGAGCACTTGCTGCATGTGCAGGTTTGCCTTACTGATGCATGGGAGGAAGGAATCTTGGATGACAAGAGATGTAGAACATCTTGTCAAGAGGGAGAAGGAAGCTTACTTAAGGTTGAGGAGGCAACAATCAGACAGGGCTCCAATGGGTTACAAGGTAGCCAGGAAGGAACTGAAGAATGGACTTAGGAGAGCTAGAAGGGGGCACAAAAAAGCCTTAGGTGAGTAGGATTAAGGAAAACCCTAAGGTGTTCTACACTGATGTGAAGAACAAGAGGATGGCCAGAGTGAGAGATCGTGGAGGGAACTTGCACCTGGAGTCGGAGGAGGTAGGGAAGGTCCTTAAATTAATACTTTGCTTCAGTATTCACGAGTGAGGGGGACCTTTTCGTTTCTAAAGACAGCATGAAGGAGGCTGATATGCTCGAACAGATTGATGTTAAGGAGATGTTAAGGATGTTATGGAAATTTTAAAAAACACGAGGCTAGATAAGTCCTCTGGGCCAGATGGGATATACCCACAGTTACTACAGGAAGTGAGGGAAGAGACTGCTACACCTTCGGCGATGATCTTTGCATTCTCACTGTCCACTGGAGTAGTAGCAGATGATTGGAGGGTGGCAAACATTGTTCAAAAAAAAGAGAATAGGGATAACCCCAATAATGAGTCAGTCTTTTGTCTGTAGTGTGCAAAGAATTGGAGAGGATTCTGAGGAACAGGATTTACGATTATTTGGAAAAAGCATAGTTGGAGTAGAGATAATCTGCCAAGCTTTGACAGTGGCAGATCATGCCTCACAAGCCTTATTGAATTATTTGAGGATGTGACAAAACACATTGAAAGTAGAGCAGTGAATGTGGTGTATATGGATTTTAGCAAGGCGTTTGATAAGGTTCCCCATGGTAGGCTCGTTCAGAAAGTAGGGAGGCATGGGATATAGGGAAGTTTGGCTGTCTGGATACAGAATTGGTTGGCCCACAGAAGACAGAGGGTGTGAAATGGAAAGTATTCAGCCTGGAGCTCGGTGATCAGTGATGTTCCACAGGGATCTGTTCTGGGACCTCTGCTCTTTGTAATTTTTATAAATGACTTGGATGAGGAAGTGGAATGGTAGGTTAGTAAGTTTGCCAATGACATGAAGGTTGGAGGAGTTGTGGATCGTGCGGAGGGCTGTTGTAGGTTGCAACGGGACATTGACAGTATGCAGAACTGGGCTGATAAGTGGCAGATGGAATTCAACGTGGAAAAGCGTGAAGTGGTTCATTTTGGAAGGATGAATTTGAATGCAGAATACAGGGTTAAAGGCACGATCCTTGGCAGTGTGGAGGAACAGAGGGGTCTTGGGGTCGATGTCTATAGATAAAGTTGCCATCCAGGTTGATAGTGTTGTCAAGAAGGCATATGGTGTGTTGGCTTTCATTATCAGGGGGGATCGAGTTTAAGAGCTGCGAGGTTCTGCTGCAGCTCTATAAAGCCCTGGTTAGACCACATTTGGATTATTACATTCAGTTCTGGTTGCCTCATTATAGGAAAGATGTGGAAGCTTTAGAAAGGGTGCAGAGGAGATTTACCAAGATGCTGCCGGGACTAGAGGGCATGTCTTATGAAAAAAGGTTGTGGGAGCTAGGGCTATTCTCATTAGAGTGAAGGAGGATGAGAGGTGACTTGATAGAGGTGTATAAGATGATAAGAGGCAATAGATAGCGTGAATAGCCAGAGACTTTTTCCCAGAGCTGCAATGTCTATCAAGAGGGTGCATAATTTTAAGCTGATTGAAGGAAGATTTAGGGGTGACGTCAGAAGTATGTTTTGTGTGGTGGGTGCTTGGAATACACTGCCAGCAGTGGTAGTAGAGTCAGATACATTAGGGACATTTAAGCAACTCTTGGATGGGCACATGGATGATAGTAAAATGAAGGGCAGGGAAGTTAGTTTAATCTGAGAGTAGGATAAAGAGTCAGCACAACATCAAGGGCTGGAGTCCTATACTGTTCTTACCACCAAATGCATGTTATTTCACAACTAATTTTTCATAAACTTCAGCCCATACTAGGTTTTGTCTTGACCTTCTTGCTGAACACTGCAATTTTTCTCCCTCCATCCCCTCTCCGACATTCCTGCCCATGTGTGAAATACGGTTAGCTGTACAGTAGGACAACTTGGATTAACCCCAACAGGTCCTGGTTGAACTCCTGCAGCTCATCAGCCAGCTGACAATCACGTTCATATCTTTCCAGTTCACTAACCCACAAAACACTGGACTGTGTCCTGTCATAATTATTCGCCCTCCTCAAACACCTCAGTTCATCGATTAGCTGCTATGCTCATGATAAAATACTGCCCAGCATTGTGGATACTGAACATATCCATGTAAAATATTTTCAGTAAACTTAATTTGCCTCATAATGCTGCCAAGAGCTTTCCAAGAGCAGTGTCCATTGAACAGGAAAGGGAGTATGGATCAGAAGAGCTGGAAACTGAAGCTGACAGAAGGAACTGAAGTCGGACTATGTCTACCATCAAAAATTATTGCATGGGTTCACATTAACATGCTGATTAAATAGGAAGTGCTGAAACTTTTCAAAATCCCCAGTAGCTTAATACATAAATTCCCCACAGAATAAAACTACTTCTTGCATTTATATTGCAACTCTTTAGCAAAGTAAAGCATCCCCAGATGGGTCACTGGAGAATTACCAAAATAAAATGACACTGAGCTGCACAAGGAGATATTAAGGCATGACCAAAAGGTTGGTGAGGTAGACAGGTTTCAAAAGGAGCTGAAAATGTGTTGCTGGAAAAGTGCAGCAGGTCAGGCAGCATCCAAGGAGCAGGAGAATCGACGTTTCGGGCATGAGCCCTTCTTCAGGATTCCTGAAGAAGGGCTCATGCCCGAAACGTCGACTCTCCTGCTCGTTGGATGCTGCCTGACCTGCTGCGCTTTTCCAGCAACACATTTTCAGCTCTGATTTCCAGCCTCTGCAGTCCTCACTTTCTCCTAGAAGGTTTCAAAAGGAAGAAGAAAGGCTTGGGAAAGGACTGTCAAAGCAAAGATATCTAAGAAGTGAATTTTAGATCTTAGGACCCAAGCAGTTGAAGGAATTGCTGCTAATGGTGGGTGACAGAAAATCAGGAATGTGCTGTACTCCAGAGTGCCGTCTATGTTCAGGAAAGTCAGGTTCAAATCCTGCCATGGCAGATGGTGAAATCTGAATTGAAAAATTTAAAAAATCTAATTGTCATTAGGCTAGCTTTTAATCATGTAACCATCACCAACTGTTGTAAATACCCATCTGGTACACTTAACGACTTGGATGGTCTGGCCTACCTGTGACTCTGGACCTACAGAACCATGGTTGATTCTTTAAGTGCCCTCTAAAATGTCCTAGCAAGCTATTCAGTTCAAGGGCAATGAGTGATAGACAAAGTATGTTGGCCCTGTCAATGATGCCCAGCTTCCATGAAAGAATAAAAATATCAGCCAGATCTCTCCCAAGCCTCTTACTCCTTAACTTAATATCAGACACATTCATGTAGATTCCCAGAGAGCTGGGGGATTCCCATCAGAAGCATAAGCTTTGTGGCTTCCAAGAGGTACTCTGATGTTCATGTCTGGGAGTATGTCCATTGTCCAACTGTGGGGAGACTGGAAGATTTGGTCAAATTTTCTAGCATTAATCCACACTGGCACTTCACAGCATTAAGGAACTGCTGCATCTCAGAGGAACTGTTTTCACAGGAGATGGTATGCCCTTTCACCTTAGGCTGGTATGGCTGTGATGGCTACCAAGCATGTGAGATTAGATTAGATTCCTTACAGCGTGGAAACAGGCCCTTCAGCCCAACAAGTTCACACCAAACCTCCGAAGACCAACCCATCCAGACCCATTTCCCTCTGATTAATGCACCTAACACTGTGGGCAATTTAACTTGGCCAATCCACTTGATCTGCATATCTTTGCACTGTGGGAGGAAACCAGGGCACCCAAATGAAACCCGTGCAGACACGTGGAGAACGTGCAAACTCCACACAGACAGTTGCCCAATGCTGGAATCAAACCAGGGGACCCTGGCGCTGTGAGGCTGCAGTGCTAACCACTGAGCCACTGTGATGCCCAAAGGCAGTTGGTGACAAGTTACACCAGCATCATATACTTCTCCAAAACAAAAGGGAAGATGTCCGCAAGGAAAATAAATTTCCCATTTGCACTGCCCATCTAACCTCTGGAGGAACACATGACTTATTCCATCTTGGTCATGACAACATAACTACTTAAGGAGTAAAATAAGGCACTAGAATCAAACATCCATGAGATAAAGGTTAACTTGGTGTCTTTTATCTGGGTTAGACCTTGCCAGATGCTGGTCTTCAGGCATCAAAACACAAAGAAAAGAAAATTGACTTAAGACTGACACACACATTCTCTAAAGTGCCCAGTTGTGAAATAACCCCCTCAGTCCATCAAGTGGTCAATCTCCAACTTGCACACCAAATAGTTGTTACTGGAGACTAAGGATTAAAGGAAACCATCCAGTCCATTGTGCCTTCATCAGCTCTTTGAAAGAACTATCCAATCAATTTCCCGATCTTCGACACCCCACACCCTGCCCCAATAACCCAACAAATTGCATTCTTATCAAGCACTGATGAAATTCCCTCTTGGAAGTAATTATTGAATCTACCTCCAACATTTGGTCAGGCAGGGCATTCCACGTCACAACAACTCACGACCTAAATACATTTCTCCCAACCCACCCTTCAGTTCTTTTGTCATTACCTTTAATCTGCATCATCTGCTTGTTGACCCTCCAGCCAGTGGAACAGGTTTAATTCGAGAAAGTTTCCCATTTGAGAACATGAAGCTTCCATTTATACAGAAGATCAATCTGTTCAGCTATTGCAGTCATCATTTGAGAGTGGATCAAGCAAATTCTTCTCTCTGGGCCCACTATCTGGAAGCTGAACTGTACTGAGAGACATCCACTGCAATAGCAGTAACTTGCTGCCTGTTTAGAATGCTACTCACACAAACCCAGTTTGTGGAAGAGACAGTACTCTGCATCATATTTAAAGAATATGAGTACAAGTGTTCATCAGGGAAGTTATATACTTCTGACTTCAATTGACAGATATAACATCTAAAAGCAAATTACATTATTGCCTTGCAATATATTCCAGTCCTTGTTTTAGTAAAGAACTACTGCATCAATCAATTATCACACCATACACAAACAAGCTCATCTCCAGGAACTATGTTGTGTTTCATGGTGATGATGGATATTGTAAGTCAGATGGCTATCTGGTGTTGAGGTAATTTGCTCAGCTGCTGTTGTGAGACCTTGTACATTTACAGTGCACATAATTCCATCTATTCTTACTTTCTAATTTTTGTGGTTATGAATAGAATGTGACTAAGAACAATACAGTGCATTGTAATTTTTACCTCTCTTTTGGGACGACGTTTCAACTATTTGCATGCTTTCCTGACAGACCTCCTACATTCCACTCTCTACCCACTTGAATTTATCACTTTTTCACTTCATTTCTAAACTTGCTGCCAGCATTCTAACTTGCACTATGTCCCAGTTGCCAGTTACCTCTTTGCTTACTTGCCATCATTTGAATTTCTGCTCCAGACATGTCTCGATTTTAAAATTCTCATCGTCTCAAGTACTTTTGCCTTAATGTGGTGAGCTAAAGCTTCCAGGCCTCCAAACTCTAGAATTTCCTCCTCACCTCAAGCATTACATCAGACTTTCCCATTAGGGTCACACATTGGATTATCTCATGTTTCCTTATGCGACTTGGTATCAAGAATGCAATGTGAACACCTTATGACGTTACTGCATATGTTTTGCTACACAGAGTCAAAGAGTCATACAGCAAGGAAACAGACTCCTCAGTCCAACCAGTCCATGCTGACCATAACTCCAAACTAATCTACTCCTACCTGCCTGCCTGCTTGCGCTTGTTCCATATTCTTCCAAGCATTTCGCATTCGTGTATTGATCCAAATGTCTTAAATGTTGTAACTGTACCTGCAGCACTTCCTCAGAAAGTCCATTCCACACACAAACCACTCTCTTAAAAAAAAGCCTCTCATATCTTTAAATTTTCTTCGCTCACCTTAAAAATATGCTCCCCTGGCGTTGAAATCCTCCACCACTAGAAAAGGACACCTGCCATTCACCTTATCTGTACTCCTCATGAATTTGTAAAGCTCCTACACTCCAGCCTAGCCATCTAACTCAAACTCTCCATTCCCAGTAACATTCTGATAAATCTCTTCTGAACACTCTCCAGCTTAATACCACCTTTCCTATTATAGGATGACCAGAAATGGACACAGTACTCCAGAAGAGGCCTCATCAGTGTTCTGTACAACCTCAACATAATGTCCCAACTGCTATACTCAAGTGGCTGAGCAATGAAGGCAAGCATGCTAGACACCTTCTTAACCATCCTATTTATATGTGATGCAAACTTCAAAGGAATTATGTACCTGAACCCTGAGGTCTCCCTGTTTTACAACACGATGCAGGGCCCTAGTTTAAAAGATGCTACATAAATACAAGTTGTAATGACACTCTATTATTAGGCAGTGATTAAGATTTCTGCGTATAGTGCATTAAATCAATCTCAGTTTTGATATAATCGCAAAAAGATGTTTAAGAAGTCAGTTCCCACAACAAATCATGTGTGGTCAGCACTAGGAGAATGAGACACGATTCCTCAGATATGGTTGCCAAGAGTCCATTCTGGCAACGCTCAGAACTATTAATACAAATTAAACAAAGTTATGAAACTCTCTGTACTTTACAGTTTTAGAACAATAAGCAACATGAACAAGACCTGGACTTCAAGATAGGTTCACAATGCAGAGCAAATGGTGGCCATTCTGCCCACATAGCTTCTACTGGCTTTTAATTGTGCTATCTAATTCATCCCAACTCTGAGGCTCTTTCCCCTGTAGTCCTGCAAACCTTTCTTCTCCCTGTAAAGATCCAAGTTCCTCATAAAGGTTGCAACTGAATCTGATTCCAGCACACGTTCAAGTCTGCATGTTACCTCAGTGCAACTCACTGCATCACCTAGATATTCTGCCAATTATCAGAAATGTGTGTCCTATGGTTACTGATTTCGGCTGCCACTGGAAACAGTTTCTCCATATAAATTATAAACAGAACATTAAAAAAAAACCTTTTGAATGGAGAGCATTAATTATTCTGATTTGTCAATTAAAATTGATTAGTGATTTGGAGTTAATAAAAGGTCAAGAAGAGAGCAGTTTGTTGTTCTCACTGATGAAAATGTTCCATGCCCTACTACTAAGCCTGGTTCAGAGAGTAAGAATGATGTCCCTCTGCACCAATGAAACTGCACTGACCTCTCACTTCCTGTTCAGAATTCCATTTGTTTCCCTCCATACCAGCAGCCTGGATCTCATCAACCCACTAGCAAAAGAACAGGCTTCAAGCTGTGCTTGCCGGGGCAAGATTGCACAACCCCTGCCGGGCCACTTTAACCATCTGCGGCGCCTGCTGACACTGTTCCTGCCAACAGTGCTAATTCAAAATGCTTGGTTCTGTGCCATTTTCTACAGTTTACAAAAAAGAATCAATTTAAATATACAACGGGACCCCCTACACTGTGTTACAAACTGAGTACACAAGGGGCCAAAGCAAGTCAGGAACATTAAGGAAGTATGCTCCTAGTAGCTTAATTGCTCCTCTACTGTCCACCAGAGGGCATGTGCATCTGTGCAGATCTCTCACAACCCCTCAAAAACAGCGTTAAATACAATTATATCACAAGCCCCAGCCAAAGCAGAGAGGGTTGGTTTAAAGCGATTTCAACCATGGCTGGAATCACACTGTCGCGAGCGCCTGGGATTGATTTTGAACTGGCAGGTAGTTTCGAGAAACACTCTTAGAGCAAGGAAGACGCGCAAAGATTGAGGGATAGAATCTCAGAGCTGAGGCCCTCATCACCCAATGATGTGGCTTCCAATGGTGAATGTGCGAGAGGCCAGAATTGGAGAGGTGCAATGTTCTCAGAGAGTTGTAGGGCTGGAATCTTTAGTAGAATGATACCAAGAAGGGATGTGAACACGAAAGATCAGAGTTTGAAAACTAAAGGTCAGTGTCACCCGCCAAGTCCAGGTGTAATGGCTGAACAGGACTTCATTCATTGAACAGGACAGTTTCCACATAAATTCAAGTCCAAAGATGTGCAGGTCAGGTGAATTGGCCATGCTAAATTGTCCATAGTGTTAAGTGCATTAGTCAGAGGGAAATGTGTCTGGGTGGGTTACTCTTCAGAGGGTCAGAATGGACTGGTTGGGCTGAAGAGCCTGTTTCCACACTGTAGGTAATTATATCTAATCTACAGAAGGCAAAATGCCACCTCAGCAATTTATTTCAGAGACAAATTACTACTTACACAGCCAATTGATTATTAAATTTTTCACGTGCATTTCTAGTTTGGCAGCCTCCTCATTTAATAAGCAGAATGTTTAGGACAAGATTGGTTTCTCCCTCCTGGCTCTTTTTCGCTGCATCATCAGAGCAAATGAAAATGCATTTGGTTATCAGCAATTGGCTGCAAGCCCAACTGACCCTTCCATTCCATTATACAGCATTGCTAATTTATCTCAGGGATACATCACCTAACCTGTTGTGCATTTCCTACATTATGACACCGACTGTGCTGCCGAAGTATTTCATTGGCTGTAAATTGCTTTGTAAAAGGTACCATCAAAAAGGCATGTGAAAATAGCATCCAGCACACAGGGACAGCACCACCCCGGATCTCCACTCTTCACAATAGTGATATAGGATCTTTTACATCCTCTGTTCCCACTCTTGCACTGTTACTTCTGAAGTCTTTCCAGGGCCCACTCTTGGACTTCTCCTACTTTGGAATAACAAACCAGATCTCTGAGATATTAGCTTTTGATCACCTACTTTGACTGCCCAATTCCACTTGATCCGCTGCTATAACCCTAATCAATGCCTTTGTTCACTCTAGACGTAGCCATTCCAATGCTCACCTGCTGGGTTCCCAGTTTCTGTTCTGCACAACCCCTCACCGATCATCCCTTGTGCTTGCTAGTCTATTTTATCTGCCAGTCCAGAAGACCTCAATTTAAAATATGCCTTCTTGCTTTCCAATCTTTAGCACGTGAAGGCATTGGGAGGGGATGGAGAAAAAAATTGACAAGAATGGTTCAGGGGCTAAGGAACTTCCGTTATGTGAACAGAACAGAACAACCATGGCTGCTCTCCTGGGGTGACAAAAAATTTCATCAAGGCAGTCAAGACCGTGACAAGTCTAAACATAGACAGAAGGACCAGAAGACATGGGAGTAGAAGGAGGGCATTCAACACATCGAATGTGCTCTGCTGTTCAATGAGATCATGCCTGATCTGATAATCCTCAACTCCACTTTCCTACCTGTTTCCCATAACCCTTATTAATTAAAATCTGTCTGTCTTAGCCTTTATTACTGTCAGAAAAGAAATTACTGCTGGTCTCATTCTTAAGTGGGCAACCCCTTATTCTGAGATTATGCCCTCTGGTCCTAGACTCTCCCACAAGGGGGAAACCATGTTCACCTTGGCAAAAGAAGATCAAGAACCAGAGGACACTGATTTGAAGTGACTGACAATGAAGGCAATGACAAAATTAGGAAAACAGTTTTTGTGCAACAAATGGTCAGAATCCAGAATGCACCACCAGTGGGTTTGTGGGAGCAGATACAATCACTGTTTATAAAAAGAAATGGGATACTTACTGAAAAGAAAACAAAATGTAGTGCTCTGGGCAAATTAGGGTTTGAGTGGCACTGGCTGAGTTGTTCTGATGGAGAGACAGCATAACCATAATGGGCCAAATGGTTTCCTTCCTTGTTATAACCATTTAGTATACTTTTCAGCCTACATTGTCTTGATAACCTCTTCATGGCTGCCTAATCCATCAAGGTCATCGCACTTTCAGTTATGACCACTTGAGCATTCTCAAGTCAAATGACTCCATACAGACATTGCTCCCTTTGCTACCTCTGACCTAGATTCTGAAGTTAATTGCCAAAATCTCTCCAACTCTCTCTACTCTTTTAAGGGGTTTGTCAAAGCTTACTTCCTTCACTAAACTTTTGCTCATCTATTCTGTTGTTTCTCTATATGGCTCAGTGTCAAATACCATTTGATAATCCTGTGACATGCGTTGAGACATTTTTCCATATTCAACCATGTTGTCGATGCTGTTGTCAATCTGTACAGGGAGGCAGTGCCTCTTTTTAATGTTTCAGATAAAAGACACCACCTCAAACAACGTAGCTCCACCTCAGAAATGCACAGCAGTGTAAACCTAGATAATGTGATCAAGTTTATACACTTATGGAATTTTTTTTTTGAGGATGTAACTCTGAAGATGGACTAGGGAGATCCAGTAGGTGTAGTGTACCTGGACTTTCAGAAAGCTTTTGATAAAGTCCCACATAGGAGGTTAGTGAGCAAAATTAGGGCGCATGGTATTGGGGCAAAGTACTAACTTGGATTGAAAGTTGGTTGGCTGACAGGAAACAAGGAGTAGTGATAAACGGCTCCATTTCGGAATGGCAGGCAGTGACCAGTGGGGTACCGCAGGGATCAGTGCTGGGACCGCAGCTTTTTACAACATATATTAATGATACAGAAGATGGTATTAGTAATAACATTAGCAAATTTGCTGATGAAACTAAGCTGAGTGGCAGGGTGAAATGTGAGGAGAGTACAGGGTGACTTGGACAGGTTAGGTGAGTGGTCAGATGCACGGCAGATGCAGTTTAATGTGGATAAATGTATGGTTATCCATTTTGGTGGCAAGAACAGGAAGGCAGATTACTACCTAAATCTGCAGATACAGCAGGTAGTAAAGAAGGCTAATAGCATGCTGGCCTTCATAACAAGAGGGATTGAGTATAGAAGCAAAGAGGCTCTTCTGCAGCTGTACAGGGCCCTGGTGAGACCACATCTGCAGTACTGTGTGCAGTTCTGGTCTCCAAATTTGAGGAAAGACATTCTGGCTATTGAGGGAATGCAGCATAGGTTCATGAGGTCAATTCCTGGAATGGCGGGACTACCTTATGCTGAAAGACTGGAGCAACTGGGCTTGTATACCCTTGAGTTTAGAAGACTTAGAGGGGATCTGACTGAGACATATAAGATTATTAAAGGATTGGAAACTCTGGAGGCAGGAAACATGTTTCCGCTGATGGGCGAGTGCCGAACCAGAGGACACAACTTAAAAATATGGGGTAGACCATTTAGGACAGAGTTGAGGAGAAACTTCTTCACCCAGAGAGTGGTGGCTGTGTGGAATGCTCTGCCCCAGAGGGCAGTGGAGGCCCAGTCTCTGGATTCATTTAAGAAAGAGTTGGATACAGCTCTCAAGGATAGTGGAATCAAGAGTTATAAGGCAGGAACAGGATACTGATTAAGGATGATCAGCCATGATCATATTGAATGGTGGTGCAGGATCGAAGGGCAGAATGGCCTACTCCTGCACCTATTGTCTATTGTCACTGGAACTTGAATCCATAATCTTCTGAAGAACTAAAATTGTTCCATGTTCTAATCATGCAGATCTTCTCTGCAGTGCCACTACAATCAATCTGCAACATCACAACATTAACTGCACATAATTTCCTAGGTGTGAGCTAAGCAAGGAAGGTTTAATACAGGTCTAGCATTGCTTCCTACTTTTTAATTCTAATCCGTTAGAAATAGATCTCAGTGCCTGGTTTACTTTCTTTTTAAAAAATGGCCTTGTTGACTTATAGTGTGACTATAATATCTCCAATAATCTTACATCTCTTGGTAATCTAAAATCTCTGTCTCTCTTTCCTTAAAAATGCTTAAAGCTTCTGGATCCACTGCCTTTTAAGGAAGGGAATTGCAAAGACTCCTCGATCCTCAGAGAAGGCTTTTTCCTTCATCTGTGTAAAAATAAGGGTTCGCCTATTTAATAAATTATTACCCCAATTCACTCAGGGTCTTGTATCTTTCAGCTCAGTCACCTCTGAGTCTTCTAAACTCCAGACCTAGCCTGTTTTTCAGACTTGACCTGTGTAGCATTTCCGAGCTCAGTTGGCTGGATGGCTGGTTTGCAATGCAATGTGATGCCAACATGCAGGATTAATTCCTGTACCAGTTTAGGATTGCATGAAGGTCCTGTATTCTCAACCTTGCACCTCACCCGAGGTGCACTGATCCTCAGGATAAACCACCACCAGTCGTTTCTCTCGAATAAGACAGTAGCCCTATGGTCCTTTGAGACTATGGCAACTTTCCTTCCTTTATACAGCTATTCCTCATAAGGCAATCTGTTCATTCCAACCTGTAATGATTGGTGTATTTGCAGACCATTAAATTGCCCTATCATACAATGAGATCATGGTTGATCTATAACCTAACTCCAGTTACATGCCTTGGTTCTATGTCTCTTACTTATTTAACAAAAATCTATCTGGGAGAAACAGGTTTACAGATTCTTTTTTAATTCACTCTCTTACGTTACAAAATAGCTGTTGCAATATAGTTCCTTTATGGATCCTGGTGTCTGGCATCATTGTGCTTTCAAGCTGGGTGACTGTCAGGTGACTTTTATTGCAATGTGAAGCTTCCAGAAAGTTGCATACCAACCGCGAGAGAAAAATCAAAGTTTCACACCCTGCTTTCTACTATGTTAATTTTGTACATATTGAGCTTTGGTGTACTGAAATTTTCAAGCGCTTAGCACAGCCTGGTCAGGTGATCACAGTAGCCATTTAAGGTCAATGCCTGTCCCTTTTTTAAAAATTAGTTTAATCCATGAAAGTGGAAGAGTGTGGTGCTGGAAAAGCACAGCCGGTCAGGCAGCATCCGAGGAGCAGAAGAATCAACGTTATGGACATGTCCTCCATCAGGAAGGGCTTCATTTCTGATAGAGTGCTCATGCCCGAAATGTCAATTCTCCTGCTCCTCGGATGCTGCCTGACCTGCTGTGCTTTTCCAGCACCACACTCTCGACTCTGATCTCCAGCATCTGCAGTCCTCACTTTCTCCTAGTTAATACACAAAGCTCTCATGCTACAATCCAGTGATGGAAGGTGAATGTCAACAACTCGTGTTTACCATCATCATGTCACTCATATAATAACGAAGCACCCAATTCAACTTATCGTTGTTCTACTGCATTTTCCACAATGTCAGAACTACCTCTGCACCTTATGACCAATGAAGTACTTTAGAAACATGGTCACTGAAATGTGGCAGCCAAATTGCATACTGCAAACTCACACAATGAAAATGTGATGATGACCAGATTGTTAAGATATCACTTGACAGATAAATATTGGCTCAGGAAACCTCTCTCATTTGTTGCATACTGCCACTGGATCTTTCATATCCACATGAGAAAGCGTCGTGGCCTTTTTGTTTAAATATCTCACTTGAAAGCAAAAGCTTTTCAGGCAAAGCTCCCTCAGTGTTGCACTGCAATTATGGTCGATATTTTTGCATGCAAGACTCTGGGACAAACATTCTCCTGTCCCAGAGGCAACAGTGCTTTACACTGAACCTTGACCACAAGAGATGCAATTTGACTTGTTCAGTGTTTGCAGCATTTTCTGTCCTTATTCGCTGAAATAAAGCCGACAATCTGAATTAATTTTTTTCTTTCATTTTAACTACCCTTGGCTCCAAAATTCAGTATGTCACACTCCTCTAGATCACTTACATCATTAGACTAGGGCATCAGTTTTCCAGAGGGCATACTGAGACAGGCTTCTATTATGTGCAGGTGCAGCTCTCTCAGACCACCCACATTTTAGTCGAGGGTCAGACTGCTCAAAGCACAAACATCACTCTATATTTTTATGCCTTTGCATCAACATCTAGGGTACACAGCATCTAAACTACAGTTTACAAACCATATGTGGTCCTAGAAGTCAGAGCACCAAGTCAAAAAAGACCCAGGCAACTGAACACTTGCAATGTAGATCTTATTTTTAACTGAGAAAACAAACCCAAAGTGGCTTTTCAAAGGGAAAAATAGAGACTGCACCTTGCAGCTGATAACAGGTGAGGTTTAGTGGACATCAAGAGGAGTAAAAAAGATTGATTTTAAGGCGGCTCTTGAAAGAGAGATAGTGATAGACAGTAATCGAGATAAAGAGAGAAATAGATGGATAGAGATAGATAGAGATGTGGAGATTGAGGGAGAGAAATGTAGAGAATATAGATATAGAAAAAGAGATACATGGATAGAGCAAGATTATAGCGAGCACAAGATATAGTGAGCCAGAGAAATAGAAATAGATATAGAGAGAGGGATATAGAAACATAGAGAACATAGAGAAAGTCATATTATGAGAGAGAGACAGAGATATAGAGATAGACTGAGAGAGCGCAAGAAATAAAGAGTGAGGTAGAGAAAGAGAGATAGATGTATAGAGAAAGAAAGCATGAGAGGTATAGAAAAAGAGATGAAGAGAAAGAGAACAAAAGATTACAAAGAAAGAGAGATATATATTTATATGGACAGAATCAGACACAGACACACATACACAGCTCAACAAGTCTGGCAGTATCTATGGAGAGAAATCAGAGTTAACATTGAAGGTCCAGTGACTCTTCTTCAGAACTGATGATAGCTAGGAAAAAGATTATGTGCAGAAGATCGGGTATGGGAGGGGGGCGCTGAAGGAGTAAATGAGAGGTGGAGATCGAGGCCAAAAGGAAAGAACATTGGACAGACAAAACAGTGGATAACAGTCAGTCTAGGAGAATGAATAGCTACTAATGGGGACTATTATTGGCTAACCACTGGTTGTGTAGAATAGCCTGCTATGTGATCACAAGGCCATTGTGTGGAAGTTGGTGTAAAGGTATGGAAGATGGTGTTCATGTCCTAAAACTATTGAACTTGATATTGAGTCCTAAAGGGTGAAAGGTGCCCAAGTGGAAAATGAGGTGTTGTTCTTCTAGCTTGTGCTGAGCTTCACTAGAGCACTGCAGCAAGCCTGAGACAGAGATGTTGGCCAGGGAAGTGGCAGGCAACTGGAAGCTCAGGTTCATTTTTGCAGACAGAGCATAACTGTTCTGCAAGGCAGTTCCCCAGTCTACGCTTCATTTCCTCAATGTAGAGAGGACCACATTGTGAGCAGTAAATGCAGTAGACAAGATTGATTGCAGTGCAAGTAATGTGCTGCTTCACCTAGACAGCTTGTTTGGTCCTTTGTGTACTGAGGGGGGAGAAAGTAAACGGGCAAGTGTTCCAGCACCTGCAGTTCTTTCAGTTTTTACATTTAGGTAGCATCTTCCCTGACCTCAACTCAACCCAAAATGTTTTTGGGAGCCTACGTACACTTTGAAGTATAATCACTGATGTAACATAGCAAATCGGCAGCCAAGTTTCTCACTGCAAGAACCCACAAATAAGTATGATAATAACCATCAATGTTGGTCAAGGGACAAATACTAAATACTAGTGAAACCATGCCTGTTCTTTTTTTGAGATAGCAGTGAGGCATCTTTTATCTTCAACTAAGAGGGCAGGAGATCAGCCTAATTATCACTGACAATAATTATGGTATTTTTCAAGGAAGATTAAATCTTGATTTAACCACAGACAATAAAGCTTTCCCTCAACTTGGCTAAAAAAAAGACAACATTTGTTCCTTGTGTTAACCCTAACAATATGTATAAGGTGCACTAAAAACCACAAGTGTGTGGAATATCCCTGTTAACAGTGTTAACTATCAGTGTGCTCCATTCCTCATGGGCACCATAATAAGTGCTCTTGAGACAAGTTAGATGCACCACAAAGTCAAGTGATAACTAACAGCAACTAGAAACTGATTGCAAGGTCACATAAGCTGATAATTGGCTCCCCTGCTATGAAACTATCACCAGCACCCATACAATAAAGAGGATGCTAATGCAACTGAAGAGAAGATGTTTTACTAAGGTTAATTCATATAATTCCAGATGTCGATCTTAACAGTTAAGCCAGAGAGCAGTTTCCCTCAGTTCTTTACTAAAACATTGATGATTCAGACTAGGGGAAAGGAGAACAATTCAAGAGGAGAGAGTGGAAAGAGGATCAGCTGGACAAAGAAGACCGTTTTGTTTCATTACGGTAACATTTCTGTACTCTAATTTTAAACAGTTATTTGCTCGACAATTGAGATTTTAAAATCTAAAATACCAAGTAGGAAGATATTGTCTCAGCTTCGCATCAAAACTTCAAAAAATATCTTTTTCACAGCTATTATTCAAGTTCTGCCGAACAAAAGTCTAAAGTAATTAGAGGTATCAGTTGTGTTTCAATTCACTCACTTCAAGAAATTAAGATAATGACATCTCCAAAGCCTTATTACAACCCTCATTTTCACCATCCTACACCTTTTTATGCCGTGGCACCACTCCCAACAAATAGGGAATGCTATATAAATCATTCATGTGCCCCTCAAATCTTCCTTGGCTCATGTGGGATGTAAAGCAACTTTCCTTTATATAGCATATATTAGACAGTAAAATACCTAAGGGGTTTTACAGAACAGTTATCAGGTAGATTACAAGATTGAGCCATGTAGTTATAAGCGACCAAAACACACATCAAACAAACAACTTTATGGAGAGTGGAGAGGTTGAGACTCCGTGAACCTGCACTCCAAGTTCGCCCAAGGGCCTTACCATTAAGTGTATAAGTTCTACTAAAATTTGCTTTCCCAAAGTTTAACTCCAATTAAACTCCATCTGCCACTTCTCTGCCCATTGACTCATCTGATCAAGATCCCATTGTAATCCAAGGTACCTTCTTCGCTGTCCACTACACCTCCAGTTTTGGTGTCATCTGCAAACTTACTAACTATACCTCCTATGTTCACATCCAAATCATTTATATAAATGACGAAAAGTAGTGGACCCAGCACAGATCCTTGTGCCACTCCACTGGTCACAGGCCTCCTGTCTGAAACAACAACCCTCCATCACCACCCTCCGTCTTCCACTTTTGAGCCAGTTCTGAATCCAAATGGCTAGTTTTCCCTGTAGTCCATGAGGTCTAACCTTACTAATCAGTCTCCCATGGGGAACCTTGCCAAATGCCTTACTGAAGTTCATATAGATCACATCTACCGCTCTGCCCTCATCAATCTTCTTTGTTATTTCTTCAAAAAACTCAATCAAGTTTGTGAGACATGATTTCCCACACACAAAACCATGTTGACAATCCATAATCAGTTCTTGCCTTTCCAAATACATGTACATTGTGTCCCTCAGGATTCCCTCCAACAACTTGCCCACCTCAGACGTCAGGCTCACCGGTCTATAGTTTTTGGATTAGTGGTGCTGGAAGAGCACAGCAGTTCAGGTAGCATCCAAGGAGCAGCAAAATCGACATTTCGGGCAAAAGCCCTTCATCAGGAATAAAGGATCTATAGTTCCTTGACTTGTCCTTACCACCTTTCTTAAACAATGGCACCACGTTTGCCAACCTCCAGTCTTCCGGCACCTCACCTGTGACTATCGATGATACAAATATCTCAGCAAGAGGCCCAGCAATCACTTCCCTAGCTTCCCACAGAGTTCTAGGGTACACCTGATCAGGTCCTAGGGATTTATCCACTTTTATGCACTTCAAGACATCCAGCACTTTCTCCTCTATAATACGGACATTTTTCAAGATGCCACCTCTATTTCCCTACATTCTATATCTTCCATGTCCTTTTCCACAGTAAACACTTCTTTTCAAGTTATAATTCCCTCTCTCTGCATTTGCAACGGGACAGTGAAATATTGTTATAGTGTGCTTAAAATCAATCACAGTCATTTCAAGGGTTTTGTTTTTGCAAATTATGCATCTTGCTTAACTCACCTTTAACGAATTCCTACACTGCATTTCAGAACTCCTTTAATTTTTCCTGTAATTCATGTTTTTCCTTATATATCTAATTGTAATTGCCAACTTAATGATTTTGTTATCAGCTTACATGAGGTTTCCTATGGTTTATTTCGTTTGAATATCTGTGGGCATGAACAGGTTAGTCCGAAGGGTCTGTTTCCATGCTGTACATCTCTATGACTCTATGTAATTGCATGATTGTTGTTGTGTTATATCTTACGGTTTGTATGTCAACATACACTTGAGACATGTTCATGTCAACACTATCATGGCATGTGACTTGAAAATATTAAGGTTCATACACCATCTTACTGCAGGGATCACTTGAAGCATGGAACATGACTGGAAGGAAGCATGTTGCTCTCTATCACGTCTATGTCTCTAAAATCAAATTATGTCTTTGTGAAAGTAATGTTCACACATAATAGCTAACTGCAATAAAGTTCTGTTGGACTCTTCAATACCGAATATCCATTTACAGTTATGGGACAAGATGATAAGCTTTAGATCAGCATCAGGTAAAATACTTTGAGACAAAACTCACATTATTGTTAATGGTGATAAACATTTATAAAAGTGACTCCAATACCTTTGAGGCAAATATTTGGAAAACAAATTGAAGACCCCACTGGAAAATGGCTTTGAATAACAAAGAGTTCAGAAGCTGACCAAAATTTAAAAGACTGCAGATGCTGGAAATCTGAAAAAAAAACAGAATGCTGGAAAAACTCAGCAGGCCTATGAATAGGGAAACAGAATTAACATTTCAAGTCCAGTATGGCTCTGAAGAAATCTGCCATTGACTCTTAGGCAACTATTCCAGCACCTCACCTGTGACTATCGATGATACAACAGCATCATATGGCTTCACATGTATCTCTATGGCCAGAAACTCAGATTTGAAACAGGTTATAAGCCACTAGAAATGATATGCTGGAAACTGCTGAGTGAACTGCCACATCTGCAGCTTCTATTTATCAAAGTGCAAGGACATAAATTTCAAATGAGATATAAAGCCAGTACCAGAATAATTATGTCTAATCACTGGAGACTTCAATATGCAGTGAACTGTGAAAATCAGATTAACAGTGGATCTCAAGTAAGGGATTTGTGGAATGTCTACATGATGGGTTTTTTATTGGAGCAGCTTGCCAACTAGGAAACAGGCAATTCTGGATTGGGTGATGTGTAATGAGACAGACTTGATTAAAGAGCTTAATGTGAATAAATCATAGGAAGGGTTTGACTGGTTATGGGCAGGATGTTCGCAGGTGAGACTAGATTAGGTTGGGATATCTGGTCAGCATGGACAGGTTGGACCGAAGGGTCTATTTCCATGCTGTAAATCTCTATGACTCCGAATCCCAAGGGGGCAATGACAACAATGTGACAGAACTCACCCTGCAGCTTGAGAGGGAGAAGCTGACCAGAGTTGATTGGAAGGGCAGCCTAGCAGGGAAGACAGTGGATCAGTAATAACAGGAGCTTCTGGGAGTAATTCAGAAGTCACATCAGAAATTCATCCCAAGGAAGAAGAAACATGCTAAGGGGAAGGTGACAAAACCATGGCTGAGAAAGGAAGTCAAGGACAACATAAAAACAAAATAAAAAGCAAACAATGTGATAAAGATCAGTGGAAAACCAGAGGAACAGCAACCCTTTAAAAGTTGGTTTATGCTGCATTGCTGTATTTTCTTGCAACGTTGGCAGAGAAGGGATTAACATCTCCAACACAAAGTTATGCTCAAAAGCCAAGGGAAAATGACATTATCCAGCGACTAATTTCCTCATGATTCTGAGACATTAGACATTCTTCTTAGAGGACAGAGGAGAATGAAAGTGTTACGCAATGAGACAGTAGATACAGAACTACCAAAGCTAAGCGCTGTAGATAGTGCAAGTTAGAATTGCAACTACGATACTTGTGAATGAGCAAATGTTGTTTTAATTTCACTCACTAATGAGGGACCTTATGAAAAGGCTGCTGGAAATCAAACACACCACCAACCCTGGCTCACCCTTATTTATTCTACCAGTTATATCCTCAAAAATCTCCAGTACATATGTTAAGCACGATTTGCCTTTCACAAATCCATGCTGGCTTTGTCCAATTCTGTTAATGCTTTACAAAGGTTCTGTTATCACATCTTTTATACTCTACACTAACATTTTCCCCATGACTAAAGTTAAATTAACTTGGCTGTTTCTCTCTATTTTCTGTTTTTTCTCTCTCTTTCTCCCTCTCCTTAAATAATGTGGTTACATTTTCCATCCTCCAATCTAAAGGAACTGCTCCAGAATATATTGAACTTTAGAATGACCATCAATGCACTTAATATTTCCAGGATCACTTTCTTTAGCGCTATGGGATATAGATTATCAGCCTGTGATAATTGATAATTCATTAACCCCATTAAAATGTCCCCAGCACCATTTTCTTGCTAAGTACTGATTTAGATCAATTTCACTCTCTCATTAGACCCATAGGTCCCTCATGATTCTGAGAGGTTGAATGCACTCTTGTGTGAAGACAGAGCCAAAGTAAGTGCTTAATTTTTCTATGTTTTATTTGTTCCCCGATTCTGACTATAACTGACCTACATTTGGATCTCATAATCCATCTTACTGGAGATCACTTGAAGAGCAGCATGCCACTGGAAGCATGGTGTTTGCTGTAACCTCATAGCATGACTTTACCCAAGACACTTATATGCCTGTGAATGTTATATTTGCATATCGTTAACTAAACATAAAAAAAATCTTCTGGATTCTTCAGTATCATGATCAGTTTCTGGTGTTATGGGACACACCAAATAAAACACCCATGAGAGACAAACTCACATCGATTGTACTAAATTTCTGGAAGGCCCCTGGGAGAATTGCTGAACAGAGAGACCTGGGGTGCAGGTACATAGATCCTTGAAAGTGGCATCACAGCAGACAGGTTGGTGAAGGCATTTGGCACCCTTGCCTTCTTTGGTCAGAGCACTGACTGTAGGAGTTGGGATGTCATGTTGCTGCTGTATAAGACGTTGGTGAGGTCATTTTGGAGTACTGCATACAGTGCTGGTCACCCTGCTAGAGGAAGGATGTTATTAAACTGCAAAGTGTGCAAGAAATATTCACAAGGATGTTACTGAGACTGGAAAGCCCGAGTTATAAAGGAGAGATGGGATAGGCTCGGATATTTTTCACAGCAGCGTAGCAAGCTGAAAGGTGACCTTATAGAGGGTTATAAAATCATGAGGGGCATAGATAAGGTGAATAGCCAAGGTGTTTTCCCTAACGCGGGGGAGTCTAAAACTAAAGGGCATAGGTTTAAGGTGAGGGGTAAGGATTTAAAAGTGACCAGCGGGACAACCTTTCCACACAGAGTGGAGTGCATATACTGAACTAGTTACCAGTGGTAGAGGCAAGTACAATTACAACATTTAAAAGACATTTGGATGGGTACACAGATAGAAAAGATTTCAAGGGATATGGGACAAAGCGCAGGCAAATGGGACGAGTTCAGTTTTGTAAATCTAGTTGGCATGGACGGGTTGGGCCAAAAGGCCTATTTTCAGACTAAATGACTCTAAAAGTGTGTTTTATCTGCTCCCTACCAAGCCCAAACCTAGGCTCTTGAAATAAATACATCTCAATTCATGACTTCTGTCTTTTTCATGATTCCTGTGATCATTTGTAGTTTTCAAAAACCATAGTGGTTGCTTTTCTGGCTCTTAGTGGTATTACATCAGTAAAGCAAAAAACTTATTTCCACCGAGACTTTCACGAATGCATGAAGTCACAAAGTGTTTTACAGCCAATTAAATAAATTTCCTATAAAAAAAGTGAGTCTTTGCTGTAATGTAGGAAACACAGCAACAAATTTGCACATAGCAAGATTGGTTAGGTGTATTAGTCGGGGTAAATGTAGAGCAATGGAAATGGGTTTGGGTGGGATACTCTTCGGAGGGTCAGTGTGGACTCGTTAGACTGAAGGGCCTGTTTCCACACTGTAGGGATTCAATGATCTTAGACAGCAATGGGATAAGTGACCAGACAATGCACTGAACGACCTAGATAAAGGGCTAAATGTTAGTCGGAACAACAAAGAATTACTCAGCGTTTCAAAATAGAGAGAGGCATTTCTAGTGGGAAGGCAGAATGACATTGGTTTAATTTCTCATCCAAAATATAGCACCTGCAACAGTATAACGGTACCTTGGAAACACACTGGAGTGTCAGCCTGTGGAACAGGACTTCAACACACAGCCTTCAAAGTTCTGACTCACAGGTCAAAAGTGCTGTCCACTGAGCTATGGGTGACACCTCAATATACAGGTCGCCCCCATCAATGTCATTCTGTTATCACGCTGCACACGGAACAGTGCCAGCACTGTATAAATGTACGACCATGTGTTTTAATCGAGATTAACTGCAACAGAAAAGGTGCAAAAGTCAAAATTTCACACTTTTTTTCTGTATTCACCCAAGATAAAATATCCAGATTATAAGCTTAAGGGCAACAGCAAGAAGGCAGGAACCACTCACAAGGCATAACTTCAACTGCATCTGTAGCCAACTGGCAGTAGGTGCAGGAGGTGGAAATAACAATCATTGTCTATTAGAATAACATCTCTTTTCATCTGTCTGAAGACTAATTAATTTACTGGTGTAGAGTATCCATGACTAATCGGATCTTTTCTTGATCTTTATTTCCATAAATTAGCTTGAGCAGCAGTCACCTATAATTATTAATCATATACTTCCTTGGAAATGAGCTAAAGAAGGAGCCAAGTTAAACATGGGTGGAAGCATGCAGCTGTACTTCATATCACCAATCCCCATTTTAAACCGTTAGAATGACAGTGAGCAACACTCTTCACATATTAAAGAAAAAGCAATTTCAGGCAAAGGAAAGTGGGTTTTCAATGCTATATATAGCCACTTTGCAAGAGAGACAGGTGCCCAGCTGCATAGAAAGGTTCAATTTAAAACGTGCCTGCATTTTACCAGCAGGACGCTACATAAAACAGTCAGCGGAACAAGAAACTGTCACACAGGAATGAACACTTCATGCTTTATGCCACATGGAGGAGTGATCCATTTGCAGTTCTTTTGAAACCTGCAAATAATAGGGTTGGCATCAGAGCACCCTGTGATCACGAAGGAGAGTTTGGGAGGGGGGGGGCGTGGAAGAACAGGGGGAAATCAAACTGGGAAGCAGAAGATGATGAGAGAGCATTTTTTTCAAAAGAAAAGACTTGCATTTATATAGCACTTTTCAGGATCTCAGAGGTTCAAAAGGGTGTCAAAGCCATGAAGCATTCTTTTCAAAATGTTGTCACAATTGTACTGGAGGAAGTGCTGATTTTTAAAATAATATCTTCTGTAATTGCGCAGTTTCTTTCCATCAAACACTGAACCGTGATCACCTGGCCAGAACTGGAATTTAGGATTAAAACAATAAATTTATGGCCACATAATTCAAAAAACCTCATGGAGCCCTCGGAGGCATGAATTCAGGACAAAGCAACATTACCATGAAGCAGCTTGCAACTTCAGCATTCAGTGAGGTTTTAACCTATTTTGCATCACTGCCATCAGGAAATTATATTAACAGCTTATGACAATCCAAATTGTCCATTAGAGAGAATAGTGCTCAATGAAGTAAACGGCCTTTTCCGGATCTGCACAGTCTCCCTGTGATGCTAAAAGCTGCTTTTGTAAGCAAAGACTGTAGATTTTGTTGCTATAGGAATAGGACAGAACTTCAAAAAGGTTGCATATTGTGTAATTCAGAAGACAACAGGAAGCAACTCATCCATCCTCTCTCCAGCATCGCATAATTGACTTCCCCATTTACCTGATTTTTCTGTGTGAAAATATATTTCAGACACTGATAACTTGGAATATTACTCAGAACGAACAGCATTGAAACTGGCCATTTGGCCCAACTAATCTGTTTGTTTCTGTCCCACAAGCCTTCTCCCATTCCTGTTCAACAAATAACATCGACATATCTTTTATGCCTTTCTCCTTTGTATGTTTATCCGGATTTCAAACATAGCATCCATGCTATTTTGTTTGCTTATTACTGGGGAAGCTGGATAATTCACATTGCCGTGAGCCAGTACCTTTACATTTTCAGAACTCTCCACATCCACAGAATTCTGTGGATGCAGGAAAAACCCTACTAAAAATTAATTCAAGGCAAGTACTATTCAATTGATCTCCCTCAATCGTGCCTCAAAGACAAGTATTCCAAATTGGAGACATTGTCCACTGGTGTCCACTGAGTCCCACTGTTAACTCCATGCACTTTCTCCCAGTCTACTCACTAGATTTTCAACTAAGGGTCCAAGCTCCTTACAAATCTGATAACATTGCCGAAAGCACCTACAACACTCCCACATTCACCAGCCAAATGGGCAGCACGATGGCTTAGAGGTTAGCACTGCTCCCTCACAATGACAATGACCTGTGTTTGAAATCACTCTCTGGCGACTGTGTGGAGTTTGCACATTCTCCCTCTGTTTGTGTGGGTTTCCTCCCACAGTCTGAAGATGTGCAGGTGAGGTAAATTGGCCATGCTAAGTTTACCCCCTATCCCCAACGCAAATGTTACTTTTTTAAAATTCTGACCTTTAAGTTTCCATGCTTCGGATTATCATCTAAAAGGAGGATCAAAGAATGGCGAGCCTGTGGAATTCTCTGTCACAGAAAGTGGTTCAGGCCAAAATTGAAGTGAATGTTTTCATGAAGGAGTTAGATGTAGTGCTTAAGGTTAAATGGATCATAGGATACAAGGGGGAAAGCAGGAACAGGGTACTGAATTGGATGATCAGTCATGATCATAATGAATGGCACCGCAGACTTGAAGAGGTACACCTGCTCCTATTTTCTGTGTATCGACAGAAAAAGGTCAATGCAAATGGGAAAATATTGCAGATGCTGTTAAAAAAAAATACTCATGTTATACAGGGTCTGTGGAATTTTAACAACACAGGAGAGGGAACCTCAGAAACAAAGCGAGGTGGTGAATCCTTGCAGCACTTCAATCTCCTAGCTTCTCTTTCTTTACTGTGCCTGTTGTGGGGACACCATTTTCACTACCTCAATTTCTGATTTATCTTCCCGCAGAGGAAAACCACGTACCTTTTTGTCTCCTCTTTTCCCAACTTCCAGGGTCAAAAACACTCCTTCCAAGTAAAATAGCTTGTACTTCATTTGACAGTATCCTTGACACTGTGGAAGCCAGAGTAGACACGTGGTCTCTAAGCCTGTTCAGTATGCTGAAATAATCCCAGAGATTCCAGTCATTTAGCACTTCAACTCACTGCCTGACTTCCACTTTCACCTCACTGTTCTTCTCTATTCCAGGACGGGTCAACCTAAGCTTGAAGAAAATCACCTTTCAAATAAGCACTTCAGACCTTCCAGACTCAGTGAGTTCAAAGATTTCAGATCACAATCCCTTCTTGCTGAATAGTGATTGTCAGTGATGATTCTGCTTTTGGTATTGGTATGTCCTCTAAAGAATTGTGTTTGTTTGATTAATCGTTTACAGGATTGGGGTGTCACTGACCAGGCCATAATTTATTACCCATCCATGACTGCCCAAGCGAAGGTGGTGGCAAGCTGCCTTCTTAAACCACTGCACTGGTTCAGGTGTAGGTACACCTAGTGCTGTTAGGAAAAAGGTTCAAGAATTTTGACCCACTTATAGTGAAGGCGCAGTGACACAGTTTCAGGTCAGGTTGACCTCCAACAATCATCTTCCTTTGGTGTCAATTAAGACTCCCATCAGAGGAGAATTTTCCCCCTGAATCCCACTGATTTGTGCTTTGTTAGCCACTCCGGACATAGGAAGTTGAATTTCCAGTCAGCATGACAATCCCATCCACTGAGTCTAAAACATGGTGAAGTGATAGAAACAAAACTTCCCACTGGCAGACCAGAAGGGAAGGGCAATCAGTGACACACTATCGACAAAATAAGCAACAAATTGTAGCTTTTCGTTTTCATTTAATCATTTGTATGACGTGGGCATTGCTGGCGGCCAGCATTTATTGTCCAAACTTAATTACCCTCGAGAAGGTGGGTCTTGAAATGCCTTCTTGAAACGCTGCAGCCCACTTGCTGTGGGCTGATATACAATGCCATTAAGGAGGGAATTCCAGGATTGTGACCCAGGAGGGAATGGTGATATATTTCCAAATCAGGATGGTGAGCGGCTTGGAGAGGAGCTTAAAGGTAGTGGTATTCCCGTGTATCTGCTGCCCTTGCCCTTCTAGACAGACATGGTCCTGGGTTTGGAAGATGCCACTTCAGCATCTTTAGTGAATTTCTGCAGTGCATCTTGCAGATAGTACTCACTGCTGCTACTGAACGTCGGTGATGGAGGGGGTGGATGCTTATAGATGTAGTGCCAGTCAGACAGACTGTTTTGTCCTGGATGGTGTCAAGGTTTTTGAGTGTTGTTGGGGCTGCACTCATCCAGGCAAGCGGGGAGTATTCCATCACACTCCTGGTGACTCCAGCTCAGTTTCTGGTCAATGATAGGATGCTGACATTGGGGTATTCAGTAATAGTTACACCAGTGAATGCCAAAGGATACCGATTAGATCATCTCTTATTGGTGATGTTAATAGTCTGGCATTTATGTGGCATAAATGTTGCTTGTCACTTGTCAGCCCAAGCCTAGATATTGTCCAGATTTTGTTACATTTTAAAATGGACTGCTTCAGTACCTGAAGTTTCGTGAATGATACTGAACATTGTGTAATCAGTGAACATCCCCACCTCTGATCTTATGATTGAGGGAAGGTCATTGGTGAAGCAGCTGAAGATGGTTGGGCCTTGGACACTATCCTGAGAAACTCCTGCAGAGGTGTCCTGGAGTAGAGATGACTGACCTCCAACAACCATGACCATTTTCTGATGCATCAGATAGGACTGCAAACACCAGAGATTTTAATCCCTGATACCCATCAATCCCAGATTTGCTCAAGCTCTGTGATGTCACACTCAGTCGAATTCAGCCTTGATGTCAAGGGCCATAACTCTCAACTCATCTCTGAAATACAGCTCTTTTGTCCATGTTTGAACCAAGGCTGTAATTAGGTCACGAGTTGGTGGACCTGGTGGAATCCAAACTGGGCGTCACTGAGCAGGTTATTGCTGAGCAGGTGCTGCTTGATAGCACTGTTGATGACACCTCCCCTCACTTTACTGACGATCAAGAGTTGACTGATGGGGCAGTAATGGGACAGGTTGGATTTGTCATGCTTTTTATGGACAGGACATACCTGGGCAGTTTTCCATATTGTTGGGTAGGTGCCAGTGTAGCAGCTGTACTGGAACAAGGTCTGGAGCACAAGTGTACAGCCAGAATGTTGTCATGGTCAGTGTCTCCAACCATTTCTCGATAACACATGGAGTAAATTGAATTGGCTGAAGACTGGGGGCCACTGGAGGCAGACATAGATGAGCCACTCGGCACTTCTGGCTGAAGATTGCTGCAAAACTTTCAGCCTCATCTTTGCATTGATGTACTGGACTTTTCCACCATTGAGGGTGGGGATATTTGTGGAGACTTCTTCCAGTGAGTTGTATAATTGTCCACCACCAATCACAACTGGATGTGGCATGATCCCAGAGCTTAGATATGGTCGACTGGTTGTGGGATTACTTTTCTCTGTCTATCACTTGCTGTTCATGTTGTTTGGCACACAAGTAGTCCTGTTTGGTAGCTTCATCAGGTTCACACCTCATCTTCAAGTCTGCCCTCCTGCACTTTCCATGGAACCAAGGCTGATCCCCTGGTTTGACGGAAATGGTTGAGTGAGGGATATGCCAGGCCATAAGGATACACATTGTGTTGGAATATAATTCTGCTGCTGTTGATGTCCCCTCTTCAGTTGTAGATCAGTTTGAAGGCTGTCCCATTCAGCAAGGCGATAGTGCTACACGACATGATACAGGGTATTCTCAAAGTGAAGGTGGGAATTTGTCTCCACAAGGACTGTGTGGTGCATGCTCTCACTGTCATCGACAGATGCAACTGCAGCTAGCAGATTTGTAAGAATGAGGTTGAGTATGCTTTTCCCTTATTGTTGGTTCCCTCACCACCTGCCACAGACCATGTGTAGCGGCTATGTGCTTTAGGACTTGACCAGCCTGGTGAGTGGTACTGCTGCCAAGCCACTCTTGGTGGTGGACATTGAAATCCTTCACCCAGAGTACATTGTGTACTCTTGCCATTCTCAGTGCTTCCTCTCTGTGTTGTTCAATTTTGAGGAATACTGATTCATCAGCCAAGGGAGGACAGCATGTAGTGATCAGCAGGGAGTTTTCTTGCCCATGTTTAAACCGAAGCCACAAGATGTCATGGGATCCTGTGTCAATGCTGAGGAATCCCAGGGCACATCCCTCTCACCTGTGGCACCACATCTGCTGGGTCTATCCTGCCATTGGGACGGAGGTATCCAGGGGTGGTGATGGTGGTGTCTGGGACATTATCTGTAAGGTATGATTCCATGAGTATGATTATGTTCAGCTGTTACTTGACTGGTCTGTCAGACAACTCTCCCAGTTTTGGCACTAGCCCCCAGATGTTAGTAAGGGGGACTTTGCAGGGTCAACAGGGCTATTTCTGCTAGTCAGAGAAATTAGCCCATTAAAGCAGAGACCACACAAGCCAGATCAGGTGAAATTGACAAGCTGTTTATGACCAGCCATATCGCTGGGAGAGAAATCGACTAGGCTAATACAGAACTGACAATCTGTACAGGTAGATCAAGGGTTCCCTTCCTCAAGCTGAGGATGAAGCCAGGTTTTACAGGAATCTTGTACAATAAGGTTAATTAAAATGGGGAAAGATACAGTGCACTTGGAAATTAAGTAATCCAGTTACAATGATAACTGAAAAAGTTATTGGAAGAATGTCTTATTGTCGATACAATTTCACATCCTGACAGTATCAATGAGTTATGGATGTGATCAGGAGATTCCAGTTCTCTTTGCAGGTAGGTGAAAATGTCTCTTGAAACAGTAAGGTGCTACCATTGTTCCTGCCCTGGGAGCGAGGTCCTTTGGTGCCTCTCTGTCTGACCTGTCCTTTGTGTGGGTTTGGTATTGATGTGTTATCAGATTGTTCTTGGAGTTTTAGGACAGCTGTGTTGACCGGGCCCAGAAAGCTTATTGTTGCCGTGTTTTGGGATGTGTATTCCCTAGTTTGTGAAGTGTATTCCCTTGTTTGCGAGTGACTATGGTTCTGTCTGGTTTCACTTGTCAGCCTGTTTGGTCAATGCTAAGGCATTCTGGGTGTTCCTGGTATAGTTTAGCCACGTTTGATCCCCTTTGTTCTGCGTGGGCATACTGTGGGTAGGCAGGGTGGCAGGTCTTTTCCCACACTGATGTTGCCTCTTCTGATGCCTAGGTCAATGCCAGGTGATCTGTCCAACTCCGTTTAGAGCGACTGGCTTGCTCGGCCATTTCAGAGGGCAATTGAGAGTCAACTAAATTGTTGGGGGTCTGGAATCACATGTAGGCCAGACCAGGTGAGGATGGAATTAGTGAACCAGATGGGTTTTTCTGACAATCAACAATGATTTCATAGTCATCAGTAAATTCTTAATTCCAGATATTTTTTTCTTATTGAATTCAAATTCTGCAGTCTGCCATGGGATTCAAACTGGAGTCCCCAGAACATCGCCCGAGTCTCTGGATTAATAAGCTAGCAATAATATCACTAGGTCACTGCTTTCAAGGAGAATACATTACCTGAAAGACTAATGGAAGCAGGTTTTACAATAATTTTCGATTAGAAATTGGACATAAACACAATCTTGCAGGACACTGGACAAACTCCAACTGAGTGGGAGAAATCGATAACTCTTTGCAGGCAGCTGACACATGGAGCTAAAGTCCTTTTTTATTCCACATTATAAGATCTTATAAAGGCACCCAGAATGAAGAAAACTATTGCACAGTGCTGCTTTATTTAACCCTATGAAACAACCTCTAGGCAATTTCCCTATGGCATATAATTCTTATCCTTTTTACTACCAATTAAAATTGGTACCATAAAAACACAAAAGTAATGACTAACACTGGATTATAATTAAGTCTGCATTATTTTGTTGCAGAGTTTGAGATTGCTAAGGGTAGCACACAACAAAAGTAGAATGCACCTGATTGTTGATTGCTGTGTTATGGCTCACAGTCAGTATAATTTTAAGAGATATGCTCATGATGCCATTACTCATAGCATGTAATCCAAGGGTATATAATTACATATGTCATCATAAGTTAGATCATTTGAAGCATAACATGCTCAGCTTTGTAATCAAACAGCTTACTGTGAGCTCAAACACTGATATAGCTTGAAAATGCGATACTTATACTTGAAAATGTGATATATTAGTGAGGTATCTGTTGAATTTTCAATAGCACATTATCCATGTCCTAGTTTCTTATGTTATCGGGGTTAACAAGCATTTCCACAGCATATAGAAGCTACAATTTTAGCAGCACTGGTCATCTATAAACAAAAAGAAATTAAAGTATTTGTGGCAGATGTTTGGAAAACTGATTGAAAACCAATAGTTTTGTATATCAGAGAATTCACACAAACAGCAGCATCAGTTTCTCAGAGAACAGCCAGCCAAAAGGCAGAGCTAATTTCTTTTTATGCAAATTTACACTCTCTTCAGGATACAAAAAAAAGCACTGCCTTAATTAAAAATAAGTGGTTGAAATACCAATACAACCAAAACCAAAGGCAACAGTCTTATACTAGAGACTTCTTAGTTTACCCTTACAATTAAAAAATTGAAAGCTAGCCGTCCCAATCTTTTTTAAGATGTTAAATACAACTGACAACATAGCTACAAAACTCTAAAAGAAAATACAATGTTACACACATCAAAAAGCAAGTTTTCTACACGAAGGTTTCTTACTTATGTCAAGACTTTAGTCAATTTTACAATTTTCTTTCTCCAAATTGACATTAAAGCAGATGGAATATTGAGGTTCTCACTCATTTGGCACAAACATGGTCTACAGGTAGAAACCTGAAACTCCAGACCTGCAGTTCTCAAACCAACACTTTGAAAGGGACCAGAGCCAGTAAAAAGAAAGCAGATAAAGGTAAAAATAAAAAGAAACATAAGTAAAATAATTTGAAGAAAAGGCATATTTGTGTCTGGGCTCACCAAACTGGTGATGCAGCTGAGCATGTCATGCTTCAAGTGATCCAATTTAAGATTTAGTTATGTGAGCTTTATACCTTTGGGTGCTATGTTATGAGTGACGACACCATGAGCATCTCTCTTAAGGAATACAGACTGCAAGACATAAGACAACAATCAACAGCTATGTACATTGGTGTTTATGTTGATGTGCTACCTTCAGCAATCTCAAACTTTGCAATAAAACAATGCAGGTTTAATTATAATCCAGAGTTAGTCATTACTTTTGTGTCTTTATGGTACCAATTTTAACTGGCGGTAAAAAAGATAAGAATTATATACCTATGAGAAGTTCCGAGTATATTGAGGAGGCATGGCCACTGGTTGCTTTATACAGTTAAATATAAAGTCACAAAGCAGCATTGTGCAAACAAACATTTCAATCTTTTAAAAATAAAAAGATAAAGAAACAGGAGGCAAACGCTGACTTATGGATTTCACCTTTACTGAACTACAGATATTCAAAACATATGTAGTTCTATTTTACTTATCAAACGACAGATTATACTGAGCAAAGAGCTTAGAAGGCCTTGCTTGACAGCTTCAAGGAGGGTTTTGCAGAATGAACACATCTAGCTTTTCTGTGAAAGATCGAAAAGATCACTTAGCAATGAAAAGGAAAAAGGAAGTCTAAGCTTTTCACATTCTCATCATCAGGACTAGGATGCAAGAAGCAATTTTTGAAGAATAACCAACTTATACAGCATAGGAGGATACTGAGTAGTTGGACCATTGTTGGCAGAGAGGTGCAGCAAGGACAGCTAACTATCAATCTTTGTTCTCAGACCAGACAAGGCAACTCTAGCTCATCACTCAAATCACTTGAAGCATGACATGTTAATGCAAATATGGTGCTCTTTTTCATCAAAAGCTTAATATAAGCTCAGGTCCTGATGCATCCATGAATGTAATATTTGCATAAGTTACATAGGGTTCTGGTCTGCATTCAGTAATTTGTTGATTTTAGGTGGTTCGAATCACCCCCAGTTCCCTGGTTCTAGACACTGGAATAATTTAGGCATGTGAAATGAAGGCAGAAGCAGACATGTGTTTCAGGGCAAAAGAATCTGGGTTTATTTAAATGCCAAAAGGTAAGTATAGTACACGAAAATAAAGGTAAATGCCACAAAGTGAAATTTACACTATCAATTATGCAGAGAACAGTAGTTACACACCCTAATAAAATTAACCACAGATTAAGCACAATTAGAACATAAACAGTAGTTTTAATCACAGAAACATTAATCAGGATTCCTATATTTGCGGTCCCGTGCACCGTCAGCACCCACCTTTGCTTCCTTGTTAGCCAAGTTTGAAACGTTGGGGTCTCGTGAATTTAAGCTCACCACTGGGGAAGGCGTGATTTCCATGTACCGATGACTGTTCCCACTTGCTGTACCAAGTGCCTCGATGAAGATAGGGTCTGTGTAGGCCTTCAGTCTGGATCGAGTCCGCTGATGCAGTAGGATGCATATTGGCTCTACTGGGTGAGTGTTTCTCTCTGGTGGTTTTGCAGACCCAGTTTTCACCTCAGGAAGTGTGTGAAGCCTTGTGCTGTTGCTCAGTTGGGTGGTTTTCGGAGTTTGTCAGAGGTTTGCTAGTCTTGGTCGGTTGCTGTTGGTTCCCCTGGTTTGGAACAGACCTGTGTCGGCATTTCTCAGAACTGCTGTTGGGATCCCCCGTCTGGAGATAGCTCTCCAAAATAGCTGCTGGTATGAGCTGTTGGAACTCTTCTTCTGGAGATAGGTCCCAAGAAGCGTTTCCCCAGCAGTTATACTAATTGTGGGTTCCTTACTTCATGCCAAATCTGTGCTTACCAGTGTGTTTCTGGCGTTCCCTTAGAGTTCAATTGGCTTCCTAATAGTTAAGAGTAGTGCGAATGTATTTTGATTGAAGTTAAATGCCCGGTATCTGTGTAGGCCCAATACTGTCTGTGCTAGGTAGTGCAAGATGTAAAAGTTAGTTTTGGTCCAGAGCGTTAGGTCAGGTTGATTGTTCTCTTGGAGTGGAGATGTATATTGGAAATCCAGGCTCAACAATAGTCCTAGACTGAAATCATTCTGACTCTGTGCATATTTGTTGCAGCCTGAGCTCAGGCTTTTGTCCAGTATTTTAGATATTAGGAAAGTCCAGGGTCTTGTCCAGTATTTTAGATGATAGGGATATTTGCTAACTATCATACAGTTAGTTAATGGTAACAAATACCTTTATGATTCTTGTAGAATCTTTAAGTTATCCACATGCTAGTTTACATTGAAAGTAGAAACACAAGGCACTCTCATTTCAGTCCAACCATCTGCAGGAGGCAAAACCTCTATCATTGAATAATTTTTAATCAACTCTTGATGGACTGTTTATTGGTAACTTCAGCAACCCCAATAAGCAGAGCAGAAGATAGAACTACATAACTGCAACCCTGACCCTTACTCCCTAAAACTGTTGCCTACAACCATCTGTTACAAAGCCATTGGAATGTTCCCTAACCAACTTTCCCATCAAAATGAAATTAATCAAAGGTTAACTTAAAGCACACTTATTTCGCCCATTTTCAACCTGAAAGTGAAGAACAGCATGAGAACAAATTACTAAGAAGGCGTGCTTCTGCCCGGCAAGGTGCAGTAGTTGAAAAGGTAATATAGCCCCAAACAAAGTGATTCAGTAACTGTGTTACTGTAACTGCAAATATCTACCTGAACACAATTTAGTTGTCTCATACTGCAACCTCTGTATGCCTTCCAAACAATTTCTCCTGCTGAGGTCATCAATATAGCTCAAAGCAAAAATGTCACACCGAACAGCCAGCCTTGATGGGGGATAAGACAAAGTACAATGATGATGAAAAGGACAGTGATTGTAGATCAGCTAATGGTTTTTATGTTTCAAAAAGCTCCCTATGGGGTCTAAATCCTCCTCTATTTGAAATGACTTCAAATACTAGATAGGCAGGGAGAATTCAGGAGACAGGGAAAGAAAAAGGTAAAAATAAATACAGAACCAGGACACACACAAGGGGTGGGGGGAGCAGCACGATCGGGAAAGACAGAGAGACAGACAGACAGAGAGAGAAAGACAGAGAGAAAGACAGAGAGAAAGAGCGAGAGAAAGAGCGAGAGAAAGAGCGAGAGAAAGAGCGAGAGAAAGAGCGAGAGAAAGAGCGAGAGAAAGAGCGAGAGAAAGAGCGAGAGAAAGAGCGAGAGAAAGAGCGAGAGAAAGAGCGAGAGAAAGAGCGAGAGAAAGAGCGAGAGAGAGAAAGAGAGCGAGAGAAAGAGAGCGAGAGGGAGAGGGAGAGGGAGAGGGAGAGAAAGAGGGAGAGAGAAGCTAACAGAGTGAATTGGGGGCAGTCACTACACTATTCTTAAACCCCTGGCATTCACTGCATCAGACACATACTTAAACAGAGACAGAAACACAGAGACAAAATCTCTTTGTACATGCCTGACTGAGACAATTCAAATGTCCACACCCCTCATCATAAAGAGGAGCAACATGGTACTTCTCAGAAAGAATGAGACCCAAAAAGGAAAAAAAAAGAGACGTCATGCCTTCAAGTCTCAAACCCTGAAGCTATGGGTGAAAAAGGCCAGTTGGTGGAGGAGAAGCAATACTCGGAAGAAATATAGAAGAGCTCCTGGCTAGGGCCAGAAAACACCAAGTACAAAATGGTAAAAACAGTTTGAATTTGAGGAAATGCCAAGAACTGAAGCAAGAAGATGACCTTGTATTCGCTGCCCAGAAAGACAGGCAGCAGTCCAAGCTGCATGTTCATGTGCTGGTTAGTGTTTCTCAAAGTTAGCTTGCAAGCATGAGGCATCCAAGACTTGTGCAATTTCTTAACTGGAAATAGTTGTGCAGTGTAGAAATGGCACATCATATCATCATGGTGACTGATGAGCAAAACTGAGTTTGAGGGTTGGGTGGGGGTAGATAAAAAGACTTGTTCGCCTGTTTTGTTTTTCCCATCATTGGGAATATGTTATGAGATCAGCAAAAGAGAAACAAAGCGCAGACTTCAGCAGCTGCCAAAATTCCTCGGCATTGGCCCAATACAGAACTCAGCCAGGAAACAATGAACTGGCATTTATTAATTAGATGATCATCATCATCCAGCAAACTGCCTCACAAGTCAATTTAACAGGTTAAGAGATAGATACCACGATAATGCGATTCATAGGTCTTGAGGCTTTAAGCAAAAATTTGGTGCATGAATCTGCAATTCTTACACAAAGGATATTGTGACTGCCTCAGATACAGTAACGCTTAGAATTTGAACTTTGCTCAATGCGGCAATATTTCAGTTCCACTTTGAGAGAAAACTCCCCCAAGTAATTCCATCCCATTTTTATAAACAAATATTCCTGGCAACATTCGAGAAACATCCTTCACCTCAACTCCACTGTTAATTTATTTCAGCAGAAACACAGGCAGACAGCAGAAAGTAGGCTCCAGTGACCCAAATCAGGCAATCTGAACTGAAATGCTATTGTTCACGTTGACTTGAAATGCAATGATAATAATCTCAAGCAGAATCGAAGAGAGGCGGAGGAGAGAAAAGAAAATAAGGTTGCCCTCCTCCCCTCTCACATTCAGCTCCAGATTTCTCCCATGTGTTGGTGATTCTATAAATAATATTGAGTTCAATGCATTTCAAGAAAATGCTGCCAATAGCTGAATTCCCCCTTGTTGAATGCAAGTGAGATGCCAAAAGCATGTCCAAGCAGGAGAATGTTGCTTTGTTCTGAGATGGTAATAAGGTTATGCCCCCTATTGGTCCATATTGCACATCAAGATCATTTGATCACAAAAATATCTATGCTGACATTCCCAAGGCAGGACTGAGGACGCACTGCATTGTTCAAGATGCCACCTCGCAGACAAGATGTTAAAAGAAGGTCCCCATATGCTCAATCCAAGGGAGGCAAAAGATCCCATGGTAAACAGGAGCAGGGCATTCTGCCCAGACACAAGCCAATATTTACACTGCAGTCAACATCACAAAGACAACTTAACTGGTTATTATCACATTTATTTCTGCACATTTCTAATGTAATTGGCTGCTGCATTTTTTACTCAACAGCAATGGGTGCAGTTTGTTTTTTAAGAACGGAACAGAATGTGTTCATCTATGGGCTGTAAAAGGCTTCAGGTTGTCCCGAAAGTGTGAAAAATGCAATAAAAGTCTTTCTTTCCCTACATCCCCAAGAATAGCAATTTCAATTTATTCTTGACATTGTCCACAGTACAATAAGCCTTACCCACTTGCCCTTCCTCACACACACATACCATATCCTCTCCAAGAACTGCCATTTAGAGTGCTAAACTATTGTTCATTTCTGTTTTGAATTTAAGTAGCCCATCTCTCCTAGAGAAAAATACTGCATCAGCTGATAGTCTAAACTGCATCTTTGAGAGGGTAGATCAGTTTGTTATACAACAGCAAACTTAAAATAAACCATCCCTGAATAGTTTGTCTCTTTACTCCAACATAAACACAACTTCAGTTTAAAGTACCTATTACATAGAGCAGCTGACAGTTGTAGTTTCTTACTTCCAATGTTTATTTTATATTCATCCACCCCCCACAACCTGCCCCACCAAACCCTATCATGCAAACTTCACAACAGTGAAGCACTTACAGCGAAGGAGATGTTAGACAGAAAACAATTAATCCATGGCAAGGCATGGTATGCGTGCAGAGTGTGAAGTAAAAGCTTGCTCAAATCTTCAGCAAAAAAGAAAGCATTCCCAAGAGGACATGAGCCTGTTTTCATGGAAGAGATGGGATTTGGGAGACAGGTTCATTTCCAGGTTGTCAGGATCGGGAATAAATGCACGCAGGTTTGTGGCACGTTTTACCTTTGGTCACCAGCCACTACCCCAATCAATTTCACGCAGAAAGTCCTTACCTTCAGTGGAAAGATCTATTCCTCAGCAACAGAGGACAATTCTGAGACATCTAGCAGACTAAGGTGCTGGTGGAAGAATACATGACTGCAAAGACATTTAGAAGAGGTAGACGGACTTCAAGACAAGGGGGCACATTAAGGTGCAAGGAGAGAGATTTTAAAAAAAGACACAAGAGGCAATTTGTTTTTAAGCAGAGGGTGGTTTGTGTGTGGAATGACCTTCCTGAGAAAATGATGGATGAGGGCAGAGTTACAACATTTAAAAGACACTTCGATAAGTACATTAATAGGAATGTTTTGGAGGCAGATTGGACTCTTTTAGTTTGGGACTATCATGGACTGAAGGGTCTGTTGCCGTGTTGTGAGTCTATGGAGAAAGACGATAATTAAGAG
The DNA here is from genome assembly GCF_020745735.1 of Hemiscyllium ocellatum. Classification (NCBI taxonomy): domain Eukaryota; kingdom Metazoa; phylum Chordata; class Chondrichthyes; order Orectolobiformes; family Hemiscylliidae; genus Hemiscyllium; species Hemiscyllium ocellatum. Next base: position 105,585,104 of record NC_083407.1, on the reverse strand, counting down.
AGAAATAGAGTCATAGAGTCATAGAGATGTACAGCATGGAAACAGACCCTTCGGTCCAACCCGTCCATGCCGACCAGATATCCCAACCCAATCTAGTCCCACCTGCCAGCACGCGGCCCATATCCTTACAAACCCTTCCTATTCATATACCCATTCAAATGACATTTAAATGTTGCAATTTTACTAGCCTCCACCACTTCCTCTGGCAGCTCATTCCAAACACATTCCACCCTCTGCGTGAAAAGGTTGCCCGTTAGGTCTCTTTTACATCTTTCCCCTCTCACCCTAAACCTATGCCGTCTAGTTCTGTACTCCCCGACCCCAGGGAAAAGACTTTGTCTATTTATCCTATCCATGCCCCTCATAATTTTGTAAACCTCTATCAGGTCATCCCTTAGCCTCCAAAGGTCCAGGGAAAACAGCCCCAGCCTGTTCAGCCTCTCCCTGTAGCTCAAATCCTCCAACCCTGGAAACATCCTTGTAAGTCTTTTCTGAGCCCTTTCAAATTTCACAACGTCTTTCCGATAGGAAGGAGACCAGAACTGCACGCAATATTCCAACAGTGGCCTAACCAGTGTCCTGTACAGCCGAACATGACCTTCCAACTCCTGTACTTAATACCCTGACCAATAAAGAAAGCATACCAAACGCCTTCTTCACTATCCTATCTACCTGCGATTCCACTTTCAAGGAGCTATGAAACTGCACTCCAAGGTCTCTTTGTTCAGCAACTATCATCCTTTATTCTCCAAAACTAAGAAACCTTGATATTAGGAAATGTCAATATTAAATGTGGTGAAATTTTGGGCCAGAAAATACAGGAAAAAAAAACTTCAGTTAGAAAAACCTAAATGCTAGCAATAATTGATGATCAATGGAACAGAAGACAAAGGAGTTTATACACAAAATAAAATTATGCCAGTTAATGTTTTCACCATCAAAGGAGCTAAATAAGGCAGTTGAGTTTTCATTAACAGCAGTTCATGGTAAATTTTACCCACTCCAGTCTGTGTTTTGGTTTTTACAGCAGCTACAACCTTCGATGTATTGTAGGATGTTTTTGGCTTCAAGTACATGCTTTGTACATTGGAGATTAGGAAGATTCTAGTCTATATGCTCTGTTTGCTTCAAGTTGATCCACTAATGCTGGGAAAGACAAACATTAGAGAGATGCATAAAACAAATAAAATATTTCAAAAAACGGGCACTGCTGCTTTTACCATTCCTTTTACCCCCTCACCCCCAATGTCCAACCAAAATCCGGCATGATCAAATAAATCACTTGCCAAAATTCTGGTGGCATCATAGATGGAAAGCGTTCACTGGACAAAAGTATTGGGAGATTACTCAACCTAATAAGTTCCGACCAATGGAAAAGGAGAAAGACCTGAACTGGACATGGACCAATTCATAATGACTGAAACAAAAGCAGACTTTCATTCATTGAGCATATTTCCTGACTTCAAGGGTATACAAGGCCCTCCAAGACAATTAAGTACTTTTGAAGTTTGATCAATGCTATTTTCAAGAAACATAGCAGGTGTGTTTTTTCCAAAGTCCCATAAAGAGATAATCTCCTTTCAGTGTTATTGGTTAAAGGTTTTGACCAGGAGCGTACCCTTTGTCTGCAAAACAGGATGAGGAAAGTTCAAAGGGCTGATGGAGCCTCATCTGGCAGATAACTTCTCAGAGATGATCAATTCAGAATGTACTGAAAAAAGTGCTCAGTGACAGACGGTAATGATATTGGAAGAGCAGGAAAATCGATGTTTTGGGCAAAAGCCCTTCCTGATGAAGGACTTTTGCCCGAAACTTCAATTTTCCTGCTCCGCTTTACCAGCACCATTCTAATCTCCAGCATCTGCAGTACCCACCTCCACCCAGTAATGACATTAACCCAAGTTTATAATATTTTTTGGAGACTTATATTCAATGATGTTTATCTTTACTCACTAATGAGCACAGTATCTATTCTCATCACATGATTAAACTACAAATATAAAACAAGTTTATCAATCTCTTTTGACATGGCAAGTATGTACCATGAGAACTATGCTGACAGTGCCTGAATCATAAGTGAATTATTTGACGTTCACACCAAAATGTTTCAACTTTTTTTTTGAAAAAGGCTAAATTCTGGGGATTGCCACTCAAAGAACATTTTCCAGAAACTTCAGTGTTTGCTAGAAGGGTTAAACAGTCTGCAATTCTTCATGTATAAATACATCATGCAGACAACTAGACAATGTCCAATTTAACTAACTGTGTAAGAAATGTAAACTCAGAAAAATTTTGTTTAACAATGGGTGCCAAGTAAAGCATGCCATAAAACTTCATACTGTCTGGAATGCATTGTCAATATTACAATTACTGCATCTAATTTAAACCAAGAAAAGTATCTGTTTCAAACAACATTTCCCAGACAGGTTTATGAAATAATGCTTTTATGTCATCAATGTGGATAGAAAATGTACATTGAAGAATTGATGGATTGTGCCTTTTTTTGTTCTTAAGCAGCTTCTGGTTAGCTTTAGCAGGAACAAACTACAAGATGCAGCATGTATGTTGACTCTTAACCTACAGCAAATGCAATCGAGCCGTTATTGCTCTCAAATGCTTGTGTTGCTAATGATGCCCACATCACACCAATGGATTAAAAAAAGTTGCTTGAAGTGCTCGAAAATCCTCATCCTGACGTTCCAGATTTTAACACATAAGAGCTTCAGTACATTCCATTTTTTGAATCAAGTTAACAGGACAGTAAGATTAGTTGGGTGTCTCATGTCGAGAACAAGAAATACAGAACAGGCTCTGCCGCTCAAATGGTTCACATCTGTGTCCAAATGTTCAATAAATTGTCCAGAGTTTGGAAGCAGAACAAAGAAAGGGAGAGAAAGAGAGCAGGTGTTAGGCATGGGGCCAGATTACCTATTTTTGCACAATAGACTATGGGATTAAAACTGGCGATCACTCCCACCTTTCTTCAAAATGGCGCAATGAGATTTTATTTTTAATATCCACCTGAACAAGCAGATGGAGCCTCAGATCAATGTCTCACCCAAAACAGGACACCTCTGACAATGCAGCATTCCATCAGTTCTGACCTGGAATGGCTGCCTTGAATTTTGTAATCAAGATCCTGAGGCTTTACAGTGAAAGCTGAGAGGTTTAAAGTGAAGACAAGGAGAAGAACAGGAGAGAATCACGCATTGCAAAAGCACGCAATGAAATCAGTTACTTTATAACATGCTGCCTAATGATTACTGGTTTTTTTCCAAGCTGAGAAACCCAGTTTAAACTATCTTGAATGTTTGCTTTCTCTCTTCTCTTCATTGGATTTTGTTTTGGCCTCATACCTTGAACATAACCCACCAAAAAACAATTAGTTTGATGTCATTCAGTCTTATCCCTTGCTGAGCGCAATATTTGCGGTACAATATAGCTGGCAATGTTGCCTCCTGCAGTTATATTCAAAGGGTGTCACTACAAACCGATTATATAAATACTTATCGGTATAAAAGAGAATGAGAAAGGAGCACTATTTCCTACAGCTTTCAAAAGATCAATTTCAGTTTGGCACAGGGCCAAAAAAAATCCAAATAGTATATTTAGTTTGGAATGCGGGTAGCAGAAATTTTTTGATACAAAGTTATGCTTTAACTTTACAGAAAATTAACAGTCTAAAAACCGAAAACCATCTGTGCAACAATGATTGCTGAGAAATTTAATACACTTGAGTGTGTCATTGGATTGCAGTAGAATTGTTCAACAGGCAAAAAGAGCTCCAAAATATTCTGCTGGAATACCAGACCTTATAAGGTAACAAGCCCTCCCAACAGTTACTCAGTAGTTGCAGCATGCAGAACATGGTCCTTCTGGTGCAGCATGCAGGGCTGAGTTCCAACTGTGATTGGGTACATGCCACAATGGAGAGCCGTTTTCCATTGTCTTATTCAATTTTGTTTTGGCATCAATTTCCATGACCAAGGCCCAGATTTTGTGCCAGGGAAAAAAAACTATTGTCTGTCTCAAGTGCTTGATGTTGACACGATTGGCTAAACCACAATTTGTATTCAGAGTGAAGCTCTTCGGCACTGACCTGCAAAACCAGAGGACAAAGGGCAGCAGTCCAACCCACTCCCAAATGCTCAAAACACCATCTATTCATAGATCTGTTTCTTGTTTTTTTCCCTTCTAAATAAATCCTCAGGATGTAGATGTAATGTCTGCTAAAGCTAGTATTTATTGCCCATCCCTAGTTTTCCTGAGAAAGCAGTGTTGCTACCCTATTTTAATTAGAATCAAGGGACTTGCAGGGCCCGTTCAGACCTGCGCACATTGGTTATGAAACTGAGAGCCACACACAGGCCAGACCAGCTAAGGAGAAAGAAAGAGTTTCTTGCCATAAAGGATTCAAATGTACTAAAGTCTTTTAAAAATAACAATTTAATGGCTTCATGGTCATGATTTCACTTTCACTGATGTCAACTTTTACTTCCAGATTTCTTTTAAAACAAGAATCCAAATTTTTCAAACTACAACATTGTGATTTTGATTTTACATTATCTGGATTATTAGGCTAGTTATTGAGTCATAACTCTCACTGTGTGCATATATCAATCTCCAACAAGTCATTGTATCTCTATCACTGACTAAAAATTAAGCAGAACAAATCTATTACACACAGCACGCAACTTCATGAAATTCATGTCTGCAACACTCAAGTTCACAGTGTATTCCAGACAATTGATTACAGAGAAATGAATGACAAAATAATGCTGTAAAATAATTCTGTTTTACCACAGAAGCAACTAATATTTCTTAGAAGCTTTATATTACAAGGATATTGAACAAAATAGTTTCTGGGATGATTGATTCCAGTTATTTGGAAAGACTAGAGAATCCAGAATTGTTCTCTCAGAGCAGAGAAAATCAAATGGAACTTTAATAGGGTTGTTCAAAATAATTTAATGTTTAAGAGTACAGGTTGGGATTACAGTATCCCTAATGAGAGATACTGCTGCTGTGCTTGAGAAGCTGAAGGAATAGATGGAGTGAGTGGGCTACAGATGGGTATGACCTGGTTGTGGGAGAACTGGGGAAAGGAAGGAGAGGACAGTGCCTCAAAATTTCCCAAAAAGGAATTTCCCAATCCTTTACTGGATGTCAGCCCAGACAGCTAAAATCTGCCAGCCTCTCCACTTGGAGTAGGCTTCTCTCTGCCACACACAAAAAAGCGTGGCCACGAATTAGTCACTTAAGGAACTCAATAGACCCCAAGGGCACAGTGAGTCCACGCTGCAGCAAACACCCAACCCCATCACCATCCATGGGTGGCCGATAGGCAGACCTCCAAACCATTTCAAACAAATCAGTGGATGACCATAAAGCCCACTCCAGAGTGATGAGTAGAACTTCTTTTCGCAACATTTTGTGATCTGAAAGTTTGTGGAGATACGATGTATGTTTCAATGGGGAATTGGATATAGTCTTAAAAAGAAAATCTCTCTAAGTCAGTGGGTTAGGAACCATAAGGAATCTTGTCCTCAGATCCCAGCCACCTCTGACCAAAGCAAAACAATTCTAGCCTATCCAATCATTTCATGTAACTGTAACTTTCAAGTGCCATCATCACTTTTTGCTAATCTCCTCTATACTCTCTATACACAAAGCTTCAGCTGTCACTTAACCACAGCAAGGATAGAGCTGGTATTGATATGATGGGCTGAACCACCTCCTCCAGTGCTACACGATTCAACAGTGGAAGTGAAAAATAAAATTTTAACATAAAATTATTCCATATCGCTAGCTCTTAAACAGCAAAATTGAGGAATCAAATATCTGAGTACAAGTGGCAAGTTTAATCTTTCAATAAGATTGGAGTCTTGAAATTCCTAGCCAGCCTCTGCATTTTAAACAACCTGCATCACACCTAGAATGCTAAAAACATCACTATAGACAAAACAAACAAACCAGCTTAAATCAGTCTTTTTTAACCTTTATTGACCTTTTGAGATTGATTCTCTCTTCTAGCTGTCTTGCTGTAAAGGCTGTGGCTTGAAATCAGAGTTCATAGCATCTTATTGCACTGACGCAATGACTTGCATTACATCAGAACCTTCCCCACCACCCCCAAAACCCCAAAGTAGATTTTGCACTCAAACTCTCCAATCCTGACAAAAGAGGTGATGTTCCCGAAATTATGTTACAGGAGACAGAGGAGCAAAGATAACAGCCGCATGACATTCCAGCATATATGGAAGCTAGACAGCCAAATAAAGATGAGATAAGAAACAAGGACAATCAAATTAAAAAAAAACTTGAAATCGATTACAAGACAACCATGTCATGGTTTATAAGCAAAGCATCAGAAACTATCCATTAAATCAATGTATGCAACTTGTTTCCACGGATCCATTATTTTACATATAAACTATCTAGGCCCCTCAATAAGATTCCATCTTGTAACTCATTCACTGGAACCTATTATTCTGTATGTAAATTATCTGAACCTCAGGGCTACATTACGCTTGACTGCTCACCGCTCGTTGTTTACTCATTGCTTGCTCTCGTTTCCATGCCCATCACCATCACCCCATCCCACTTCAGATTAAACAGTAAAATTATCAAGTAACAATGTGAAAGCCCTACGCCAACTCCAATTTTAACCACAACAATTTGCCTTAACAATTCTTGCTATAATCATCCTATCAACTCACTAAATCGACCAAATGCAGCCTTTGCTGGCTCAGGAGTATAAAATGAAACCCATCCGAAGCAGCACGGCCTCAAGAGTCGAACATGAGTAAACACTTGATTTAAGTCAGCATTTCTTCCATGCCTACAGTTTCATCATAACGCCACCTATTCAGGAATCAAACCATTTCCAACCAACTTTGACCAATCATAAAACAAAATCCCACTTTGTGTGGCTGGCTGTGCTGTTGGGATAAATTCTTCCCAATGTTACTGATGTCAAAACATTACCAAGGATTTGAATGAATGCCGATTCACTTTCGGTTACCTGCTGAACTTGCTTTTCCAAAAAAAAAATTAATCATGTTTGAATAGGAACTGTTACATCTCTTGCATTGCAGAATAAGCACAGAGCAGTACACACAGACTGCAGGACACCAAATTTTATGCACCTTTGAGAATAAACAAGCAAATTAATTAATGCTAATAAGTGGCATTAATTTCTCCCTTCACGTCTACTTAACTCCATGCAACACAGTTCCCACTCATGCAAACTGCAAAGGTAAACTGTTACCTATCCCAAACACCGATGCTCTCACCACTGTAATTCCCTCCACAACCTGCCTATCTCTCTTGCCTTAAAAGCTTCCTCTTTGACCGAATGTTTGAGCACCTATCTCAACATCTCCTTAACTAGCCTGATGTAAAATTTCATTTGACAGCATTCTTGCTAAATTCCTTGGGATAGTATATTATGTCAAAGGACGATGTGAATAATTTTTTATTTCAGTACCATTTCACGTTCCCTACATAGAAATATTGAAATGTATTCCCTGCTGTCACACAATGCGATCACTGCACTTTGCATTAAAGGATCCCTAGGAACAACAATGAAATTAATAACCAGATCAATTTACAGTGGTATGAGAGAATGTGCTGATTCTCCGTGGTGACCTTGCATTCCTTCCTACTTTTGCTTCCATCCAAGCAGACTTTATCCAATAGTACAACCTAGAAGTTCACTCATCTGTGGCAAACTACAGATATGGACATTACAGGAACTAACTGGATTTGCCATGAACTGAACCTCTCCTATTCTACATTTGCAAATGCTTTTCAGACACGGGGACAGAAGGTCTGACAATCCAGTATCTGTCCATTGTAAGCTCTTACAAACAGGAAGCAAAACGAAAACAACCACACAGAAATTGTGCTTGTTAGTTGAGAACTAACTTGCCTTAAAATCAGATTCAAATGCTTTTGAAATTGATGCATTGTACAGTGTTAAGAGGCTCCCACCCCACCCCTCTCCCCCTGGGCACTGAACAAGCCCTCCCCAAGTTGCAGAGCTACTAGAAGATGCTGATTACTTTCACAAAACTAACCTAGGACGCGCCTGCTGTGAACCTTCAAAGAACATTCAAGACAGACCATTCACACCATGCTGGTTTAGATTCAGACACCACAGTTTATAACAGTCCAGAGAGCTGAAACTAATTTGGAGACATCACTTGCAGGCACTGAGACCAAATTGCCCACCAGACAACACCTTTCCAGCGTGGGGTGTGAAAAAACAATTGCTGCCAGGTAACATGGGCATCACTGCTCCATCTAAATAGCCAAGACATAAAATTAAAAGTTGCTCCGATAGCAGCAGGAAAAGGGATGGGAGAATGGTGGAGAATTGTCTTTAATGCCAAAATTGTAGCAACACTCTGTAGTACAACTGGTATCAGACATGGTTTCTCTTGCACAGCAATTCAGTCACATTCCAAACACATTGGATACAACTGAACAACTTTCTCCCCAACATGCTCACTCAAAGGATTAAAAGTGTTTTGTAACAAATATATTTATTCAGCTTCAAATAATCATATTTTTAGTCACCACTTCTTAAAACTTTAGGGAGTCCTTAAACTGAATAATGCCCATGTTAAAAGGGAGAATTAAGGCTTGATTTGTGGCTGGTATCCCAACCTGTATGCCAAGATCAACCATACAGAAACACTACACCCTCCCATTGTGATGCGTTCTTCAGGGACATCCAAGTTACAATCAGTATCAAATGTGTACAGTGTAACCCAACCATCTAATCCATAATGCCCAAGCAATTCAATGTTATTGCTTCTTAACTCAATTGTTTGTCAAGTTCGAATTTCATAGGCAGCATCGTTTAGTAGCAACAGCCAATACATACCAAACCTTTGCAAGAAGAGAACATCAGAATGGAGGGGGCAGGGATGGGGTAGCAAACACACAGACATGGCATCCTGCTGGGAAAAGGGTATGAAGGGAAGATAGGGGTGCAAGAGAGGGTGTGGTCAAGGAACAAAGGGTGGACGAGGGATGGAAAAAGGGCAAGAGTTGGAGTAGAAGTGAGAGATAAGGGGTAAAAGGACAAAGAGGGGAGCAAGGTGGCAAGAGGCAACAAATCAAGGAAAGAGGGCCCAAGGTTACAGAGATGTATAGAATGGAAACAGACTCGTTGGTCCAACTCGCCCATGCCAACCAGATATCTTGAATTGATCTAGTCCCATTTGTGAGTACCCAGCCCATATCCCTCCAAACCCTTCCTATTCATGGACCCATCCAGATGCCTTTTACATGGTGCAATTGGACCAGCCTCCACTACTTCCTCTGGCAGCTCATTCCACACATGCACAATTCTCTGCATGAAAAAGTTGACCCTTAAGTCCCTTTTATACATTTCCCCTCTCACTCTAAAACTATGGCCTCTCGTTCTGGACTCCCCCACACCAGTGAAAAGATTTTATTTATCCTATCCATTTCCCTCATGATTGTATAAACTTCTATTAAAGGTGCTCCACAGCCTCTGATACTCCAGGGAAAACAGCCCTAGCCTATTCAGCCTCTCCCTATAGCGCACCAACACTGGCAACAGAGAGAGAGAGAGAGAGAGAGAATATTCCAGCCTCTCATACATTATCTCTGTTCAGCGGCTCTCTTTCCACCCTACTGTTACAATGATGAACTTAGTACAAGGTAATAAAGAGGGCATTTATCCCATGTCTTGTTACGCAGTTACATCTGTGCAATGACAGCAATAAATCAAACCAAATTGAAAAAAAAATTAAATTTCTAAATGAGTTGTTATCAAATGATGCCTTATCCTCTTGCCCATGTGACTTGGCAAGTGAACCACAGAGGATCACGCTGTTCATTGAATCCTACAGTACAGCAAGAGGCCATTTGGACCATTGTGTTTGAGGTAACTATTTGAAAAAACTACCCAATTAGTCCCGCTCTCCTGCTCTTTCCCCTTACCCTGGCAATTTCACCATCAACTCTTGCGTTAATTTTAAAAAATAAAGGTAGCTAAATCCATGGAAAAGCATCGTTACTCTGGCAGCATGCGATACATCACTCAATGTGAGCATTTACATCATTTTTCATAGGGGCTGACACCACTGAAAGGCTGAAATGAGACAGGAAAATTTGAGATCCCTGGAATAAAACAAAATCTGAATTAAAGTGGACTTATGCAATGCAGCAAAGACCACATTACCACCCGGGCTATTTGATTAATGCTTGTCTAATGATTTGACTTAGAAAAGGCATGTTCACACCGACCAAAGATTTTATTTGATCAATCTAACTTACATTGGATTTTTTTTCACAAATATGCTTCAAAAAAGAATGCTATAATAGACAATAGATCAGTACGGTCTGACTGGCTGTTCTGCAGAGCTACATCTACAGAGAGAATAGTGTGCTGGTGTGTTTTAATCACAGCAGCAGGATATGGGTTTCCACTCCTGACCTCAGCCACATGGTTAAATGTTTTGCCACGTGGTTGGAGCCAGGACCCCCAGGGTGAAGCAAAACCCAGCAGCAGGGTCAGTCCCTGATGGGAGACAGGGAGTGAAAGAAAACATCATGAGAGAGAGCTGGGACCCACAGCAATGATTCCTGGTTCTAAACATCCACATGAACAGTCGCCCTCATCCTAAATGCCATGTCCTGCTCTCAAACACAGCATCAGATTCTAACCCAATGTGTGACACAGGAGCCTCTCAGTGATCGGGTTGGGGGATGGTGGGGGTGGTGGGGAGAGATAGAAGAGCAACACACAGATACACACTGACCAAGGGATAGAGAGTGACAGAAGGATTTTTGGATTTCCAGCAGGGTTCAGCTTAGTTTCAGACAGTGTCAGAGGAGGAAGCATTACAAAGTGCTTAAATGAACATGCCAAGCAGAGATCAGAATTAATCACAGTAAGGTCACAGTAAGGAGAGGGGAAAATACAAAAGGGGATGAAACGGTAAACAAAAGATATCTAACTCTAGCTTTCTTAGTGGTTAACAGAGATAGATGAGCAGGTTACCTGCCCTGTTTTATTGGTTGATACAGGGAAGAGATTCTCATTCAGAATTCCACAGCTCTCCCTTCTAGTAGACCCAACACCTTGCAGAATGTGTAGGCATGCATCTAATATAGTCTCTTTGTTCTTAACTAAATGTAAACTTGTGCCTGAGGGCCACAAGCATTCCATTCAGCTAATGGCCTTTGAGCCAATTAACTTTGCCACTTCCGCATATGTAAGATGGCTCAAAGCTACAAGATGCAACTACACCTCTGACCTGAGCCTCGATCTGGTACCCTACACCGGCTACAGATTTCATATTAAGTAATCTAAACATAATCAATGTAAAGGCTTAATATATCTAATTTTTGCACAAAAAGAAACATATTATATTACAGGACATCCATGAAATTGTTATTTAACATGAGAAATGGTGGGCTTCTGCAGAAAAAGGATATATTATATATAGTTTTATATACATGACACAATTGGACTTAAATGATAGAGAAAAAAAGAAATTATTTTCAAGTTAAAAGAAAACACACAAACCAAACTTGTTAACTGAATCATTGTTAACCAGTTCAGGACCAAGTGAAAAGAATTAAATTATTTCCTTATTGAAAAAAGGAAATGGACTGAGATGTCAACCACCCATAGAATACAGGGTTAATCAGGCAGCCTCTGGTAACCTACACACAATTACAGTCAGAATGGCTTGCTTTAAGCCTTTCAACAACCAGCTGCAATCTGACAGAAGGTTTTAATATGACACGGGAATATTTGTTCAAGCATCTTTGAAGTGCTTTTCTTAAAAATATTTCAGTTCACACAGACATTACATCAACAATTTCCACAATGTTAAAATGCTATCTTCTACTCTAACAGAATTTCAGTAATTTTATTTAGTGCATTCCCAGAATTTTGGTACAGGTGGGAGGCTTTGAAGGTTGAAAAAAAAAACAAAGGATTTGCAGTGCTAACAGAAGTACAGCTTATTTCTGAGCAGTGAAGCAGTTTGTTTGCATTAAACTAATCTACTACCTTGTCTTCAAGAATTATATTTTCCCCTGCCCAATCTAAGCAGTGGTTTTGTACCTCTAGTGCTTGCAATGGTCAAGACCAAGGATTTATACCGGGCCATAATTTGCTCTGTTAAGTTACCCTCAAGTGTCCACCTGTGACAGATATCATGGTCTGCTTTGCCTTTAAAATTATTTTTGTGTGGCTAGACATTGCAAGTACAAACTAGCATTGTTGCACTGAGGGAAACCAGGCATCTGGGACCTGCATGAACAGGGCAATCAACTGTTTATCTACTTAACCAATCAAATATAATGATTGCGAAATTAACAGCACAAGGACTGAGAGGAAGTGTAGAATTAGAGTGGGTGAATTTCACGTCAAATCAAGTAAAGGAGGGAAATGGTGGTGGGTGGGGGGGGGAGAAACATTGGATTAGGAGAAATCTAAAATAGAGTTTACATCTTATTTTTAAAATCTCAAGAATATAAAAATTAAACAAATACCACTCCATATTTATAGCAACAAGATGATTCAAAGTGCAGGTATTGCTAGAGGGGCACATGATGGTTGGCAACATCAGGGAATCACCTCAAGGTGCAGCCATGGGATTTTTCATGCCCACCGGAGAGAGTAGACGGATCCTTGGTTTAACATTGTGTCCGGTAATGAGGTACGCACTCAGGACTGTACAGGATTGACTCTGAAAACCTAAAATGCAAGTGCTGGATGAATGAGCGAGAGTCTAACAATTTGCAATCTGCTCCATGAGAAACACAGGCTTTCCTCAGGATGCAGCTATCAACTTTTAATCCAAAGATCAGGTGTTGATAAATTGTGAGCGAGATGCAGAGAACACCATGGAAGAACCTTGTATTAAAGAATTCCATGTGGTACCCTGCCTCTTTACAGTAACAGTGAACGAGGCAATTGATTGTAAACATGTACCACATGTTATGCGTTTCAGCTGTATGGAGTCGCAGTACATTTAAATGCCTAGGGAGGGCAGCAGAGTGTGCTGAGTTCACATGCTGAGCCTCATGAGGGCCTTGGGAAATGAAACAAAAATTGTTCTCTGGGACAACCATAGGATTTGTTTTAACTGGCGAGTTTGATTTTAAAAACGAAAGACATCCCGTGTGTTGGTATATGCGTATCTGTCAGATCACGAGAGAAAATTAATAGTAGCTCTTTTAGAACAACTACCTTACACAACAGACCGGGGAGGAATAGGAATAATATACAAGTAATAATCAACTGGCAGGATTTAACAGTGGCATCCCCCAAGGATCTCTGTTGGTGTCTCATCTATTCACTGTATTTATTAATATTTTAGATGGAGTGAATGGGGGGGAGAAAAGACTGTAGCAAATGGATTTCAGTACAGAAAGGCTTCAGACCATACACTTTAGATCTAAAAAGGACAGAACAAAGTACTTTCTAAAATATCTCCAGGGATGTGCAGGCAAGGCAGATTAGCCATGGGAACAATGGGTTACAGGCATACAGGGGTGAGTCCAGGCGAGATACTCTTTGTAGGGTCAGTGAGAGTCGATGGGCCACATAGCCTGCTTCCACACTGTAGGGATTCTATGCAAAGGTGAAAAGCTAAAAATAATCTTGGGCATCCGGGTACATGAATCACTAAAACTTCATGAACAAAAGAATAATCAGAAAAGCCAATTGTGCAATAGTCTTTACAGCTGGAGGACCAGTCTACAATGGGCTAGGTATAATTTTGCAACTGCACCAAAGCCCTGGTCAGATCACACCAGAGTACGACATGGAGATAGGACTTAAATAAGACTTTAATTTCTGGACATTTCTCATTCCTTTTGGCTTTCTTTCCTTTATTCATGCTGCTTGTTTAATTCTGGTTTTGTAATCAAGTACATAACCAAGATGGCACCAGTTATGTTGGTGGAGGCAAGGATGGTGCCAAAATGTGGTGACGTTTGTTCCAGTGGTGGCGAAGATAACTCATGCCCGGCGACCACAGCCATGACCCATGATGGAGTACTTAACTAGAAGGACTGGAAAACTGGACAGTTTCCTTTATTTCTTCATTTTTCTGCCTGGGCATTCTATGTTTTGGTTTATTTTTCTGTGTTTTAAGATGGAACCAGAGAATGGCAAGACTATATAACACTTTTCACTGCATTTTGTAACAAGATACAAAAGTGAAGATAAATAAATCAAATCAATATTGTGAGCAATTCTAGAAAGTATACTTTAAAAAAGATGGGATGGCCTTGGACTGATGCAGTCAGGGATGCTGGCTTGAAATTTATATTAAGGGATATTGATGGGGATGAGTGGAAAAAAACCTCATTATAACCAATTGGCATCAACTCTTCATCATAAACATGGTTCACTTTCAATGATGAGAAATGCTTTTAAAAGAATGATGCATTTCAATGCTCTTTCACTATTTATTTGTTCTGGTGGGATTGATAACTACAGACACAAACATACAGATTTGTTTTTGAGCGTAACTGCTGAGGCCAACAGGAATGGATTGACCCAAATGACATCTGGGTTCTGAGAGTTAATTTCTGACAGAGTCCACCCAAATCAGGATTGTTGGCTCAGTTGGCTGGACAGCTGGTTGACAACACAATGTGGTGCTGACAGTCTAGGTTCAATACCTGCGCCAGCTGAGGACTCCCACACCTGAAGTGTGGTGACCCATAGGATAAAACACCACCAGTCATCTCTCTCTCTCTTAAGAGAGAGCAGCCCTACGGTCTGGGCAAGACTCTAGCGACTTTAACTTACATTCCTGGGAATTTAAAAGATTAACAGATGATTTGATTAAAGAATTTAAGGAGACCTTTTCAGTTAGACAGAGAGAAATTATTTTGAGCTTTTGGCATACCTAGGACTCTGGGACATGGCCTAAGAGTAAAGCCAAACCTTTCAGGAATGCATTAGGAAGCACTTTTACACAGAAGGATTCCCTCCACCTCACTTGTGACTATCGATGATAAAAATATCTCAGCAAGAAACCCAGCAATCACTTCTCTAGCTTCCCACAGAGTTTTCGGGTACACCTGATCAGGTCCTGGGATCTATCTACCTTTATGCATTTCATGACATCCAGCACTTCCTCCTCTGTAATCTGGACATTTTGCAAGATGTCACCATCTATTTCCCTACAGTCTATATCTTCCATATCCTTTTCCACAGTAAATACTGATGCAAAATACTCATTAAGTATCTCCCCCATTTTCTGCAGCTCCACACAAAGGCCACCTTGCTGATCTTTGAGGAGCCCTATTTTCTCCCTAGATATCCTTTTGTCCTTAATATATTTGTAAAAACTCTTTGGATTCTCCTTAATTCTATTTGCCAAAGCTATCTCATGTCCCTTTTTTGCCCTCTTGATTTCCCCTTAAATATACTCCTACTTCCTTTATACTCTAAGGATTCACTTGATCTATCCTGTCTATATCTTACATATGCTTCCTGGATTCTCGTTATCGAGACGTTTGCAGATGACACCAAAATTGGAGGTGGAATGGACAGCGAAGAGAGTTACCTCAGATTACAACAGGATCTGGACCAGATGGGCTAATGGGCTGAGAAGTGGCAGATGGAGTTTAATTCAGATAAATGCGAGGTGCTGCATTTTGGGAAAGCAAATCTTAGCAGGACTTATACACTTAATGGTAAGGTCCTAGGGAGTGTTGCTGAACAAAGAGACCTTGGATTGCAAGTTGGAGGATTTGAGCTATAGGGAGGGGCTGAACAGGCTGGGGCTGTTTTCCCTGGAGCATCAGAGGCTGAGGGGTGACCTTATAGAGGTTAACAAAATTATGAGGGGCATGGATGGGGTAAATAGCCAAAGTCTCTTCTCTGGGGCCGGGGAGTCCAGAACTAGAGGGCACAGGTTTAGGGCGAGAGGGGAAAGATATAAGAGAGACCTAAGGGACAACTTTTTCACACAGAGGGTGGTACGTGTATGGAATGAGCCGCCAGGGGAAATAGAGGAGGCTGGTACAATTGCAACATTTAAGAGGCATTTGGATGGGTATATGAATAGGAAGGGTTTGGAGGGATATGGGCCGGGTGCTGGCAGGTGGGACTAGATTGGGTTGGGATATCTGATCGGCATGGACGGATTGGACCGAAGGGTCTGTTTCCATGCTGTGCATCTCTATGACTCCATGAGAAGAAATTTACTTTTATTGTGAAAGTTGTTGTGATCTGGAATGCGACACCTGAAAGGGTAGTGGAAGCAACACAATTATTTGCAAGTCTTAATGGTCTTAAAAAAGGAAAGTATGACAGGGTTATAAGGAAAGAGTAGGGCAAGAGGACTGAATAGGCAGCCCTTCCAAAAGAGGCTGCACATGCCTGACAGGTCAAATGGCATCTTTCTGTATTATGCATTCCTTATGACTCTGATGTCCTTAAACCATGACAAAACAAGAATCCAAGCAAAAGAGGAAGCAATTCAGATAACTCTTCACTTAATTTAGTCACAAAGAATCCACAGTGTAACTCCACAAAGTGAAAGCCAGCAACAATTATACCCAAAACTTAACAACTAACCTTTTGTCTTTTTTTCAAAGAAAAAGTTTTATTTAGAATTTGAAGTCATAAATGGCAAGTTGTCCATTCCACTGTCATAATGTTCCTGCTATTGTCTTTCTTACTACTGCAGTTCCTATCATATTATCTGCTGCACTGATAATAGAACTTACATTGTAAGAATGATTTACTTTCTCCTTCCTTCTTTGCAACTGTTCATCTACCCTCATGATTTCCTATTAACATGACCTTTTATTGCCAATTGCTTTTCTTCTGACCCACAAAGTGACTCGAAATAGGTCAATGCCCAAACACAATGCACCATGAACTTCCCCTTACTTCTTAAAAAAATAAATTGCACAGTAGATAGTTGTGTAGTGATCCGAACACAGTCCAAATTGATTATGGCTGCGCAGAATGCGAAATTTCCATCCAATCTCTCCCAGCAGCTGGAAAAATCCTATAGTAAATGAATCTAGTCAGTGTTAAAACTTAATTGCTTAATTGCTAGTGGGCAGGAGTCCACAACACAGAACTGCTCATAATTCAGCATCAATAGGCAGAAGCATTAGAAAGGCAACAAGGACAGATGGTGAGAGTGATGAGAATATCACAGTGATGCAGTCAGGGATGCTCTCTTGAAATTCATGTTAAGGGATATTGATGGAAATGAGTGGAAAGGACCCTCACTACACCCAACTGGCACCAACTCTTCTTCATAAATATGGCTCACCTTCAATAATCACAAATGCTTTCAAAAATGATACAATTTAATGCTCTTTTCATTATTTATTTGTTCTAGTGGGATTGCTAGCTGTACACAAGGAATTTATGTGCACAAATATACAGACTTATTTTAATTTGCTTATGGGATCTGAGCATAAGTGGCAAGGCCAACTTTTATTGCCAGTCCTAATTGCCCTTGAACGGAGTGGAATGCTGGGCCATTTCTGACAACAATTAAAGAGTTTGTTATGCATTCAGAGTCACATGTAGACCAGGCTAAGTGAGGACGGCAGATTTCCTTCCCTAAAATGAAATTAGTGAATCAAATTAGTTTTTATGCAATTGGCAATAGTTATATGGATATCATTAAGCAAGCATTTAATTACAATTTTGTAAAATTGGATTCAAGTTTCACCATCTGCCATGGTGGGATTCAAACTCACATCCTCAGAATCATTACCACTACACCACCACTTCTCCACACGTCTAGTTAGTGCCAATCTTGCATTCCCCTGACTTCCGTCACTCTTCTATTGACAACTATACTTTCCACCCAGACAATACCACAAACTCCAGAAATCCCTCTCTAAACCTATCAGCCTTTCTTTTTGTACTGAAGCTACTCCTTAAACTTGATTTGACAATCCTTTCCCTAACCTGATACCTCATACCTCAATGTTCAATTTCAATTCAGATGTTTTAATGACGCAAAAAGTATAACACACATTGTTTTGTCGTTACAGTCAACACCATGGAACACTCCCACCAAGTTCCTGAAAACATTGCTTCTCGGTTAAAATGCTTGAGACCAAACAAATAGTTGGGAGTTCTGGTACACACAATTAATGTTACACAAGTTGTACTACAGCACATTAATTGAAACAAAAATAAAAATTAATTGCAGTTAGTTGTCAATAGTTAACATGGCAAAAACGTTTTGGTAAGCATTTCAAATCCAAGGAACAAGTAAAGAGGTTGATGCTTCATTTCTCATCTTTGTATGAAGTAGGTTAATATCATGAGGCTCAATTTCAATCCTGGTTCGAAATTTGAGCTTTCTAGAAATTCCTAAATCTCACGGTTCCTGTACATGAATCTTATAATGCATTGACAAAACAGAAATGGTGGCTCAGTGGTTACCACTGCTGCCTCACAGTGCCAAGGACACAGGTTTGATTCCAGCTTCGGGCGACTGTGTGTGGAATTTGTACATTCTCCCAGTGTCTGATCGTTTTCCTCCAGGTGCTCCACTTTCCTCCCACAATCCAAAGATGTGCAGGTTAGGTGAATTGGCCGTGCTAAATTGCCCATAGTGTTCAGGAATGTGTAAGTTACGTACATTAGGCAGGGGTAAATATAGAGTAACGGGTTTGGGCAGAAGACTCTTTGGAGGGTCAGTGTGGACTGGTTGGGCCAAAGGGAGGGATTCTAAAAAGAAACAAGCTGCTCCATCCAACTTGTCTCTGGGAACGTTTATGCTGATCACAAGCTTCATCTCACTTTACTTCATCTTATTCCATCAGAATATTCTTCTATTCATTTTTACCTCAAGAGGCAGATTTGTCTTAACTTCAGTGTGGTAGTGAGTTTCACAATAGAACCACTTTCCAAATAATGAAGTTGCTCCTGAGTTACCTACTGCGCTTATTGCTAATCATCTTAATTTCATTGCCCACAACTTTAGATGTTTCCCAGGTGGAAGCATCTTCGTACATCCAGCTTATCAAAACTGTTCATAATGCGAAAGATCTTTAGTTCCCTGCAGTCCGAAAGACACATCTGCTTACACTCTGAACAAGCTTGTGATTTTTGACTCAGAGTTATTTTCGTTTTGTTGGTTACTTGTACTTTGCTCAATGTAAGGAATGCAAACTTTTAACTTGGTCTTCAGGTTCTGGAAGAATTCAAAAGGCAAAGGAAGGTCTTGTATTTTGGTATACCTCAGCACATTGAGGGTAGTTTAGGTTTCCGAGAAGTAGAGTTTAAACACAAGTACCTATGCGGGCACTGTGGACGTCATTTGGCATAAATCAAGGACTCAGTGGTCCAACAGTGCGCAGAATAAGCAGACTCCATCCAATTTCAGATAAATATTGGTCAAGCGAATTCCCCGTTCCTCTTAAAAGTATGGTATGTGAAGAGAAAAGGATTGGTGAAGACAAGTGCAGGTTCAATACTGTCAGTAACAGCAGACTTTACACTGGGGAGCTAAGAAAAGGCTGACCAACTAAATATATACTTTGGTTCTGACCTCACAAGAGGAGGACCAAATATGTACCTGAAATGTTGGGGAACGCATGGTTTAGTGGGGGAGAAACAGAAGAAAATCAACATTACCAGGGCAATGGTGTTGGGGAAATTAATAGGATTAAGTGGGATAAATCCCCAAGGCCTAATAATCTACATCCCAGAGTACTTCAGGAAGTGGCCCCAGAAATACTGGATGCACTGGGTGGTCCTATTCTCAAGATACATTAGACTCTGGAACAGTTCCTCCAAATTGTAGGGTAGCTAATGTAACTTCCTTACTGAAAAAGGGAGGCAAAAAAAAAGGGAATTATAGCTCAGTCAGCTTGACAAAAATGGTGGGGAACACGCTGAAGTTCATTATAAAAGACGTAACAGCTGAATATACGGAAAACTGAGTCAGCGTGCATGTATGAAAGGGAAGTCATGCTCGACAAATCCACTGGAAGTCTTCATGGATGTAACTCACTGTCATGAAGGGGAAGCCAGTGGGTGTGGTTTATTTGGACTTTCAGAAGACTTTTGACAAAGTCCCACATAAAAAGTTAGTTTGCAAAATTAAAGCACATGGGTCTGGGGTTAGTATATTGAAATGGATATGTTAGTGATTAGAACAATGTCAGCCAGATGGATCTCATTGAGAATGAGTTATCTGATTGGGGCTGATTATCTGAATAGCTAAAACATTGAGAGAGGGAAATGTGCAATAAGACCTGGCTGTCCCTGCACACCAATCACTGAAGGTAAAGATGCAGGTGCAGCACTGTCAAGAAGAAAAAAAATGGTATGTTGGCTTTCAGGGTGACAGGAGTGAAGTACAGGAGCAGGAATGTCTTCCTGCAATTACTCCCAGGTCCTTAGGGAGACCATACCTGTAATATTATGTGCTATTTTGGTCTACTTATCCAAGGAAGGATGCTCTGGCTATAGAAGGTTTGCCAGGCTGATCCCTGGGAGGACTGACATATGGGGGAGAGTTGAATTAATTAGGATTATGTTTGGGGAGTTGAGAAGTATGAGGGGCAATCTCATAGAAGTCTATAAAATTCTAACAGGATTAAACAGGGATAGATGCAGGATGGATGTTCCTGATGAAAGGGAAGTCCAGAATTTGGGGTCACAGTGTAAGGATATGGGGTAAACAATTTAGGACTGAGAGGAAGAGATATTTTTTCATCCAGAGAGCAGCAAAAACATTCAAGATCAAACACTGTAACAAGAGTAATTGGATATTCCACTTGGGAGCTAAAGGGGATCCAAGAATCGGAGGTTAAAGCAGAAAGAGACTATTGAATTTGCCACCCTTGATGAAGGGCTTTTGCCAGAAACATCGATTTTCCTACTCCTCGGATGCTGCTTGACCTGCTGTGCTTTTCCAGCACCACTCTAATCTAGATTCTGATCTCCAGTCCTCACTTTTGCCTTGCATGATCAGCCATGATCATGATGAATGGCAGGCAGGTTTGAAGTACTGAATAGGCCACTCCTCCTTCTAACGTCTATGTTTCTGTGCTGTAATGCATCTTTTACGCATACCTGAACCTGGCAGCAGATTAACATTTAATTTAAAAGAAAACCTGGCAATGCAGCACTCTGTCAGCATCACATCAAAAAGATTCTAAAGACTTAACATGCAACCTAGCCAATGAAAGGTATCAATTAAGCTAGGGTTCAGTTTGATGTGAAACAATGCTTCTTGGTACAAGAATTGTATTGACATCAATGATTAGATAGGTCTTTGTTTCATTCGGTTTAAGATCACAGTTTTCTCCCCCTTTGTCAAAGGTATTGACTTATTATGGGGTACAAGCGACAGGGCACAAGCTCCTGCTCCTTCACATACACAGCTGCTGCGATGTACAAGCCAGAATAGCTACAGTTTGGGAGAATAATAAGTGAGAGAAAGTGAGGACTGCAGACACTGGAGATCAGAGTTGAGAGTGTGGTGTTGGGAAAGCACAGCAGGTCAGGCAGCATCCCAGGAACAGGAGGGTCGACCTTTCGAGGATTGGTTGGTGGGTGGGGGTGGGGTGGTGTGCGCTGAGAGATAAATAGGAGGGTGCAGGTGAGGGAAAGGTAGCTAGGAAGGGGATAGGTAGATGCAGGTGGGGCATGATGGTGATAGGTCAGAGAGAAAGATGGACTGGATAGGCAGGAAGGAAGATGGATAGGTAGGACAGTTCAAGGGGACTGTGCCAAGTTGGAGGGTTGGATCTGGTGAAATTAACATTGATGCTACATGATTGGAATAACTTACAATGAAACAACATGATTAAGATTCACCTTGCTCTCATCCAACATCAGCCCTTGTACATTTTACACTTTCTAGCAATAAACATTCAGATCAAGAAAGATGAAGGATGTGGGCTCAAGCCATGAGGAAAGAAACAGTCAAAAACATCATCAACTTGACATGTTCCACTGTTCCCACTGGGAACTTGTTTCATTGTCAGTAGTCTTACTATCCCAGTCACGTTATCACAACTGCTTCATAATATATTGCTAAATTTCCAAATGGCTTTTAAGTACTGTAAACCTGGTTCTTCTTTATTATTTAGTATTCTGATTATGCAACATACTTTTCCACTGCTGTATTTGATTGACTTCAGTTTCTGTAATCTTGTAACCTCAAAACCAATTAATCATTTATTGCTTTGCAACAATTTGCAATACACTCAGCTGTTTTGTTTTTATTTGAAGTCTGCTCCAATTCTAATTACAGCTTTGATTTAGGTTCCACGGATAACTTTGCCATCAATTTATGTTTTTGTTTCACGTATCCCACACTCCCTTAAAACCTTGCTCAAATAACCATCCTACTTTATCAGACGGATCACAATGGTATAAGTGTGATGAAGAGAGATAGCACTTGTGAGAAAAGAAGGGGAAATCAGCTTCACTCCATTCCAATTTCAACAAATGAAGTTGATCAATGTAATTAATAGAGTAACCGGAGTCCAAACCCAAGCAGATAAAGAATATGCCTTAGTACCACATCGAGACAAGCTTTTTCCCAGGGTGAAGGATTCAATAACGAGAGGTCATGCTTTCAAAGTGAGAGGTGGAAAGTTTAAGGGGGATACACGCGGCAAGTACTTCACACAGAGGGTGGTGGGCGTTTGGAACGCGTTGCCAGCAGAGGTGGTAGAGGCAGGCATGGTAGGTTCATTTAAGATGCATCTGGACAGATGCATGAGTAGGTGGGGAGAAGAGGGATATACAAATGCTTAGGAATTGACCAACAGGTTTAGACAGTACATTTGGATCGGCTCAGACTTGGTGGCTGAAGGGCCTGTTCCTGGGCTGTAAATTTTCTTTGTTCTTTGTTCTATTTCCAATTTTGTGAACACTTTTGCCACAAGTTCATAAACAAAAGTACCTAGAAGTCCATCACTAATCTTACTGAGTGACAGTTTTATGAAATGTAAAAAAAATCTTTAAATTCACTTGTGGGACATGGGCGTCACTGGCTGGCCAATGTTCCCCTCAAGGAGTTGGTGATTTTGATCCAGAAACAGTGAAGGAACAGCAATATGTTCAAAGTCAGGACAGTGAGCGGCTTGAAGGTGAACTTGCAGGTGGTGGTGCTCCCACATATCTGCTGCCCTAGTCATTCATGAGGGATTCCAGTGCATTAACTCTTTTACTCCCGCTCATTCATAATGATGAGTCAGGAGACAACTGTAAATCACGAACTCTTAAAATACAAAACATTGAAACAAAGGAGAGATTTGCATTTATCAGTATCACTCATAATGTTAAGATATCACAACGTATTTAAGACCTATAGAGTGTCTACGAAATGGCACTTTTCGTTATAATGAATGAAAATGGAGCAGTCAACTTGTGCACAGCATGACAATGAGATATGCGACTGGTAGCACTGGTCGTGCAATAAATCTTCGTCAGGACATGAGTGCTGTTTCTCTGCACTTCTTCAAATATACCGCATGTTTAAGATACACCCCTAAAAAAGCTTTAGCAAGATGCAAGCATACATTGATACATGCTGGCATAATTCTATCAGGGTAACCATCACAATAGAAACCACAGTATTCATATAGTATCTGATCACTTACTGTTGTAACTGTGATTTCAGGGAAACGTAATGGAGGATGTGTAAATTTTCATATTTTCACCCTTTGTACAGCAGAACAACAATTTGGAAGTTCTTTTATATTGGCATTAGTGGTGTGCTGATGCTGCTGGGTCCCACTGCTTACAACATTTATTGAGCACCTTTAATGTCGTAAAATGTCCCAAGGTATTTGGGTCTCATGCAGGTCGCTGAAAGCCCCAAGCAAAATAGCTGAATTATCCTTAGCTGTCAAAAAGTAACACGGCAAAGCCAATATAAAAGCTACTTTAAGTTATTGTCTGAAGACAGCATTTTGAGTTAAATAACCAGCATGGCTATTTAAGTCAAATTGACTGTCCTGAAACCAATTTGAGGTGATGAATTAAGTGCATTGCATAGATTAAATATATATTTGGCTTCAGCGAAATGTTTTTTTACATAGCTTATGGGCATCCATATTCTAAATAAGCCTAATGACAACACAGTCATCTCCGCCTACACTTACTCACTTAATCTTCACTCCCAGTTGTAAACATTTGTTCCATCGATCATTATTTTCAAGCAGCTAGCCAACATAGTGGGAAGTTCTCTTATTATAAGTTTTCCCTCCACAGCTACTGCTCCAGGAAAGAACCAAACTTATTTTCTAAGTCTTAATCTACCTCCAGCTCGGTGTTTGCTCTTCTTGCCTCCTGCGAGTGCTTGTAAAGTGTGAACACACATACAAACATACAAGTCAGTGGGCCCTTGAGCTCACTCCACTATCCAAACCAAGATCATAGCTGTTCAGATCGTGGCTTCCTCTCTGCATTCCACATTCTGGGGCAGCACAGTGGCTCAGCGGCCAGTACTGCTGCCTCACAGCATCAGGGACCCGGGTTCGATTCCTGCCTCGGCCAACTGTTTGTATGGAGTTTGCACGTTCTCCTTGTGTCCACATGGATTTCCTCCCCAAAGACATGCAGGTTAGATGGATCGACTGTGCTAAATTCCCATAATACCCAGGGATGAGCAGTCTAGGTAGATTAGCCATGAGAAATGCATTGTTCCGAGGATAGGGTCTGGGTGGGAAGTTCTTCAGATGGTTGGCGTGGACTCGATGGGCGAAATGGTCTGCGTCGACACTGTAGTGATCCTACGATTCCTGTCTTAGCAAATAATCTTTGGCTCGGCCAGCTTGTCAAGATGATAGCAATCTATGGATTTAGGCCAGAACCACATCCAGGATCCCATTAGTCTATCCATATAAACTTACAACTTGAGTCAGACAATCACCTCTGACAATATTTTCTGGCCATCTTCATCACATTTATTTCTAAAATCAAGGCTACGGAATCAAGGCTATCCCCATTCAACAAATTAAATTTATCACATTTGGCAAGGAGAATAGGGACTGAAAATAAACAAAATACCACAATGCACCAACCCTTCATTAGAGAAGCTAGTCAACCACAGTGTACTGCAGTGCATTTAATGCTTTTACCATCCATTTCAACACCCATCCTTGCAAGGGTCACTGCAGTCGGATTGCCGATTCTGAAGCAGTTTATTCAGCTCCATAATTTGTGTTGGTAACAAGCAAAATGAGCCTTTATTTTAAATGATTATTTACTGTAGTGCCTAGAATATTCAGCAATCTCTTGAAATCCAAGGGTATGCCAAGAGGATTGTCAACCTCCCTGGAACATGGACCAAGAAAAAGAACCCAAGAGAGCATGCAATCCAAAAGGTAACACCTTTAGCCTGCAAGTGAGTGAAAGACTAAAATTATTTGTGATGTGGGATTGTAGCCATAATCACAAAACATTCACAAGAACATTATCAAGACAACCGAAAAGGAGTCATTACCTTATCCTTATCTTCCACGACATCAATCAGTACATCATCTGGGTCCAGTATTCCTCCATCCATATACTCCAAATGGTGGATTTTTATTGAGTATCCAGCATCCTGTATGATTTGGGTGGGGAAGAAAAATAAAAGTATATTTAGACTATAACCAGAGATGGAACTGGTGTCAAGACATCTGAACATTTATTACAGCAATTGCTAGAAAAATCTCAGCAGGTCTGGCAGCACCTGTAGACAGAAAGCAGAATTATTCTTTCCGGTCAGGTGACCTTCTCTTAAGAAGGGGGGGGGGGGTGGCACTCAACGGACACAAAACATTAACTCTGCTTTCTTTCCACAGATGCTGCCAGACCTGCTGAGTCTTTCTAGCAATTTCTGTTGTTTGCTTCTGATTCCAAGAATATGCAGTTCTTTGTTTATTTTTCATTGCTTGGACACTTGTCACTGTTGCTTTGTTGTTGCCAAGTCAAAATCTTGAAACTTTCAAGTTTTGCAGAAGCACTTGCAACCCCTCCCCCAAAAAAGCTGCAGTAGTCTAAGGTGGCAGCTCACGCCACTTTCTCAAATGTATCGAGAGGTGAGCAACAAAGAAAGACCTTATTAGAGAAAGCCCCTATCCAAGAATGACCTCAAACTAAATAAAATTGAGAATTCACTTTGTAATTTAGGTGGTAGTAATGTTGGACATTTGACAAATGCTGCATACAAGGTCACTCTACACAAGTTTTCAACACATTTCACCAGAAGCAGTCTAAATAAATAATTTTTCTTGCATTTACAATTCCATTTTTTCCTTGTAGGAAATTATTGACATGGGTTGATTGGAAGAATGCTTTTGTCATGTCAGTCTGAGCTGCAATGAATCTTTTCAGCTGATTGCTCACAGAAACACTAAAGTCATTACAACTACTGAGGATCGATGTATACAAGTGGCAAGACCTGCCTGTTATATTTCTCACAAGCAACTTTCTGTGACATGTTAAAAAAAATGACAAAGACCAGTTATTTTCAATATAGAGAGAAGCTACCCTGCAACAGACACCCACCATCTGATTGACTTCAAGACTCACTTAAAGGGATGCTTAAAACTAAATCACTGACCTCTAATCAATGATGAATCTTAAGATCTATGGGCTTTTAACCTGACCTAAGGCATATCAATTACATTTTCTGGTTTGAAATAGCACACTTGAAAAGAAGGAATGATAAAACATATTTTTTAGCACCAAATGTTGGCCTACATTCACTCCAGTGAGGTACATTTGGATGTTTTATTGCAATCAAAGGCAGCACAGAAATAAGTAGCAGTTATTATTATGCTGACAAAGCATGTTCTCAGTGCAAAGAATGAGCTCTGACTGCTGCAGCTAAGCATGCCATTGGGACAGGGTTGCACAGACTTTTGAACTTTGGTAGGGGGGGGGGGGGGGGGAAAGAGACTCTAATCTCTGTTGAAGTGTAGGAAACGGTGCAATGGAAATTTCATTCCCACTCAAGACAACAAATAGGGTTAAAAGTCTCAAGTGAAATATGGCCCCAGTGCTACCACTCTTTCTTGCATGGAGGTCTCTGGAGCATGACTTTTTGCTGAGACTTAGAGGTTTATGGGTTCCAGAACATACGCGGTGAGCAACTGCTGACACAATGGATGTCGGAAGTGGTGGATGATGCTTAGAAGACATGAAATCATAAGCTGACAGGAATCAATAAAATGTGCGTCAACAGAAACATAGAGAAAAAAAATCCTCTGAAGCAACTCCAAAGCAGTCAATTTGTGGTTTCTTTTTCCCCTCAGTAGGGAGGGCTCAGAGGCGGCCAGAGTGTTAGGAGAAAATGTTTTTTAAAAAAGTCACCATGGCAACGTATTGATTCACACAGTAGTTCACACTCCTACACAAACTAATTAGTAACTGTCTAGCCTTGATTCGTTTCCATTTTGGTTACTAATAGCTCTATACTTTGAAATTACAGTAATTACCTAAAAGGTCCCTACTAATTGACACAGTTTTATGACGGTTCACAACATTGTTCAGGGGTAGGGGTGTGTGTGTGTGTGTGTGTGTGTGTGTGTGTGTGTGTGTGTGTGTGTGTGTGTGTGTGTCCCCACATGTACCCATTTCTTTTTCCATCCACTAAAAGAAATAAATTATTTTCATATATATTCAACAGGAGGGACATTAACAAAGCAAGAAAGTTACATAAAAATGATGGTTACATTAATCCTACTGCACAGAGTTCTGGTTAACATATTACAAAACAAAGGATATAGAGACACCACCAAACTGCAGATGATAACAAAAATGGAGAGTCTTCAGCTCTCAAGCAAGAATGAACAGAATAAGATTCTAACGATCGAGGGGTGGCTTCAGAGGTTGGCTAGATGGTCCATAATGGACCTGATTGGAACCAAGGGCAGGACTACAAAATGTGCACAAATGCTAAAGATTAAACATGGGTATAATTTTACTCTGTTATATTTCCATACTGTTTTAAAAATGGAAATCACGTTTAAAAGCATCTTCAGTCCTGTAGCAACCTTTTGATGTAGGAACCCACAATTGTACTCTTTTTGCTCATAAACATTTTTTTCTGTGCAGAGATGAAGCAGCAGCATTAGAACTCCTACACACTTTCTGCCTTTGCTTCATGACTTGGTACAAAACTATATTACACATTTTGGATTAAGTGTTCCCAACAGAATTCAATTTGTACTTGCAATTCCGGCCTGGTGTGATAAATCAATGCTCCCTCGTGTACTCTCAAAAGATCTCAAGGCACTATTACCAAAAATAGGAATTTTCCCCATGCCTTGGCCAATATTTAGTCCACAAACATCATCAAAGCAGATAATCCAGCATCTCACTGTGGAATATTGCTGAGTCCAACCTGCTGCCACATTCCCTGCATTACAACAGGGATGAATTATGCTTCAAGTGTACTTCATTGGCTGTGAAGCATTTTGAAGTTGTGAAAGGTGCTAGATAAATGCACAACTTCCTTTCATAGGCTGTACTGCAGTAGGCACCAACAACTTCATAAAACGGGGAATAAAACAGCAGATTATTGTTTGGGAAGAATAATCAGCTGAAAGTAATCTGAGCAGAATCCAAACTTTTCTTTGTTCCATTATGGTGGTGATGAATATTTTCTGTTAAAGGGTCGCTAATGGCTTTAAGACTGGAAACAAGTCTCTGAAACAAACTTAGTGAGGATGCAATTGCAAACCATCAGTGCTGGGAGTACTCCAGGCAGATGTAGAAGTTGTTTTCAAAATGTTAATATTAAGAGGTACAGCATTTCAAAACTGGCAACATCCTACATTCCAGATCTCACAATTTGCCAGGCTGCGTGGTTGGGAACGGGTTGAGACAACCAGTTCAAAGCTCAGTCATACAAGGTCAATGGTCACTTCTAGGAGAAATTGAGGACTGCAGATGCTGGAGATCAGAGCTGAAAATGTGTTGCTGGAAAAGCGCAGCAGGTCAGGCAGCATCCAAGGAGCAGGAGAGTCGACGTTTCAGGCATGAGCCCTTCTTCAGGAAGAAGGGCTCATGCCCGAAACGTCGACTCTCCTGCTCCTTGGATGCTGCCTGACCTGCTGCGCTTTTCCAGCAACACATTTTCAGCAACGGTCACTTCAACAGGTTCAATGGAGATTACAGGAGCAGCACACATACCTAAAAATGAGATGTCAACCTGGTGAGGCTACCAAACAGACTACTTTGTGTGCAAAACAGCATAAGTGGCAAGTTATAGGCAGAGCTAAACTGTCTCCTGACCAATGGATAAGATCAAAGGTCTGCCATCGTGCCATATCCAGTCATGAATAACAGTGGACAATTAAACAGAAACACTGCCACCATCTGCAAGTCCCCCCACAAGTGATTCACTATGACTAACTTGGCACTGGGCCAAAAACCTGGAATTCCGTTCCTAATGGCACTATGGATCATCCCAAAGCACCTGGACTGCAGTGGTTCAAGGAGACAGCTCACCAGCACCTTCTGAAAGGCAACTAGAGATGGACAATTAATGCTGACCCAGCAAGAGGTGCTGACCAGCCTACGTAGAGTCATAGAGATGTACAGCATGGAATCAGACCCTTCAGTCCAACCAGTCCATGCTGGCCAGATATCCCAACCCAATCTAATCCCACTTGCCAGCACCTGGCCCATATCCCTCCAAACCTTGTGTATTCATATACCCATTCAAATGCATTTTAAATGTTGAAATTGTACCAGCCTCCAGCACTTCCTTCCTCTGGCAGCTCATTCCATATCCGTACCACCCTCTGCATGAAAAGGTTGCCCCTCAGGTCTTTTTTATATCTTTCCCCTCTCACCCGAAACCTATGCCCTCTACTTCTGGACTCCCCGACCCCAGGGAAAAGACTCTGTCTATTTATCCTATTCATGCCCCTCATGATTTTGTAATCCTCTACAAGTTCACCCCTCAACCTCCGACGCTCCAGGGAAAACAGCCCCAGTCTGTTCAGCCTCTCCCTGTAGCTCAAATCCTCCAACCCTGGCAACATCCTTGTAAATCTTTCCTAAACCCTTTCAAGTTTCACAATATCTTTCCAATAGGAAGGAGACCAGAATTGCATGCAATATTCCAACAGCGGCCTAACCAATGTCCTGTACAGCCGCAACATGACCTCCCAACTCCTGTACTCAATAATCTGACCAATAAAGGAAAGCATACCAAACGCCTTCTTCGCTATCCTATCTACCTGCGACTCTACTTTCAAGGAGCTACAAACTGCACTCCAAGGTCTCTTTGTTCAGCAACATTCCCTCGGACCTTACCATTAAGTGTACAAGTCCTGCTAAGATTTGCTTTTCCAAAATGCAGCACCTCGCATTCATCTGAATTAAACTCCATCTGCCACTTCTCAGCCCATTGGCCTATCTGGTCCAGATCCTGTTGTAATCTGAAGTAACCCTCTTTGCCATCCACTACACCTCCAATTTTGGTGTCAGCTGCAAACTTACTAAAATGTACCTCTTATGCTCGCATCCAAATCATTTATGTAAATGACAAACAGTAGAGGGCCCAGCACCAATTATTGTGGCACTCCACTGGTCACAGGCCTCCAGTCTGAAAAATAACCCTACACCACCACCCTCTGTCTTCTACCCTTGAGCCAGTTCTGTATCCAAATGGCATCCTACAAATGGATTAAAAAAAACTTGAGCTGCTCAGAGTAGGTCAAAACACACAAGGTTGACAACTAGACTGTTGTCAGTACAACACCTTGCTGAACAAGCCAGTGATTTCTTTTCTGAAAAACTTATTTAAGAGGAATTAAATCTCACACACAGCAACTCAAAAAACAAGGTCCAGTTTTCAGATATTTCTGGTTTTTGGACAGCTGGATTTGAAGCAGTTACACCTCCTCTTCTTGTCAGTGTCTGCACTGATGTTTGCCCATTATGCTTATTCAGGATTCACCCTTCCATAATTAAAACTTATTTTTTGCCTCATCATTTCATATCGTGATTCATTATGGATGGAATCAGAATGAGAAATGGTGCAAACCCATAGCTGAAGGGAGAAGTAAGAAGAAAATAGGCACCCTGCGATTCAACTGGTTCTTAATTCAATAAGACAATGACCAATCTGCATTTCAACTCCCTTTATCCACGTCAAATCCACATTCCTCCAATAATTTTGGCTCACATTGATGTAAACTTTGTTGATTGCCCGCAAAGCATGTTGAGACTAAGTGTTCCACACTTTCACAATCTGGAGACTGAAGAAGTCCATCCTGACATGACCTCTGAAAGACCTGGCTCCAATTTTAAGGTCAGACTCCATTGTTTTAGAGTGTCCCATTAATTGAAAGAAACTAAGCAAATCATGGATGGCTGTCCGTCTTCTGTGGTTATGTCCATGCTCAAGTGGCCATGGAGACACGTCATTCAGAGTCTGTTAGTGTGACTGTACATGCCTTTTGAAAGAGGTAAGCTCTGCAGGGACTGAGGGGTAAAATCACTCCACAGTAACATTTTATTTAATTCTGTTAGGTTTCTGGTGTTGTTTTACAAGTTTTCATCAACCCATTGCTTTACATTATAATGTCTTGCGTGGTGCGATGTGCCTTTAACAGGATTTGCTCTGTCCTGTTTCTCTGGAAAGTAAGTGTTGCAAACCTGGAATCAAGCTGCCTGCTATGTTCCCACAGTGGTGTAACTACTACCTGTGATTTTACTTCAAAGTAGATAATAGCACGACTGGGTGGAGTCAAGCTTAGACAGGCCCAGGGTTTGCAGGTTTTGCTTTCAGTTGGTGGAGTTATAACTTGGGAAGAAATCTTTGTTGCAGCTTATGTTCTCTTCTTACTGCTGGGTTCATATTGTCAAGTTTTCTTTTCTACTTTCCTTTGCCAAGGGTGCTAATGGGAGACTGCTCTACTGGAATATCTAATCAGCAGTAGTTTATATATAAATTATTTTGTTAGGCATTTCAATCGAGTTAAGTCAATTTTTTAAAAAAGTTTTATTTTGTCTGTAATTTAACTGTAGTGCAAGAATACAGTGTATTTTGCTTAAAGCCTCATAGTTTGACCAATCGAATTGCAACTGGAACGCAATGCATTACACTTGCCTTTAAGTGAGAAAAAGTTAGGTCTGGACTATCAAATACTGACACGTTTTGAGAGGATTGGTCTGATCCATAACACCTGGGACTGTCAAACTCATTATTTTAGAGGTTTCTTTCAGAAGAGTAGAAAGGAACAGTAAATGATATTAAATTTTCTCAACAACCTCAATTAAAACTATTTATTGATTCAGAACTCATGGTTGATAACAGTGAGACCATATTTTCAAAATAAGAAAGGAAACCAAAAGTGTGGTGCAATTCAGATCAACAACAGCATTCAAATTAAGGAAGCAATTTTTCACTGTATCTTATCTGGATACTGAGCAGATTATGGCACACTTCCCGAGGTCATGAAAGGCACTACTGACATAAAATATCTTTTCTCTCAATTTGAACCAGGCTCACAGATAGCCAGAACATAAGTCCAGGATACTGCCTTGCCCCAGAGACATATAGAATAGAATTACACAATCCTGACAGTACAGCAGCAGACCATTCAGCCCATCAAGTCCATCCCCACACCCCTAATATATCCCTGTAACCTTGCATTTCACATGGCTACTCCACTGAGCCTGCAGATCCCTGGACACCATGGACAATTTAGCAATGCCAATCCACCTAGCCTGCACATCTTTAGACTGTGGGAGAAAACCGGAATACCCAGAGGAAACACATACAGATGGTCACCCAATGGTGGAATCGAATCCAGGTCCCTGATGCTGTGTGGCAACAGTGCTAACCACTGAGCCACTGTGCAAGCTGACATCTACCAAGCTAGCTCCTGGGGAAAGCAGTGCACACTGGAGAATAATGAACAGATATAAAAGAAACATTTGCATTTATGTAGCGGTTTTCATGACTATAGGATTTCTTAAAGCACATTACAGCCAATTGGTATTTTGAAAAATTAGCACCAAATTGCATTTAGCAAACTTCCACAGAGGGAAAGACAAGGATGGTCAGGGAACTCATTTTCGCAAAATTTTGGCAAGGACACCAGGTAAAACTTGACTGTGTTTCTTCAAATCATGGGCTGCCATGGAAACAACAGCCCTAAATTATAACCGGCTCTTTCAGGTGAATGTAATACCATACAATAAATCCTACAGGTTACTGCGGATTACTGCTTGGGCATAACAATGCTCAATTGCACCTGTGAATTAAGGAAATAACGTATTTAAACTAATTCAGTTATGGCACCTTAATTCCTCTACAGCAATCAACCCCCTTAGAGAGGTTGAGAGGAGACATAATAGAGGGGCCAAAATAAAAATCCTGAAGGATTTTAGGCAGAGTCGATAGATGAAAATAATCTCATTGCCAGAGTGGTCAGGAATTCGAGGACATTTTTTTTTGTCAACTGTTCTAAATCAAAGTTGACATGCAAAAACATTTTTTCCAAAGGGAAACAAAGGTAGTGAGTGGATTAGATCTTGAATGTTTCAGTGTGCTGAAGACAGTTTCAATTTCCCTTTGACTGCCACAGGAACTATTAACACCCTGGGAGTTACCAGTGACCAGAAACTGAACTGGACTGGCCGTACAAATACATAGGTGACAAGAGCAAAGGACAGAAGCTAGGAACACGGCACCAACTTAGTACCCAAAGCCTGTCGACCATCTACAATGCACAAGAAAATCACTCAGTATATTCAAGGGGCTTGGAGAGGAAAGCAGAAATATAGCACTGAAACAGAGGATCAACTGTGATCATACAAGCAGGGCAGACTCGTAGGCTGAATGGCTTGTTCCTGCTTCCAGTTTCTATTTTTTTTGGCATAGCTACTCAATTGGGTCCACAATGAGTGCTGAGGGAACCAACCAGGGGAAACTTTATGTTGCTCTTACAATCCACAGTAGCAGATGCTTCTGTTCATGACAGTTTTGGTAGATATGACAACTGCACAATTTCCTTGGAGACCAAATCTCTCCTCACATTGATGGTACCTCCATTATATTGTATCCATTGCTACTCAGACAGTTTTGAGTCTTCAGAATTCTCCACTCCAGACAGAGTCCCTGTGGAATCTATAATGAGTAGGTCTAAAGTAGAGAGTGACGGCTTTTTATATTACAGTGATATAAAGGAATATGGGGATAGTATGGAAAAAGACATGAAAGTGGATGATCAGCCTTAATTGTATTGAATGGTGGGGAACACCCAATGGGCTGAATGGCCGACTGTTGTCCCTGTATTCCATCAAGGACAATTCTTCAGTACGTAATTTTATTAAGTTGACTTCAAAATACTTGTTAACCATACCACAGGCACGTCTAAAGTTCATCCTTTGAAAAGGGCTTCATAAGTAGATAGGGTGTCGAAGGCAGCATTTGGCAGCTTGCCTTCATTGGTCAGAGCATTGAGAATAGGAGTTCAGGATATCATGTTGTGGCTGTACATTTGAGGGGCCACTTTTGGAGTACAGTGTACTGTTCGTGGAATCCCTACAATGTGGAAACAGGCCATCCAGCCCAACAAGCCCACACCAACTCTCTAAAGAGCATCCTACACAGACTCACCCCCACCCCAATATCATATGCCTGTAACCCTACATTTCTCATGGCTAATCCATCTCATCTACATATTCCTGGACACTATGGGCAATTTATCATGGCCAATTGACCTAAGCTGCACATAGAGTCAAAGAGTCAGAGATGTACAGCACGGAAACAGACCCTTCAATCCATCTCATCCATGCTGACCATATATCCCAACCCAAATCTCATTCCGCCTGTCTGCACCCGACCCATATTCCTCCAAACCCTTCCTATTCATGTACCCATCCAGATGCCTTCTAAATGTTGCAATTGCACTAGCCTCCACCACAAAAGAGACAGTGCAAGACAGCAGACGCTGACACAACCCTCCCAAATTGTCTCAACACCTTCTATGCTCGCTTTGAGCAGCATTTCAGCAGAGAGGTAACACCTATTTAGACAAGTCTTGACGAACCTGTCCCAACAGTCACTGCATCAGAGGTCAGATCAGTTTTCCTTCGTGTGAATCCAAGGAAAGCAATGGGACCAGACGGAGTGCCAGGCCATGCATTCAGAGCATGCGCAGATCAACTGGCAGAGGTCTTCTCGGACATCTTCAACCTCTCCCTACAGCAGGCCACTGTCCCTGCCCGTTTCAAGAGGGCCAACATCATCCCTGTGCCTAAGATGACTCATGCAGCATGTCTCAATGACTACTGCCCAGTGGTCCTAACTTCTATGGTCATGAAATGCTTTGAAAGGTTGGTCATGGCATTAATCAATTCCAGCCTCCCCACTTCTCTTGACCACTCCAATTTGCCTATCAGACCCACAGATCCATGTCAGACACCATATCACTTGCCCTCCTCCTTAGAACATCTTGACACCAAGAACAGCTATGTAACAATCCTACTCATTGACTACAGTTCAACCTTCAACACTACTATCCCCTCGAGACAGGTTAGTGACTTAGTGATCTCAGACTAAG
Source organism: Hemiscyllium ocellatum (assembly GCF_020745735.1). Classification (NCBI taxonomy): domain Eukaryota; kingdom Metazoa; phylum Chordata; class Chondrichthyes; order Orectolobiformes; family Hemiscylliidae; genus Hemiscyllium; species Hemiscyllium ocellatum. Next base: position 105,549,551 of record NC_083407.1, on the reverse strand, counting down.
CCCCACTCTCTGTAAGTGAATCCTCAATTTCATGACCCACAAGCCACAGTCAGTGAAGATTGGGGACAATACCTCATCCTCAATAACACTCAACACTGGAGCTGCCCGCCCCTCCCCCCACCCAAGGGGTGTGTACTCAGCCCCCTATCATATTCACTGTATACCCATGACTGCGTCGCCAAATACCAGACTAATGTCATTTACAAGTTTGCTGTTACATCACCATAGTCGATCGAATCTCAGATGGCAACAAAACAGACTACAGAGGGGAGGTGGAAGACCTGGAAAAATGGTCCACTGTGAACAGCCTAGCTCTCAATGTCGGCAAAACCAAGGGCCTCATTATTGACTTTCGGCAGGATGTTACTCATGTCACCCTATACATTAACACCACAGAGGTGGATTGAGTGGAGAGAGTGTCAAGCTCCTGGGAGTGGTCATCAGCAACAAGCTTTCTTGGACTCTTCATGTGGACGCACTGGTTACAAAGGTCCAACAATGTCTCTTTTTCCTCAGGCAGCTGAGAAAATTTGGCATGACGGCAAATACCATTGCCAAATTTTATAGGTGCGCCACCGAGAGCATTCTGTCTGGATGTATCACTACCTGATATGCAACTGAACCATTTAAGATTGGAGACGGTTACAGAGAGTGGTGAACTCGGCTCGGACAATCACAAAGACCAACCTCCCATCTATAGAATTCATCTATCAGGCCTGCTGACAAGGAAAGGCCACCAGCATTCTCAAAGATCCATCCCACCCTGGCGATATTTCTCTACAACTTCGACCATTGGAGAGAAGGTACAGAAGCCTGAATACATGCACCAGCCAGTTTCGAAACAGTTTCTACCCTACTGTTGTTAGAATACTGAATGGACTCAAACTCTGAGCATTTGCCTGTACCTGTGTTTTTGTTTTGCCGCTGTTTACCTACTATTTACTTGTCTATGCTATTTAACTATGTGATCTGTCTCTTGCTCGCAAGACAAAGCTTTTCACTGTGCCTTGGTACACGTGAAAATGAATTCAATTCAATTCACTTTCTCTGGCAGCTCACTCCATACATGTGAAAAAGTTGCCCCTTAGGTCTCTTTTATATCTCTCCCCTCTCACCCTAAACCTATGCCCTCTAGTTCTGGACTCCCCACTCTAGGGAGAAGACTTTGTCTATTTACCCCATCCATGCCCCTCATGATTTTATGAAATTCTACAAAAGGTCACCCCTCAGCCTCCAACGCTCCAGGGAAAACAGCCCTAGCCTTTCCAACCTCAAATACTCCAACGCTGGCAACATCCTTGTAAGTCTTTTCTGAACCCTTTCAAGTTTCACAACATCTTTCTGTTAGGAAGGAGACCAGAAGTGCACGCAATTTTCCAAAAGTAGCCGAACCAATGTTCTGTACAGCCACAACATGACCTCCCAACTCCTGTATTCAATATTCTGACCATTAAAGGAAAGTATACCAAAAGCCTTCTTCACTATCCTATCTACCTGTGACTCCATTTTGAAGGAGCTATGAACCTGCATTCCAAGGTCTCTTTGTTCAGCAACACTCCCTAGGACCTTACCATTAAGCGTATAAGTCCTGTTAAGATTTGCTTTCCCAAAATACAGACCTCGCATTTATCTAAATTAAACTCCATTTGCCACTCCTCAGCCCACTGACCCATCTGACCAAGATCCTGTCGTAATCCAAGGTAACCTTCTTCACTGTCCACTACACCTCCAATTTGGGGTCATCTGCAAACCTACTACCTATACCTCTCAGGCTCACATCCAAATCATTTATATAAATGATGAAAAGTAGTGGACCTAACACAGATCCTTGTGGCACTGGTCACAGGCCTCCAGTCTGAAAAACAATCCTCCACACCACCCTCTGTCCTCTACCTTTGAGCCAGTTCTGTATCCAAATTGCTAGTTCTCCCTGTATTCTGTGAGATCTAACCTTGCTAACCAGTCTCCCATGGGGAACCTTGTCAAACACCTTATTGAAATCCATATACATCACGTCTATCGCTCTGCCCTCATCAATCCTCTTTGTTACTTCTTCAAACAACTCAATCAAGTTTGTGCGACATGATTTCCCATGCACAGACATGCTGACTTTCCTAATCTGTTCTTGCCTTTCCAAATACATGTACATCGTGTCCCTCAGGATTCCCTCCAACAACTTGCCCACTACTGACGTCAGCCTCACCGATCTATAGTTCCTTGGCTTGTCCTTACCGCCCTTCTTAAATAGTGGCACCACATTAGCCAACCTCTAGCACCTCACCTGTGACTATCGATGATACAAATATCTCAGCAAGAGGTTCAGCAATCGCTTCCCACAGAGTTCTAGGGTACACCTGATCAGGTCCTGGGAATTTATCCACTTGTGTTAAGACATCCAGCACTTCCTCCTCTGTAATATAGACATTTTTTAAGATGTCATCATCTATTTCCCCACATTCTTTCTCTTCCATGTCCTTTTCTAAAATACTCATTTAGTAGATCCCACGGCTCCACACAAAGGCTGCCTTGCTTAGTTTTAAAATGCCCTATCCTCCCCCTAGCTACCCTTTTATACCTAATGTATTTGTAAAAACCCAAAGGATTCTCCATAACTCTATTTGCCAAAGTTATCTCATGTCTCCATTTTGCCCTCCTGATTTCCCTCTTAAGTATGCTCCTACTGCCTTTATACTCTAAGGATTCACTCGATCTTGTGGGAGGAAACTGGAGAAGTCGGACGAAACCCTCACAGACACGGGTAGAATGTACAAACTCCACATAGACAATCGCTGGAGGATGGAGTTGAACCGGTTCCCTGGCATTGTGAGGCAGCAGTGCTAACCACTGAGTCACCACGCTATCACCCTTCTATAGGGAGGATATTATTAAATTCGAAAGATTACAGAAGAGATTTACATGGATGTTACCGGGACCGAAGAGTTTGAATTATAAGGAGAAGCTGGATAAGCTGCTACATTTTCCCCTGGAGCTTAGGAAGTTGAGAGGTGACCTTGTCAAGGTTAATAAAATCATGAGGGGCATGGATAAAGTAAAGCAAATTGAAAAAAGTCTTTTCCCTAGAATAGGGTAGTTCAAAACTAGGGGGCATAGGTTTAAGATGAGAGAGGAAAGATTTAAAAGAGAACGGAGGAGCAACTCTTCCCACACAGATCATATGTGGAACAAACTGCCAGAGGAAATGGCAGATGCAGGTACAGTTAAAGCATGTTTAAATAAACATTGGACAGGTGCATGAATAGGAAAGGTTTAGAGGGCTAGGGGCCAAACACAGGCAAATTGGACTAGTTTAGATTGGGACACCCAATCGGCATGGACATGTTGGACCAAAAGGTCTGTATCCCAATTGTATGACTCCACGGCTAAGTCAGGCATGTGATGGATGGGTGCAGCTCCAATAACTCTCCAAGATATTTGGCACTGTCCAGAACAAAGCAGTGCACTTGATTGGCACCACACTCCCCCATTGCTAGTGTACAATAGCAACAGTTTGTGCAAGGTACACAGTAATAATGTTTCAAGGAGCCTCAAGACATTGGGAATAGGAATAGGCCACTCAGCTCCTCAAACCTGTTCCAGCATTCAATGAGATCTCGGCTAATTTGCGACCCAAGTCCATATACCTGCCCTTTCCATGTAGAAGTACTTCCCAACATTTCTCCTAAATGATTTGGCCCTAATTCTCAGTTTATGCCCCCTAGTTCCAGAATCCGCAACCAGCAGAAATAGTTTCTCTTTACCTACTCAATCTTTTTCTATGACTATCCTCAAGACTTCAATCATATCATCCCTTAACTTTCTCAATTCCAGAGAAAACAGACCTCATTTGTATAATCACTCTTCACAACATAGCCCCTGATGTCAAGGTATCATTCTTACAAAAACTACTTTGTACACCGTCCAAGGCCAAGGCCAAGACCAAGATATCCTTCCTAAAGCATGGTGCCCAGATCTCCTCAAAGCACTCCAACTAGGGTTTTCTATAACTGCAGTATAACTTCTGCATCATTATACTCCAGTCCTCTAAATATAAAAGTAAGCATTCCACTAGCTTACTGGATTATTTTCTGCAACTGTTCAGAACAGTTTAAAGATCTATACACCTGAACCCCCAAGTCTCATTGGACATCCGCTGTATTTAACTTCATACTATCTAGAAAGTATCTTGGTCTATTCTTTTTTGATCCAAAATAGATAACCGTACACTTGCTGACATTGAACTCCATCTGCCACAGTTTTGCCTATCTCTTAGACTATGAATATCCTTTTCTAAGTTTATGCTATAATCTACACGGTTTTCAATGCTGCCTAATTTTGTATTATCAGAAAATTTGGACATATGATTTTCTATGCCTTTATCCAAGTCTTTAGTAAATATGAAAATTTGAGGCCCTAACACAGACCCTTGTGGGACACCATCAGTTGCATCCTGCCAATTTAAGTACTGACCCATTATCCCTACTTTCTGCTGCCTGACATTCAACCAATTTCCCAGCCACATCAGCAATGTGCCCTTAATTCTACCTGAGTTTACAGTCTCTTAAGTGAATCTTTATCAAATGCCTCTGGACGCCCATATAAACGACATCAATAGGCATTTCCCTTACCTGCTACCTTATTCATTTCTTCAAAAAACTCAATGTGTTCAGGCAAGACCTACCTAGCTCTCATTTTCAATGTGTTCAGTTTCCCCATCCTTGATTATAGATTCAAACAGTTCCCCACCTCTGACATTCGGTTACTGTTCCATTATGCTATGGCTTTGCTCTTTCGGCTTTTTAAAAAGCAGAGCGGCACATGCAATTTTCCAATCCAGTTAGGTGACTCCTGTATCTCAGGAAGTCTGAACACTTATAGTTTGGCCCTCGATGCACTCCTCGATTTCCTTTAACATCCTCAGATGGAAACTGGCTGGTCCTGAGAATTTGTCACTTTTTAGTTCCATTAGTTTACTCATCAGCAATGTTTTTCTTATGATAATTTTATTCAGTCCCTGTTTCTGATCCACTATTTATTCCATCGGACTTTTAGTAAGTTACTCTCTTTTTCTACTACAAACTCTGAAGCAAAGTAATTATTTAACTTGTCTGCCATTTCCCCACAGTCATTGGCACTAATTCACTTTCAGGTTTTAGTGGGCCAACATTGTTCCTGACCATCCACTTTCCTTTTATGTGTTTACACAATTTCTTCATGTTGACTTTGATGTCCCTGGTCGGGTTCCTTCATAATCCCTTTTAGTAGTTTTTATAAGCCACTCTTTGTGGTCTTTGTATCTTTCCCATGCAGCAGAATCTGTATTGCTTCATTTATTTTTGTAAGCTCTTGTAGTTTAATATTGGCTCTCATCTCCTTAATTGGTCATGGCTCCTTAGGCAGCACCTTCCAAACCTACAACCACTATCATGTAGAAGGACAAAAAGCAGCAGATACATGGCAACTGCACCATCTGCAAGTTCCTCTCCAAATTGTTCACCATCCTGATTTGGAACTGTAACACTGTTCCATCACTGTCACTAAGTCCTGGAAATCCTTCCTGAACAGCATTGTGGGTGCAACTACATGAAAAGAACTGCAGCAAGTGTTTGGGGACAGCTTAAGGGGCAAGTGAAGATGAGGAATAAAAGCTGAGCCAGTCAGCAAAGATCACATTGCAAATAAACATAAAAGAAAAATAAACATAACACTACCAAGAGAGAATAATTTGTTGTGGTTTGGGGAAAAAAAGTGGGGTGAAATGGAATGAGATGAAACGTTCTTGCAGAGACCCATATAGACTCAACAGACTGAATGGCTTCTTTGTGCTGCAACTGTTCTGAGTCTAGCAACATACCTACATACAGTAGAGCACCACATTAGCTAAATCTTTTTGCAATGGGAAGATTCCAGAATAGCCTGTCACAAATTAGTCACTTCACACAGAGCCCACTACTGTGATCCCCATAGAGACTGACTACTTCTAAAAAGCAATTGCAACTTCCAATTGATAGTGGAAATGACAAGATTTTGCAATTGAGACATTTATTCTAACAATAGGGTAACAGCACGTTTGACCAAAAACCATAAATGTGGGCAACTTACACTTTAAAATACAGAATGGAATACCTATCTTTTTATGTTGTTGCTTCTCACTTTAAAGTAACAGTTACACATCTCTTCAGGAACTATCCTATCTCCCAGAATCGGTCTAAAGTAGGTCTTTGTTCCCAAAGATTTACTTCTGCTCTTTTCCTTTCTCCACCTGAAATCATCCTTCATAGTGGGCTTACGACTGGAAGTCACAGAGTCATAAAAGTATACAGAACAGAAACAGGACCTTTGGCCCAACCTTTTGGTCCAAGTCCTCCATCTTGTGCAAAGTGGATAAATATTCTAGCTGCAGTGTAACTGCTCACACAGGTGGCCTTTCCACACTGAGTGCACGCACAGTACCCAGGTAGAAACTCTGATCAGTTATCCTTGAAACCCTAAATCTCTTTTTATCTAGAAACTAAGTAGACAGATGAAACCACAACTGTCTACAGGCAAAATTCTCAACAGTTTTTAGAGACTCAGTTCATCCACTGTTAGCACCCAAGTTGCAGTTACTGCCTCCACATGAAACAAAATTCACCTTTCCCCCAGTAAAACAATCCAGAGAGTCTCTTTGATCTTTAGTAACCAAATTACCTGGGCTTCCTGTTCTGTATTCACAATGTGATATCCCCTATTTACTTTCTCTTACATTTAAAAGACAGCCCTGAAATAATAATCTTAAGAATTTATTAACTATAACATTATCAACAGAACCAACTTGGATGCAATTGATTCAATAGAAATAATTAAACTTTTAAAAAAATTATGCCATTTCTTATCATTTCCCTCATATTGATAGTTCTCCAAGTTGATAGGGTTTGGGGTGGGTGATCAGGAAAAGCACTAAAGTTAAGTTTCTCAAGTGGAATATGGCATACCTGACAATACTTTTCCTTCCATGTTTATGCTCAATTGAGCTTCAACATCACCACAGTATTCAGACTGTAATAGAGTCATACAGCACAGAAACAGACCCTTTGGTCCATCCTGTCTGTACCAATCAGGTTTCCCAAACTAAACTAGTGCAACTTGTCTGTGCTTGACTCATATCCCTCTAAACCTTTCCTATTCATGTACCTGTCCTAATGTCCTTTAAATGTTGTAAATGTACCTACCTCTACACCACTTCCTCTGGCAGTTCTTTCCATGTACACACTACCCTCTGTGTGAAAAAGTTACCCCTCAGGTCCCTTTTAAATCTTTCTCATTTCACCTTAAACCTGTGCCCTTTAGTTTTGAACCCCTTTACCCTGGGGAAAAGGCCTTTGCTATTCACCTTATCCATTTCCCTCTTGGTTTCATAATCCTCTCCAAGGTCACCCCTCAGTCTCCTAGCCCCCAGAGGAAAAAATATGTTCCAGGCTACCCAGCCTCTCCCTGTAACTCAAACTCTCCCAACTCCAGTAACATCCTTGTAAATCTTTTCTGCACCATTTCCAATTTATGATCTCTGCTAAAGTTCTCATTGGAACTTGCCAGGATTTAAATATTTATGCAGAACATTTATCTTCAAAAGACAGTAGCCGTCACTGTAAAATAGATTATCATCGCTTCATTACAGTTTCTGCAAGAATCAACCTTCGCACATGTGCTACAACATACATCTTCAAAAAGAACACATTACCTCATTAGAACAACTGTTTCAATGCTGCCTGCAATCTGTGCACATTTAATACTTTCTCCAAATTACAAAAATAACTCATGGAAGACTTCTCTACCCCTACGCCTGACAATCATTCCAAACATACAGTTGGTAATTATGATGTTGATTTCTTCTCTCTGCAGTCAATAGCAATGCTGCTGCCCAGGAATGCAAATAAAAACTTCAGCAAAACTAAAAGAAATGGAGAAAAAAAATAACATTACAAATGAAACAAGTCACGAATTATGTCAGAAATTATGACTACATGCGTACTTTGTATCCATTTGAAATCAACTGTTTACACAGCTTGATTGCCATGAAGGATTTAATTGCTATTAAGTAGTTAATCTAATTCAATTATTTGCAGATCTTCTACTGTTGTTTCTGTTACAAGAGCATATTGCAGAACATAGCCATACAGCATTGCTTCTAAAGGTGGCTGATTTCTATTGATTTTTTACAATGGCAGGAACAGGTAGTTCTTCTTTAGTGCAATGGTTGCGTTCTTGTCCTATTTACTTAAAAAATGCACTTTAGAAACAGTGCTTAAAACATTAGCGATGTACTCATGCTACATCCAACACATTTTAAAAGTTTGTGCTTCAGAAACAAATAGTCTCCCCAATTCATCAAACGCGTTATAACAAATTTGCATTAACGAAATGAGTTACAGTATAACGACCTGTAATGCAAAGACAGGAGGAAGCAATACATTGTGATATTGCCTCGTTGTAACACAATATTAGGCTTTACTTTAAAGAACAGATGGATAGCGGTGTAAGATTTGAGAGAATAGCCGTGTTGCAATTTAGAGATCAGCTTCCATCAAGCGAGGATGGGCCGCGTACAGGAATTTGAGGATCAGTAGGTGTCTTAGAGAGAACCAACGAAGATGAAATGGCCGATGATACTGAAGTCAGAGTGTCAGGGAGAAGGTATAGAAACAGAAATTGCTGGAGAAACTGACAGCATCTACAAAGTCTGAAGTCACACGACACCAGGGTATAGTCCGACAGGTTCATTTGAAATCACCTGGTGTCATGTGACTTCAGACTTGGTCCACACCAGTCAAAAACTGGCACCTCCAATTCATAACATCAATGGAGAGGAAGAAGAGTCAGTGTTTCAGGTCCAAGGACCCTTCATCAGGGGAGATGAAAAATTAGTGAAGCTTGGCAGCAATGAAGGAGACTGAGTGACTGAAGCCTGGAGAGTTCTCAATTAATTCTTGGCAGCAATGGAGAGTGAATAGCACCCTAGGTTAGGCCGAATAGCATCTCTCTGTACTATATATTCTACGTAATTCTAGTGTGTAGAGAGCAGACAGAGCGCTCTAAAAATACAAATGCCAACATGTATTGATGAATTGACCCAGTGTTTGATTTCACAAATGACAATTAAAGAGATGATGGTGGCACGAGTGACATAGTTGAGTGGCTGCAAGGCTTGGTTGGCAATGGCATTAAGGGCCCCAAGCTATATGAATGTCTACCAAAAGAAGAGCGAGGTCATAGAGTGACAATATCCAACAAGATGAAATATCAAGAACGAATGAGTGGAATAATATAGATGCATGTGATTGCAAATTGACCATCAGATACGTTTTGCTGTGAGCTGGTTCAAAGGTGGAGGAAGGTACCTATAAGAACAATGTTTCAAAAGGTTGATCTAAGAGTTCTGTGCATAAAAGCAAAATACTTTGAGGATTAAAAGAGTTAGGTTGGCTTTCGAGCAAATTAAAGTGCTTAGCATTCATTTACAAATACATTTGAACTTGTTGGTAAATACTTCTCCCTCCTGCTACCCTCTTTACTTCAATTCCACCTCAACCATTCCTATTAATACATATATTAATGCCTGAGCAGCAACACCATATACCTGCCAAGATGCTCAATTATATTGCATCAACAAACATGCAAAATCTGAATTGTTCCATTGTTTGACTGTGGTGTTTTCATAACCTCAGGACATCTCAAAAGGCTACACAGCCGGTGAAATACTTTTGAAGTGTAGCCTCATTCCTGAAAGTGCCAACCTGTCATGCTAGAGGATGTCACACATCAAACTTGACGGTGATTATCATCAAGTTATTCAGTCCCAGATGCAGCAGTCACACAAATCTTGTTCTTAACAAACTGTTTTGGTTTAACATTGCAAAAATTATGCAAGAAACACACCAAAACCAAAGGGTTTAACTATCTGGAAAGTACAAACTAAACAAAAAGGTTAGTGACCTAACGCACATCTTCCTAATAATTAAGAAATAAAGAAAAAATGCAGACTTTCCCTTCGCAGTAGGACACCAAAACAGAGGGCCATACAAATTTGACAGTCAACAACAAAGAAAGCAAAATATATGCTGATAACTTTAGGGGAAGATAAATGGGAATAGGCCCGGGTGATTCATAAGCACCAACACAGACCATCAAGCCAACTTCTGTGCTGGAGACAATGTAATATTACGCAAGACTCCAGATACACACTTTCCAAAAGGTGTCATTGCACAGTAAAGAGCAGGATGTCTGGTCAACTTTCACCTTTCCACACCTTGATATCCAGAAAAATTAAATCCATGTTAGAACCTACTCTTTTTTTTAAACTGCACCAGTTCACACAAGCCATGAAGGCAACAGGCTGCAGTTCCTATAACATAAAAGCTGCATTAGTAGCTAATACAACCAGCCTACGGTAGAATTGAAGATTTCCACCTTGCAATGAAAAACATGCATTCTGAAACTACCTCTCTCAACGGCATTTAACATATTGCACGCTTACTTCTCCACTGAAGTTTATAAAATTATTTAAAATTAGAACTTCATTTGTTACAAATATATATTAAAACAGATGTTCTGTCTTGGGCAAATAGGGGAAAAAAGTTTAATTAGCACAGATTCAAAGACGATTCAAGTTTGTTGCCAACTACTTGTGCTGTCTGGGATATCTTAAAAAGATGAGGTCTTTGATCAGCAGTGAGCAGTGAAAAGGATTCGTTGCTCAGGAAGATTAAAGTATTCAGTAGTTAAAGTAAATTGCAAATTTCACCCATACATTACAAGAGCAAAATCTGGACAGAAGAGGTGCGAATAAAACACCATCGGTTTGCATATGCTTTACAAGCACCTCTTGCAGTTTGCCAGGAGCAAACTGTTTGGTCTCTGTTTGGCTGTATTCCCATGCTCCATCATTTTCACAGTGCATGCAAGAGCAGAATGAGTCAGTCAGAGAGGCAAGCAATGCTGTCCCTTTCAGTGCTATTGAACTGGTGCCACTCAATCTTTAGGCAGACATCAGTATCACTTCCTATTATATCAATTTCCTCCCTTTTAGTGTGAGAGTGTGTGTTCCTTTCATCCCCAGCTCTGACTCCACCTGATGCTTACATTAAAAAAGCCAAAAAGACAACTTGATTCTTCTTCAGTAATGGAATAAAACGCGCAAACTGGAACAAACTCCTAGTATCCAGGCACATTCCAGTAAGTCATTTGAGGGGGAAGAATCAGGGCAATTTTGTTACTAGGATTTTATTTCAAACACGGAGAAAGCGAGGACCGAAGATGCTGGAGATCAGAGTCATGATTTGGAGATGCCGGTGTTGGACTGGGGTGTACAAAGTTAAAATCACACAACACCAGGTTATAGTCCAACAGGTTTAATTGGAAGCACTAGCATTCAGAGCGCCGCTCCTTCATCAGGTGGTTGTGGAGATCAGAGTCGAAGAGTGTGGTGCTAAAATAGCACAGCTGGTCAGGCAGCCTCTGAGGAGCAAGAGAGTCGATATTTTGAGCATAAGCTCTTCATCAGGAATGAGCTCTTCATTGCATTGCTGATGCAGAGCTTATGCTCAAATCATCAACTCTCCTGCTCCTCAGATGCGGGCTGACCAGCTGTGCTTTTCCAACGCCACACTTTTTGACTTTTATTTCAAACATTTGGATTAGTACTTCAGCAACATGAATTCAAATCTAGTGATTTGAAATGAAGCTAAACAAGTGAGAAATTAGAAGCTAATATCTGTAATTTTAACCATCAAACTATTGGATTGACATAAAAAGACCTAATCAGGGTCACTAATATGCTGTTCTGATGAAATCTCTTTACATCAGGTCACGCATAGGCCACAGAAATTCATGATTATCATCCATTGCTCTTGCTCAGCTGATGAATTGGTAGTCCTCCAGATCAAAATGCCTTTGGAAAAAGAACCAAGTTCAGAAAAGACAAACTGTATCTCCCAAACCAGAATATGTTGTCCATCATCACCACTAGCAACTGAGTCCTGAAAGATGGATCAGCCAGTCTGGTCAAACAGCAGGTGGTGAGACAACCAGCCAAAGGGAAATAATTCCTTGACCTCGTCTCAGTATTCTACCTGGCACAGATACATTGGTCAATAGCAGCATTCATACAATATGGAACTATGGATGAGAAGAGTCGATGCATATTTCTCAAATGTGAGAGGTTGGAAAGTGTAGGTGTACAAAGTGACTTGGCTGTCCTTGTCAATAAATCACTGCCCGCCAGCCTTGTACACATTTAGACCTCTTCATTGCTGACACACTTCAAAGAAGTCACTGATGGCTAACATTTAGGTGCAATCAGCTACTAGGAAAGCTAATGATGATGGCTTTTACTGCAACAGGTTTTGACTGCAGGAGTAGTCAAGTCTTGTTTCAATTTTATTAGAATTTGTTCAGACCGCGTGCAGTTTTGGTCTCCCTAACTCAGGAGAGATATTATTGCCACAGAGGGAGTGCAATGAAGGCTCACCAGAGTTGCTCGCAGGATTGTGGGACTATACTGTGGAAATATGTTGGGCAAACTGGGCATCAATATTCGAGCGTTTGTAAGGATGAGAAGTGATTTCATTGAAACTTCCAAAATACTCAAGAGGATAGACAGGGTAGATGCAAGCAAGCTGTTTCCCCTGCTTGGGTGTCCAGAACCGGGGGACACAAATTAAATATAAGGGGAATGTGATTTAGGACCAAGATAAGGAGAAATATTTTTACTCAGATGATGGTGAATCTTTAGAATTCTATGCTCCAGAGAACTGTGGATACTCAGTCTTTGAGTATACTTAAAGTCGGATGTTGATAAAGTTCTTATCATCAATGATGTAAAGGATTATGGGGATAGCCAGCCATGATCATATTAAATGGCAGAGCAGGAAGGAAGGACTGAAGGGTCTCCTCCAATTCCTACCATTCATATCAGTGACCACAATATAGTCCTCAGACAGGAGAAATCCTGTCTTCACATATAGGACATCAATTGGATCATGTAGCATTTAATGAATTCCATTCAGAAAAGATTAAGCCCCCCCCACAATGGGGCATTCGTGAGATGTGGTGGACTATCAACAGCAACAAAGTTGTATTCCAATATATTCTGTAATCTCATGGGCCAGAACAGCCCTTGCTCCACAGTTACTGCTAAGTCAGGAGATCAATCCTTGTTCAAAGAAAGCACCAGGATACCACAAAATTAAGTATCTGCTGGTGCTACAAGACAGGGCTACATGCATACTAAAAAGCAGACTTGGCATGCCATCAATGGGGTTAAGCGACCCCACAATCAATGGTTCAGACCAATGTTCTACAGTCCTGCCAAATGTAATTATGAATGGTAACAGGCAATTAAAGCAATAACAGGAGGAGACACTACAAGTTACACATCCTTGCCGATGGCAGAACCAGTACATGAATACAAAAGGCATGATTGGAACTTGGCAAGCATCGTCAAACAAAAGCGCCAGTGGATGACCCTCTTCCTAATGTCTCAACATCATTGATGGGAGTCTTCAGGTCACTTTGCTTCACTCCATATGACGTCAAAAAATGACTAAGTGCACTGGATATAAAGCAAACACCACAGGTGCCCTGGTCTCACTTTGGATGTAATGCTGTGCTCCAGTTGGAGATGCTGTTTCACAACAGATACAACACTGGCATCAAACTAGCAATGCGTTAATTCAACAGTTATGTCCCCATACACTAATCCAATCCAATCTATTACTGCTTCATGCATCCATCCTAATCAAAGTCATTGTCAGTGCTATCAAGCAACAATTACACTTGTGCATTAATTCTCAGTTTAGGTTATACCAAAGGGAGAGACCAATTGTCTGAGCACTTGGACATTGCAGCAGCAATTCCTCTTCCTCAGTTCTTCTTTTTGCTCAAACATTTGGTCACCTGATCTAAAATCCCCTTTTGGTTTGTTATTAACTTTCGCTTTATACTGCTCCTGTGAAAGTTGTGTTACATTTCAGGCGTTGCACAAATACAAACTGACTTTCTTTTTGCCCCTTAACCCAATTTTTGCTGGTTTTACACGTGCAAAAAAATTGCTCATCACCAGAAAGTACACAGCTGTGATATAAGGTCCGAAAATATAAACATTATTTTGCTCCCAATGGGCATTGCCTGACCCATGAGGTGTTCTCCAGCATTTCTTTTATTTTGGTGATCGAGTGATCACAAATTAAAGTTCCATCAAATCCAAAATTCAGCTTGTGTTACAAAGAAAACCTGGAAACAAAATACCAGTATCAGTAACAATGAAGACAGAACTCCGGGATTGTCATAAAAATGCAAATAAGTCACTTACATCCTTTAGGGAAAGAAAGCTGCTGTGCTCAGCTGGTCTGTACAGTTTGTAATTCCAATCCCACAGCAACACAGTTAGTTCTTAACTGCTTATTGATGTGGCCTGGCAAACCATTCAGTTGTATCATACTGCTTGAAGTAGGCAAGGAATGTGTGCCAGCAACACCTTCTCAAGAATAGCAGGGATGGATGATAAATGCTACAATACCCATACCGAAGGAAAAGTAAATGTCTGTGCTATCAAGCTGTTCAGCTGCACAGAAAACCAAATCCGAACCAAACTCAAACTTAGTTGCAATCAAAGGGCACCATCATAATATTCAGTAATCACAGAATCCCTACAGTGTGGAAGCAGGCTATTTGGCCATCAAGTCTACACCAACTCTCCAAAGAGCATCCCAACCAAAATCAACTCCCCGCCATCCCCCACACTAGCCTTGTAACGCTGTATTTCCCATGGCTAACCCACCTAGCCTGCATATCCCTGGACACTTTGGATAATTGAGCATGGCAAATCCACCTAACCTACACATCTGTGGACTGTGGGAGGAAACCGGAGCACCGGAGGAAACTAATGCAGACACGGGGAGAATGTGCAAACTCCACACCGATAATCGCCCAAGGCTGGAACCGAACCCAGGTCCCTGGCGCGAAGACAGCAGTACTAACTACTGAGCCACTGCTCCGCCCCATATTACTTGCCACTTAATTGCCAAGCAATGAACATCTCCAACAAGGAATAATCTAACCATCTCCTCATGATGTTCAATGGCATTACCATTGCTGTAACCCCCCAATTTCAACAACGTGATCAAAAACTGAATTGGCCCGGTCCTATAAATGCTGTAGTAACAACAAAAAAAAATCAGAAGCTAGGAGTTCCGAGATGAACAAATATACCCTAACTCCCTAGAGTCTGCCACTACCTACAAGGCACAAATCAGGGTTTGATGGAACATTGTCCAATTGCATGGATAGGTAAAGCTCCAACAACAATCAAGAAGCTCAACATCACGCCAAAGCAGTCTATCTCTAAAATTTTAGCAATTAGGGCAGTAGTGAGATGTACTGCAGCAAAACTCTCATGCTCCTTAGGCAGCACCTCCCAATGTTGTCACCTCGAAGGACAAGGGCAGCAGATGCATGAGAACATCCCCATCTGTGGGTTCCCCTCCAAGCCACTCACCATCCTGACTTGGAAATATGCTGCTGTTCCTTCATTGTTGCTGGGTCAAAATCCTGGAATTCCCTCCTTTACAGCTTTGTTGGTGCATTTACACCAAATGAACTAAAGCAGTTTATGAAAGCAGGATATCATCAGCTAAAGGGCAAGTAAGGATAGGCAATAAATGTAGGCCCACTCAGCGTAATCCACATTTTGTAATGAATATTTTTTTAAAAATTGGAAGACAGACGATATGGAGGATTACTGGAAAAACTGGCATCTCACAGACTACAGTATATAGGTTGAATGGCTTCCTTCTGTGTTGCAAGCATTCTGATTTTATAGCAAGCCACACAGCTCAAAATATGGTAGCATTTTAATATTGGTCATTCTTTCAGTATCACAGAGTCAAAATGCTGCATCTCCCTCTCTACACCCCAAGGGCTGCAATAGTTAAAGAAGATGCCATCTACTCGAAGGCAATTAGCGATGGGCAAAATTGCTGACCTAGCTAGCAACACCTACATCCCGTGTACAAATAGGAAAAACAAAACTAGTGAAACCTGGACAGAATCCAGACACATTCTTGAAATTCTTCAAATGGGACTGGCACGGAAACAGCAGCACTGCACCCAATGACTTACACCTGCTTCTCTCTTATCGTACAAGATTTATCTCAAGCTGAACTTTAGACAAACTACGACCAGAAATCACAATGGATTTAAAAACATGTAATGTAATAAGTTAATATCCCAGAATTGTTCACAAATGGAAAATGGCTGTACCATAGAGTTCATTGGTATGCCCTTATCTATACATCGACAATGCCATTTAACAATCGAATGGCATTTGATCAGACTTGTGTGTTCTTAACATGGAAACAGGACTAGATCATTCAGCCAGTCCTGTCTATTCTAACAATCAATTAGGAGATCTTTCACCCCTGCAGCTCCAAAATTATCAATATTCTTGCCTAACAAAAATTGACATGCGTATGCTCAGATTGCCCCCATTTTCACATCCAATTGTAAACCAAATAGATTCTTCCTTGTGCAACTGGATGTCTCTGGATAGCTTTTGTTTTCATCTCCAATATTTTTTGTAATTGGCACATTATTGAAGAAAATATAAAAGTGTTTTTTTAATGCCTGTATGAATTTCCTCCTGGCGCATCTTGGAGATTAGTCCTTAATTCCCGAAAGGTCTTAGGCAACCCTGGATTGGTCCATAAGAAAAGGATTTATATTTTACAAAGGAAGAGGAAAGTTGTGAATAAATGGAGGATTTATTTTTCTTCAAGTTTATTTTTAAAAACTGCCAAATCCCATTTCCACTAGTGTTGATTGCTTCATAACAGTGCATGTTGGGTTAACGGGCAAGAAAATACCACAGATTGGCATGAAGAGGCCATGTGTAAATGAGTGTCATAGTGTGGTATTGTAGAAATGAGGAGCAGTGTAATTCAGGTAAGGGCATTAGTAGCTGAAAATGTGTTGCTGGTTAAAGCACAGCAGGTTAGGCAGCATCTCAGGAATAGGGAATTCAACGTTTCGAGCATGAAGGGCTTATGCTCGAAACGTCGAATTCCCTATTCCTGAGATGCTGCCTAACCTGCTGTGCTTTAACCAGCAACACATTTTCAGCTGTGATCTCCAGCATCTGCAGACCTCATTTTTTACTTAAGGGCATTAGTAGTTTGGTTGGAGGACAATGGTGTCATGGAAGGGGTACAGGGGGCATGGGGAATGGTGATTGTGTTTCAGCTGGTTGGGGCGGTGGGTGAAGGAGGAGTTGAGATGGCGTGAAGGGTGAGAGCTAGAGCCCTTTACTTTTTCCCCTGTAGCTGGAATGAAGTCCCACATTGCTACCTCAGCTGTGGCTGCCTTTTTCCCTAGATAGCTAGCCCAATTACAGCCCACACCCAGCCCATGGCATTGACGTTGATGCTTACAAAGCTGCTTTCCACCTTATGGAGTTTTGTAAAGGTGGGAATTTTCCTAACTTGCACCACCTGCTTTGAGGATGAAAATCCAGGACTGTATTTCTAAGTGGTTTACTTCTATGTGATGTATAGTTTGTTGGCCTTGGAGTAAGAGCATGTCATTTAAATGCAAGCTAATTATTTTGAAAAGTCTAGCTGTCAGACTGAGGGGGGTCAATGACAGGATGTCCAATCGACGTAAAATTCAAATATTTCCATTCCAATCTATGTTACAATTTTTATTGTTGAAAAAAAAGGCAAGTTTTCCTCCGTGCACACATCAAGACATTTCCAGTAATATAAATGTAGAAGATGAAGGGTTTTTGCCCAAAAGGTCGATTTTCCTGCTCCTCGGATGCTGCCTGACTGGCTGTGATTTCCAGCATCTGCAGTCCTCACTTTTGCCTAGTATTTCCCATGGCAACATCTCTGTCAGAATCGACTTTCCCACCAATTTGCATAATCTTCTCATGCAATATAAAATTCTTGACTCTTTAGTGCACAATGGAAGACTTCAACAAAATGTGCCTTTGCTCAGCAATCCTCAAGTTCTCTTCTACCAAATAGCTCCTATAATGTTTAGTAAATAGCTGTGGCACATTACACAAACACAAAAATAAAACAAGGAAACAACAGACCATTTAGTTCGACTGACGATTACATGCATTTATGCTCAATACAAGCCTTATTTCATCTCATCCTCATCAACAACCCAACTATATTTCTCTCTCACATATTGACCTACTTAATCCAGCTATGTTGTGCATCTCAATAATCCATGTTTTTAAATCAACCTGTTGGGACACCTCAGACAGATAGGACTTGAACCCAGATCCTCTGGCCTAGGAGGAAGAACACTAGCACCACTAGACCCTTCATGTCCTGACAGGTATACTTATACAATCTGTTCGGATATAATGCAATAGTTCTGTTCCTGTGCAAACCCGCATAATAAAAAAGTTGTGTAATAGGAGCACCATTTAAACCAATGGGACCAAAATCATGTTATTACCAATACAGGTGAAGAAAGTTCACCTTCGACAATAAAAGGTTAAAATGGATGTAGGTTTGCTCGCTGAGCTGGAAGGTTCATTTCCAGATGTTTCCTCACCCTACTAAGTAACAGCTATGGTGGCTCACTGCTGCCTCACAGCACCAGGGTCCCAGGTTCGATTCCAGCCTCAGGCAACTGTCTGTGTGGAATTTGTACATTCTCCCTGTGTCTGTGTGGGTTTCCTCCGGGTGCTCCAGTTTCCTCCCGCAGTCCAAAGATGTACAGGTCAGGTGAATTGGCAGTGCTAAATTGCCCATATAGTGTTAGGTACATCAGTCAGAGGTAAATGGGTCTGGATGGGTTACTCTTCAGAGGGTCGGTGTGAACTGGTTGGGCCGAAGCGTCTGTTTAGGGAATCCAATCTAATCTAACCTAATCTTCAGTGGGCCTCAGATGAAGCACTGCTGATAATTCCTTATGGAGGTTTATAAAATCATGAGGGGCATGGAGAGGTAAACAGAACTGGGGGGGGGAAGGAGTGAGATGCTGTTTGTGCGGGGATGTATTAGTGTGGACAACGGGTCAAATAGCGTGCTTCTACACTATAGGGATTCTACGATTCTATATTTATCCAACCTCTTTCAGTCCTGTATCCTTATACCCTCCACTTATACATTCGGCTTCTGATTCTGCCTTAACTGTGTTTTCAGCACCTCAAATCCTCATTGGGAAAAGTAAATGTCTGTGCTATCATATATGTTCAGCTGCACAGAAAACTAAATCAGAACCAAACTCAAACTTAGTTGCAATCAAAGGGCACCATCATAACATTTAGTTATCATAGAATCCCTACAGTGTGGAAGCAGGCCATTCGGCCATCAAGTCTACACCAACTATCCAAAGAGCATGCCAACCAAAACCAACCCCCCCACTCTACCCTTGTAACGCTGCATTTCCCATGGCTAACCCACCTAGCCTGCACATCCCTGGACACCATGGAATAATTGAGCATGGTAAATCCACCAATTTATATGTTTGGGTTGGTGATATCATTTCCTATGGTGAAGTTCACTGAAGATGTTATCCAGTAGGATGATAAAATGTCTGGAAATGAACCTTCCAGCTCAGCGACCAAACCTACATCCAAAACCTCAACCTGAGCTACAAATCTACTCAAAAACTCACAAGGGTCTAAAATTCTTCAATCGTGTTCTAGCCAATCGAGTTGAAGAAATGTGTGTTACAGTAGAACTAACTGGAAGTTCTTGTGGTATTATTTGAAAGTGGGGTAACTTTCCTGGTGTCCTGAAATATATTTATCACATAAGCCAAAATCACTTAAAAACAGATTATTTGGTCTTTATGACATTGCTATTTGTATGCAAATTGCCTATAAGGTTTCTGATATTCCAACAATGACTGCAGCGCTTCAGAAAGTATGTCAAGTAACGTTGGAGAAACTCAGCAGATCTGGTAGCATTTACAGAAAAGGAAACTGAATTAGCACTTCAATTCTGATAGGACTGCTTTTAAGAACAGTACTTAGCTGGGTGTGAAATACTTTGGGTCATCCTGAGTTCACCAAAGCTGCTATTTACACGCAAATTTTGATGAACATAGACAGCTTTTGTTGGGAAGTTATTACCTTCAAATGGTTTCTGAAACTGACAAAAGTGAATTGTGGAAAATTAGATGTTATTCTTTTGGTTGAACATGAGGTGGGTCAGGAAGAAGCCCATTAAAAGTCAATATTGCTGATTACTAATTTACATATGTTTCTGGAAAAAGTGAAAAAGGCATACCCAAATGCCAGAAATAATTATCACTCATCACAAAGATATTGGAAAATGAAAAGCTCATGTGAAATGTCCCAGTCTAGACAGCACTTATTAGGCACGACATCCTTATATTTTTGTGCAAGGACATTAGCACTCAGCATTCCTGGGAGTACCTGTATCACTGATTAATTTCTCAAAGACAACAACATTTCAAGAGTGAAATATGGTATACAGAAATCAGACTTGTTCTTTGCAGTTTTAACCTAGGTGCAACAGATGCAAAAGCAAGATACGGCTCTGTGGATAACAGCCTGCATAATTCCAAGAAGACTGTAATCAGTGGAGTTGCTCTCCAGAGAAACATTTGTCTATGGTTAGTGAGAAGGATGTGCAAAGTAAGTTCTTCAAATGAATACAAGTGACTAATTTATCTATTTAATTGTTTCATGAACTGGTTCAAAATTGTTGTCTTAGTTGTACCAACTTTCACTAAATCCATGATTAGATCCGTTTGATCGATTAATTTGCTATCAGAGTCCCTAGAATCACTGATATTTATCACGTAGCGAGCTATCTTATTGCGTTCACTTGGTTCCATCACCACTGTCTCAGTAAACCAATTGCGTCTCCTGTAATTGATTCTTCACCTATTTCCAGCTTGAGGCTCCCCATTAGTCTGTACTAAAGCTGAACTTCTGCCTTTGGATGGGAAACACTGCTGGCACTGTTTCTGGGTCCCGAGCCACCCACTGACTTGCATTTTGACCAGAGTGCCAGTAGACAAGCTCCCTGTTCAATTAAGGGTGGCAGGTGATCTCTCAAAGCAAGATGGCCAGAGGCCTTCTGGCTTCAATAATAGGGTAAGTATATGAGAGGCATTCCAAAAAGGCATCACCTTCTTTTAAAAAAAAAGTAGACAAAAAATACAGAAAGTAGTGAGGCCATCAACATGGAGGAAGATAGGTGCACAGGGGTCAACCATTCGACATTGCAGACCTTAGCAACACTGAACACAGGCACACAGCAGGGAGGAACCGTAATCCAGTTTGAAGCATTGGCACCCTGGCTTGCTCCTGGGTATCCACTTCTTGACAGTTAAGTTTGCCCTTTTTCATGTCGAGAAAGGCCGACTGGAAAACCCTTCATTAGGCTTTAAAGAAGCCAAATTGCCCACCTTGGTCGCCCAAACTCTCAAGAGCAACAGCAGCCAATGTTAGGAGCAGGTTGAGGAAGTAGATACACAAGTCAGTCTCCTGTCTCCTAGTACTGCTGCTTGCAGGTGGACTGAGAAATTAACCTTCACTTCTTTGAGCATATGCAGCCCTTCGTCTGCATCACTTACGATCTCTATGCAAACAAACAGCCACACCGTTTCATTACTTAAGAATAGTGAAAGTACACCATGCACATTCCCAACTAGTGTCTTTGAATCTCACTGATGTCAGAGTCTTGTGATCAGTTACAGCTGTAGTGATTGCAACAAAGTCAGCCTCGTGGACTTCACGAGTTCTCTGAATGGAGCAGATTAATAGCACCAATCAGGGAGCCCTGGCTGACAGATAAAAACAGGAGTGTCAGACACTTCGTTCACTCTGAGCGCTGGCCGGAGGGAGCTGGATCAGTCAAGTACTTTCCACGTATAAATAAAGAATGACTTGGTGACAGGATACAACTTCTAGAGTTATTTCAATATCATCACGACTTATGTAAATCACATCAACAACTCTTTACGATACAGAATTCCAAAGATTCACAACCCTTCCAAGTGAAGTAGTTTCCCCTGGTCTCCATTCCAAATGACCGACTTCATATTCTGCTTTGTTCCCATGTTTTAGATTCTCCAGTCAGTCAGAAGAAAAATCATCCGTGTCTACCATGTCAAGCATATTTAGAACCTTGTTATGTTTCAATTAGCTCACCTTTAATTATTCTAAACTTCAGCTGAGAGTGTAGGCTCAATTTCTGAAGCATCTCAGCTAGCTTGGGACAACTTTCTCAGTCCAGAACCAAAGAGAGAGAACCTTTGCTATGTAATCTGAAATACGCATAGACCTTTCCTTAGATATATGCTTCTCTTGCCTCCCTATCTTATAACTCTGCCACCAACTGTCCTCATTCAGACGGCCATGAGGCCAAAATTCACATAACGCATCATGGAGGAAGAGCGAAACCATCAATTCAGTCCTCGCAATAAACATGTTGCTGATCTCAATCAACAAACTTGCAAACTTGGACTATTATTTAACCTTAGACTAAGATTTAGGCGATATGTTATTTCCTAGCACTCATATATGCCTCCATCCCAACTTTAGCACTATC
Organism: Hemiscyllium ocellatum; assembly: GCF_020745735.1. Taxonomy (NCBI): domain Eukaryota; kingdom Metazoa; phylum Chordata; class Chondrichthyes; order Orectolobiformes; family Hemiscylliidae; genus Hemiscyllium; species Hemiscyllium ocellatum. The sequence continues at coordinate 105,526,971 of NC_083407.1, read as the reverse complement.
CATAACCCTAAAATACCTTTGCAATGGAGAAAACAAATTTTTCATGTTCTCCTTTCTGAATCAAATCTTGGGTTAACCTTAAAATTTTAGATTCTCCGAACTCTGCCACATGCATCTAGTCTGAGGACTGGCAGATAGAGTTTAGATTAGATTACCTACAGTGTGGAAACAGGCCCTTTGGCCCAACAAGTCCACCCTGACCCTCCGAACAGAAACCCACCCTCCCTATATTTACTGCTGACTAACCCCACCTAACACTACTGGCAATTTAGCATGGCCAATTCACCTAACCTGCACATATTTGGACTGTGGGAGGAAACCGGAGCACCCGGAGGAAACCCAGATGGACACACGGAGAATGTGCAAACTCCACACAGACAGTTGCCCCGAGGCGGGAATTGAACCCGGATCCCTGGCGCTGTGAGGCAGCAGTGCTAACCGCTGAGCCACCATGCCACCCCATAATTTAGATAAATGCGAGGTGCTGTACTTTGGGAAAGCAAATCTTAGCAGGACTTACACTTAATGTTGCTGAACAAAGAGACCTTGGAGTGCAGATTCATAGCTGCTCGAAAGTGGAGTCGTAGATAGAGAGGATAGTGAAGGCGGCGTTTGGTATGATTTCCTTTATTGGTCAAAGTATTGAGTACAGGAGTTGGGAGGTCATGTTGCAGCTGCACAGGACATTGGCTAGGCTACTTTTGGTATACCGTGAGCAATTCTGGTCTCCTTCCTATCGGAAAGATGTTGTTAAACTTGAAAAGGTTCAGCAATGGTTTGCAAGGATGTTGTCAGGGTTGGAGGATTTGAGCTATAAGGAGAGCTGAATAGGCTGGGGCTGTTTTCCATAGAGCATCAGAGGCTGAGGGGGTGACCTTACGGAAGTTTATAAAATCATGAGGGGTATGGAGAGGTAAACAGAACTGGGGTGCGCGAGTTCAGAACTAGAGGGCATAGGTTTAGGTGAGAGGAGAAAGATATAAGAGAGATGTAAGAGGCAACCTTTTTCAAGCAGAAGGTGGTGTTGTGTGTGTGGAATGGGTTGCCAGAGGAAGTGGTGGAAGCTGGTACAATTACAGCACTTAAAAGGCATCTGGATGAGTATATGAATAGGAAGAGTTTGGAGGGACATGGGCCAAGTGCTGGCAGATGGGACTAGATTGGGTTGGGATATCTGGTCATCACGGACGGGTTGGACCAAAGAGTCTGCTTTTATGCTGTACATCTCTATGACTCTTGTTTCACCATCTCTTTATCCTCAAACTGACCGGTGGTGGGCTCCCCATTCCTGCAATGTATCCTATGGAGTACCCTTCTGCTCTACTAATCCCTCCATGACTTCAAATGGCAATTACCCGCCCCACCTAATCCCTATGTCTTGGTGGCACGTTGGCTCAGTGGTTAGTACTGCCTCACAGCAACAGGGACCGGGGTTCAGTTCTACCCTCCGGGACTGTTTGTGTGGAGTTTGCACATTCTTCCCATGTCTGCGTGGGTTTCCTCCAGATGCTCTGATTTCTTCCCACAATCCAAACCTGTGCAGGTTAGGTGGATTAGCCATCAAAAAATGCAGGGTTATGGGGAAGTGAGATGCTGTTTGTGCGGGGATATATTAGTGTGGACAACGGGTCAAATGGCGTGCTTCTACACTGTAGGGATTCTATGATTCTATATTTATCCAACCTCTTTCAGTCCTGTATCCTTATACCCTCCACTTATACATTCGGCTTCTGATTCTGCCTTAACTGCGTTTTCAGCACCTCAAATCCTCACTGGGAATTCTGTCACTCCTTTTAAAGAAAACCGTTCGATATCTTAAACATTCGGTCGCCCTTTGATTTTCCCCTCCAGCACTTCATTTTCTTTACATTTCTTGTGAAGTAGAAGTACAGCACAAGGAAAGAACATTTAGCCCAATTGGCTTAATTCCACACGAACCTCCACTTAGCACTAGCAGCTTCACACCTAGCTACCCCTCCTTCCCCCATTGTGTTTGCAAGTTTCACAGTCTCTCCAGAGTTCAACGGGTTTGTTAGTGACTGGCTCATATTAAGGTAACAGTTTTATACTGAACCCTTATTCTGCACTCCTTGTAATCTTTATGGGCATCCATCCAAACAGATCTGAGTTGTCTCTTCTCAGGAAAGGAATCCCAACCTGCTTTCACTCTTTCCTCAGAGCTATATCTGAAAAATATGTTGCTGGAAAAGCACAGGAACAGCTTATGCCCGAAACGTCAATTGGATGCTGCCTGACCTGCTGCGCTTTTCCAGCAACACATTTTTCAGCTCTGATCTCCAGCATCTGCAGTCCTCACTTTCTCCTCATAGCTAAATCTCACAGGATTGCCTTCTTTACACACAGATTTATACAGTTATGAGTTTGCTCATGTGCGCTGGATTTGCATGTACGGTATAAAGAAATCTAACTGGTGAACGAATTCATATTCCGGTTCACTTCTGAAGACACCAATAGAAACTTGTGCCTCAATACAGGGAATCTGAAAATTTGAATGAATGATATTTGCATTAGCTCACTATTGCAGGTCTCTGGTGTCATCACGACTGAATGAACAGTTGTTTTGAGCTTACGAGTATAATTCATCACAATAAATAAATTGTTATTATTCTGTTCCCCTACTTCTTTATTCAAAAAACAAAAGACAGACCTTCATATGTATAGCGCCTTTCATGACTAACAGGGATCTGAATGCGCTTCATAATTTTTGAAATGTCAAACATTCACTCCCTCCACCAACAGTCCACAGTAGCAGCAATAGATGCACTGCAAACATTCACCAAAGATCCTCAGACAGCACCTTCCAAACACATGCTCACTTTCAGATAAAAGGACAAGGGCAGCAGATACACGGGAATATTACTACCTTCAAGCTCCCCTCCAAGCCAATTAGCATCCAGACTTGGAAATACATTGCCGTTCCTTCACTGTTGCTGGGTCAAATTTAGGGAATCTCCTCCCTACTGGCATTGAGAGTCAACTGTTAGCAGGTTGATTCCAACAGATCTAGAAGGCACCTCATCACCACCTTCTCAAGGGCAATTAGGGATGGGCAATAAATGCTGGCCCAGCCAACGACATCCACATCCCACAAAAGAATTATAGGTCCTGTTGAGATACAGGGTCATATACATTAGAATCCCACAAATAGCAATGCAATAATGATGAAATAATTTAGGATTTTGATGTTGACTGAGGGACAAAGATGAGTCAGTACTCAAGGGATACCACCCTGACCTATCGTCAAAGTAGCGCCGAGGATTATTCATATCGACCTGGGATGAGTGGACAGGATCTTGAAAAATACAGCAATCCCCATCAGCATCACAGTAGAATGTCAGCCTAGGTTTCATGCTCAAGTCTCCTAACTCCAAATGCACCACTGACAGACCCATAGTTGATGAGGAAAGGCAGTTAATCACTGCCGTATCATGATAGGTTAAAAAATGGCAGCTTGTTTGGAATGACAATATATTAAAAAAAAGGAATGGAATTAAGCCATATGGCCTCTCAAGACTGATCTGCCATTCAAAGAGGACTGATGGCTGAATTTCTGAAAGAGCATCACTTCCTGCCCTAATTTAATCTCTCCTAATTTCCTTAGTACATAAGAACCCATCCACCTTAATCAATTTAGTTTCTGGACTTGACATTCAATAATGATATCCACGTGTTTTGCAACATGAGGGAAGATGAGGCTTCATTAATAACCAGGAATGTTTTCATATCTGTCTTGAATGTTCCAGGTCCCAAAGACTAGAATTTTGGTCCTATGTCATCCTGTCCTTGTTACAGTTTAATCTGAAGCAGCACACTATCTCTAAAGAATGCCACTTTCAGTATCAACTTAACTGCAGATTGATACAAGAACAGAAATGCAGATGTTGGATATCTTTTCTGGGAATAATGGACCCATCGCTGTGCTCTACATGAACATAATGAAATGAATCATGTGACCAATCTTACAGATCACATTAAGAGGTGGATTCATTGTCGACTTGTGTATATTTCATCATAATACTAATATCAAGACATTATTGAAATGACCACTCCTACACAACAGAAGTACACATTCTCCACAACTGAACTGGAGATTTCTTTTTCAAATGAAAAAATGAAACACCATTATAAAGTGAAAAAGTGATTCCAGTTAACCTCCTGAAAATCATCTCAGAGATCTGTTATTAAAGCTAAAAATGAACTTGAAATTACAAACATATTTTTGATGTGAATCATGCACTAACTGCTATTAGGATAATGACAAATCAGTGCTTTCATAGAGGTTCTCAAACTAGTGTTTACAGGAATTAAATAAGATTTTATAAAAAGAAGTTACAGCAGGAGTAAGACAACACCTTCAAAGCTAGCTTTGAGGCACATTTTAGCAGGCTGAACCCTGAACACCCAAGGGTCTATGTCAGCGGAAATGATGTGAGATGAACCGTGTACACCTGGGTATCAGTCTTGGAAGCAGACGAGACAGCATAAACAGATTCCATTCAAAAGGATGGGGAAAAAAAAAGACCTAGAATGGAATATTTCTGTTTAATGTACAAGGATGAAATGTGAACGTGTATCATAGGGGTGTAAAGGTTTATTTTGGTTTGTATATATGGGATAGAAACCAAAGTGGGACAGGATCCAACAGAGTATTATACAGAACTCTGGTCAGTCTAAGACAGCTTCTCTCCTAGAGGTTATTTGAATAAACATGGAGTTGACCTGTGGTGTATGTAGGAGATTAACCACCATAAGGGGTGAAATTTGTGGGTTGAAAGTTTGGAGACAGTAATGGCCACTGTGGAGCACTGAAAGAGTTAGAACAACTGCATTCCACTCTCACAGGTCTCACTCAAGGGTCACAACAATTTTCAAGCCTCAAAAGAGGGTCATGGGGGAAAATGCTTAGAAAATGCCCCTCTACCAAAAGTTCAAAAGAGAACTGGGGTGTGCTGAGGGTGACAGCGCATCAGGAGAATACTCTACGTTCCTTCAAAACAAAACTTAAAGATGCAACCTTTAAAGAGCCATTTGAATGGGTAGATTATTCAGCATTTCACCTGAAGGATGGCAATGTAACATTTTGCCCATAATGGATTAAAGTGCAAGTTTAGATTAAATGCTCAAAATCTGGACTGTGACTTGAATTTAGGAGCTTTTATTCAGGGAACAACACTACCAGCTAAATCAAACAGATACATTTTGTTGATTCTCGATGACATGACACTACATATGGGCTCTCTGACAGAAACATGGAAAGCATTAAATAGCACAGCAAAAGAGATCCAGCACGAGACTTGATTGATGAAGCAATCTGTTTATTTAGCATTGCTGCATTTTGTTTTACACAAGTGTAAATTTTAAAGTTTTGTCAAACATGAAATGACAATGTCTCCAGGAAATGAATCATTTTCAATTACTGGGTTATTCTGAATGAATGAGCATAATGAACAAAGGAAGTGGATTCTGTGGTTAGAAGGATTATTTGAATGTTGTGGTTTGAAATTGGTTTGGTTTTACAATTAAATATTGTATGACAGGATGAGGCAAACATCAAAAGTTGACAGGTTCAAGAAAGAACTTAGTCAATTTTAACTCTCAAGAAGCTTGGTCATACAAGGCGACCCCCATAGCCATGGAGTCGGTTTCCACGGTTTCAATTGCCCGTAGCCCAAACATATGATTGGAAACCTTCCAGAACCAGGGACCAGGGGGCTGCCAGGAAGGTAAATTTCCCATTCAATGAATGGGTTCGCTCCTATCCGCGGATTCCGGCTTCATAAAGCCTATCCCCCGTGGGTACGGGAGGATGACTACTGTGTACAGAAATACTGCTTTGGTTCCAATGAAGGGTTAAGATTAGGGTTAACATCCAGATCCAATCCCTGATCCATGTAACCAGACTCACACAGATATTTGGCAAAAGGAAGAATATATGACTGAAGGGTAGCGGGATACAAATACAAATTGAAGCATGAGAAAGAACATATATTTTCTAAAGGAAAAATTTCCGTAAACATAGCATCTTTATCTCCTAGCTTTGTGCTTCCATTGAGAAAAGGAAAGTTGCTGCTAGGGAGCAGAACACCATACAATCAATCAGAGTAGTTCAGAGCACAGGAAGGAACGAATTGACAGTAATATTGCCAAAAAAAAAATAGGAGGAAAGGCTGATTGATAACTAAATTCAGGACAAGCAATGAAGAACTGGAAAGGAGATTAACAATGTGAAATTACATTTTTTGGATTAGTGGTGCTGGAAGAGCACAGCAGTTCAGGCAGCATCCGAGGAGCAACAAAATGCTGCCTGAACTGCTGTGCTCCTCCAGCACCACTAATCCAAAATCTGGTTTCCAGCATCTGCAGTCATTGTTTTTCCCTAATGTGAAATTACAGCCAATGTCTGAAAAACTGCTTACTGTATTTCCAACCATGGGAAGGATGGAAGCGTTTTACAAAAATGCAAGGTTAGATCAGAGGATACAGAAGAACGTCAAGCTGCAAATGAATTGTTCAGATTTTGAACAGAAAGCTCAAACATCAATGAAAGCACAGATTTCAGCAGAGCTTAACAGCAAGGGTTTCATAGAATCATAGAAACTCCAGAGTGTGGAAACAGGCTGTTCGGACCAACGAGGTAAAAACAATGACTGCAGATGCTGGAGACCAGATTCAGGATCAGCAGGATCTGGAAGAGCACATCAGTTCAGGCAGCATCCAACGAGCAGCGAAATCGACGAATCGGGCAAAAGCCCTTCATCAGACCAACAAGTCCGCACTGACCCTCTGAAGAGCATCCCACCCAGACCCATCCCACTAGCCTATCCGGATAACCCTGCATTTCCTGTGGCTATTGCACCTAACCTGTATATCCCTGCACATTGCATGCAATTTAGTTCAGCTAATCCACCTAACATCTTTTGACTGTGGGAGGAAATGGAGCATCCAGTGGAAACCCATGCAGACATGGGGAGAACATGCAACCTCCACACTGACAGTTGCCAGAGGTTTGGAATCAAATCTGGATCCCTGGCACCATGAGGCAATGGTACTGTTTGACATGGTTAAAAGTAAAAAGTGTGAAAGGGAAGACAATCATATTAAAGGCTGGTATTTTGGAAAACCGTGAAAAATACGAAGAGAAAAGTCCAAACATAAGGAATTAGAAGAATCAAGACAGAGGATAGCATAAATATTTTCAAGTGGATACAAAGGAGCAGTTCTTTTTTAACTGAAAAAAAAAGGAAAGATCAAAAGATTTCATATTTTTTCCTGTGCTGAGGTCTTCAGTTAATATCAGGGGCAAATGACAGTTATCCACAAAGGACAGGTACAATAGCACAATGGGTGTCTACGTACATTCTTGACAACTAGAAAGGAAAGTGTACTAAAAAAGTTAATGGAAATTAAAAGTTGATAGGTCACTGCATTCAGACTGTCTGTGCTTGAGCCTTCGTGCAGAAGCAGTGATGAGAGAGCAGTAGGTTATAATCATCAATTCTTCCAATAGGAAAGTCACCAAAGGACTAGAGAGTGATGGTTCATGAACCTTTCTTCAGGATAAGATTAGTCAAGTAATTATGAATCAGTGAGCCATATGTCAACTGTAGAAAAATTACTCAAGGGATAATAATGAGTAACTGGAACCCTCAAAATGTATGTTTAATCAGGGAGAGTCAACACTGATTTGCAGTGGACAGTTCACCCTCGGGTAATTCAATTAAACTCTTTGTGGAAATTACAATGCAAATTAACATAACAGTGTGATACATTTTGTATAGTTAGACCTTCAAAAAGTACTTGGTAAAAGTATCACAACTTTATCAATTATGGCCACAATACAAATGGTAAAAAGATGCTACGTTGTCTTGATGCTAGAGAACTTGATGCCCACTCTGACCATTGTCCCATCGCTTGGGCAGGCTCTCTGTATGGAGGACAACTAATTTACCCTCCATATGTCTAATAAAGGCCAATGCATGGCCTGCTGTTCTGCTGCAAGAGGAGAAATGGTGATCGAATGGTCAGGCAAATGAGTTGCTTGAAGGTACACGTGTACTCTCCATCACCTGATCTCTTCAGGAATGAGGATATCCATAAGGTGTTTCCAGTGTCATCCTGGGAGTTCCTTACCACAACTGAGTTAACAATACAGCAATTACCTGAGGGGGGATTAGGCACACAAATGACATGTCCTGCCAGATTAAATTGGATTGTAATGACAATTTTATCCTAAGTCTTAATAAGTCTTAAGCCAGTGAAATAGTTGATGCAGTTTTTATTTTCTAATAATCATTACATCCAGGGCAGTTTCGTTTAGAATAGAAAATAGCTAATGCAAAAAATGGAGGAAGGCTAAAAGCAGGATAGGGAAAATGTTAGAAGCTAATATTAAAGGCATTATAATAGGCCACTTGAATAAGTTCAAGGTAAATCAGTCAAAGCCAAAGTGGTTTTGTCAAATGATAATCAAATTATTTATCATTTAAATTAACAGAGTTCTTGGAAGAATCTGTGGTAATTCACCACTCAAACAAGAATACTATTTTGGTTATTGTTGGGGAAGTGTGACCTCTCAGGGTATAACAGCTGATTAATCCTTCCTACTATACAACAGAGCCAAAGTGCAAGCAACTTGTAGTGTTGGGGAATCTGTAGTCAGGAGTGATGTGGAGGTGCTGGTGTTGGACTGGATTAGACAAAGTCAGAAGTCAAACAACACCAGGTTAAAGTCCAATAGGTTTATTTGAAATCACAAGCTTTCTGAGTGCTGCCCCTTTGTCACGGAAGGAAGCGCACAGGCACAGAAATTTATAGGTGGAGAGATAATTGCAAAATAATTCCAGGTAATTAAGAGGGTCAAAAGATAGTATGAATGGGGAGAATACAGTGTCAATAGGCTGAATAATATATCTTTGCATATTATCAAATGTGTCAAATGGTGTGAGTAAAGTGTGAACAGCAGAATTGCAAGTGAAGGGATGATCTATAATCTGATTAATTCAAGCAGAGAGTTAATTATATAAAAAAATCCAATATAAGATGGTGCGAGAGCCAAACCTAATTGGCTGGAAATAACATGATGGGCGTATGAGTCGCATGACAAGTATCTAATCAAAGTGATAAGAAATCCAAAACTGTACAAACTAATTAATGGTAGGGAAATCATATGAGTTGTCAAGGTGATGGTGTCAAAACAGAACTTTAAAGGCAGATTTTACAAACACAGAACAGTCCGGTGGGGTTACATGTAGCATGACATGACCCAAGAACACAGTTGAGGCCATTGTCATGGGTGCAAAGCTTGGCTATTAGTTTCTGCTTGGCAATTTTGTGTGGTTGTGTATCTCGTAGGCAGTCTTGTAGGACGATTACCTAAAGATTGGAGGCGAAATGTCCTTGACGGCTGAAGCGTTCCCTGACTGGGAGGGAACATTCCTGCCTGGCGATTATTACACACATGGCGTCCCTTCCCATGCTGTCACAGCATCTGTACTTTCTCACTGGTATACTCTGGTCATCCTTTCCTGCAGTGTATGAGGCAGACAACATTGGCCAAGTCGCAAGAGTACATACCATGTACGTGGTGGGTAGTGTTCCCCCCTGTGATGATAGTATCCATGTTGGTGATCTAGCATGTCTTGCAGAGGTTGCCGTGGCAGGGTTTTGTGGTGCTGTGATTGCTGCTTTTAGGTAGCTTTCTGCAAACGACTGTCTGTTTGAGGTTCAGCAGTCATTTGAAGGCAAGTAGAGACATAGGGATGGCCTGGGCCAGATATATGCCATCATCAATGGCATGTTGAAGCCACAAAGAACACTGCATAGTTTCTCCGCACTAGGGCAGTACTGGATGACAAAGGGACTCTGTCAGTCGTGTCCCATGTCTGTCTTCTGAGGAGGCCATTACAGTTTTTCCTCTGTGGCATGTTGGAACTGGTGATCAATGGGTAGGGCATCATAGCCCGTTCCTAGGAGGGTATCTTTCAGCATCTGTAGGTGTCCGTCACGCTCCTCTTCGTCTGAGCAGATCCTGTGTATACGCAGGGCTTGTGCTCAGGTGATGGCTTCTTTGACATGTTTAAAATGGAATCTAGAGAAGTGAAGCATCATGAGGGTATCTGTGGGCTTGCAGTAGAATGAAGTACTGAGGTGTCCATCCTTGATGGGGATGCATGTGTCCAAGAATGATCCTGATTCCGAACAGAAGTCCACGGTAAGTCTGATGGTGGGATGAAACATGTCCTCATACAAGCAAATGGAACAGCAATGGGGACCAAATTTGCACCCCAATATGCCAATATTTTCATGCATGAGTTCAAGCAAGACTTCTTTGTTGCATAGGATCTCCAACTAACACTATACATCAGATAAATAGACAAAATTTTCTTTCTTTGAACTCATGATGAGGAATCACTGAAATTACTCTACGATGATATCAGCAAATTTTATCCCACAAAGAATGCGATTTTGAAAGACACCCTCATAAGAACGGAATAAAACGTTCAATTCATTGATTGCCAATTCCGATGTGCTACAGAGAAAACCCGCAACGACCTCCTCAGAAGACAAATATGGGACACAACTGATACAGTACCCTTTGTCGTTCACTACTTCCCTGGAAAAGAGAAAGCACACCATATTCTCTGCAGCCTTCAATATGTCATTGATGACAAGTATCTCGCCAAGGCCAGACCTATGCCTCCACTTCTTGCCTTGAAACAACCGCCGAACCTCAAACAGACCATCATTCGCAGCAAACTACACCGCCTTCAGAAGAATAGCAACCACAACACCAAACAACCCTGCCATGGCAACCTCTGCAAGACATGTCAGATCATTGACGTGGAAACTTTCACCTCAGGTAGGAACTCCACCCACCATGTACAGGGTAAATACTCAGGTGACTCAGCCAATGTTGTTTACCTCATATGCTGCAGGAAAAGATGTGCCGTAGCATGGTATATCTGCGAGACCATGCAGATGCTATGACAACAGATGAAGGAACACTACCGCGTGTGTAACAATCACCAGGCAGGAATGTTTCCTCCCATCAAGGACATTTAGCCATCAAGGACATTCAGCCTCCAGTCTTTGGGTAAGCATCCTACAAGGCAGCTTTTCAGATACACAACAACATAGAATCACCAAGCAGAAACTGATAGCCAAGTTCCATAAGCATGAGGATGGTCTAAACTGTACTCTTGGGTTCATTATCATGATACATTTAACCCCACCAGACTGTTCTTTGATTAGATTAGATTACTTACAGTGTGGAAACAGGCCCTTCGGCCCAACAAGTCCACACCGACCCACCGAAGCGCAAACCACCCATACCCTTACATTTACCCCTTACCTAACACTACGGGCAATTTAGCATGGCCAATTCACCTGACCCACACATCTTTGGACTGTGGGAGGAAACCGGAGCACCCAGAGGAAACCCACGCAGACACGGGGAGAACGTGCAAACTCCATACAGTCAGTCGCCTGAGTCGGGAATTGAACCCGGGTCTCAGGCGCTGTGACGCAGCAGTGCTAACCACTGTGCCACCGTGCCGCGTGTTCTGTGTTTGTAAAATCTCTCTGAAAATTCTGTTTGACACCATCACCTTAATAATTCATTATGATCTCTTTCCTTATCACTTTGGTGAGACCGTCATCATGCAACTCTTATACTGCATATATCATTAGGTCTGTCTCTAGCACCATCTTATTTTGGAGTTTTTGCAAGTATCTCTCTGCCTCAATTAATCAGATCATAGATCATCCCTTCCCTTGTTATTCAACTGTCCACACTTTACTCACACTATTTGACACTTTTGATCATATGCAAAGACATGTTATTCAGCCTGTCGACACTGTACTCTCTCCATTTGTAATATCTCTTGACCCTCTTAATTATCTGGAATTATCTTGCAGCTATCTCTCCATTATAAATTCTGTGCCTGTGCACTCTCCTCCACTTCACCTGATGAAAGAACAGTGTTCCAAAAGCCTGTGCTTTCAAATAAACCTGTTGGATTGTAGCTTGGTGTCATGTGACTTCTGATTATAGTCACGGGCACAGACAGGTTCTGTAGCTGCAAGAAAGACTCCAGGATAATCTGTTGCTTCCGCGATGCCAGGGTCAAGGGTGTCACTGAGCAGAGGGGACATTTTGAAAGGGGTGAGGGAGCAACCAGAGGCCATGGTCCATATTGGTTCTAACGACATAGGGAAGAGGAGAGATGAGGTCCTGCAAAGGGAATTTAGGGATTTAGTTAGAAAGTTGAAAAGCAGGACCTCTAGGTTTGTCATCTCAGGATTACTATCTGTGCCACGTGGTCATGAGGCCAGAAGTAAGAAGATAATACAATTGAAAGTGCAGCTAAAGAGCTTCAGATGTCTGGGCCGTTAGGATCTCTTCCAAGGCAGGAGGGACTTAAACAGGAAGGATGGGTTGCACCTAAACTGACAGGGCACCAAGACCTTGCAAGGTGGTTTGCTAGTGCAACTTGGAAGGGTTTAACTGGTGTGTCAGGGGGTAAGAAAAAGAGCAGTAAAGCAGCAAGCGGAGTAATTAAGGGGAAAATAGAGGTTGAATCTAATGTGAAAAACAGACAGGGCCAGGTTAATAAACACCATAGGACTAGCAGTCTGAAGTGTATTTATTTTAATGCAGGGTGTATAAAAGGTTATGCAGATGTCTGGATTAGAGCTGGGACTATGATTATGTAGCAACCCAAGTTCAGAAAAGGGCAGGACTGGGGCTCGACATTCCAAGGTTGAGCTGTTTCAGATGTATTGGAAAGGGATGTAAAAGGGGTGTTAGAGTTGTACTACCCAAGAAGGAGAAAGTCACAGCTGCACTATGAGTGGGCATCTTGGAGGGGTCATCCAGCAAGGGCATATGGGTAGAACTCCGGAATAGGAATAGTGCAATCAGTATAATGGGGTTACACTATTGGCCTCCTAATAGCCAGCGGGAGATAGAGGAACAGAAATGTAAACAGCTCGTGGAAAGATTTTTAAAAAACAGTTGTAATGTGTGATTTTAGCTTCCCCAATAATGACTGTGCTCTCTTAGTGCAAGGGACTTGGATGAGACAGAATTTGTTAGGTGTATCCAGGAGGATAATATCTAGATAGTCCAACTAGCGAAGGTGCTTATTATAGGGAATGTCTGATCAGGTATCAAAATTTCAGTGGGGGAGCATTTTGGGAGCAGTGATCTTAATTCCCTAAGTTTCAAGAAAATTACTGATAAGAATAAAACTGGTCCTGAGATGAAAGTATTATGGCTTATTTCAAGAGGAACTGAATGAAACAGGAGGGACGTTGTGCTTCAGGGCAATGTTGACACTGCACCTGAAGTACAGTGAACAATTCTGGTCACTGTGCTTATAGAAGTATGTTAATGTATTGGGGGCAATTCAGAAATAATATCTGGAATGAGCCAATTACCAAAACAGAAAAGTCTAGACCTCTCTCCTCTAGAGTTTAGAAGAGTCTGAGAAACTTCATCGTAATGCAAAAGAACCTGAGAGCACTTGACTAGGTAGAAGTAGAAAGAATGTTTCTTTTTGTCAGAGGTTCTAGAACTAGGGGTCACAGTTGAAAAATATGTGGATGCTCACTTAAAACTGAGCAGAGGAAAACATTTGAGGGCTTTTGGAAGTCCCTTTCTCAAAAGGCAGTGAATGCAGAATCTTAAAATAGATTTAACAGAGGTAGAGAGACTCCCAATTACCAGGGGATGAAACATTCTTCGGCAAATGCATGAGGGTAGAGTTGAGATAAATATCAGGTCAGCCACGATTTTATTCAATGGCAGAGCAAGCTCAGAGTGTCCAGTAACCTACACTCGTTCCTTATTTATACACTAAATGTTCAGGTGTAGTCACAGAAATTCCAGAGAATTCAGTTTTTCTCATTTCCCAGCAGCTCAAGCCTTTCTCTCATCCACTTCGCAAGTATCTTAAATTTGCCCAGTTTTGCCTGCTGACCAGCTTGGTCATTTGTAGCATTGTCCTGTGGCACTCAATATCTCCACAATGTCTGGTCATCTACAACCTTTTGCACCTCATATGGTGTTACCAATCTTCTCTCAGATTCCAACTGTCTACCTGTCTTTTACTGACTCTTTCATTTAGATTTTTCACCTTCGCTTCATTTTCTTCCCCCACTGTTTACAATGCACACTTGCCTCTCATGGAATCCCTACAGTGTGGAAGCAGGCCATTTGGCCCATCAAGTTCACCCCAACTCTAAGAGAGAATCTCACCCAAACTCATCCTCTACCTATCCCTGCAACTCTGCATTTCCCATGGCTATTCCACCTAGCCTGCACCTCTCTAGATATTGTGGCCAATCCACCTAGCTTGCATATCTTTGGACTATGGGAGGAAACCCACACAGACATGGCGAGAATGTGCATACTCCACACAGACAGTCACCCAAAGATGGAACTGAAACCAGGTCCTTGGCACTGGTGAGACAGCAGTTCTAACTACTGAGCCACCGTGGCACCCCTGATTTTATTATTTTCAAGTTCACACTTTTCTCCTCAGTCTCAGCTATGCTATTCCAAACTCAATGAAAAGCAACTGGGGGGGAAAAAAACTGATACACTTGCACAAAGATGCAAAACACAGAGGGGAAAAAAAAAATCACTAGACCTTTATAGAAACAGTTTCTTAAATATTGGCCACTGCATGTTCCAGAGAGAGGAAAAAAGAAAACAGCAGTAGGCAATGAATTCTATTACAAAGCATATAAATCAAATATCTATATAGACCCAAAAGATGACAATCATAAACAATAATTATACAAATAGAGACAAATGTCAGCATTACACGTTGTTCAACACAAAAACATAATTCCCACAAATCTTCTGTGTGCAATTGTGCCAAAAAGTTGACAAAAGCTGATGAAAGGCAGATACAAGCATTATGGTAAAAAGACACCAATCAAAAGAAAAACTGAGACAAAGACACCATCAGTCATAAAAAGCACATGCTTACGGAATAGGGAACAGACAATAAAAACAATTGGCAAGATGTCTCAGCACAGGCAACACCGCAGAGATCCAATATTGATTCTCTGTGACCTTAATGCTCCGAGAACTGATGTACTAGTTTATCAGAGGTTACAGGGCACTGAAGACACTGCAGAAGACAACATGTTTGCCAGTAAAGGCAAGAAAAGGCCACGTTCAAGTATGCCCAGGAAGGCCTATAAGTGCATTGGGGAAGAGGGCGTTTCAAGGGAAGCAGCAGAAGAAAAAGGCAGGAGTCAGAAGTATATATTCACAGCAACTCTCAATTGGGATTGGGGTGGTGCCTTGGAACGAGGCACCCAAGAACAAGCAGAATACAAATAAAGAAAACTCACGAGACATGAAAGGAATGGGAATGGAGGATGGGCCACACCAAGCTGGAAGGAAATTTGTTTATTAAAAGAAATGTCCATGACTGGCCAGGAAAGAGTAGCAGTCGAGACCAGAAACTCGAATTCAATTCCAGGAGAATAGTCTGTGGACTGGTTTTCATTTTGTGGTCAAAAAGAAGTTTTTAGGTTTTACTGGAACACGGGAAGTTGGAAGACAGAACAACTAAATTGAAAATCCTTCTAACAATTAATGAAGAAGAGTCATATCAGACTTAAAACGTTAACTTGGATTTTCTCTCTCTCCACAGATGCTGCCAGACCTTTTGAGCTTCTCCAGCACATTCTGTTATTACAGAGAAAGCAGAACTTGAGACTGAGAGTATGCACGGTACAGATAGAGTTTTTGGAAGGCAGAGGAAAACGTGGCAATGCTGCAGCATCACTATTTGATGGAAAATACAACCGCACTGTGGGATAAATAACTAATGGCATTTAAAAGCCAAGAACCAATCATAGATATTGACCAAAAATCCCACTAATATGAAAATAATGATGCCCAGACACTGAACTCCAAAATCGCTCCATAAATAAACTTGTCCTTTAAGTTGGACCTTAAAATCTACCTCTTCAAGTTTTGGATCATGTGCGCCAATATTTCCTCATTTGATTCATTAGCATTTTTTTTTCCCAATTGCATCTCTGTAATCTTTACCCCTTCGTAATGTTTCGCAACATTAAAGGCAAAACCTGGTGCAAGTTCCTCTGTAGTTTGTGAGTAAGCACCGCATACATGGATTGCAGTAAAATACAAAGAGGGGCACAGTGGGATTTTCGGCATTCACCCATGCGAGGGGACACCAAAAACAATGGGAAGAGCACAGTCGTCTGCTTGAAGTAAATAGGTTCTGAGAGTCAGCAAGCTGTGTGCCAAGTTGAAAATGCGTTGCTGGTTAAAGCACAGCAGGTCAGGCAGCATCCAAGGAATAGGAAATTCGACGTTTCAGGCATAAGCCCTTCATAAGCCCTGATGAAGGGCTTATGCCCGAAACGTCGAATTTCCTATTCCTTGGATGCTGCCTGACCTGCTGTGCTTTAACCAGCAACGCATTTTCAACTGTGATCTCCAGCATCTGCAGACCTCATTTTTTACCCGAAGCTGTGTGCCAAGTCCAGATCAATACAGATAAATGTAAAATAGTACCTTTGAGAAAAACCAGAATGGAAGAGTGTCCTTAAATAGAAACTACTTAAGTTGAGTGAATGAATGTAGGCCTAGAATGTTTGCATAGATACAAGAGTAAACCTTAGTCTTTGCATCTTTAATACTTGAAAAGTAAGAATAATTTTAAGATTCTGTATAAGACATCAATGGGGCTGGCTCTGCCATACTGTGTGCTATTTAAGCAGCTCAATATACTAATGTCATGGAAAAGATGCAACTTGAATAAAGAATGTAGCTATGATGAAAGATTAAATTTAAGACAGCATTCATACAGTAAAGAGGATTAAAGATGATTAAGATTAATGAAAGTGGTAAAACATTTGAGAAAGTAGCTAAGGCTTTTTTTCTCTCTGTAAAGCATCAGTAAGAAAATGGTAAAGGACAATGGTTATTTGAAGCCTAATCAGTTAAAATTTAAGAGGGAATTTAATAGGTACTTGATGAAAATATTTTTAAAAAGAGCCAAGGGTAGGAAAATGGAATTTTGTTTTGGAGAACTTAGTGACTATTTTTTAAGCTGAAATTTGTATGATGGAAACATATGGGACAAGGCATAAGAGACAGGCAAATACCAAATAGAACTCAACAATGAAGCTTGGACTCAGTGGGCCATTTCCTTCCTACCCTTGTAAGTCACATTTTTCAGAAGTTAGTGGAAGGATAGAAAATGAAAATAGGAATCCTTTAAAAAGTAGTACAAGAACAGAGACTGAGAGGCTTAGAAAAGGGAAGAAAAAGTGTTCATGATAAACCAAATACTGTACAATAAGTAAAAGGAAGTGAACAGGGAACTGCTGAATGCATACAAATCAGATCCAGGGAAAGAAAAGGTTTATAAGGCATTCACTGAGATGAGAACGGATAGCTCCCAATTCTTGATTATAGTAAACAGAGACTGTCTTAATTCAAAGACAGATAAAGGAGGGTGTTCAATGTTTTGGGGGTTTTGACACAATCACCTAGAAAACGTATATGTACAAAACCATTGGTTAGGACTCAGTGCTCAATTTGGGCAACTGGAAGGCTCAGGCTTATAGAATGATAAAGAAAAGATTTACTAACTTGCACCTCAAAGTATTCAGATACGACAAAGACAACGGAAACTCAAATTCCTTCCACTTAAACTTGCAATAAGAGATCTGATGTAAGAATTCAAAATTGAGAGGCTTAGATACAGTAAACAGGGGAGAATTATTTGCATCAGTCACTAAACTGGAAGGCATAAACTTTAAAAAAAATTACTACTGCCAGAAGAAAGAAAGAAAAGTTGAACAACACCTTTATTTAACACTGGATTGTTAAATGCTGTACTAAAGGAAGGAAAATCCACAAAACCATTTAAGAATGTTAATGGCAGAACTCGGAAGCTGAGTGTATTTCTCTTGAAGACAGTTGTTACATTACAAAACAATGTTCTGAATCAACTAGGAGAAAGTGAGGACTGCAGATGCTGAAGAAGGGCTTATGCCCGAAACGTCGATTCTCCTGTTCCTTTGATGCTGCCTGACCTGCTGCGCTTTTCCAGCAACACATTTTTAAGCAATGTCCTAAATCGCCCATTTCAAGCCACTATGATTTTAGCCAAAATTTTTTTTCAAGGCCAGGTCTTTGATTGACTTGTTTCAAAACTGAGAGATAGTATGGCTACTTCAGACTAATACTGACACCACCCAAGGTGTTTCTGACATTGTTCAGGATGCAAAAATAATTGCTGAATTCAATACAAAACAATAAAAATACTATACTATGTCCCATATGCATCTGTCCTAATACTAATGTTCAAACAATTGCACTTTAGCCCATCAAGTTTTGCTTTGGAGAGACATGCATCTTTTTAATTCATTAGCTTTTGTCAATGCATAATATAATTGCAAATCAATTTACCATACCTGCCATTAACTACAAATAAATACTGAATCATTGGCTAACATAATGGATTAGAAAAATATTTGAAGAGAGAAAACTAATTAATGGATTGGCCTATACATTCATCTTATTGTCAATAACCATTCTCATAATACAGAGTGTCAAGATTAAATACAGCAGCTAAATACATCAACATATAATAACATCAGCAAGATGCAAAACTTTGCATGTAGGCACTTAACTTTATTTACTGGTTATGTGCTTAGACACTTACTGTGTTTACATTTCCATTCTTCATCAATCGTGGATAAAAGGAATACCAACACACTTTGAACCTCAACAGATCTTATCAAAAATATCCAAAACACTGCACCATACCATAAATGTCTCAAAAGTGCACAATATTATACAGTCAAACTCACAAGCAATTTGAATCAATGACTGCCCTTGAAGATAATCGGTCACAAGGGGATTGTTGGTAAGTACACGAGGCTTACCACCCTGCTTCTCTTCATATGGTGATGCCTGCTTGACATCTCATAAAAAGAACATTCTTACGCTCTGGAGATTGAGAAGAAATTTTAAAATTTCATGCAGGAATCTGGAGGTACTTGCAGCCACCCACCCAGGAGCTGTCTTGGGAGCTCTGGCCCATTTTTACAGCTGGGCCTTATTAATATCCCATTGCCCAACAAAACCAGGTGTCCAGAAATGGCCAGCCACCTTCAAGCTTATGCATTTCAGACTTGTGGACAATTTGCACATACGCAAGCACCTTCAGCATTACAACATGTCCCGAAGTGTTTCACAGGAATGTAATCAGAGAAAGTCTGGCACCTAGACATACAAGGAGGTGGTAGCATGAGCAGAGAAAGGTTAAGAAGTGGAGAGGTTCAGTGAAGGAAATCCAAAGCTTCTAGCCAAAGTAAACGATGGCTTTGCCAACAATGACAAATCCCTGAAAAGGTAAACGTGAAAAAGGACAGAATTGGAGGGTCGCCAAGTTCTCAGTGAGGCTAGAGGAAGTTATTGAGGGGAGAGACCAGGTCGTTAAAATATCTTAAAAATTAGATGAGAATTTGAAAGTAAGGCTTTGCCAGGCCAGAAGACAATGTAGGGTCAATGAGCATAGTGATAATGAGTGAAGAGGATCGGCATGACTCGGGATGCAGGCAGCAGCATTGAGAATGAGTTCAAGTTTGCAGATTGTGCAAGGTGGCGGCCCATAAGATAGTTAGACAATATTAGCTAGGGAATGCAGACTGGCAAGTCCTGCGATTTGTTAACTTCAAACTGATTTCATGTACCCCACCCTCCAAAACGTGCTACAAACATATTCCATTTCTCTGATTCCAGTCTATCACTCCTTTACTTTAAACTTGTGCAGCCTTCCTCCAACTCGCTTCTACTCTTTAGAATAGTTGACGCATCTCTTCGTCCATCTTCGGAAACCTTAAAACCTCTAGAGTCAAGCCTTCAGTCACCTCTACTAACTTCTTCTGTTCTGGCTCAACATCGGATTGTGTTACACTTTTTTTGTAAGAAGCACAAATTATTGTTGCCTTGCCAAACTTCAACATGCCAACAAGACTCTGCCAGGAGCAATATTTGAGACAGTTGAAGAGAAACACCAAACAGATTTGATGAGTGCTCCCACATACATTGAACAAACCGAAACAGACTAAAAGTCTCAAGCATCGTTTGAAAGAGTACTTGCATTTGTAATGTTCCTTCTTTAATCTAAGAATGCCCAAAAGTCACCACACTTGAACGACAGTCACTGGTACATCATCCAAAACAGGACAGACATATTGCAGACAACACTGTCCCACACATGGCAAAGTAGTAATGACCACATTATCTATTCACTGGCAGAGAGACACAATGGCTGGTCGGAAAACTGGATTGGGGGGGTGGAGGAATGTGTCTCTCTCCAATCGTTCTTCAAATAAATATCCATATTTTGAAATTCCATTCCGTCTAAGGAGGCAAAGAGGACTAAACTTCATCTGAAAGGTCAAGTTTTATATAAAATAAAGCTAATGAGAAAGTTAAAAGGCCATTCCTGATGAAGTTAAGAAAATAAACCCCCAAATGTACCACCTTAGCGCCAAGCTATTGGGTCCAGACAACATTCTGGTCAACACAAGCAAGAAGCCAGTTCCATGAGTGAGTAGTGATAAATTGTTCTTTTTCTGTAGACTTATGTCGATGCAAAATAATATCAATGCCACCATCCTGTCTTAACTTACAAACTTCAAGAACAAATCCAAAAGCTGATGAATGGAGTTTTATGGAACCTGTTCTACTATGTTCCTAACTGTTATACTGCTACATCATGTCTCTCTTTTACTCTTGCATGAGAACTAAAAAGAATCTCCAAAACCCGAACACAGATTGTATTTATTATACAAGACACTCCTCCACTATTAGCTCCTGGCATTTTTTTGCTTTGGTATCCATTTGGTTGAAAGAAAACAAGTTTCAAACTACAATTTCCCATTTAGCAAGAACATCTGCTTATTCATTTAGACAGATGGCGAGGTTGTTAGAGTATCAGTTCGTCACAAGAGGATAAACCGCTTTTGGTGCCAAGTTCACTCCATAAACTACTGTACATGACAGAAAAGAAAAACAAAATATGTGAAAGGATTCCAAGTGATGACTCTTTCAATGTCAGAAAACCACCACTCTCCTTCCACCCTGAGATTATGGCCTTCACTGCCTTAAGTGCAAGGTGTATAAACTGATGGCTACAAAGGTGAACTAGTTTGCCTATTCATTCCAGATCTAACTATTTAAAGCATTATTGGGTCCTCCCTTCCGCTGCCATACTGATTATCATCATGCAACATAAAAGAATGATACTGCTTGTTTTTCCTACAGCAAACCATCATTTTAAGTCAACCCTTCCATCCCCTCTACAAAAGCGCAAAAGTTCATGGATGTCTCTGTCACGAAGGCGGAGACCATCCAAGCAGCTTCCTGTGCTGCTCCCCTCCCTTCTCTCTCTTCCCTTCATTCACAGGGCCAAACTCCTCCGAAAATATCCAGGGATGCACATGATTCCCAAGTTTTTCCTCTATTGGAGTGGTTACCCATAACACTAAACTGGCTCCCGTGGACTTGCAAGATGCCTGCACCATCAAGCTGGATGGGACTGCACCCAAAAAGCTCCACCATCGTCTGTCTAAATCATAGCATTTTAAAAATTAACTGAATTGCATGAAGATCGCAGTGGAATCCAAACTCCACCCAGTGAACCAGAAGAATAAACCATCACTTTTCAATCTTCCTGTACCAACCGAGGATAGCAAATGCATGGAATGACTATCAATTTTGACTAACTTGGTAATCAATTTAATTCAAATGACAAGGCTTTGACCCAATCTCTCAGTAAAGCTAGAATGGGTAATCTGGGTCAAAAGTCACTGTAGTTCTGAAAGAACTGGTAGTACAGACTTTCAAATAAACCTTAATACTTAGGTCCTATCCATTTGTTCCAATGGTGAACAAAAACATTAAAGGCCTCATTATTCAAGTCTGGTGAGCAGCATAATACTTACCTAAAATAACTGCCAAAAAAAAGACAAAATTACTTGGATGTTTAGCTCATTGCTGATTATGCAATAGAAAACATAATGGCCACCATATTTGCTAATGCAGCACCATGAGCTCTCTATGGAATTCACTCCCACAAGGAGAAGCGGAGGTGAATAACATAAATGCATTTAAGCAGAAGACAGATAATTATGAGGGAGGAAGGAATTAGAAGGTAATGTCGATTGTGTTAGATGGAGTGATGGAAGTTTGTGCCAAGCAGAAACACCAGCATAGACCATTGGACACAATGGCCTGTGTCTCTGTTGTAAATTCTATGTAATTCACTATCAATTACTGGGAGTCACCTCAAGTACATAAGGCAGAATATAAATGCAAGTAATTCCTCTTGCATAAATCTACCCTCTACTATTACAGAACAGACTGATACACTATCATTTTGAAAACGGTATGATCCCAACAATTTCCTTAACTAACAGTTTCACAAATAAGCTGCACACAATCTCCTCCTGAGCAAATGAAAGAAAAACAGCACATGTAATCTTGGGAACGATTTTCATAATTAACTGCCTCCCATCAAATTGACAGATAGCTTCCTGGAACAACAAACTGCAGCTTCCTCCTCCAGCTCACATCGCACATTACAAACCATACTTACAACAGCTGTGCTATGTCCACAAGAGACAAGCGTGCATGATTATGATTCAGTCGAATCATGATCACATTCAAACCAGCATCAGAATTCACTTTAGCCAAACCAACAACTTCCAGTACGAACTTTGGGAGTACTCATAGAAGCCAGCAAGTCCCAGAATCCAGATCATTCGTGGTTCAAATTAAATCACCCACGGAGCAAACAGCTGACACCAGAGGGTCAGCTAAATGGGAAAAATTAAAATCTGTGTTTCAGGGCTCTCATTTAACATTCTGAACGAGTTTACAGATTTAGACTTTTACAAGCAAGTGCAACAGCTTTGAGGTGATACTCTGCAGGAATAGATCCCTTCTATTCATTAACAATACACCTTCAAATCTTTCCTTTGTGGTGAACACATAATCCACAAGGCCCTTTTATTTCCCATGAAAACCTAAAGGGACAGAGTCGTGTGTGGCCTGCAAGGAATTTCTCAGCTGCCATACAACCCTGCAACTTTGAAAGGACACTGTTAGGTTGGTGTCAAATGGCTGCAGTGATCTGAGTTTGATACCTGCTCTACAAAAGAGCACCAGCACGAGACCTTTGAGCAGACCTGCTGCCCCTCTTGTCCCAAGCATAGTGGAGAACTATGTGCAATGATCAAGGTAGACAACTGAAGATTCCACTTCCTCTTTTGGGGCAATTTCCTGGTCCAGAGAATGGGGGAGAAATGGTGCAGGTTAAAATATAACAAGGACAATGACCAAGACTGAAATATCTCGCCGGAAGGAGAGGGGCATTAGAGAACATTACCATAGTGGATGTATGAAAAGAGAGAAAGGAAACAAAGTAGACATGAGCAACACCCCTTATAATCTGAGAACATCCCAAAATTTAGTGTAAATACAAAGTGTTCAAATACAAATACAAACACTCTTATGTTGGAAAATCACAATTCCACAAACAACTTGACGTTTATGAGACAAGGAGATGTTGGATGAGAAATAAACTTATAATAAGACACCCAGTTCTTTTTCGAGATTGTAACAAGGGATCTCCACATCCACCCGATACACAGACATGACCTCTTAAATGTTTTATGTAAAAGACAGTATTTGCAAAATTTTGTGCTGCTCCCTCGATGTTGTACAGAAGTATTAGGCTGGATTACATTAATGTGTCTCTTGATCAGGACTTGAACCCCGAACTTTTTGACTCAGCGATGAAACAGCATGTGACCAGAGTAATATTGATCATCAGCACACATCAGTACTTGTATGAACAAAAGGGGAAGATCTAGGGAGAAGGTAATAAACCCGCTCTTGGAGATCCAAGATGGCGGCGACTCAGCAAGTCTGAGTCTACAGAGCCCTTCCCAAAACCTGGGTAAAGTGGGTTTCCTGCCCCCACCACACTTGCCAAACCACCCAAAAAATTTCTTTAATCTTAATTAGCTGCTGAATATTATATTTAAATAGTCTAATACTGAGTGGATAATGAGTAAATCAAAGGGACCCCGCAGCTCTCAGAAAACAAAGACCCCTCCCCCACCCTCCTCTCCTCCGGCTGCAGCTGATGTAAGAACAGGCCTTGTAGAGATGATTGCCAGATTGGAATCGACACTCGTCAATTTCATTGCAGAATCCCGACAGAGATGGAATGCATTCGAAGAAAAGCTGCAGAAACAGAATCAAACCATGGAGGAGCTGCAGGGCCGAGTGGAGGGGGTGGAACTAAAGGCCACGACCTCCAAGGCTGCAGCTCAAACAGCTGCAGAACAGGTGCGAGCTCTGGAGCAGAGAGTCCGGGCCTTTGAAATTTACATGGATGATATTGACAACAGAAATCGGAGAAAAAATATTCGGTTGCTGGGCCTTCAAGAGCAAGAAGGGAAAGAACAGTTAGTAGTATTTCTGGAGCGATGGCTGCCCCAGCTTTTAAACCTGGGGGCTGAAACTGACCGGGTAAGGGTGGAGTGGGCCTACCGGGTCGCAGTACGCGGATCTGGCCCAAACCAGCGCCCACGCCCGGTCCTGTTCCGGCTGCAGAGTTATAGGGAGAGGCAGATACTCCTGGATGCCTCCAGAAAGCTTGGAAAGGATCCTAAAGCTATGATTCATGAAGGATCCAAGATTATGTTATTTCAGGACTTCTCCCCGGCTTTGGCATGAAGAAGGAAGGCGTTTGATGAGGTGAAGAAATGTTTAAGGGACTTAGATATTCAATACACCTTACGCTACCCAGCGACGTTATGCTTTACCCACGAAGGATCCGAGTATAATTTTAGATCATCGGAAGAGGCCAAGAAACTTTTAGACTCGGTTAAATAAATCGTAAGAGACAATTTATGTTGGCTTGCCTCTCCCACACTCCGTGGGGAGAAATGGATACTTTATTCTACTTTACTTTTGCCTCTGGGAGCGGGGTTGTCTTCCTTGCTATGTTATTATACTTAACTGTAATCTGTTGGAGTTGTAATTTTATAGTTATGTGTGTTTGTACGTGGCATTGATGCTATTAGATATACTCAGGTATGGGTGGGGAGGGGTGGGGGTGCGGCGCTCACTGTTAACTCTAGCTCGGTATTATATCTAAATCCTATTAAGAAGCGCCCGGGTCGAGGGTGGGACACTGTTTGGGAGAGGATATGGTGGAACGTTGAAAAGGTAGTAAGGCCCCCTGAGAACAAGGGGGAAGATCTCCATTCAAACATGTTTAATTTTTTTTTTGTTTGTTCTTATTGTTTGGAAATAGCTTCCTTTTTATCATACTGTTATGAGTGTATTAGAGAACATTTTTTCTTATTTGAAGGATGTAAGTGACTCAACTATACACTCTGGATGATTGTGGATTAGTTGAATTTTGATGATTATATATTTAAGATCTATTTTTATATTAATGTTTGTGCTTGAAAATTCTGCTTATTTTTGTAAATTTGTCAAAATGTTAAATTCCCAATAAAAATATCTATAAAAAAAAATAAACCCGCTCTTGACACGACAGAAGAGTTCTGGAGAAATGTAAAAACCAAAAAGAACTGGGGATGCTGTAAATCAGAAATAGAAACATAAATTGCTGGAAAAGCTCAGCAAGTCTAGCATTATCAAAGGAAGGGTCACTTGACTTAAGATGTTAAAACTCCGATTTCTCCCCATGAATGCTGCCAGACCTACTGAGCTTTTCCAGCATCTCCTGTTTTTGTTGTTCAGAGAAAAACTATCGTTATAATTCCTAAATTATGATGCAGTCCTGATCATTGGTGATTAGTGGTCTTCTGACTAGAGTGGCAGATGAAACTGACATGATAGAATCTTTGTAACTTAAAGACTAAAAAATGTGAATGATCAATGGAACAAATATACTCTGATGCTTTTGTATGAATGATATTAATTCATGTAGAACAGGAAGACAGAACTCATTACTCATCGTCTCAATCTGTTAACTACACTCATTTTTCTTATCATTACTCAATTTACCTGTTTGCAAATTGGGTATCTAAATTGTCCCAAGCTGATCTTTCAACCTTTAACTCTCTCTAGCTCAAAGACACACCGTATTATCTGCCAGTAGCTCTTATAATTACTGCAGGACATTTTACTCCGGCACTCAAATCCCATTGTGATGAAGGCTGATATACTTTTTGCCATCCTATTTGCTTGTTGCACTATTTTTAAAAAATTGATTCATGTGCAAGGATACCAAGATTGCTTTGAACGTCATTCCAAATCTCTCCTCTTCTAACACTTACTATCTTTTTATCAAAGAGGGTAACCTCATACTTCTATTCCACCTGCCATGTATTTAAATGTTCACTTGGCCTTTCCAAGTCTCCCTGAAGATTCCTTTCGTCTTCCTCAACTCATTTTGTTGATTCAGCAAATTTGGAAATACTACGTTTGGTCCCTGCATTCAGATCATTTACTTGGATTACGAATAGCTGAGGCCTAGCACTGATCATTTTGGTACTCCAACTCTGCTTTCTCTCTTTAAACCAATTTTCGATTCATGGCAGTAGATTAGATGCAATTAATGTGCTCCACTTTTCTTCACTAACCTCTTGCGTGGGATCTTTAATGAAAGCCTTTTGAAAATTTGAATGCACCACATCTATTGAGTCTTGTTCATATAAACTACAATTAACAAATTAATCAGCTCCATCATGTTTTTATTTTCAAAATGTATAATTATCACACCCTTTCTATCATTGTCCTTACTACTGATATCAAAGTATCTGTTTTCTCTTTTCCTCAAGTCTTAGCAGGACTTATACACTTAATGGTAAGGTCCTGGGGAGTGTTGCTGAATAAAGGGACCTTGGAGTGCAGATTCATAGCTCCTGGAAAATAGAGTCACAGGTAGATAAGATAGCGAACAAGGCGGTTAGTATGGTTTTCGAGTAAAAAGTGAGGTCTGCAGATGCTGGAGATCAGAGCTGAAAATGTGTTGCTGGTTAAAGCACAGCAGGTTAGGCAGCATCCAAGGAACAGGAAATTCGACGTTTCAGGCCAGAGCCCTTCATTCCTGATGAAGGGCTCTGGCCCGAAACGTCAAATTTCCTGTTCCTTGGATGCTGCCTAACCTGCTGTGCTTTAACCAGCAACACATTTTCAGTTAGTATGGTTTCCTTTACTGGCTAAAGTACAGAGTACAGGAGTTGGGAGGCATGTTGCGGCTGTACAGGACATTGGCTAGGCCACTTTTCGAATATCACATGTAATTCTGGTCTCCTCCTTAACGGATGTTGTGAAACTTGAAAAGGTTCAGAAATGACTTGCAAAGATGTTGCCAGGGTTGGAGGATTTGTGCTGTAGGTTGAATAGGCTGGGGCTATTTTCCCTGGAGCGTCGGAGGCCAAGGGGGGACCTTATAGAGGTTTATAAAATCATGAGCCCCATGGATACGATGAACAGACAAAGTCTCTTCCCTGGTGTAGGAATAGAGAACTAGAGGGCCGAGGTTTAGGGTGAGAAGGGAAAGATATAAAAGGGACCTAAGGGGCAACTTTTTCACACAGAGGGTGGCGTGTGTATGGAATGAGCTGCCAGAGGAAGTGGAGGAGCTGGTACAACATTTGAAATGCATCTAGATGGGTATATGAATAGCAAAAATTTGGAGGGATACGGCCAGATGCTGGCAAGTGGGACTAGATTGGGTTGGATATCTGGTCGGCCTGGACGAGTTGGACTGAAGGGTCTGTTTCCATGCTTTACATCTCTAAGACTTAGCGAGTTTTGAATGAGCTGGAAGGTTCATTTCCAGATGTTTCATCTCCCTACTAGGTAACATCTTCAATGGCCCTCCGGGTGAAGAACTGTTGATAATTCCTGCTTTCTGTTTATATGTTTGGGTTTCTTTGGGTTGGTGATGTCATTCCCTGTGGTGAAGTCATTTCCCTGTTCTTTTTCTCAGGGGGTGGTAGATGGGGTCTAACTCAATGCATTTGTTGATAGAGTTCCGGTTGGAATGCCATGCTTCTAGGAATTTGCATGCTTGTCTCGGTTTGGCTTGTCCTAGAATGGATGTATGTTGTCCCAGTCGAAGTGGTGTCCTTCCTCATTTGTATGTAAGGATACTCATGAGATAGGGTCATGTCATTTTGCGGCTAGTTGATGTTCATGTATCCTGATGGCTAGTTTTCTGCCTATTTGACCAATGTAGTGTTTGTTACAGTCCTTGCACGGTATTTTGTAAATAACATTAGTTTTGCTTGTTGTCTGTAGAGGGTCTTTCAAGTTCATTAGCTGCTGTTTTAGCGCATTGGTGAGTTTGTGGGCTACCATGATACCAAGGGGTCTGAGTAGTCGGACAGTCATTTCTGAGATTTCTTTGATGTATGGGAGAGTGACTAGGGTTTCTGGACCTATTTTGTTTACACCCCCTGAGAAAAAGAACCGGAAATGACATCACCAACACAAAGAAATCCAAACATATAAACAGAAAGCAGGAATTATCAACAGTGCTTCGTCCGGAGGCCCACTGAAGATGTTATCTAGTATGGTGACAAAGTGTCTGGAAATGAACCTTCCACCTCAGCGAGCAAACTGACACCCAGAATCTCTAAGAATCTAGGACTATCCCATTTCAGTTTAACTGCTGCTGACAATCCTCTTCTATTCCTTTATCACCTTCAAACTCCTTGTTGTCCTCTCTGTCCTCTGTGCACTGTAAGCTTCAACTTTCCAAAAATACACCCTCTGATAAAATGCAGCCTAATCACCCACTATTCCTGTCCTTGGGGATTCACAATGCTTCCTGACTCACCAATGGTTTCACATGCAAATTCTCATTTTGGTGTACAAAATCCTTTTACTGCCCTACTCCTTTGAGGCATTGTAGTATTCCCTCAACATTACAATCTCCCCCGGAGCTTGACACCATTCAGAAAAGGCAGCTTGTTTGATTGGCACTACATCCACAAGCATCCATTCTCTCCACCACCGACACGCAGTAGCTGCAGTGTGTACTATCTAAAGATGCACTGCAGAAATTCATCAAAGATCCTCAGACAGCACCACAGCTGTTTGTATATAAAAAGACAAAGGACAGCAGATAAATGGGAACACCACCACCACCAGTAAATTCCCCTCAAAGCCACTCACCATCCAGACTTGGAAATATAATTGCCGTTCCTTTACGGTCACTGGAATTCCCCTCCTAAGGGCTTGTAGGTCAACCCACAGCAGGTGGACTGCAGCAGTTCAAGAAGGCAGCTCAACACCACCTTCTCAAGAGCAAAAAGGACGAGCAATAAACACTGGTCAGCCGGTGACATCCACAGTCTATTCAGCTAGCATTGGTCACTTGAAGCAAGACCCACTTCCTATGTTCTCACCTTCAGTCTATTTTACAGAAATACAGGCCCCACAACCTGTTCAATTTCACCTTATCATTACAACCTTTCAATTCTGGTACTCTCCTTGCACCTTTTCCAGTGCCTCCACTTGTTAAAATCAGACAGATTAAAACTGCCCAAACTATTTTCACCAGGTTCTATACAAGTTTGACATAACTTCCTTAGTTTTCAAATTCTACTCTTCAAGAAATAAACTGCAGGAATTTTTTTTTGCATTGCAAATTTCCATTGCAACTTTTAATGGCTTGTGAAAGTGTACCACTAGATGTGGAGTGCTCAGTCATGGCTGGCAAGCCTGGGCAGGCTTCTGGCAGGTGGCTGCGAGATGGGAGTGGGGAGGAGATTGAGGCCAGCGTGGGGGTGGAAGAGATCAAGGCCAGTGCAGGGACAAGAGATCAAGCCCTCGTGATGAGTGCAAGTCCTTGTGGGGAAAGCCCAGCACGGAGCATTTGCAAGCCCATGGCTAAAGAAGGACTACAATGCTGACTGTTCAACTTTATTTTTCTACTTTGTACCTAAGATTTTGTACAGAGGTACCCATGTATTTAAGATGGCACCAGTAATGGCAATTTTGAATACTTTTTACTGTTCCTCTGTATCCCTGTTCTTGAATACATGTGACAATAAAACTTAATTCTAATTAGATTCTTTGGACCACGTGCACCCAAGGGCATATGATCACCTCCAGAAGAGGAAAAGATAAAACGTCTTTAAAAATGCCTTGTAGGACTCCGTTACATCATTAGTTATGCAATCTTGGCTCTTCTGTGTATAACCATGACATTAACAATGACAACACAGCTGCCCACAGTTATGCAACATGCATTCAGCTTTACATTCTACCAAAACTGTGCTTGTAAATTTTGTGTGACAAAACTCTGACATTACAAACATACTCAGTCACAGCATTCAAGAAGGATGCACAACGTTAAGTATCATTGTCTGACCTGACAAAGCTCTGGTTCACTTGGCTCAAAATTCTTTTTAACCTTAAGTGATGAAGAATATGCAGGGTGTTACACTCCTCCTCCAGCTGCAATCACAATGGTACAGTGAAGTGCAAAAATAAAAAGGGGGAGGCGTGCCTGGACTTTAATACTCAAATCTCAGGGATGGTAGACGGATGACTACAAAACAAAATTAAAGGTTTTTGAATAAGACCATAGGATGGAGTAGACTGTATCGCACATTGAGCGCCCTTTATCCACCTCTGGCCTGGAAATGAGGGGTGGCAACTAACTGCTTCTGCAAAATATTAAAGACTAGGAAAGGAGGAAGATTCCTTTTGACCAAAGGAGAAGGCTGACAGAATCCACTGTCTAAGACGACAGTTGTAAAACTTATAAGTAGTAATTGATTGCTACCTTCGTTTTTTTTAAACAATTACTGTTTAAGGATAGTTTCTGCCTCAAAATAATTACATGCTGCAGCTGAGAAAGGGTGTCACAATATTTCGATCCACAGATAACATTGGAATGCTTAAACCTGCATATTACAGTGCCATTATATTGTTTATCTCCTCCCCCAGTAATTGTAAAGCACTGTAGCTAGACAGAACAGTGCAGAATTTGGCACAGCATAACCAAATGGAGTTGCTACCCCTCTGCCAAGGTTGAGCTGAAGTTTCCAGGAATTAAAGAGTAACCTCCTGGACACTCCCAAGAGTGGCCCAAGAGAAAAATCCTTGGGACATAGAGAATCAGAAAAGGATTTACAAGGATGTCGCCAAGGTTGGAGGGTTCGAGCAAAATGGAGAGGCTGAATAGGCTCGGGCTATTTTCCATGGAGTGTCGGAAGCTGAGGGGTGACCTTACAGAGATTTGTAAAATCATGAGGGACATGGATAGGGTGAATTGCCAATTTTTTTTTGCCAGCATAGGGGAATCCCAGAAAGAGAGCACATTGGTTTAAGGTGAGAGGAGCATGATTTAAAAAGGGAACAGAGGGCAATTGTTTCACTCAGAGGGTGGTGCATGTACTGAAAAAGCTGCCAGAGGAAGTGGCGGAGGCTGGTACAATTACAATATTCAAAAGGCATTTGGATGGGTACCTGAATCAGAAGGGCTTAGAGGGGTATGGGCCAAGTGCTGGCAAATGGGACTAAATCAATTTTGGACAATTGGTCGGCACAGACGAGTTGGACTGACAGAGTTACATAGCGTGGAAACCGACCAAGACTCTCTGACTGAATTATATGCTTTGTCATTTTCTTTGAAGACTTTTGTTTTACTTGTTAAAGGATTAGAAATGGGAAAAATGAAAACCTTGGCTACCAGTCAACGATCAGCTGACTGGCTGACAGGAACTATTCACTTTACAACTGGAATGGGAAAACAGAGTGCTGTAAGGGGAAATATGGCAAGTAATAATGGCAACTTGAGGACAGATTTGGTGACAATATTCTTGACCACTCCAAGAGGCAAGTAGGAAATTTCCAACAGAAAAACTGCTTATATTTCTATTTCAACATTAAGGGACTATACACCAAATTAACATCGCAAAGTGTCAAACAGGAAGAATGGAACAAAAGTCACTTTCCTACTGCAGGTAAAACAGCAAAAGACAAGAGTTGATTTTGTTTTAAAGATGCTTTCATATCATTCTCAGATTGGATTACAGAATAGTATTGATGTATTGACAGTGCTTCCATAATGTATTCCTTACCAAGGAGATGCCCAGCATGTCTCTGTGCACAAGTTTCTCTCAACACATAATAGATTCCATCTTCATCTCCAAATGACTATTATATTAGAGGAGCTTGTCAAGAAAGATGGACATCAAAATGACCCTACCACTTATTTCATTATGTCATTATACACTGGGCATGCTGATAAATTAAGAATACGTTATAGATTTCACATCCCTGCAACGAGATTATAGGCTCACAATACATCTTACCACACTGACCAATTGTCTAATATCAGCTGAAGAAGAGAAGAGCAGAATTCTTATTTGGTTTTTTTGGTGATCTGACGAGGCCCGCGTACTTTTGGAATAATGCAAACTTTTCCAATGTAGCCAATTTAGGAAACACTGCAACCAATTTGTATACAGCAACTGTCCCACAAACAACAATAATGTTGTGATGAGAGAAGCTGTTTTAGTGACGTTCATTGAAGGCTAAATATTGGTCAGAAGAGTAGACAGGTCTCAAGTGCTCTTATTTGAGCTGTGCAATGTGATATTTCATAGTCAAAAAGAAAGAGCAACATGATGGTTAGCACCGCTGCCTCACAGTGGCAGAGGCCCAGGCTCGGTTCCTGCCTCGGGCGACTGTGTGGAATTCTCCCTGTGTCGATGCGGGTTTCCACCAGGTATTCTGGTTTCCTCCCACATTCCAAAGATGTTCAAGTTGGGCGGATTAGCCATGCTAAATTGCCCTATAGCGTCCAGGCATGTGCAGATTACGTGGGTTAGCCATGATAAATACTTGGTGACAGAGATAGGGTGTGGGGCTGGCTCTGGATGGGATGCTCTTCAGAGGGTCGGTGCAGACTCCGTGGGCTGAACAGCTGCTTTCCACACTCATATCTTGCTTAAGGATGTCACCTTAGACAGAAAAGTAAAGGAGCATCAGCCAACCCTTTGTACTTCAGAGTACAGGTCACTCTACTAGAATGCGCATTTTATTAACACTAATTCAGTGTAACACAACTGACAAATTAGGGACATTGCTTCTAAAGCATTAACTTTTTAAAAAGTATGTTGGCTCTAACGCGATGACATCGTCAACTCTTTATGCACTGTTTCTAAAGTGCGAGTTTTCTATACGACTGGGTTGCATAAGAACCTTCACGTTATAGAAGAACGACCTGTAGATTCTAATTCATAGCTTTCTGAAGGAAAATATCCTTTTCAAAAATGTTTGTCAAACCCCACTTTGCTTATTTACAACATGTCTCTATTATGTAGTGTGTCTACTGGCATCTTTCATCACCTGTATCATCATTTTTGAAAGATTAATGTACTTTATTATGACACTTTTTAATAACAAAGCAACAGCACTTGTGTACTTACAAAACGCATTCTGTTCAAAGAAAAATCATTTATCTCATTGAGATTTGGCATAGGCACAAAACTGAACCTTCTTCTGTAGTCTCAGTAAGCATGGTGCTCAAACCTTTGCGGAGCATTTCCCAATTTCAGCAATGGTTAGCATCAATATCATGGATATTAAATGAAGAGAAATAATGTCCCATTGTGGGGAAATGGGGAGGAATAAGATAATAAGTTCACTTTGATGAGCATGACTAAAGGAGCAAAGCTATGCAAGAATTCTGAATCAATAATTCTGCAGTGGTTGGGCTGTTAACTAACAACAAGACAAACATACAATGCACTACAGGCTTTGCAGGTTACACCAGTTTTGCAGAGGTCTAAACCTGTAGGACAAGTTAGACAGACTTATCTGTCAGTTGATGATTCAATGCACATACAGGATCTAGAAACAGAATACATGCAAGTCAGTGCATGTGTTTTTACAGAAGAGGAACTAGCAAATGAAGGCAGCAAAACGCAATTCCAGGGTACTGAACTGGTGATTGGTAAGATGTGCAATTGTGTTGACAATTGCTCCTGAGCTAAGTTCCCAAATCAACTTCCCTTCAATAGAATTTGCTCACTTACTCATTTCTCAAGGCCAGAGAAACAGAATTACATACAAGAAAACGGGTGACTCAAAACAGTAAACCTGTCCCACTTCTGCATCAAAAAAAAGAGGTAAAATTGTTCAAATTTGTACAGAACAGAAATTGATCATTTGGCTCCACTGTTCCACACCTATGTTTATACGCTACATCAGTGGTTCCCAACCTTTTCAGCATCAAGGCACACTTCAATGAGACAAACATTTCCATGGCAAGCCCAGTTTTGTTTCAGCTGAATTGATTGCTCATAAACTTTGGGGGCAGCACAGTGGTTAGTACTGCTGACTCACAGCGCCAAGGTCCCAGATTCGATTCTAGCCTCACGCGACTGTCTGTGTGGAGTTTGCACATTCTCCCCATGTCTGCGTGGGTTTCCTCCGGGTTCTCCAGTTTCCACCTACAGTCCCAAGACGTGCAAATCAAGTGAATTGGCCATGCTACGTTGCCCATAGCGTTAGGTGCATTAGTCGGAGGGAAATGGCTCTGGATGGGTTACTCTTCAGAGGGTCAGCATGGACTGGTTGGGCCAAAGGGCCTGTTTCCACACTGTAGGGAATCTAAACTAATCACATTTTCATGCATTTCCCATGGACATGGCCTTACTAGAGAAGTTTGCAACATAGTGCATACATCAAGCTAAAGGAGGAGTAGAAGCAATAATGATTCAAATGCACTGGCAAAAATACGCCAAGTTCAACTGCAAGACACCTTTTCAAAGTCTGCTCAACTCATCTATTTCTAACTACTCATGAACAATGGATTACAGCAAAAAGCAAAGTAAAGGAAAGAGCAATTTACGGGTTAGTGGGAAATCTGGTATAGTATCAGAAGTCTATGCTCACATAACTCGAAGTTGGTGCATGCACAATTGGTAGGGATGCTTGCTGTCATCAGATATTTCCTTCAGCAATAGACACTGAGGCGCCAAAGAAGATTGGAATCACAAACACGATCTTGACACTCAGGTAAATTTGCATTTTTTCACAAAACTATCGCAGCACACTTCTCACTTGGTGGCACAGAGTACTACGATGTAATCTTACCATTCTAATTACTCAATCCCATCCTACTAACATAAAAGAGGGAGACGAGTATGGAAAGATATTTAGCTAGCCTCCCATTAATTGCATTTGTCCTTTTTGCCTCAACTATTCACATGGTAACAGTACCACCTTCTGACAACTCACTAGGTAAGACATTTTTCCTGATGTTCTTAGTGGATTCATTAAGACCTTTGGCCCTCACAGCAGGTTTCCTCATAAGTGAAAGCATCTCTGCATCTACTCTGCCAAATCCCTGCATAACCTTAATGACCTTTTACCAGGTCACCACCAGTTCTATTCCTGATGAAGGCCTTTTGCCCGAAACGTTGATTTTCCTGCTCCTCGGATGCTGCCTGAACTGCTGTGCTTTTCCAGCACCACTCAGCCTTCACTTAATAAAGGCCAGAAAGCAAATCAACTGTTCACTCTCTGGTATGTAACCCTTCAAAAAAAAATGAAACTATGGTGAAGCAAAGTAAGTAATTTAGGGTTTTATGGATGCCTGGATCTGTACCCAGACTTTCACCTACAACTTATGTTCTGACCACAACTTAGAAACTGCACTTTTTTTTAAAACCAGCCAATTTCATTGCGAGAGGAAAGGGAAGAGTAATGGAATTAAAATCCCTCCCTGCACCTGTACTTTGTGTAGCTGTAGATGAAGAAATATTACAAACATGCAGGACAGAAAACCCAAGGTTCTAATGAGGAAACAAAACTCAATGGACTACATTCCATCTACTCTCCTGAATACATCTGAAACCTAGACAACAAATAACAACTTCTGGAATAACACAGGGCCATTGAAATGTGCATGCTAAGACTAAACTAGGCTAAATTTTCATACACATACCATAAGACAAATTAAGAAGTGCCTGAAATTGCAAGAGTAAAAATAAACTCTTGAGAAGTGACATCCAGAACAGAAAATGTCAAGTTTTTGGCAAATTGATCAGAGTTGAAATTCTAACAGCAATATCTTGCAGAGGGCAAAAGACCTAGGCATTGTTGGATGGCAAATGAATTTCAGTCCAGGTTGAGAGCAGGCATGCCATCACAGCAGATCTCCTGGCAGAAGTAGCTACAAGCAACAACAGCAGCACAGGTGGTGGATATTTGGACCATCACACCTGTGGCAGCTCGTTAAAAGACCAATCTAATTAGTTACAGTCCCTCTGCTCACTACCCAATGCCTGCAATTCTTTGCCCCACAACTGTTTATGTTTCTAATAAACTTATTCAGGGATGTTATTACATCCCTCTGGAACAGATGGGTCTTGAACCTAGGCCTCCTGGCTCAAAGTTAGGAACACCAATATTGTACAATGCAAGAACATTACAAATTTTTACACAATTCCTTTTGAAGTTTACTATTGTACCCTAATTTTTTTTGCAACCTTTCCCAGCCAGTACATAAATTCTAGCTGTTTTTTTTCTTCCCTGCCCCTTTTATTACTAGTTTTTTTAGGAACTACTTCAAATCTGTTTTGATTACCAAACCTACTCCCACAGAGGAAATAGTCTATCCCTATTTACATGAATAAGTCTCTGCGTAATTTTGAGCATTCCTACTTCAACCATCATTAACCTTCTCTATGTTAAAGATGACTGATTGCATATCCTCTAAGCCTCCAAGATAATGGAACCTGATCAGCCATGTCCCATTCTGGTGCATTACCTCTGCATCCTGTTCGAAGGACCTGATATCGTTTCCACAATGCGCTGCCTTTTAAACACAAAATTTTAATCATGTCTTTACCAATGATTTATGAAGATACAGCACAACATCCTTGCTTTGCCTCAATTTATCAAGAATCCCAAATGCAAATTTCCTAAAATAAGGAAAACCTTACTACATGCCTTGCTACCCTCTTCTTTTTCTAATTGGTTTCAGAAATCTGGGGCTGGAGAACATTTAAACAAATGTTAGTGTTACTGTTTCGATTCCAATTTAGCAGTCCTTGTTAAAAATGCATGTTGAGATACAAATGTGATTTGTTTTAAGGCTCTTCATTTGTAAATAGCCTACCCAACCTTCATTGTTTAGGCTCATGTAGAAGGGCTTACCAATTGGTGTAGACACCAGAAGGCTATGGCATCTCGATCCTTACCCAAGAAAAAGAAATTGGCTTAAGGCAAGGGGAGAACAAACATTTTATGTAATTGCACTGTTTCTAGTTAGTGCTCAGATTTGCACTTAAGCAAACACACCGGATTGTGAACCCTGGTCAAAAGAAAAGTTGTTCCCGTTACGTTCTTGTGCATCCACTGATATCAAGAGTAGAAACAGTGGAGGTTCCAACTAAAGTTCACTGAAGTCAATTTGCTCACAAGTGTTAAGATTCACATAAATTTCGACAGCAACTCCAAAGCCAGCAAACTCACCTTCCGAAAGGGCAAGGGGCACCCTCAATTTCCAAGTCACATTAAATATATGTTACAGATATTGCTTTTGTGTCAACATTCTGGATAGTCAATGTATCATCCAATGAACGCCATCTTTTACAAGAAAGTAACCATTTAGCAATGAACTGAAAATCTTGCACTCGAGGCCTGGAACATATCATTTGGAACTCAGTGAGAAATTTATTTGCAGCATATTATAAGGGACTATATATTGTTACTTTTTGGCTTATAAACTGGAATGGAAGTTGGACTGCTTATATAGTTCAAATAGCAGTAGACTTTTGCAACTTGGGGAAAAACACGGTCAAGTGGTTAGTACCTTTAACGGTGCAAGACAAATGCTGCTTTTCAAGGCAGAGGGAGATACTTTGAGAAATAAGTGGCATCAGTGTCTTTCGGTAAGGAAAAACTGCCCAGTGACTGCCCTCCAATTTGTTGAGTTGTAGTTTGTTCCAAAGCTGCAAGTGCAAAGTGGCCAAAAATCTCCAGAGCAAGCATACTAAAATATATGTTCTATATATCTCTCTCCCTCTCTCTCTATCCCCCAATAACCCCACCTCCATATAGGTGAAAAGACAGAAAAACTGAGAAGGCTTGAAAGAAGGAATTTAGCAAGAAAAGATCTCGATACAAAACTGAAGAGAAGAATGACCTGGATGTAAGTTTGCTCACTGAGCTGGAAAGTTGGTTTTCAGATATTTCGTCACCATACTAGGTAACATCAACAGTGAGCCTCCAGTGAAGCACAGGTGATATGGTCCACTTTTTATTTGTGTTTAGGTTTCCTTGGGTTGGGTCATTTCCTGTTATGATGTCATTTCCTGTTATTTTTCTCAGGGGGTGGTAAATCAGGTTCAAGTCAGTGTGTTTGTTGATAGAGTTCTGGTTGGAATGCCATGCTTCCAGGAATTCTCGTGCATGTCTCTGTTTGGCTTTTCCTAGGATGGATGTGTTGTCCCGGTCAAAGTGGTGTCCTTTCTCATCTGTATGTAAGGATACCAGTGAGAGTGGGTAATGTGGAAGAATGACTAATCACTTTACACATAGGTGTATGCTATCAGTGCAGAAATCAAAAGGAACTCAGAAATAATTTAGCTCACCTTGAGATTTGAACTTTTGACCTTCAACGTTGTTTTTTCCCAATCACTCATAATAGTTGTTAAACTGTCTGACTTTTGTCTATCTCAGTTGTGAGTGCATATGTGTATTTGGTAGTTTTGAAAGGAATGAAGATTAGGTTATATATTAGTAGATTAGAAAATCTTTGTTTTGGTCTGCCATTGGTAAAAGTTAAAGATGTCATAATAAATAGTTATTTTCTGTTAATGATGGAACCTAGTATGAATTGGCTTTTGTTCTGAATAGTAGTCAATTGGGTAAATTGGTCACCTTGGTAAAACAATTGGGATTTTTTTCATTTTGTGATGACTGGTGGAACAGTGAGGCATGATTATCAGTGCACTCTTTCCAGTTAGGTTGTGACAATACCGACTTTAAAATTACTTGAAACTCACCTAGGACAATATCCTCACCATATGTATTTCAATAACTCATGTAAAAGGTTCATCAATGCCTTCTCAAAACCAACCAGCAATTGTGCAATAAATATTAAATCTGCCAATGACACTCAAATCCCAAGAGTCATGAGCCCAGTTCAAAATATGCTTCTACAGCCAAGTCTACACTGGCTCGGAGCAAGAAGGGATTTGTGAATGAAATAAAATGGGATTCTTGAATGCAAGCAACAAAAAAAAAATCAGCATAATGATTAAGATCCAAAACAAATTGGGTTAACTAAATAAAACTTAACAGAATCAAGAAACAGGTTTCACTGATCAACAGATTTCAAAATAGATTTTGTCCATTACAAAATAATGAAATCTCAAAATGATGCAGTTTCCTTCAGTATGTCAGCTGAGCAACTAATGATGCCAAGTGGGCTTGTCAAAGTCGATGTTCCAAGAATATTCCAGAACTTTAGCTGATCTGATATCTAACTAAGTAAACTGCACGTTGTCCTTCATAGTGGGACAATTCGAGTACAGAAACAAGGATGTCTTGGTGAAGTTATACAGGGCATTGATGAGGCCACACATGGAATACTGCAGGCAGTTTTGGTCTCCTTTTCGGGAGGAAGGATGTTTTGCTATAGAGGGAGTGCATTAATGGTTTACCGAATTGATTCCTGAGATGGTAGGACTGACATACAATCAGAAATTTAGTCAGTCAGGATTGCATCCACTAGAATTTAGAAGGATATGTGGGGGTGTCTCACAGAAAACTAAAACTTTCTACAGAATTAGGCAGGTTGGATGCTAGAGAAAAGTTCCTGATTGTGGGGGAGTACAAAATAAGGTGTCATAGTTCAAGGATAAGGGGTAAACCTGTTAAGACTGAGATAGGGAGTATTTTCTTCACCCGGGGAGTGGTGAGCCTGTGGAATTCACTAACATGATTAAAACGTGATTAAGGCCAAAGCATTGTACATTTTCAAGAACATAGATATAGTTCAGGTTGTAGGTTTGCTCACTGAGCTGGTAGATTTGTTCTCAGATGTTTCATCACCATGCTAGGTAACATCATCAGTGATCTTCCAATGAAGCACTGGTGTTCTGTCCCGCTTGCTATTTGTGTGTCTTAGTCTGTTGTGGTGGGTGATATCACTTCCGGTTCTTATTCTGAGAGGTTGGTAAATGGGGTCCAAATCGATATGTTTGTTAATGGACTTCTGGTTTGAATGCCAGGCCTCTAGGAATTCCCATGCATGTCTTTGCTTAGCCTGTCTCAGGATGACTGTAATGTCCCAGTCAAACTGGCGTCCCTCTTCATCTGTGTATGGATACTAGTGATAGTTGGTCATGTCTTTTGGTGGCTGGTTGGTACTCATGTAACCTGGTGGCTAGTTTCCTGCCCATCTGTCCAATGTAATGTTTGTTGCAGTCCTTGCAGGGTATTTTGCATGTGATGTTCGTTCTGCTGGTTGTTGGTATGGGGTCCTTCAAATTCATCAGGAGCTGTTTTAGTGTGGTGGTAGGTTTGTGGGCTTCCATGAGTGTGAGGGGCTGGAGCAGTCTGGTCGTCATCTCTGAGATGTCTTTAATGTATAACAGGGTGTCTAAAGTCTCTGGGCACGTTGTGTCTTCTTGTTTAGGTCTGTTGCGTAGGAATCGGCAGACTGCGCTTATCCACAGCCTGAGCTACAAATCTTCTCTAAAATTGCAAGTAGATAAAGCTCTTGTGATTAAAAAGATCAATGAATATGGGGGAGGATGAGATTAGGGTAATGAGCTTGATGATCAGCCATGATCAAATTTAATTGCGGTGTTGGTTCAAGGGGTCAAATGGCCGACTCCTGCTCCTATCCTTTGTTTCCTTACAAGATTGATTCAAGCAACACAAATAGGAGGGTCATAATTACTCCCACTCTTCGCCTCTAAACTCACCTGGACAAAGTAAAATAAATCTGTAGCACTGTCAAAGTGTCTTTTACTGGCACAAAATCTGCCTAGGATTTTCCCGATCAGAACCTGGAAACATGGCATTTCCAATGATAAAACAACATCACCTTTTCAAGCGATAGCTAAGTCCACTCTTGTAAGAAATCAACAAAAGAAATGGAAATAATTCATTTTTCTGTAAATAAGTGCCAATATTTCTATTGCCAGGTGTGATCTATACCTATTCCACATCAGGCAGTTTACCTCAAAAAAGGTAACTCATCACCCAGATCTATACACAAGCCAAGTATCCTAAACATGCCGCTCCCATCTGAGTCAAAAGCAAATGTAAAGTAGGTAGAATGCAAAAGAATTGCCCAATGAGTTCAAGAGCCCTTCCATGCCCGGTGTAGAAGGTTGTATTTATATATTAGTGATTATTATGTGAGTGGTCCATTGTAAGAACTTTGTTCTTTACACGACACATCAAACTAACTTTATGCTCATTTGTTGTGCTGGCTCAGGCACATGTAAAAGATGCCCTTATTCTCGTTGAACAGGATTAAGTAGTTCTTCTGATATCCTGACCAAAACCAAATAGATTAGTTACCATCATATCAACAACAATGTGCGCTTCTACAAATGCCTTTCATGTTGTAAAACACCCCAAAAAGTTGTTTCACAGGAGCACAGTCAGAGGGCAAGCCACTGAAAAAGATAGGTGACCAAAAGCTTGCTCAAAAGAGGTAGATCTTAAGGTGCACTGTTAAAAGAAGGAAAGGAATTAGAAAAAAAACAAATCCCAAATTCTCAGCTAGGCAACTGAAGGCAGTCACCAAACGATGAGGGCAACAGAAATGCACAGGAGTTGAAAATCCTGTTAGAGGTCAAAAAGCTATGTTTACATGGCACTTCAAATCAATCATATGAGAAACATGTTGGAACATTGAAGTATGGTAAGGCTTCATGTAATTTTTTTTCTCCCTCGAGCACACTTGGTTGATTGCAAATCCCTTGAAATTTATTTTTTGTTTTAAATAATCCAGAATGACATCTGAACCACCTGTGTGCGTGCCTTCAAGCAACTATTGCACAATACTGAAAACTGTCAAGTGTGATAGAAGTTGGCCCAAAATGGAGAAATACCCCAGCTCAGGATTACTGAATCAAACAGCCTGTTTATGTTTGTTTTTATTTTTTAATAGATATTTTTATTAAAAATGTAACATGTTTTTACAAGCTTACAAATTTAAAAAACACAAGTACAAACACTAATATACAATTAAATCTTAAATGAATAATAGCCAAAATCTTTCAAACAAAAAGAAGAGATACAGAGAAAAAAAAGTCAAAACTCGACTAACTACTAATCTAACCTTTAGCTAACCAGAGTGTATGATCAAATATCTTACATGACTCAAGAGAAAAGAAAATGGATAACACAGTAATTAAATAGTGAAGTACATGCTCGGAATGAATTAACATCTAATCATAATAAAACCCATATTCATGCGGGATTCCTCCCCCGAGGGTCCCCGCACCAGCCAGAACCGTTACCTCAACTAGATGAAAGCCCTTGACAAAATGGCCAAAATATGTATATTTATGTAATTCATGATGGGCTGCCATATTTTACCGAATAATTCAGTTTTTCGGTGCACCATATTTGTAAGGAAGTCAAGGGGAATACATTCCATGATTAACCTGTGCCAATTCGAAAGTCCTGGAGGGCCCTCAGCCACCCAGTTTACTAAGATATTTTTCCTTGCACAAAAGGAGAGAATGGAAAATAATTTCCTCCCGTGCACATCCAGACAAGGTAAGCTCGAGAAGCCCAGGAGAAGAGATAATGGATCTACTCTAATTTCCATTCCCAAGATTTCTGTCAAGGTATTTGCTACTTTGGTCCAGTATTTGCGGATCTTATGGCATGTCCATTAGCAGTGTGTAAGAGTACCCACCTCTGTTTTACATTTGGGATACACTGGAGATGCTCCTGCCCTAAATTTTGCCAATCGTTCCAGTACTATATGAACCCTATGGAGTATCTTTAACTGAATGGCCTGTGTTCTGTTACAAATGGAGATTTTTCTGGCACTTTCCCAGATGTCATCCCACATTTCTGTAGAAGTTTCCAGCCTCAATTCCTGATCCCATGTTCTAAGCAGACGATCCATGTCTTCCGATACTTCATTATGTAATAAATGATAAAGAGTGCGAACCAAGGGTACACCTATTGGCCACAACACTCTACGTTCTCTATCTGATTTATAAAGGCTACTTAATAGCGTAGTCTTCTTCTGTATATAATCTCGAATTTGGAAGCATCGAAAGAGGTCTCCATTACGTAGTCCAAATTTCTGATGCAGCTGTTCAAAAGACATCAGGACCCCCTCCTTAAACAGATCCCCTAAACAAGAGATATCCCTGGATCTCCGGGACTTGAATGTGGCGTCTGTGAGCCCCAGTTGAAAACCCCATGCCCCCACTATAGGAGTATAGGGGGATGTTTTATGTGAATTACCCTCGTTTTGCTGCATTATATTCCAGGCTTTAATTGCATTTAGCTGAAAATGTGTTGCTGGAAAAGCGCAGCAGATCAGGCAGTATCCAAGGAGCAGGAGAATCAACGTTTCGGGCATGCCCAAAACGTCGATTCTCCTGCTCCTTGGACGCTGCCTGACCTGCTGCGCTTTTCCAGCAACACATTTTCAGCTCTGATCTCCAGCATCTGCAGTCCTCACTTTCTCCTTTAATTGTGTTTAATACTATAAGGTTTTTACAGTGGTGCATAATGATTTTCATCTTATCTAAAATTAAGAGGTTAATAAGAGGGCACTTTACTTGAGAAGCCTCGATGTCCAGCCAGATTGATTGCGGGTCAGACGAAACCCAATCAGCTATGTAGCTTAACAGGGAACTCAACTGATACTTCCTAAAGTCTGGAAAATCCAGCCCTCCCCTTGCCTGTGGAAGCTGCAGCTTCCTTAACTTAATGATGGGCCGTCTATGATTCCAGATGAAAGAACCAAGCCAACCATACAATTTGCGCAGTGCTGGCGTTGGCAGCATCACCGGGAGCATTCTCATAGGGTATAAGAGATGGGGTCAGACATCCATTTTAATTAGAGCTATTCTACCTAGCCAGGAAATTGGAAGATCCCCTCAATGTTGAAGGTCTTGCATTATCCTTTCCAGTAGATGCACAAAATTGACCTTGTATAGCTGGCCAAATACTGGGGTGATAAAAATACC
This sequence comes from Hemiscyllium ocellatum, assembly GCF_020745735.1. Classification (NCBI taxonomy): domain Eukaryota; kingdom Metazoa; phylum Chordata; class Chondrichthyes; order Orectolobiformes; family Hemiscylliidae; genus Hemiscyllium; species Hemiscyllium ocellatum. The sequence continues at coordinate 105,482,658 of NC_083407.1, read as the reverse complement.
TAAATATAAAAAAAACCCTCGAGACACCACCAAAAGGGAAAGTGAGATCCGTTCAATAAGTGGGACATACTTGCGAGACCACCCATCGGCATGGCCTCCGATTTTGAGAAATTAATTTTGTAGCCTGAGAGTGCACTATATATATTAATAACTTGGATTAAGTGAGGCACGGACATCAGAGGATTACTAAGAAAAAGGAGGACATCATGTGCATAAAGGATAATTTTATGTTTACTTGTACCAACCCTCGGGGCCGTTATATTAGAGTCAGCCCGTATAGCTTTCGCTAGTGCCTCAATTATTAGCGTCAATAGCAACGGTGAGAGAGGACATCCCTGACAGCAGCCCCCACCCACACTGAAGCTATCCGAGCCTAAACCATTGGTGATCACAACTGCTTTGGGATCATTATACAATGTTGAGACCCATTTAGCAAATACCTTTCCAAAGCCAAACTTTTCCAATGTATAGAACAAGTATGACCATTCAACCCTGTCGAATGCCTTCTCCGTGTCCAATGAGACTACTATTCCTGATAATTTTTTCCTGATGACAGACTTGAATCACATTCAAAACCCTTCTAATATTATTAGATTATTACAGCCCTTGATAAACCCCGTCTGATCCTCTTTTATGATATACGGCAATACCTTCTCCAGCCTCAATGCTAATGTTTTAGAAAGAATTTAAAATCTACATTTAGTAAGGATATTGGTCTGTATGATGCACAATCTTCTGGGTCCTTTCCTTTTTTGAGAATAAGGGAGATATTTGCCTCTTTTAGTGAAGGCGGGAGGCAACCCTGACTGTATGAGTAATTGTACATATCCATAAGTGGACCAGCTCATACTCCCATAAACTCTTCGTAGAATTCAACCTGAAATCCATCTGGGCCAGGTGCCTTACCGCTCTGAAGCTGCTTGATTGCGTCAAGTATTTCCTGGGTTGTTAGGGGAGCATTCAGGACAGATACCTAATCCGGGGTTAAGTCCGGAAAGGTCAGGCTTTTAAAACAGGACTGCATCCTCCTGGCTCTATCTTCACCATCCTGTGATTTATACAAATCAGAATAAAACTTTCCGAAGATTGTGTTGATCCTTTTATGATCGTGAGTCTTAGTACCAGCACTTTCCCTGATGGATGTGATAGTTTGAGGGGCCTTTTTTCCCTTGCGAGAAATGCTAAGTATCTACCAGGTTTATCGCCAAATTCACATAATCTTTACTTTGCAAATAATATTTCCCTCTTTGCCATTTGGGTAAGTGCCATATTCAGGGCTGTCCTGAGGGCCGTAATCCTTTGTAATTTAGCAATCGAAGGTCCATCAACATACGCTGTTTCAGCTGCTTTTAAGTGAGCCTTAAGTAGACGCTGTTGTTCTCCCTTTAGTTTTTTTCTGGGTCGCCGAGTATGGAATGATCAGACCTCACACATAAGTCTCAATGGTCTCCCACATCATTGACGGGTTACTAGCCGTACCTGAATTAATTTCCAAAAAAGTTTCAAAGTCTTGAGAAAAATATTTTACAAATTTACAAATTTCATTAAGAAGGAATCCATATGCCAATGTCGGGGGGATGCCTCAATGTTCCTAGCCTTGATTTTTATATACACAGCAGTGTGATCAGAAATTATTATATTACCTATTTTGCAGGATGATATAGAATTCAAAAAGGTCGAGGGGGCAAAAAACATATCAATTCCAGTGTGACATTTATGTAGATTAGAGTAAAAAGAGAAATCTCTGCCTTACGGGTGAAAGGCACCTCCACACATCTACCAATCCTAATTCTTTATTCAAATCCGCCAATTGTCTGGATCTGGGGGATACACCCGTAGTACTCTTGGGTATCCTGTCTATTTCCGGCTCCATGATGCAATTAGAGTCTCCCCCTATAATTGTATGACGAGCCCCGAGAGCCATCAGTTTGGTGAAAGGCTTCCATTATAAATTTGAAAGGCAATGAGTTCTGGACTCTTACATCCTCTGGGTGAAAGGCCTTCACAAATCCTTTCCACACCTCCTGCCTCTTTTCCTAAATTCGTGCTCCCTGATTAGGGACATCTCAACCAAGGAGAATAGGAGCTACCATACACTTTATCCTGTTTTAAACAAAAAAATCATTCATAGAATGTAGGCATTACTGGATAGGTTAGAATTTATTGCCATGGCCAGAGGACAGTTAAGACTCAACCACATTGTCGTGGATCTGCAGTAACATGTAAGGCTGGCAGTTTCCTTTCCCAAAGGGCATTAGTGAACCATATGGGTTTTTCTGACAACTGGCAACCAGAACTCTCAATTTTATAAACTTCAGTTAGTTCACTTCTCAGCATCTTCCATTCCAAAAGAAAACAGACCCAGCCTACCCAATATTGCCTCATAACAAAGTCGCCAATCAAGGCAACATCCTCAGAGATATTCATTACACCCCTCCAATTGAATCATATATTTGCTATAATGCAGTGACCAGAACTACGAGCAGTCCTCCATCTTTGACCTAACTCATAGGAGGTAGTGAATAATGATAATCATAAACATAATGAGAGAAAAATTAAAATGATAAAATACTTCAAACTTTCACTTGAAGTACAATATTACATTCTAATATTAAAAAGGTGTTATAAATGCAAGTCTGTTGTTTATTTCCCTTAATTTCTCTGGGGATCAGTAGTCAGTGCATCAATTGTGTGAAATGTCAAATCAGGACTTCTGATTAATCCTTTAATTTGATTGTACAGTACTAAATAATTTGTTTGGAGCATGGGAGGGATAAATAATTATTCATCAACAAAAATGTTTTGCCCAGGTCTGAAGCCTAGTGCTCTTCACAAGCTTTGCAGAAACATCTGACAAATAAGGATAAACATATTGGTATCAGGCAGTACACGTGGGCACATTTCCAGAAGGTAGATGGTTATATTAGAATATAAACCTAGCTGAAGCAGTTGTGTCAAAACTGAACAGCAAAAAGAAAATGATTAAAAACAATTAATGTTCTATAGCGTAGGTTAGATGGGCTTCAGATTGGTTTCACAGGTCGGCGCAACATCGAGAGCTGAAGGGTCTATAGTGCGCTTTAATGTTCTATGTTCTAACCCTGGCGCTACATGAATGAATTGTAAACTGGGACTAAGTTTATCAAAGAGTGGGATTTTCCTGTTTTCGTGTACAGCAGGAAGCATTTCTTGAACAGCTAAGTGATTAAGATCTCCTAGTTACAGCCACCAAGATAAATTGTTCTTTTGCCCAGAGAATGTGGGAATTTTTTTTTGTGTGTGGGTTGGGGAAGGCCCAAAAAGAGAAATAAAGCATCAGGAAATATTTTCCCACTTCCACCTATATGCCCCTGAGCTGTCGCCTAATCTGCAAATTAAACACACAGTAAGGGAAAAGGACAATTGCACACTTTTCTGACCATCCCATCTCAAAAGGTGCACATTTTCCAAAATCCAATTCGGCATGAACCAGATAAAGAGCTATTAGAGCAGGCAGTTAAAGGGGTAATATGTCTTCAAGGAGAAGAAAGACAGTGAGGCAGACTGAATTCCAAAGCTTCATTGGAACCACCAAATGTACAGTGACTGAAGCTGGGAATGCTCAAAGGGTCAGAATAGGAAGGTCTCACACACACACTGAAAGGGTTGTAGGGCTGGAGGAGATTAAAGAGACACAGAGGAACAAAGCCATGGAGGTCCTTGACTACAAGGTAAAAAATTTAGAAACTGAGTTTTTGCCACTCCGGGGAACCATCATAAGAGAAAACAAAGAGGTAAAGGGTGAATAATAACAGATGGGTTGGGTTATAGACAACAGAGTCCAAAGGTAATGATAGAACACCACAAACAGAAATCATTTCAATTCATTCTCTAGTCATGGCTCAATGGGTTATAATGCGACCAGGTGGGAACAGGTTCACAAGAAACAAGGAAGCCTCTAGTGCAATATTTTATTGCAAAGATTTAACAAGGTGTCAACAGTGTAAACAAGAGAGCCTAGTCCCATGTTTTTCTTCATATTCCTCTCTGAGTCCCTTTCTTCTATTTTAATAAGTTCCTTTAGCTCCACAATCCTCCCCAAATGTACCCTCTTCTGCATTCCTGATGTAAATTGCTCCAGAATTATAGGCAAACCTTCAGCTCAAGCCTTTCCTCCTTTGTTCCTCAAAATCTGCCTCTTTTAGTTAACTGCCCTTATACCTACTTAAGCAGCTTAATGGCAAGTTTGCTTTATAGCATTCTTGTGAAGCACCTTGGAATGTTGCTCGATACTAAAGGTGCTACATACACAAGATTTGATGCCATGATAGCTGGTAGATATTCCTAGTGAGCAACCAGAAATTGCACACTCAAACTTCAAATCCCAGCCCTTCTCTGTACCCAGTGCAATATTTTAAAAGCAGGCCTGAAAGAGGTTGAAAGAGGCAGCAATGGAGCTCTGATGTACAGGTCAAAGGAGAGCAGTTTGCAGATTAAACCACTCCTGAAATACCTTACAAACAGCAAGTTGTTTCACACCATAATTTTTCAGTGAGTTTGCATCAATTGATCATCTGGAATTTTGCATCCCCACTCTTTGCCCCCACATGAAAAAAGCGCTCCCTGTCCTTTGTAGGTTCTAGTTCCCCTTTGTTCCAAGGAATAGAGTTTTCTTGATTCAGGGGCTCAATGTAAATAAGCTTCTGACAATAGCTGAGAGTGTGAAACAGCATCTTCCCAGGCTTTGACACAGTGATCACAAAGATTTCAGTCTTGAGCCTTTATATGATCACAATGCTGCATTATTTACAAACTTTATCTGACATCAAGGGAGAAAAACAGAAATCATTTTGTGGCAACTTAATCACAACTGTGACTTTGCCTTTTGTTGATGTTATACTTGCTAAGCTGTTTACAAACTTCAGAATGGAAGTAAGGAGAAACTCACCAATGCTGTTATTAACACGGCTGCTCCCCAATTATTAGCTAGAGATGACAATTGCAACAGTTAAGAGGTTAGAAAATAATTTTCCCATGTGGTAATTGCATGGTTCTTGCAATGCTTTTATATAGCCTTTCAAAATAAAACATCACTGAATGGGTACCAAGATGTGTTGTCTCTTAGTTCAGGATCCCATTGGGTATTTTCTCAGCTCCCAGGTTCCAAATGGTCTTTTATCAGGCATTTTCTTTACTTATAAGAACTTGAGAAAAATAAAATCACAATTGTTAGTGCTATTTTCTTACATAACACTTCAAATTTATTCACCTATTTCAAAATAAAGCACCACTTTACATAGTCATCGCATACCACTACCTTGAACATAAAACTGGAGGTCACTCTCTCTCTCTGTCCTGTAGCACCGCCACCACCTTAATTCCATCCACCAACAACGCATATTAGCGGCTGTGGCTACCATCTAAATCAACTAATTAAGACTTCTTTGTAACACCTTCCAACCTCTCAACCTCCAGTGCACAGAAGGACAAAGATAGCAGGTCACAAATCAGCCCGCAAATTCCTCCAAAAAGGTTTGTACTATTCAGACACAGAAACATGTCACCGTTTCTTCACTATACCTGGGTCAAAATCCCGAAACCCCACACCTCACAACAGGAAGGCTCTACTTAGGTCACAACTAAGACTACTGCGCTCAGAGTTTGGAGCAGCGCTCCAAAAGTGAGTGCTTCCAAATAAACCTGTTAGGCTATAACTTGGTGCTGTGTGATTTTTCACTTTGCATTCAGTTCTGGTCACCACACTTTAATAAAGATGGGACAGTCCTTGAGATGTTACCAAGAGAATTACCAGAATGTTTCGAAGCACCAGAAATGTTAGGAGTAGTTCCTGCTCCACCACTGAATATGATCATGGCTGATTTTGCACTTTACGACTCCATCTTTCTGACCATTAGTCATAGATTTTTGATCTCTCCGGAATGGAAGGCCATCTACTCAAGCCCTAAATGTGCTCAATAATAGAGCACACACAACAGTCCGGGACAGAAAATTCCATAGACTCATAAACTTCAAGTGAAGACATCATCTCAGTCCTAAATGATCCGGCTCTGATCATAAAGCTCTGCCTGGTATTTTTGTTTCTTGAAACAGGAGAATCTTTTCTGAACTGTCTCCAATGATATGATATCCTTCCTCTATTAAGGAGATTGAAACTGTTTACAGTCTTCCAGGTGTGATCTCACCAGCACCTGCACAGTCACAGTAAAACTTGCTTACTCTTATTTTCCAACCCCCTTGAATAAGGGCCAACATTAAAATTCAAATTAGGTTATATTGTCACATGTTGATTACTTGTCACCTAGTCTTACCAGACCATAGGGGCTGCTCTCTTAATACAGAGAAGTGACTGGTGGTTTAACCTGAGGGCCACCAGACCTCAGGGGAGGGAAGAGGTTGAAAGGAGAGCCCTTCATGGTAACCTCAAACTGGTGATGATAATTGAACCCATGCTCTTGGCACCACACTGCTCTGTAAACCAATGATCCAGCCAACTGAACTAAACTGATTGATTGTCACATGTACTCAAGTAAAGCAATACAGTGAAAAGTGTACAAAGTTGCCATTAGATTAGATTAGATTACTTACAGTGTGGAAACAGGCCCTTCGGCCCAACAAGTCCACACCGACCCGCCGAAGCGCAACCCACCCATACCCCTACATTTACCTCTTACCTAACACTAGGTGCAATTTAGCATGGCCAATTCACCTGACCCACACATCTTTGGACTGTGGAAGGAAACCGGAGCACCTGGAGGAAACCCACGCAGACACGGGGAGAACGTGCAAACTCCACACAGTCAGTCGCCTGAGTCGGGAATTGAACCCGGGTCTCAGGCGCTGTGAGACAACAGTGCTAACCACTGTGCCACCGTGCCGCCCCACGTACTGCAGCCTTCCTGATTACGTACTGCACTGGTATGCTAGCCTTCTGTGTTTCATGCACAGGTAACCCCAAGTTCCTTTGTGTCACAGCTTTGTATACTTTTTGTCTATTTAAATAATATTGTTCTTTTGTTCTCCCTTCCAAAGTGGACAACTTCACATTTTCCTACATTGTACTTCATTTGCCAACTTTTCTTCACATGGATAGAGAAATGTGGTGATGGTGGGGTTGGGAGAGGGGGTTGTGTGCATCTGTCTGTGGATCAGATTGCCACACAAAGCCAGCATGGACCTTGTTATTAAGTTGAAGGTATGTACAGTACCTTTATGAGAAAGTGAAAGCTGAAAGCTGGCAAGCACCTGCCATGTCACAAAGTATGCAGGAAAATTGAAAGAAGTAACAATTTATCTCTAACCTAGATACCAGTTGTTTTCACAGAAGGTAGAATTTAACCAGTTTAAATTATGCCCCAAGATACTAAACCCCCATCAAATTTGAATTTTTACTGTTTTGACGACATCAAACCAATGAGATGATCTAGTGTTTGGGGTGTAAAAAAAGCAGTCATTTTGGGCAGTTAGCCAAAAAGTACACCAACTGTCACTGAAAGACTGCCATTCACCACACTCTCTGTCAAAGGTACCTTTTTCATATGAAACACCTTTGGAGCAGAAGACCAAAGATGACCCAGGGTGATCTACAGAAGAAGACTGACACCGGAGATGACAGCTGCTGTCTAGTTTTGAAAATTGAGTTGCTGTAAATTTAATAGGGGCTTTATTGGATCAGCATATTGTTATCGAGTAGGAGGTAGATAACAAAACTTTCAGAGAAATGAGGCTTAGAGTTGTAAATAGTTGTTGTTTAGTGTTCATTTTCGAGTTAAAAAATAAAACTTATATTTTCTTTAAATAGTGGAATTTAGGTAGTCCTCTGTCACTCATACTTTAAACAGATTATGAGGCGAGGTGAGCTTGTGTGTTCGATTTAATTAGCAGAAGGTTTTACCACTGTGTCACAACAACCTTCTGTACTGTAATAACTATGACTAGAGTGGCTCAAGAAGGTGACTCATGACAAATACTTCTCGCATTCAGGACAAACAATTAAAATTGTCAGTGACATCAACGTTCCATGAATGAATGGTAAAAACGTAAAGTGGCTCTTTTGTATATTTTCACTCTCCCTCATGATTACACAGGTTTCTACTTGCGAGAAAAAGCAAATCCTAAAGCCAAAAAGTAAAACAAAAGTTTAAGAAAGTATTCCATCAGTATCGTATGAGCAAAGTATTAATGCAGATTATTTTATAATCTGGAAATTGGACGAAAATCAACATCAGTTTTTCTCAACTTTCTTTTCTCTTACACTTCCCTTCTTTCATTGAGGAAACAGACCAACAGGCTTATTCCCAGACCTTGGATAATTTTTAAAAACAAGGGTCATATTCCCTACAGCAAGCCAAACAAACCAGTTAAAGATGCCAAACAAGTTGAAATTGAGGTCTTAAACTTCAGGGGGAACTGTAACAGTTACAAAACGAATGTTAAGTTGTTGATGGCTGGTCAGTCGCTTTCTTTGCCTCTGGATATATTTTCCTAGTAAGTGACACAACTTAATCTTTAAAAAAAAAACCATACAATTTACACAATCCATTCTTATTAAAAGCTTCAGCTAAATTAAGCACAGCACTACAACATTATAGAAATGTACATCTGCTATGGCACACAACAATTTGATCAGAGTCTGCAAATGTGTCTGTCTCACAGGCTCCCCGTCAGTGACCGGTGTCATTTCATGGAATCAAATGAATTATTGACTGCTATTCTCCTTTTATTCACGCAGAAATGAAGTTAAGAGAGAAACAAAAGCAAACCATGTGTTCATAATCATAATATTTTAACACCGTGGGGGAAAATAAAACTGCTCCAAAGCTTTTGTATTCCTCCTACATACATGTGCCAGATGGCAATAGGCTGTTATTGGAATACATTAATCACATATTAAAAATAATTCAGATCAGGGAGGAAGGCAAAAAACGTGTGCACGCATGGTTGCGCGTGTGTAGAAAGTAAACTTCAAGGAGTGAAACCAAACTGCCACATGGGAGGCAGAAGCAATCACTTGTATGTCATTTATAGAAACAAGAATAAAATTTACAGCAACACAGTATTGGAGCGGATGTCACATTTTTCAAAAACAGCAGTATACAAAGATATAATGTGTTGGAACACAAGTGACAGCTGACATGTAAATTTAAACAATATGGTTAACGATGAGGAAATTCTGGACTCTGACTGAAGACAAATTTCAAATAGTGAAACTGAATTATTGATCTGTTCCATTAAAACCTAACTGAATAACTTTAATTAATGAAAGTAATTACATTTTTACAACTATGCATTCTCATTCTCTTTCATACAAAAATTCCCATTTCTAACTGCCTTTAAATGTACAGTATTATGATGTTATTACCAGACAACTCAGGTCCAGACACAAATTTGGCTAGATGATCAAAAGTGGTTTTGTTTTGGTTTTAATGAAATAGTGTCTATAATGAAACATAGCATGCAATGCTGCAGATTTGCTTTCACAATAAACAGAAGTATGTCAGCAAAGGAAAACATGATAAAATAGATTTGCCAAACCATCTACTTATAATACAAAGATTTTGAAGCACATGGTAAAAGGATCATCTATTAATCCCAAAAGACTCCTTTATAAATTGAAAAGAAACGAAACCACTTTCATAAAAACTGAAATACACCTCTGGTACATTGCCCAAAACACCACCGGTACCAATATTCACTGCAGAATCCTTGTATCCAAGACCTCTAAGTTTAAGTCATTTGCGACTTTTACTTTTCAATTCCAGTCTAAAACTATAGATAGCTTCTTCTTGGCGCTACCATGCATCAGATCTTCAATGCACTCAGCTTTAAATAAGCTCAGGTTTTTATCCTCAACACATCTGGTCTAGGACTAACACTAACCCCTCACTCTAAGGGTGCCTAGTTCATGATACATCCTTCCGTTCTTAGGAGCACTGGTGCAGCTACACAGCCATCTTATTCCAGGGACTTCACGGAACTGCTGAAAACTAAAAGCAAAAATCTCCCTTTTGAAGCTATGGGTGTTTAAGCTAAAAAGAAATTCCAGAAGGCTCTAACAAACTTTGACAGGATCACAAAACTATGATACCAAAAAACAAAATGCACAAAGCTCATTCACTCCAAAGGCCAGGCCTTTAAAACAGATTTAAAATAAAGCATCATGGCTGCAGAAATACTTACAGGTTAATAATTAACTTCAGAGGACCTACATATTACTAACTCAATTTATTGTAAATTTGTGCTTGGATTTAAAGAATAGAGTTGTAACTTGAAATAACAGAAACGTAGCATCACATCGAAAAAATGGGAGCAGAGGTTATGATGTAACTGTGTTCAACGCAGTGTTCAGTCGAGAAAGCTGTAAAATGCCTAATTAAAAAAGACAAGCTGACACTCCTTGAGAGTATACTGAACTTCACTCAAACAGTATTGGAAGTCGAGAACTAAGCAATCAGAGTTGAAGTGGAGTGAACAAATTAAAATGACAGGTCACTGGAAGCTTGGGTCTCTCATTTACTGACTGAATGGAGATATTCCACAAAGCAATCATGCACCCTCAACTTGGACTCACCAATGTACAGGGCAATGTATCAAGAGCTGCAAATGCAAGTTGAAAGAAGAGCAATGCAATTGCTAATCACTTGGAAGGAGTATTTAAAGCCCAGGTTTGAGAGAAGGAAGGAGATGAAAGGGCAGATGCTGCATTTGCATGGGAAGATACCCAAAGAAGGAGAAGGGTGTTTTATTTCACTTCAGAGCCTAATTGCTGGACATATTCAGCGGGTCCAGCAGGAACTGTGAAGAAAGAATTAACAGTTAGTCCAATGAGAATTTTCTTTGAAACTCCATTTACAAAACTATTCTTAGAATCCTAAAAAGCAAATTGATGACAACTGCTACAAACCATCTCTCAGCAACAGAGCCTTTATTTACATTCCAACCCAGTCCCAGCTTATTTTTTGCCCGTTCAGGACTCCAGCATGCACGAGGGTTCCAGGATCATTTCAAAAAGACGTTTGGTGACTTTACAAAACAAAAGTATTTTCTGTCATTTTGCTACAAATCTTTTTATTTATAACAGTGTAAAAGAATGAGTTTTGAAGGAGTGTCATTTGGACTCAAAATGCACGTCTGTTTCTCCACCTGTTGATGCTGTCAGGCTGAGTTTGTCCAGTACTTTCTATTTTTATTTACGATCAACAGTACTTTACTTTTATTACAGAAATTATTTATTCCCATTGAAATTTTTCTATTCACTTTTCAAATCTAGGTATCAGCTTTATCTTAGTTAGTAGCATTTTCACCTCAAGAGCCAGAAGTTTGTGGAGTTAAATACCACTCCAGGACCTGAACACAAAAATCAACATTGTCGCTCCAGTGCAGTGCCGAGGGAGTGCTGCACTATCAGAGTTAGGGTTTCTCAGATTAAATATGAAAAACAGAAGCTCGAACTGCCCTCTCAGCTGGATGTATAGCACCAACGTAAAAAAAGAACTGGAGCATAGTCGCAGCTCTTGGCTCTAATTTTTAAACCTCAAATCAACACCAAAGGCACATCATGTAGGCATTAACAAATGTGAGATGTTTCCGTGCAAATTTTGGCTACCACATTTCCGATGACAGTGAATGCAGTTTACATGCTTTGTCAACTGTAAAATAAGTTGGAACTTCCTGACATTGTGAAAGGCAGGATGAAAATGCAAGCCTTGTCAAGGGTAACTTCAAGTAAAAAATGAGGTCTGCAGATGCTGGAGATCACAGCTGCAAATGTGTTGCTGGTCAAAGCACAGCAGGTTAGGCAGCATCTCAGGAATAGAGAATTCGACGTTTCGAGCATAAGCCCTTCCTGATGAAGGGCTTATGCTCGAAACGTCGAATTCTCTATTCCTGAGATGCTGCCTAACCTGCTGTGCTTTGACCAGCAACACATTTGCAGCAAGGGTAACTTCAGCCTATTTGTGAAGCACATACAGAGACCAGTACATTTCAGCAAAAGCTTTTTCCTCACGCAATGTTTCCTACACCACTTGAATACATCCGACAATCCTTCTGGCTATTTTCTCCTTGAGATGCATTTTCTAAAAGCTGAACCACAAAGTCTCCTGTGCTTCCAATTAAAGGAAAAACTAATGAGCACTATCCACTGGGGCAGTGCAACAATAATAATAAATGGAAGGGTAGGGAAAGAGGGCAGGATTTGAATTAAAATGGAGTTGGAGGGGAAAATAATGCACTCCAATCCCTGCAGTAATTAGATGTATTTGAACTCTCGTTAGATGCATTTTAGATTTCATTTTAAAATCAACTGGTTAGGAGAGGTTATTACATACTGCTGGAATAGGTGGGGCTTAAATTCAGGTCTCTTAGCTCAGAGGTGGGGAAACTACCACAACACAAGAACCCCCCAAAAAAGGCCTTTTTTTAAAATCCTATGCCTGGAAGATCTCTTAGACACAACTGAACATTGTTTTTATCAGAGATGACATTACACACCATTGGAGTGGGTGGGACCTGAACCCATATTCTCTGGTTCAGAGATCAGGATGCTACCACCACAGCAATAGGTGCTATCAGAAGGTTCTTTCCTTCTAATCAACCTGTTCGGAGATGTTATGACCTGTCTGGAGCAGATCAGACTTGAACCTGGGCTTCCTGTTTCAGAGGTCACAAGGGTCTTTTTCTTAAGTGAGATAGAAAAAAATGCAGACACTTGTGAACAGATCACAAGGATCCTTCATTTAATTAATTGATTCCCATAATCTCCTTGCCTTGTTACCTTGAACTCCAAGTTATTTAGCATCCCATTATCAAATCTTTGAGCTCTTGTTGTGTTCTAGTCATATCCCTTCCTCTGAGCCAGAATGCCTGGGTTCAAGTCCCATCTGCTCCAGAAGTGTGTCATAAAAGAATCTAAATACCTTTCTTTAATCGATTAGTAGTATTTAACCATTTCTTTCCGTGCTCAAGAGATTAAACTACGTACTAGTCTGCTAAGAGTATCCAATCACAGTAATGTAGGCATCGTAACTGTGAGGTATTAGATACGTGCAAACCTGGGCGGCACGGTGGCACAGTGGGCGGCACGGTGGCACAGTGGTTAGCACTGCTGCCTCACAGCGCCTGTAGACCCGGGTTCAATTCCCGACTCAGGCGACTGACTGTGTGGAGTTTGCACGTTCTCCCCGTGTCTGCGTGGGTTTCCTCCGGGTGCTCCGGTTTCCTCCCACAGTCCAAAGATGTGCGGGTCAGGTGAATTGGCCATGCTAAATTGCCCGTAGTGTTAGGTAAGGGGTAAATGTAGGGGTATGGGTGGGTTTCGCTTCGGCGGGTCGGTGTGGACTTGTTGGGCCGAAGGGCCTGTTTCCACACTGTAAATCTAATCTAATTCCCAGATTATGTTAGTTGCATATATCTACCCAACTCTGGTCCAGAGTTTGTTGATAAAACAACTTAAAATTTAAGGGCGCTTACCAGTTTGATATATCTTCCAGCAACGTGAAGAGAAATAACCTGAGAATCACAAACCTCAGGGTGATTTGTCACTCTCTAGGTATTAGTCTCTTGCAAATGGTAGCTCACCACCAATCCTGCAAGCTTCAACAAATTGTGGCATTTGTGTTTTCAGAATGAATTAAACTTGCAGCACAAAAATTAGTGATGCTTAACAGCGCAAAGAAAACTCTTTAAAATTCCAGATTTAACTTTCCTTCATTTTCATTCAGTCTTTTCAGACAGAAAAGGAGTAATTAAAACTATGGAATCTCAATCCTCCTTCTGAGAGTAAATTGCTCGAGATATTTTAAAATTAAAACTTTTAATTTTAACCTTTCCTCGATCTCCTCTTTTCTCTTTAAATGCAATTTCTAACACCTCCCCAACCCCACCCCCACTATTCTCCATTTCTTTTACTAATGGGTTAGTTGACTCTATATCCCCTATTTCAATCTTTGTTGTTTCCCTGTTTATTTTTTCAATCTCTTTGACTGGTTAAACAGTCTGAATGTTACATTCTGTTATGAGTTAAAGTTGCAAAAACCTTATTGTCCTCCCACTTCAAACAGGTTGCAGTGCAAAAGACACAAGCCAAAATACAAGGAGAGAAGTTTAACAGTAGACAGTAAGGCCTTCGGCTGCCAAGGCCCCAATTTCTAGTATTCCCTCCGTCAACATTTCTCTCAAGACATTCCACAAAACCAACCTTGGACCACCTGCTCAACACCTCCTTTTGCAGATTGATGCCAAAGCTTGTTTCTCAGAAGTACTTTGGAGCTTTTAAATAATATGAAACGTGCTACATAATTGCAAGCTGTCATCATTATTGTTATTGCAACTAAAAGGACATGATGCAAAAATGCACGACTCCAAACTAGCCTGAACCATAACTTGAATGAAATACTTGAATCTCGTTCTGACTGAGTTGACCTAAACAGCAATCACAATTGATAAAGTTTATGATTGTATCATCTTTGCATTCCTAACAAGGTAAATGTTCCACCACCTCCTTAAAGAAATACAGCTGACTTTGAAAGTAAAACATGCCACTACATTAAAAAAAACTACCATGAATCCAACTGTGGTATAAAGCAAAACTTGCAGTTACTAAAATTAATATTAACTGGCCCACAAGAAAGAATGAGCTTAGAGTTTGAATTGAGAGATAGGAGGATGGAGACAGGAATTCATGAATGACTCAATGAGTAAAATATTTCTCCTATGTAGCCCTTCGTAACTAGTTCTCTGCTCATTACACGGATGTAACTGCAATATAGAAACAGGTCATTCAATTCAATTTGTCTTTATTAATGCATGCCTTGCAAGTCAGCAGTAATTTTAATCTTGTATGGCCATTCAATTCCCATATACATTGACTCAGTGGTGAGCAATGCTGCCTCACAGCACCAGGGACCTGGATTCAATTCCACCCTCGGATAATTGTCTGTGTGGAGTTTGCACATTCTCCATGTCTGCATGGGTTTCCTTCTGGTGCTCTGGTTTTCACCCACAATCCAAAGACGTGCAGGTCAGGTGGACCGATCATGCTAAATTATCCATAGTGTCATGGGATATGCAGTCTAGGTGGATTAGCTATGGAAAATGCAAGGTGATTGGGATAGGTAGGGGGCTGGGTTTTGTAGGATGCTCTTCAGGGGTATGGGCCGATTGGTCAGGTTCCACACCGTAGGATTCTATGATTCAACTATCCATTGAGCCAATTCTTAAAATATCCATGATGCTTCCAATTGACATTGATAAAAACATCAACCCCTGGTAGAGTGCACAACCAATTATTGGACAAATAGGAAAGCCCAAGGTGTATTAACCAAATACAGTGTAGCAATATTAGTTCATTATCACTCATAACATCACACAAAATTGTTACAGTGCAGAAGGTGGCTATTTAGTCCATCGTGCATGCACTGGTTCTATTACCTAAAGTCAATCTTCTGCCTTTTCCCCTGCACATCAAGTCTATTCTATAATCATCCAAAGCCCTCTTGAATGCCTCAATTCAACCTAACTCCTCCACATATCCTTCATTCTTGCTGTGTGAAATCACATTTCACATCACTCTGCCACCTTTGCCCATCACTTTAAATCTGTACCCTCTCATTCTTTTCTCTCTTACATCTTCTCCCTAATTACTCTGTCCAGGCCATGACTTTGAAGACCTCTATCAAATTTCCTCTCTCTTCTCTCCAAAGCAAACAGTCCCAATATTTTAAATCTACCTCATTTTTGAAGTTTCTCATTCCTAGAACCATTTTTATAAATAGTTTCTGCACTATCTCCAATGCATTCACATCTTTTCTACGATATAGCACCCACAACGGTACACAATACTCCAGCTGAGATCTAACAAGCATATTGGACAGATTCAACATCACCACTCTCTTTTTGTACTCTATGCTCCCACCAATAATGCTGAGAAACACTATGATTTTGTTAACTATGCTCTCCACCTGTCCTGCTAACTTCAATGATCTGTCCACGTATGGATCTTGGTTCCTCTGCTCCTGCACCTCTTTAGAATTGTATCCCATATTTCGCATTGTCTTTCAGTGTTCATCCTACTAAAGTGCATCACCTTACACTGTTCTGCATTGAACCTTATATGCCAACAATCCGCACACCTCTCCAATTTGTCATTGTTCTTTGGAGTTCTAGATTGTCCTCTGCTCAGTTACAATTCTTCCACTCTCAGTGCCATCTGCAAACTTTGAAATTGTTCCTTGCAACCAAGATCTAGATCATTATTATATATCAGAAAAAGCAAGGAACCCAATACCAAACCCCATTCCAAACCTTCCTCCAACCTGAAAACTATCCATTGACCATTACTTTCTGTTTGATATCAATCAGCCAGTTTCATATTCACTTTGCTACTGACACTTTTATGCCATGACTTTTCACTTCCTTCACAAATCTGCTGTATATCAATACATCATACACCTTCTGGAGATCCACTTAGGGTCATAGCATTTTTAACGCAGAAACGGACCCTTCGGTCGTCCGTGTCAACCAGTTATCCTAATCTGATCTAGTCGCATTTGCCAGCATTTAGCCCATATTCCTCTAAACCCTTCATATTCGCATACCCATCCAGATGCCTTTTAAAATGTTATAATTGTACCAGGCTCCATCACTCCCCCTGGCAGCTTATTCCATACATGCACCATCCTCTGTGAAAAGGTTGCCCCTCATGACCCATTTTAAATCTTTCCCCTCTCACCTTAAACCTACACCCTCTAGTTTTGGACTGCACTATCCTGAGAAAAAGATCTTGGCTATTCACCCTATCCATGCCCCTCATCATTTTACAAACCTCTATAAGGTCACCCCTCAGCCTTCCAGGGAAAATAGCCCCAGCCTATTCAGCTTCTCTCCATAGCTCAAATCTTCCAGTCCCAGCAATGTCCTAGTGCTGAAAAGATTTACACTCTCAAGTTCAAAAATATCCTTCCTATAGAAGGGCGACCAGAATTGTTTGCAGAATTCTAAAAGTGGCCTCAGCTACAACATGACGTCCCAACTCATACACCAAACATTCGGATCAATGAAGGCAGGCTTGCCAAACACCTTCTTCAGCAACCAGTCCACCTGCAACTCCACTTTCAAGGAACTATGCACCTGCACTCCTAGGTCTCTTTGTTTAGCAGCACACCCCAAGGCCCTACCATTAACTGCATATTAGATTAGATTAGATTAGATTACTTACAGTATGGAAACAGGCCCTTCAGTCCAACAAGTACACACAGACCCGCCAAAGCGTAACCCACCCAGACCCATTTCCCTACATTTACCCCTTCATCTAACACTACGGACAATTTAGCACGGCCAATTCACCTAACCTGCACATTTTTGGACTGTGGGAGGAAACCGGAGCACCCGGAGGAAACCCACGCAGACATGGGAAGAATATCAAACTCCACACAGAGAGTCGCCTGAGGTGGGAATTGAACCCAGGTCTCTGGCGCTGTGAGGCAGTAATGCTAACCACTGTGCCACCATGCCGCCCACTGGTATACATCTTGCCCTGGTTTGCCTTACCAAAATGCAACACCTTACATCTATCCAAATTGAACTCCATCTGCCAAACTACTAGAACATCAAAGTGTTATCATCATCAACTCTTTCTGCAACTTCAAATGCCTCCAGCAAATTAGTTAAACATGATTTCCCATTTAGAAATTAGTGCTAACTCTCGCTAATCAATCCAACTTTCTCCATGTGACTATGAATTCCATCCTAAATAATTGATTGTGGAGAAATTTCTTCCAACAAAGTTAAACTAACTGGTCTGTAATTGTTGGGATTATTCCCACAACCTTTCTTGAAAAACGGATGTAATGTTTGTAATTCTCCAATCTTCTGTCACCTTTCGAGTCCAGGGAAGACTGAAAGAATATACCCAGTACCCCTGCAATCTCTGTCCTAATTTTCTTCCAAATCGTCAAATGCTAACAATCTATTCAAGAAGTCTATCTTATTCATTTTGATCCCTTCCAGTGATGCAGAGTGCTACCCTGTCACCATGGCCTTGACAGTATCCTCCTCTTTTGTAAAGATAGATGCAAAGCATTCATTTATCAGCTGTCATACTCCCTGCCTCCATGTGCAAATCCCTTATTGGATTCTGATTGGCCATGCTTCTCCTTTATCTGCCCTCTTACGGTTTGCCTGCCGACAGAAAAATTGGATTTCCCTTTGTGTTAGCTGCTCTCCTTTCTTCATCGCTCCTTTGCTTCTCAGATTTGGTGATTCACCTCCCTCCTAAATCTTCAGTATTCCTGGTGATGCACCATTGTATTTTCTGCCATAAAGCACATTTTTTCTTTTTAATGTTAAGTTATACCTCTTTCATCATCCGGGGAATTAGAAAGTCCATATGCCCGACAAGCTCAGTTGTGCACAAGCCTCTGACTTTCAAGGTTATGGGTTCAAATACCATTGTGAGTGCCATTGTTTGCTACTATGCCAGGCCATTCACAATGTCACTGGGTTAATAAGCTGGAGGTAATAATTCTTGTGGCACTATGGTAGTCCTTGCCTCTGGGCCAGAAGATTCAGGTTCAAATCTCACTTGCACTGGGGATGTCCCAAATCATGTTCAAATAGGTTCATTCAAAATGTTTACACTGACGTTAAAGACTTGTGAACAGTGACAATAGTCATGCCCCGTGCCATGGGAAAGATGTCATTCAATTAGAGAGAGTGTGCCGAAAAGATTTACGAGAATGTCTAAGGGTTTGAGTTATAAGGAGAGCTTAGATAAACTGGGACTTTTATCCCTGGTGCAAAGGAGATTGGAAGGTGACTTTATAGAGGTTTGTAGATAAGGTGACTAACAAAGTTCTTTTCCCCAGAGTAGGAGAGTTCAAAACGAGAGTGCATATATTTAAGAGGAAAGGAGAAACATTTAAAAGGGACCTTACAGCAACTTTTTCACACGGAAGGGTGAGTATATGAATGAATTGCATGAGGAAATGGTAGATTCAGGAGCAGTTACAACATTTAAAAGACATTTGGACAGGTACATGAATGAGAAAGATGTGGAGGGATATGGACCAAACGCAGACAAATGGGACTCGTTTAATTCTGGGAAACCAAGTCGACATGGACAAGATGGACTGAAGGGTCTGTTTCCATGCTGTCTGACTCTCTGACTCTAAGGGGCTCTTGTGATGTCATGGCAATCTCGCTGTCTCTGGGTCAGAAGACCTCAGTTCATGTTACCTGCTTCAGAAATATGTCATAATATGCCTGCACAAGTTAATTTTTAATAAAGCCTCATAACATGGGCTAGCTCTGGAAAAATCCAAGGACAAAATCTTGCTGTAAAAATGGTAGTTGCACCAGACTATGTGGTCCACATAAGATTTCATGAGATTTAATGTAAATATACCACTTATTTTCCTTCAAAATTACCTCACTGAAATAGAAGATCAGGTCCCTATTATTTGTAGGACACTTGTGTGCAAACCGGTTGCCACATTTCCCACATCCTAATTTCAAAAACACTCCATTGGCTGTAAAAGTGCTTTATAACATCCTGTGGTCCAGCTACACAAATGGAAGGCTTCTTTTTCCCTTTCTTTTCCAAAGAGCTATCAGATACCAATAGTGAATCTGCTACTGCCTTTGCTGTTTGAGTTCAAGCATCTCTGGACAACACAATGTGTCTAAGAAAAATGAACAAACAGTGAAATTCACAACTGACCTTGGAGGAACCGGTGTGGGAGAGCTCACAGCACAGGAGCAGCAGCGAAGTGCATTTTTTTTTTTAAAAGTGTAACCTTGATTTTCTTTTATAAATCTACAATACAGTGGGTTCTTTTTGATTATATGTTGTACTCAGATCTGTTTCTTGATTAAATTTTAAAAATATAAAACATAGGTTCCAAGTTAGCCTGGCGTAGTGTTTTTTTTAAGAGCAGTAAGGTGATGCTACTCTCTGGGTCTGTAGACTGTTAAGGTACAAAGATAGCCTTTAGTAGAGTGATGTGCTCTTCTGTTGGATGTTGAACAGAGTTTCCAGGTTACTTATGATTATATCTGCAGGACATGTGCTTGGTTGCGAATCCTGTTAGATCGCATGGATCAGCTGAAGCAGCAGTTAGAGGCAACGAGAAATTTACAGGAGCTAGGGAATACGATGGATAGCAGTCATAGGAAGGGGGAGAAACCACAGATACAGTGAGGTGAATGGGTTACCTCCAGGAAAGGTAGGAGAGGAAAGCAGGTAGTGCAGGAGTCTCCCTGTGGCCAGCCCCACCTCAAACAAATATGCCGTTTTGAAAACGAACATGGTGATGTAGCACAATTGGCAAGTTTCTGGTACCAAGACTGGCTCTAATGTAACGAGGGATACATCAAGTTTCAAGTAATCCGATTGTGATAGGGGACTCTTCAGTCAGAGGCACAGACATACATTTCTGCGGCCAACAAGAAGAAATCAGAATGGTGCGTTGCCTCCCTGGTGCCAGGATCAAGGATATCTCAGAGACAGTGCAGAATATGCTCAAATGGGAGAGGGACCAGTAGGAGGCCATCGTACACAGTGGAACTAATGATATAGGAAGGGAAAAGGACGAGTTACTGAAAGGAAAATTTAGGAAGTTAGGCTGGGAATTTAAAAAGGAAATCCTCAAGAGTAGTAATATCTGGATTACTACCAGTGCCACGAGCTAGTGAGGGTAGGAATACAAGGACAGAGCAGATGAATGCATGGCTGAGGAACTGGTGCAGGGGAGAAGGATTCACATTTTTGGATCGTTGGACTCTCTTCTGGAGTAGAAGTAACCTGTATAAGAAGAACAGACTGCACCTGAATTCCAAGGGGACCAATATACTGGTGAGGAGATTTGCTAGAGCTGCTCTGGAGGATTTAAACAAAGAAGAGTGGTGGCAAGGGGGTGGAGGGTTTGGTTTTGGTGGTACACAGGGCGGCATGGTGGCACAGTGGTTAGCACTACTGCCTCACAGCGCCAGAGACCTGGGTTCAATTCCCGCCTCAGGCAACTGACTGTGTGGAGTTTGCACATTCTCCCTGTGTCTGCGTGGGTTTCCTCCGGGTGCTCCGGTTTCTTCCCACAGTCCAAAGATGTGCGGGTCAGGTGAATTGGCCATGCTAAATTGCCCGTAGTGTTAGGTAAGGGGCAAATGTAGGGGAATGGGTGGGTTGCGCTTTGGCGGGTCGGTGTGGACTTGTTGGGCCGAAGGGCCTGTTTCCACACTGTAAGTAATCTAATCTAATAAAAAAAATCTAATAATGTGGAAAGACATCAATCTGAGACTGGTACAGCTTGGAAAAGGAGGAAGTCAAACACTCAGGACAGGCAGGGATAAAGCAGAAAACAAGGTAGGACTGATAAATTAAACTGCACTTATTTCAATGCAAGAAACCTAACATTGAAGGCAGATGAATTCAGGGCATAGTTCGGAACATGGGACTCGGATATGATAGCAATTAAAGAGACGTGGCTCAGGGATGGATAGGACTGTTCCAGGATACAAATGCTATGAAAGGATGGGGAGCGAGGGCAAGACAGGAGGGGAAGTGGTGTTTTTGATTAGGGATAACATTATGGCTATACTTGGGAAGGATATTCCTGGGAATACATCCAGGGACATTATTAGGTTGGAACTGAGAAACGAAAGGGATGGACACCTTACTGGGATTGTACTATAGATTCCCCTCCCCAATAATCAGTGGGAAATTGAGAAACAAATTTGTAAGGAGATCTCAGTTACCTGTAACAATAATAGGGTGGTTATGGTAGAGGATTTTAACTGTCCAAACTTTGATCAGGACTGCCATTGTGTTAAGGGTTTAGCTGGAGAGGAATTTGTTAAGTGGGTACATGAAAATATTCTGACTCAGTATGTGGATGTACCTACTGGAGAAGGTGCAAAACTTGACTTACTCTTGGGAAAACAAGGCAGGGCAGGTGGCTGAGGTGTCAGTGGGAGAGCTGATTAGGGATAGTCAACATGGTTTTGTGCATGCGATATCATGTCTCACTAACATGAATTCTTCTTAACAGATACTTTTTTTAAAAAGTAACGAAGAGGATGACGAGGGCAGAGTGGTGGATCTAAGTGGACTTCAGTAAAGCATTCTACAAGGTTCCTCAAGGTAGAGTGGTTAGCAAGGTTAGGTCACATGGAATGGAGGGAGAACTAGCCTTTTGGATGCAGTACTGGCTTGAAGTTAGAAGGTAGAAGGTGATGATGGAGGACTGCTTATCAGATTGAAGGGCCTGTGACCAGCGGTGTGCCACAAGGATCAGTGCTGGATCCACCAACTGATTTGGATGTGAACATAGGAAAGATGGTTAGTAAGTTTGCAGATGACACCAAAATTGGAGGTGTAATGGACAGCACAGAAAGTTACCTCAGTACAATGAGATCTTGATCAGATGGTCCAATAGGCTGAGGAATGGCAGTTGGAATTTAATCTCGATAAATATGACATGCTGAATTTTGGAAAGGCAAATCAGTTCAGGACTTATACACTTAATGGTAAGATCCTGAGAAGTGTTGCTGAATAAAAAGACCCTGGAGTACAGGTTCATAGTTCCTTCCTTCAAAGTGGAGTCACAGGCAAACAGGATTGTGAAGGCACCGTGTGGTATACTTTCCTTTACCGGTCAGTGCATTGAGCATAGGATTTAGGAGGTCACGTTGCAGCTGTACAGGACATTGGGTAGGCCACTTTTCGAATACTGTGTGCAATTCTGGTCTTCATCCTATAGTAAGGATGTTGCTAAACTTGAAAGGGTTCAGTAAAGATTTACAAGGACATTGTCAGGGCTGAAGGGTTTCCGCTATAGGAAGAGCTGAACAGGCTGGGGCTGTTCTCCCTGGAATGTTGGAGGCTAAGGGGTGACCTTATAGAGGTATGTAAGATCATAATGGGCATGGATATGGTACATAGAAAATGTCTTTTCCCTGGGGCGGGGGAGTCCAAAACTAAAGGGCATAGGTTTAGGGTGACGGGGAAAGATTAAAAGGGACCTAAGGGGCAACGTTTTCGTGCAGAGGGTGATGCGTGTATGGAATGAGCTGCCAGAGGATGTGATGGAGGCTAGTATAATTACGACATTTAAAAGGCATCTGGAAGGATATATATCTGTAAATAGGAAGCGTTTAAGAGGGATGTGGTCCTAGTGCTAGCAAATGGAACTGGATTGATTTGGGATAACTAGTCAGCATGGACAAGATAGACCAAAAGTTCTGTTTCCATGCTGTGCATCTCTATGACTATCATGAATTTGCAAACACAAGATATAGAAACCTCAGAGAAAAAAATAAAGTGATAAACGTTCCTTTTCATCTACTAATTCCCTTGTCCTTGGGCTGCCATCCAAATACTAGCTAAACATGCCAGTCACATGAGATGAAATTTTGAATGAAGTAGCATTAACAGTCTTATAAATTGCTCAACATCACCATTATTGTACTGTGTGATGAGGCACATAAGTTTAAGAGTTACAAGAAGCAATCACTTGTTCTCCACATGATGACACTTAAAAAAAGATAGAAGGTTTCAGTGTATGATAACAACTTGCACTTACAGTGTCTTTAGTGTGGAGAATGTCCCAAACTACTTCACGGAAGCATAATCAGACAACAATTCATTCTCACTAGATCAAAATCTTAGAGCTCCTCACCTAACAGGAGCACCTCCACCATACAGATTGCAGCAGTTCATGATGGTCCAACACCAGCTCCTGAAAGTGACTCAATATGGGCAATAAATGCCTGTCTTGTCTGCAAAAGCTGCATCTCAAGAATGAATACATAATTTTCAAATTGGTTCCATTGAGCTCAGTGTATTTACCACTGAAGAGTAATTTACTTGTTCTGGTACACAAACATGGCAATACCCAGCTGAAGGCATTTAATATTTAAAATCTCAATTTCTCAATCACTGCAGTCACAGTTAAATTGGTACAGACTTGTCTTGAAATGCAGCATCAAATTGTTTCAGCAATCAGTCAACAAAATGTGGGTTATATAATGTTCGTCTGACTATTTTTTTTAAGTCTTGCCTGCAATTTCAAACCCTTCTAGTTCAGCCCACTTAGATTCATTAACAGCCAAGCCTGGCTTTGTGCATCTGTCAAACTAGCATCTTAATTTGCACCAGAATCGCCTGTGCAAATGGGCCAACCTACCGCTGAAATTGGAAATACAGCAGACAAATAAAATGCAGCCTCATGCAGCTCACTGAAGCCAAACCTCCTAACTGGCTTGCAATCAGGGGCAAAGCATAGAGACACAATTTGGATATGGATTCCCCGAGCAAGTGAAAATGCAGTTCCACTTAAAGTCAGCATGAATAGTATCAACCACCAGTTAGCAAAGTAGCAAAAGCTTAAGACCAGATAACACTTATAAAATTTACATTGATATAGTGCCTTGGAATTGTGAAAAAAAACAACCCTTGGTGCTTCACAGGACTATAATTAGATACGTAATCAAAAAGCTTACACTAAACCACATGAAGAGATATCAGGATAAATGATCAAAAAGAGGTTATAAGGCCATGAAAAATGAACTGGAATGAGAATTCTATTATTAAGGCATTGATGGGTCAACAGCTAACACAGCTCAGTGAACACAGAGATAATGGTGAACAGTGCTTAGGATGAGTTAGAAAATGGATGGCAAGATGAACTCAAGTTTAGGGCGGGAGTAAGGTGCAAAAACTGACAGGAGGGAATTAAAAATGATTAGCTATTTGCACAGCTAAATTCTAGGAAATAGTTGTTCCTAATTTCAATAGGTACCTCTACAGTCATTTACTTGCAACTTTTAGCACCATTCAAATCCTTCCTCAACACGATATATAATGAGTGACCTTTACAGCTCCAAACAATTTTGAAGACGTTATTAACATCCAGTTAATTCTTCCAAATAGTAAAAGCACTTGTCCAGAAATTGAACTCGGGTCATGAAGCAGAATGAATTTCATTTAACTCTAATAAATCAGTAAAATCTTTCCTCAAAAATTCTGTTTATCTAATAGGAAAGAAAGGTTCTATGTCCACTTCCAGCTGGACTCATTGGATTGAGAGTATGAAGGCCAATTATGGTTGCTATTACGGTAGGGATCAGCTCATTGTACAGAGAGCAGGACCCAGGTTCAATCTCATCAGAAAGCCCAGCAACATTCTCAAAGGGCTCACACATTATCTTGCCCAAGGTTCATTGATCATGAGAGAATTTCCCAAGAACTTAAAACAATGCATTTGTTAAACAATCTCTACAGCATTTTAAATCTTAAAACTACCTTCAAAGCCAGATTTGAAAAGATTCCAACAGATTCACAACTATAACACAGCATTGCTACAACTATACAAAATCACTTGCCCGTGGTTACTGCAATCATTCACTTTTCCATTTAAAGTATTTTATTCTTTCTGAATGTTGCAACATTGTTGCTTGTGGAGTCCTGCTGTGCATAAATCAGCTATCACATTTCCTACACTGCTGAAAGTAGGACATGGTTTTATGAGTTTATTAGGATGTCTTAAGCTATTAAAAAGGTGTTACATAAATTCAAATCTTTCTTTCAACTTCTGATTTGCAAAGCCTAAATTAACATCGACGGTGCTTTGATGGCCCAAGTTAACCCTCATGACAAACATCGATAAGTAGGTAAATTTACCATTTGACACACAAATTTTCACTTGGAAAATGATGACATATCCTACAATGGACTTCCAATTTTCTGAGGCTTAGGATGAAATCAAGAAAATGACCAACTATTCCACTAATAACCATAATCAGTGATTTTTGGGGATTTGTAGAAAAGCATTATTAATATGACCAGATGTTCCAGGGTTTTATCCATTCTAGGGTCTATCTCTTCAATTCATTGTTTTTTCATATCCATCAATAATATGCCTTTTTATAGCACTTTTAAACTAGTAAAGCATCTCAAGACCTTCACAGAAGCATTAGCCAAACCACATAGATGTAAAGGCAGGTGAAGTAGATTTGATGAATCATCTTGAGAGAGAGAGCGAGAGAGAGCGCAAAAGAAGATGCAGAGTAGTTGAGGTCCTAAACTCTGGAATTCCATCCATTCAACTGAAGTCAAGGCCATCAATTGTGAGCAATGGAAATCAGGAATGCTCAAGAAGCAAAGATTAGAGGAATGCAGACATCATGGAAGGATGAAGAGCTGGAAAAGATGAAGACAGATGGATTAAGGCTAAGAAGAAAATTAAAACAAAGAACAAGCATTTTAAAATTATGGCTTTACTACATATTACATGTCCTACAAAATAGATTGTGTCACGGACAGTAAAGAATATTATCGCAGAGTACAACAATACCATGATCCAATGGGCCAATGGACCGAGTAGCAGATGGACTTGAAGTTAGAGAAATGTGAGATGTTGCATTTTGGTAAGGCAAACCAGAGCAGGACTTATATACTTAATGGTAGGGCCGTGGATATCTTGCAAACAAAGAGACTTAAAGGGATGCAGCTGCATAGTTCCTTAAAAGTGAATTTGCAGACAGATGGTGGAGAAAGCATTTGATATATTTTCCTTTACTAGTCAGAATATTGACTAGGAGTTGGGATGTCATGTTACGGCTGTACAGGACATTGATGTGCCCACATTTACAGTACTGAGTACAATTCTGGTCGCCTTTCAATAGGAAGGATGTTGTTAAACTTGAGAGGGTGTAGAAAAAATTTAGTTGTTCCAGAAACTGGAGGGTTTGAGCTACAGGGAGACACTGAATAGGCTGGAACAGTTTTCTATGGAGCTATGAAGGTAAAGGGGTGACTTTATAGAGATTTATAAATCATGATGGGCATAGATGGGGTGAGTAGTCAAGGTCTTTTTCCTCGGGTTGAGGAGTCCAAATCTGGCATAGGTTTATGGTGAATGGGGAAAAATTTAAAAAGGACTTGATAGTGGCGCATATACAGATCAAGATGCCAGAGGAAGTGGTGGAGGCTGGTATAATTACAAGATTTAAAAAGCACTAGATAGACAGATGAATAGGAAGGGCTTGGGGATATGGGCCAAATGCTGGCAAATGGGACTAGGTTAGATGGAATGACTGGTTGGTATGGATGAGTTGGACCAAAGAGTCTGTTTCTATGTTGTATGACTATATTCTCTATATTCTTTTCCATATCCTGGAAATTGCCTCATATTCCCTAAATCAGCAATATTGGTTTTGTAAGCAAAATGAACAACATGGGATAGCTTATGTAATTTTTTTCCCCCTGAGGTCCAAAGTCTCTGCTGTAACCTTCATGAAAAAAATCAATTACAGTTATGAAAGTAATGTTGTAAAATAGATAATAATCAATTGTGTATATGTATATACTACTGTAATTGAGAAAGGACTTGAATAAAAATAAAAATTGTTGTGTTGCTTGGTTTTTACAAACAAATCATATACTACAAAATTCAAATATTTGGGAAAAATAGGTGTTGTAAAGGACAAAGCTCGTTGAAAAAAGTATTGCATAATGGAGAAAGGTTTCAATAGCATCTTTCACACCCTCAATGTCACTAAGTACATGACATTGAAGTGTAGCCATTGTTGCACTATATGAAACGCAACAGCAAATGTACATACAATAGTGAGATTCAACAAACAGTAGTGAGATCAATGACTAAATATTCTGTTTCTGTTGTTGGTCAAGGGATAAATGTTGATCCAAGATGGCAGAAATATTTCCCCTATTTTTCTTGAAAACACTATCATGGGCTTCTTGATGTCCTCTTCAGACAGGACGGACAGAGCTGCAGCTGAACACTTCCTCCAAAAGATGTCATCTCATACAACGCAACCTTCCCTCAGTGCCACACCATAAAATCAGCCAAAGTTTTGAGGTCAAACCTCTGGGTTGGACTTGGGCCCAATCCTTCTCACTCAGAGCCAAGAATGCTGCCACTCAGTTAGAAGTGAAGTTAGTAACGTTTTAAAACCAAGATAAGACATCACCCCTTTGGTTTTATATCCATTTAAGGAATCATCTGTTGCCAAATCTAAAACCATTAGGTGAAGGAATACCTGATTTAAAAAAACAGAATTAAAATCAACCTGTCCAAAGAGGTCTGGCACAAGTGGGACTTGAACCCAGGCCTCTTTGCTCAAAGGTAGGTACATTACCACTGCACAAGAATGCCTGATAATGTTTACTCAAAATCCTGTCAGTAGCCATGGAGCAAAACAAATTACACTGAATACTCTACCTTTTCTCTGATGACAACATCAATTTGGATCTTAATCTTCATCGGATGTAAAAGCAAACGTGGAACAAGTGCATTCCTTAAAGGCACTGGATTGTCCAGTTAACATTTTTAAAAATTCCAAACAAACCAAAAACAGACATATTCCACGCAGGTCAAGGACCTAAGAAGTGCATGCTTAAAAAGTCTCACAACCTCCAACTATAAATGTTTACATTTTGAATGAGTTCGTCCAATTATTTTTAAGCAGCATTGACAGAACGGTACCAGGATGCAAGTCTGTCGGAATATGGGATGAACGGATAGCTTTTGGAAATTTAAAAAGGAGACCTATCACCTTTGGAAGTTAGACTATGGAAAAAGTTTACATTCTCTACAATAAGTCAATGCACTTAGGAGGAGGGAGGAAGGAACAGAGTTTTATGCTGATAGGGTTGGAGGAGATGTCAGAGAAGGTTCAAGTACAGCATGAACCAGTTGGACCGAAAGTACTGTATTCACCCTGTAAACCTCATGCAGTATCAAGTGACTGTTGATTCTCCCTGTTCACAATTAACACTTCCAGCGGTGTTGGAGGGTGTGCTGTCACCAGATAAAACATTGTCTCTCCCCTGGTTTATTTCCGTTGGGGGGGGGGGGGAGAAAATAGGTGCTGGTTATGTTTTAGGTGAGTGGGCAGAGGAGAGAACACGGGGTGGATGTGGATCATCTGCTTACCTTGGCGGTGTTTTTGCAATACCTCTGCACGGCCTGGCGGATGAGTTGCTGGACGGTCAGTGTCCCGTCTCCACAGGGGACGACAATCCCGGTGCGGCCGAACTGTACTGTCACCTTCATGATGGTGCGGGTGGCGGGAAGGGGAGGAGGCTGAGGCGGCCCGCGAGGTGCAGGTGAGCACAGGTGAGGCGGTCCGCACGAGCAGCAGCAGCAGCACACCTGAGCGCGAGAGATAGACACAAGACTAGTGCTGGCCCCGGGCTGCTCCCTGATTAACAATTATGTCCTCCGCATAGTCACCATCTCCAGCCACGGGGAGACAGGTGTAAGAAGCGCAAACAGCGTATCTTGTTTCTTTGGAATAAAGGTGAAAATGAAGCCCTCAGTGGATTTCCATCACGACTCCCACATTTGCTTCCAGAAAATACACCAAATGTGCAATTTTCCACTTAAAATCAATGGAGTTTCGTCTTTTTTTTTGAATTGCTCCCTTTCCCTTTAGAGTTGCTCCTTGTTTATGAACGTGACTGTGTTTTCCTCCACCCCACCCTACGTGCTACAGGTGAGCGCCCTAGAGACTGTCCCAGCTCATTCCAGTCTCGAACCCCTCACCCCACACACACACACACGGCCGGAAGGAAAGAGACCTTATTTCCTCCAGGTACAGTAAAGGCGGGAGACTGGTAGTGGGAATAAATTGAGTAAACTTTCTCCGGCCGGCGTCCAGATCAACGCAGCTCCGTGTCTTTGGTTGGGTTTTGTTTCTGACAGACGCTCAGTTAAGTAGCAGAGACTTGTACGTTGCTCCACCAACGCCGAAACCACCTTCCTTGTTTCTGAGTTCCCCGCTGGTGACTCCTTTTCGTTTATTTCTACTCCCCCATCGTCCTTCCTTCTCTTCCTCTCAACCAGAGTTTCCAAGTCCCAAAAGGGCGCCGGTGCTCCGAAAACCTCCCTCGCTCACCTAGGAAGAACTCGACACGAAGTTTGACTTCCCACCGCCTCCGCCGAGATACTTTGACCAAACTTTTCCCTTCTCCGCCACCGCTGCTACGAGGGACCAGGCCTCGATCGATCTCTCTCTCTCTCTTTGCGCTCTGAGGTTAACCCTCTCCTCACCAGAGCTCACCCTAACTAACCAAACCACAAACGCTGCTCGAAACACTCGCGTTCTGCTAAATCGAAGGATTGACACTCCAGTTACGAAAAAGTGCTGAAAATGCAAAATGTGGCTGAGACTATGAAATGTGCGTTTATTTTAAAATTCAGTGTAGGTGTTGAGCATCGTTAAAGGGGCATATTGAATTGAATTGAATTTATTGTCACGTACTGAGGTACAGTGAAAATCTTTGTCTAGCGAGCAATACAGGTGGATCAAATAGTTAAGTAGCATACATAAGTGAATAATAAGTAAAGGTAAAAACAAAAACATAGGTACAAGTGAATGTTAAGTTTTTATGAGTCCATTCAGTACTCTTAACAACAGTAGGGTAGAAACTGTTTCGAAACCGACTGGTGTGTGTGTTCAGGCTTCTGTACCTTCTCCCCGATGGTAGAGGTTGTAGAAAAATATTGCCAGGGTGGAATGGGTCTTTGAGAATGCTGGCGGCCTTTCCTTGACAGCGGGCCTGGTAGATGGATTCTATAGATAGGAGGATGGCCTTTGTGATTGTCTGGGCAGAATTCACCACTCTCTGTGACCATCTCCAATCTTGAGTGGTCCAGTTGCCATACCAGCTTGTTGTGGATGACCATTCCCAGGAGCTTGACACTCTCCACTCATTCCACTTCTGTGGTGTTAATGTGTACAAGTAACATCCCACCGAAAGTCAATAATGAGTTCCTTGGTTTTGCTGGCATTGAGAGCTCGGTTGTTCTCAGTGCACCATTTTTCCAGGTCTTTCACCTCCCGTCTGTAGTCTGTTTCATTGCCATCTGAGATTTGATGGTGTCATCAGCGAACTTGTAAATGACACGAGTCTGGTATTTAGCGATCTGTCATGGGTGTACAGTGAGTACAGTAGAGGGCTGAGTATGCAACCCTGGAGAGTTCCAGTGTTGAGTGTTCGTGAGGATGAAATATTGTTCCCAATATTACCTGATTGTGGCCTGTGGGTCAGGAAACTAAGGATTCAGTTGCAGAGAGTGGCGTTTAGTCCGAGATCACTAAGTTTAGTAATCAGTCTCGAGGGGATAATAGTGTTGACTACAGTTCAGCCTTCAGTGAGTAGGATTTTTACGTAGCTGTTCTTGGTGTCAAGATGTTCTTGGGAGGGGTGAAGAGTAAGTGATATGGCATCTGACATGGATCTGTTGGTCCGGGAGGCAAATTGGAGTGGGTCAAGAGTTGTGGGGAGGCTGCACTTGATTAATGCCATGATCAGCCTTTCAAAGCACTTCATGACCACCGAAGTTAGGGTGGTAGTCATTGAGACATGCTGCATGAGCCACCTTAAGCACAGGGATGATGTTGGCCCTCTTGAAACAGGGCAGGGACAGTGACGTGCTGCAGAGAGAGGTTGGGGATGCCCAAGATCTGCCAGTTGATCTGCACATGCTCTGAATGCATGGCCTAGCATTCCGTCTGATCCCATTGCTTTCCTTGGATTTACGTGAAGGAAAACTGATCTGACTGCTGATGCAGTGACTGTTGGGATAGGTTGGTCAAGACTTGTCAGAATAGGTATTACCTCTCTGCCGAAATTCTGCTCAAAGCGAGCATAGAAGGCATTGAGATAATCTGGGAGGGATGTGTCATCGCCAGCTATCTTGCACTGTCTCTTTTTAGAACCTGTGATGTCATTCAGGATTAGTCAACCTTTGGTTCTTTTGTGACTTTTTTTTTGTTTTAGATTATGATCGGAAATGTGTGCAGCCTTAAAGGAAGAAAATTTTCCAATAACTTCTGAAGGCAGAAAGAACGCTCAGTAGAACTAAATGAATCTCTCTTCAAATAGCTAGTTAGACTCTGTGGGTTGGAGGGTCTTTCTCTTATACTTAATATAAAAAGCATCTGGAGATGATTGTAAAGCAGAAATCTGATCAAACATTTAAACAACGGTATGGGACATCACTTCAAAATTGAGTTTCTCTCGAATCCCTCCAAGGAATATTTCATTTTCTTTCACCCCTTTTGTAATAAAGAAGCAGTGTTCTTCCCCACCAATCTGCAACAGATTGAATTCCTGTAATTTTACTATAAGCATGTTCTATAGCAACACAGGAATGGATGGGTGAGTGAGTGAGAGTGACGCATTAAAAATAATCAGACTGCAGGGATTGAGGTGGGAATAAAATACGTGAATTGAATTTGTTAATTATCTGTTTGAGAAGATTGCATTAAATCTTACAAATACCTTGTTCTGTGAAAAACACCTATTGTATGTCTGGGTGGTGGGGGTGTGGGGAGGAGGGAGGAGAAGAGTGTGAGGGCCAAAGGTGCAGGAGATAAATCTGATACAGCCGAGGGTCCTGTGAACCACTGTAGTGGAGAATCCTCAATTGAGGAAGAAAGTGAAATTTTTGGAAGACGCCTTGTCAAAATTGGCATCATTCCAACAGATCAGTTGGAGATGGAGGGACTGGGAGAGTGGAATAAAGTCTTTACAGGGAGCAAGGTTTGAGGATGTATAGTCAAAGTTGGTGGGTTTTTAGTGAATATTTGGGGGCCAGTCTCTCCCCAGCAACAGAAACAGAGGGAGGGTAGGAGGCGGAAATTGGAAGCAAAATACACAAACTTTTCCAGTTCCAGACAAGAGAGCAAATAATGTCATCGACATACTGGAGAAAGAATTGTTGCTGGGAGCCAGAATAGGAATGGAATGAGGAATACTGTGTAACCCATAAAGAGACAGTCATAACTAGGGCCCATGCGGGTAACCCATGGCCACCCCTTTCGACCTGAAGAAAGTGTAAAGATTCAAAGGAGAAGCTGTTTAACACAAGGACGAGCTCAGCCAGTTGGATGGGGTTGGTACAGGGCATTTTTCTAGGAAGAAGCAGAGAGCCCTGAGACCAGCCTGAGGGGGGAACAGATGTGTAAAGAGATTGCACGTGCATTGTAAAGAGGAGGCAGCTGGAGCCTGTGAATTGGAAATTCTGAAACTGATGTAAAGCATCAGAGGAATTGTGGATGTAAATGGGAAGGGACTGGTGGGGGGGGAAGGGGTGGACGGAAATGTCAACGTAGGAGGAGGTGAGCTGTGTGGGTAGGAGCACACAGAAATTATGCGTCTGTTCAGACAATCAGTTTGTGGACTTTGGGAAGGATGTAGAAGTCAGTAGTGAGAGGTTGGGGGATTCTGAGCTTGGAGGTAGTTGTGGGGGTGGAGGAGGAGATCTCCAGACAAAAAGAGATTAGTGACCTTTGTGAACACAATAGTCTGATGTTCATTGGTGGGGTCCGGAGGAGGAGGAGGAGGAATCTGAAGCAGACACTAAGCCTCCATAATGTCTAGGTCAAAATGCCAAACAACAACAACAGCACCACCCTTGTTGGCAGGCTTGTTTACAAAGTCAGGGTTGGAGTCTGATTTTTTTTCATTCACGTGCAGTGTTTCTGTCCTACTTTGCATTTATAGAGTACTTGTTTTGATCTTGGGATGCTCCAAAGCACTTTGCAGCCAATGGAGTACTTTTTAGAGGTGCTATCTCTGTTGTAGCTTAAGAGGTGTTGGAGCCAATATGTAAACTGCAAGATCCCTCAATAACTTATAAGATCATGAACAACATGATTTCTTTCTCTGATGTTGGTGAGGGGTAAATGTTGGCCAGGACAATGGATATAACAGAATAGTAGAATAGACCTGCTTTAGAGTACAGGTCCTTGAGCAAAGACAGACGACTCATACCTTGCTGCAAGCAATTTTTCTTGCTTGTGTTGAAGTGGTGAGTATGAGCAGGATATTCAATAATATGGGCATCGCTGTGAGAATGTCCCACTGCAGAGACCTGAGTGCAGTATCTAAGCTCCAGTAATGAGGGACTGCCGCACAGTCAGGTCTCTTCCAATTGAGACATTAAACTATGACTTTACCTGTCATCTCAGAGTCTTTAAAATTAGATTTCATAGCAGTTTCAAAGACTAACAACACAGCATCCTGGCCTATATTAACACCAACACAAACGCCACCAAAAGATTATTTGGGTCATTATAATTTTGCACTTTGTGGCACTTAGCTGTGCACAAATTGACAATTGTGGTTTTCCACATAAAGGACTACGCTTTAAGTGCATTTACGAATATTTTGAATTTGGAGCAGGAGGTGGCCACTTGGTTTCTAGAGCCTGTTCAGCCTTTTTATAGGATCATGGCTGATTTGATTGTGGTCTTAACTTTACTTTCCATTTAATGCCCTATGGCATTTGATTTCCCCTGTCAGTCAAGGATCTATCTAATTCAGCCTTGAAAATATTCAAAACCCTGCCTTTACTGTTCTCTAGGGAAGTGCATTTCACAGAATAAAACAGACGAAAAAATACTCCTCATCTGCTTTAAATACGAGCACTCTTATTTTTCAACCATGTCCCCGAGTTCCAGTCTGTCCTGTAGGGAGAAATAATCTCGCCACATTCACCCAAGTCCTCTCAGGATCCTGATTACTTAGAAAATTGAGAGGTGATCTTATTATAAGCCCCAACCTTTCCTCATAAAAGAACTTAAGAGGAGGTGGTATAATAGTGATAAATTCGCTGGACTAGTGATCCTGGAAGCACATGCTGTTGTTCTGGGGAAAAAGGGTTTGAATCCCAGCATGGGTGATGGTGAAACTTTAATTCAATAAAAAGCTGGAATTAAATGAAAGCTAGTCTAATGATGACCATGTTACAAGCCACCTGGTTCACTAATATTGTTTGGGGAAGGACAGCGACCATCTTTACCCTGGTGTGGCGGCCTACATGTGACTCTATACACACACAGCAATGTGGTTGACTATTTACTGCCTTCAGGGCAATCAGTGGGCAATAAATGTTGGCCTAGTTAGTGATACCTATATGCCATGAATGAGTTAAAAATAAATCATCCCAGGAATCAATTGAGTGAAACGTTTAATTGGAAGCAAAGCACTCTGGGATGTCCTCAGGTGAGGAAAAGGTACTGTACAAGTGATAATTATTTTTCTCTGTTCCAGTCCACACTGTTCATTCACCCCTGAGCCATTTTCATGCCACATTGGAAAGAATAGCTTTCTGTACAAAGCCAAATGTCGTAGCTCAGTGTAGTCCTTGCATGATGATATTCATGATAAACATTTGGAGAATGGTAATTAAAGATTTTATTTCTTCCTGATAATTTTGTGAATTTAAAATCTTCTTTAGACTCAAACAGAGTGAGTTAACCAGCCTACAGTTCTGTGCAATCTCATGATTCTTGAAAGAGTTGATTCTGTGTTCATTTCAGCTGCATGTACTGATAACATTACAGAACACATTAGAAGCTTTCAATCACTGTTTTTCAGTATAGTACACATTTTCAAAGAATTTTGACTTAACATCTCCCCTGCCTCAGCTTGTCAACAGCTTAAGCCCTCATACATGCTTCTGTCACCTGTAGGCTTGGCTATTCCAATGCTTTCCTGGTTGTTCCCCAACATTATTCCTTTCTAAGCTTGGAAGGCATTGAAAACTCTGCTCACTGGATCTTTACTCACATCAAGTTCCGTTCAGCATGTCTTTTATTTTTACTGACCTACATCACCTCCCTAACAAGCAGTGTCTTAAAATAAATGAATCTGCTTTCTCAAAGCCCCTCCATATCTGTAATTTCCAGCCCCATAACCGTCTGAAGTATTCTCATTCCTCTAATTCTGGCCTCCATAGCAACCCTCATTTTAATTGCCCCATCTTTGGTTGTAACATCTTCAGTTACCTGTGGAATAAATTGTGAACTACACACCTACACTTCTCCAATGCTAGCTCATTTTTCTACTTTAAAACATTCCATAAAACCTATCTCTTTGTCCAAGCTTTTGGTCAAAGACCTAATATCCTTTGTGTAGCTCAATCTCAGACTTAGTTTTATAAGTCTCCTGAGAAAGGGTTTAGGAACATTTTATTATATTAAAGGTATCATAATTTATGAACCGGCAAGCAATGTTTTTAAAAATAAGTTGTAAATTCTATTGGCCTATAGAATAACTCAAAATGAGGAAGAAGCAACATTATAAACTTTGAGACAGTTAGAAGAAAAGGGAGGAAGAACTTGCAATGTATTTATAGCTCCTTTTGTAGACTCTGACTCAGTTTTACAGGTAACTAAACACTTATAAAGTGCAATTATAATTGTTACACAAGTAAAGACAGCAGCCGGTTTGCACACTGCATGGTTCCAG
Source organism: Hemiscyllium ocellatum (assembly GCF_020745735.1). Taxonomy (NCBI): domain Eukaryota; kingdom Metazoa; phylum Chordata; class Chondrichthyes; order Orectolobiformes; family Hemiscylliidae; genus Hemiscyllium; species Hemiscyllium ocellatum. The sequence goes on along the minus strand of NC_083407.1, from coordinate 105,446,378 downwards.
AAACTGCATTGAGAAAGTGACTAGATGATCTATATCGAGCGAAATGGGCGAAGGAGTAAATGTGGCCAGGGTCAGCAACCTTCCATTACGTCTACCTGATAAAGTTTAATATCTCATGTGGAAGATAGTCATCTCTTTCAAAGCAGCAATGCCTTAAGTAGTGCATTAGCCTGTTAATGTATTATGTATTCATGGCTCTAGAATTTGAATTAAACCCACAACCTACAAATTAAAGTGACTAAATCTGAAATTGGAGTTGCATATACACTGGGTTAATATGAGCAGTACTGTTAGGTGGTGTCAAACACACAAGTGAAATATTTCCTCAACCACCACCCAACCATCCAGCAAATATTATCATAGTTTGAGAGAAGATTTGTAGCTCGGGTGCTCGTTGTTGTGGTTCTGTTCACCGAACTGGGAATTTGTGTTGCAGACATTTCATTTCCTGTCTAGGTGACATCCTCAGTGCTTGGGAGCCTCCTGTGAAGCGCTTCTGTGATCTTTCCTCCAGCATTTATAGCGATTTGTATCTGCCGCTTCTGGTTGTCAGTTCCAGCTGTCTGCTGCAGTGGCCGGTATATTGGGTCCAGGTCGATGTGTTTATTGATTGAATCTGTGGATGAATGCCATGCCTCTAGGAATTCCCTGGCTGTTCTCTGTTTGGCTTGTCCTATAATAGTAGTATTGTCCCAGTCGAATTCATGTTGCTTGTCATCTGAGTGTGTGGCTACTAAGGATAGCTGGTCGTGTCGTTTCGTGGCTAGTTGGTGTTCATGGATATGGATCGTTAGCTGTCTTCCTGTTTGTCCTATGTAGTGTTTTGTGCAGTCCTTGCATGGGATTTTGTACACTACATTGGTTTTACTCATGCTGGGTATCGGGTCCTTTGTCCTGGTGAGTTGTTGTCTGAGAATGGCTGTTGGTTCCGAACTGGCAGCCAGACTACTGTGACCGCTAGGACTCATAACAGCACACAAACCAGCAGCCACTCTCAGACAACTACTCACCAAGACGAAGGACCCGATACCCAGCATGAGCAAAATCAATGTAGTGTACAAAATCCCATGCAAGGACTGCACAAAACACTACATAGGATAAACAGGAAGACAGCTAATGATCCGCATCCATGAACACCAACTAGCCACGAAACGACACGACCAGCTATCCTTAGTAGCCACAAATTCGGATGACAGGCAATATGAGTTTGACTGGGACAATACTACTATTATAGGACAAGCCAAACAGAGAACAGCTAGGGAATTCCTAGAAGCCTGGCACTCATCCACAGATTCAATCAATAAATACATCGACCTGGACCCAATATACCGGCCACTGCAGCGGACAGCTGGAACTGACAACCAGAAGCGGCAGATACAAATCACTATAAATGCCGGAGGAAACAACACAGAAGCGCTCCACAGGAGGCTCCCAAGCACTGAGGATGTCACCTCGACAGGGGACGAAACGTCTACAACACAAATTCCCACCTCAGCGAACAGAACCACAACAAATGTTATCGTTTCTTGGCCTTTGGGGATATGCCAAACATACTGCATCTTTGGTCAACTAAATATTATCAAGTCAACTCCCCTACTTGCCACATGGTTTCCTGGTTAGCCTTTTGCACCTTTAGCTCAGTTTCAATCTCCTTAGTTCTGCCAGAGAGAAGTTTTTTTAGTCCTTATAAGCAAAGGTTTGAAATGAGGAGAAATTTATGGAAGATGTTTTCATCAAATGACCTTGTCATGATAAGGCGTAATAACTTCCTTAGATTACAAAGTGAAAAGTACCTGCCAGGGATCCTGCTACAAATCACTATTGGACATCAAAACTGGAACTACACATGTGTGCATTGGACAAAAACAATCTGAACTTTGGGCAGGTCACTGCTTAGGAGAAAGTGACATCTGCAGATGCTGGAGATCAAGAGTCGACAAATGTGGCGCTGGAAAAGCACAGCAGGTCATGCAGCATCTGAGGAGCAGGATAGTCAATGTTTCAGGCATAAACCCTTCATCAGAATATGGTCAGGTCACCGCTAACGTCAAAATGCTTCACACAATTCGTGATTGAAGCTTAAACCGAAAGAACGGTAATGTGGATGAGATAGCTGTTACTATTAAGCAACAGCTGACAAACTAGCCAAAACTTGCATTTGTCTTCTCCATCTCTGCTTGTTCTCACACGGTAATTTTTAAGATATTCAGCAACTTTTTAATTTAATGATTTTTAACATTATTCTGCAATGGGAACAACGCTCTTTTAATATATCTCTGAGGATCAAAGCCCATAGATTGTATTTAACATATTTGTAGATCTGGCAGTTTTCCCAAATTGATCTCCTGGAGATTTCTCTACTTAAGGAGATTGAAATTGAACAAAGTCAATTGACTCCAGGCCCATTGCCAAGGTTGAATTAAGAATCTCAATCAATAAACTATGTTAACTGTTATGGATTGAAGAAATTCTGGTATGTACCAAATCATATTTCTGACAGTTAATTATGTTGTTTTCCACACTTGAAGTAGCAAACCTTTGAGACCAACAAATCCTTCAGCTGTAACTGGAGACAGCGGTGAGTCTAGTATTCATCCTTGGCTGCCCAGCATCAGTCCATCTGCTGTTGAAATTCTCATCCATCTTTTTTTGCTCTCACCAGTTTCAACTGTTCCAATGGCATCTTGGTCAGACTCTTATGATCCACGCTGTGCAAACCTGAGCACATCAAATCTGTAGCTCTCCATATTTAAACTTGTATCAAAACTTGCTATCCATTGCTGCCATTTTTCTTGATCTTAAATTGGCTCTTACTCTGGCAATACCGGACTTTTAAAGCAGTCTTTCTTATGCATGTAGATTTGTCCACTGAGCTGGAAGGTTCGTTTTCATTTGTTGTCATTTCCTGTGATGGAGTGGGAATAGCCACAAAACGACCCTCTCTCATTAGTATCCTTGCATATGGATGAGGAAGGACACCACTTCAACTGGCACAACACAACAAGCCAAACAGAGACGCACACATGAGAATTCCTAGAAGCATGTCATTCAAGCTGGAACTCGATTGACAAACACAGTGACTTGGATTCCATTTATCACCCCCTGAGGAAAAGAACAGGAAATGACATCACCATAGGAAATGATGTCGCCACAGGAAATGAAATCACCAATCCTAGGAAACTCAAACTCATTCGGAGGCTCACTGAAGATGTTACCTACTATGGTGACAAAACATCTGAAAATGAACCTTCCAGCTCAGCAGGCAAACCTACATGCAGAACCTCAACCTGAGCTAGAGATCTTCTCAAAACTCGCTAGTCATTCTTATGTTAAAATTCCTTTGTTGCATTGCCCCTCCCTATCCCTGTAAAATTCTCTAGTGCTATTATCCTCTAAAATCTCCTCCATCCTCCAAAACTGGCATTTGTGTTCTTACTCTGGGAATACCTGACTTCAGATGTCAATCTCCTCTCTAAGTTTATCTTTGTTTTTATCTTTCTCTCTGCCTTTCAGTTGCTCCTTAACCCTGTGTCTTCAACTAAAACTTTGGTCGCTTATTACTTTGTCTGACTGTTAATTTTTGTTTGACTAACGTCAGTTTTGCTGCATTGAAAGTGCCTTATAAATGCAAATTATTATTGAAAGGCCAAAAGAATGCTGACTGGCATTGTGATCTTTACATTTTGAAGTAAAATAAAACAAAGAAGTGCGAATTCTGGCGATCTGAAAACAGAAATTGCTGGAGAAACTCAGCAGGTCTAGCAGCGTCTGTGGAAAGAAAACAGATTTAACATTGAGACTTAATGTCCTGACGAAGGGTCATTGGACTCAATGTTAAATATATATTTTCTCTCCACAGATGCTGCCAGACTTCCCGAGTCTCTTCAGCAATTTCTGTTTTTATTTGCTTGTTTTTCTGGGGGATGGATAAAAACTCTACTGCAAGAAATGTTACAGAGGAATCTCCTCCTATATCTTTAATAATGTAATGCAAATGACTGCAAGGAAGTATGAGAGACCCATTAGAAATCCTGTTTTCTTTCATTCCTGTGAAAAGAATGTTTTTCTGCTTGCCATCTCATCATTATAAGGCAGATGATATCAAGACATTGTGAAAAGCCATGTTCCGTCACTTACTGCCCAATAATGAATACTTTTCAAGATTACTGAAATGAGTAAATCACATGGAATTACGAGCAAAGATTGAAATTAGTGTTAGAGTAATTAATGGATCCTTTCTAGGAGGATTCATTTGAAAAGATGGCATATTATGAGTGTATTTTGACTATAGATTGTCGGCATCTACGTGGACAATATGTAAATATGGTAGGGCAAGTTGATAGAGTTACAAATACATATGGGTAACTGGGCGATATGAATGGTGAAGCAGAACACCAAAGTAAAGAGTGTTATATTGGAGGTGTTGTTTTCCAGTAAGAAATTAAACCAGGTCTGCCCCCTCAGGTGAATGCAAAATATCTATTATTTGAAGAAAAGTGTTGGTCAACCTTGTTTCCTCAAGAAATCTTTTCTTGACCTTAGCTCTTGTGTCTTGGGGGTATTGCTGTTCACGGTCGAGTGACATAAAGATATTTTGGCAAAAGGTCATAGGTGACTGAAGTTTTTCTCTGACCTTCAAACTGTTGAAAGATAGACTTGCCAGTATTTAGTTGAACTCTGCATTTTCTAAAATTGGATTCCAGCTGACCGTGATCGAGTCACAGAGATGTACAGCATGGAAACAGACCCTTCGGTCCAACTTGTCCATGCCAACCAGATATCCTAAATAAATTTCATCCCAGTTGCCAGCAATTTGCCTGTATCTGTCTAAACCCTTCATTTTCATTTACCCATCCAGATGCCTTTTTAAATGCTGTAATTGTACCCACCTCCAGCACTACTTCTTGCAGTTCATTCCATACATGCACCACCCTCTGCATGAAAAAGTTGCCCCTTCGGTCCTTTTTAAACTTTTCCCCTCTTCCTTAAACCTACGCCCTCTAGTTTTAGACTCCCCTACCCTGGAAAAAAGACCTTGGCTATTCACCCTATCCATGCCCCCTCATGACTTTATAAATCTCTATAACGTCACCCCTCAGCCTTCGATACTCCAGGGAAAATAGCCCCAGTCTATTCAGCCACTCCCTATAGCTCAAACACTCGTCACCCTGGCAACATCCTTGGAAATCTTTTTCTATGAGAGCTTTCTCAATTAATGCTATTTTCATGAGGCTATTAGCATGGCTATTACCAGCATGTGTTGGAAGTCTGCAAAGTGTACAGAGATGATGAATTCAGTCAGCATCTAATGGTGATCTGGTGTTAGTGCTCCATGTTGGACTATCCAATGTCATTAGTGTCCCCTCTTAAACACCCAGTAGAACATCTTCCAATGACAAGAAGGACCCTCTGTGTTAACAATTTAAAGTTATCATCAGCAGCCTGTAGATTAGTTGCTTGTTGCATTCTCCTGGAGTTTATGGAAGGACCAAGTCTTGGGAGGAATTCAACACTATTGCAAGGGTTCTGCACATACCACTAGTCACGGGTGCCATATAGCAGTGCCCTTGGGTGGCAGCAAAGAGGAAGATAGTGCATAGGCAGCAAAGAAGAGGACATGCTGTTCATAGAGCAGGGAGGAGTTGGCATTGCAGAGGAGAGGGAAGAAGGGTTCTCAGAAGGACACTTTGTCAGCCTTGGTTTTTTGGAATCACTTTTTATACTTCCACCTGACCCAGTGTGTTCACCATCTGCAAATCATCAAAGTGCGGGGTTAGGGTTCGGATTAACCTAACTTAATTCTAACCCTATCAAATGCCACTAACACTATGAATACTACTAGATGTGACTGTGAGGATGTCACATACTAGTGATGAAAGTGATTTTTGCCCTGAATTTCTTTTAGTTTGGGATTCTTTTAGGGTGAAATTGACAACATAGTTAATATTTCAGTTTGCTGTCCATTTCTGCAGTCAAGGCGCTGTATGCCAACTGAGATAATTCCATTTTCTACTTCTAAACAAAAAAATGCAATCAGAAAACACATGTTTCATTGCTAGGTTTCCAGGCTTCCCAAGGGTGTAGGCGCCAACTACATGCGTGTCTTTATGGGACTGCATTTCCATGCTGAGATGTATTGCTGTCACACGTATTACCCCTCATTCAATAAGCAGTTGATACATTGCCATGCTTAGTCCTTTATACTGGCACTACCCTGGCAGCAGTCATAATGTCTTTATTCTTTGCCAATCTACAATCTCAGCAATTGATCAGTCACCGTGTGAAATCGGGGAGTGACTGCTGGGTGACGAGCTCTATTCACACTCTACTGGCTGAAGACACCTTTCTCCAACCTAACCATGTTTAGCCAGCATCTGTATAAAAGAGGCCCAAAAAAAACTGCAGATGCTGGAATCCAAAGTAGACAGGCAGGAGGCTGGAAGAACACAGCAAGCCATGCAGTAACAGGAGGTGCAGAAGGCAATATTTCAGGTGTAACCCTTCTTCGGGACTGCATAAATGAGCCGTGCTACCACAAGGATGCTGAAGCAAATACAGAGGAAAATCAATTTGGATAATTGATTATTCAGTTAATTGATTTCCTCTGGGCCTCAGTTGTCTGTGAAGTCTGCCCCCCCCATTCAGGAGAGGAGGCAAAAGCACACTGTGCGTGAGACCCCACCCACCCCCAACACTGGCTACTCCCACACGCCCCCAACTTGGTTCACTTCCACCCTGTCTGCTACCACCCAAGCCCCAACCCTGTTCAGCACCACCCCCCGTCCACCCCCAAACCTGCACCCCCATCCAACCCCACCCACCATCTGACCCCCCCCCCCGGGGGCAGCCGGACTGTACACCAACAGTAAGACTGCTGCTGCCTTTGTGGAGTAAGTCTCCAAATTGCGAACACACGCACGCACACAGCCACACACAACTTTTTGACAGGTTTTCGTCTGCCATGTACATGACAATGTTGGAGAGATTATCTGGGGTTTAAGGTTCACCCCTGTGTAGAACTCCAGGGAAAGTTTGTGGGGAGAGAGAGAGAGAGACGGGAGTCCAGTCATTTGGAGACAGTGCCTGGACTGTCCGGGACTGTTCTCGGCATCATATATGAATTCACGAAACATAAGAATAAGGTGGATGAGTTTGAGGCTCAGTTGGAAATTGGCAGCTACTATGTTGTGGGAATAACTGAGACGTGGCTTCTAGTGGACAGGGATTTGGAAATGAATATTCAAGGCTATACGTGCTATCGAAAGGACAGGTTGACGGGCAGAGGGGGCGGGGCAGCTCTGTTGGTGAGGAATGATATTCAGTCCCTTGCAAGGGAGGACATGGAATCAGGAGGTGTAGAATCCGTATGGATAGAGCTGAGAAATTCTATGGGTAGAAAGACCCTAATGAGAGTTATCTACAGGCCACCAAACAGTAGTCTGGATATAGGGTGTAAGTTGAATAAGGAGTTGAAATTCGCCTGTTGCAAAGGTATTATTACAGTTGTTATGGGGGATTTCAACGTGCAGGTAGACTAGGAGAATCAGGATAGTACTGGAAAAAGGGAGTTTTTGGAGTGCCTCTGATATGAATTCTGAGAACAGCTTGTACCTGAGCCTACCAGGGAGAAAGTAATTCTGGATCTGATATTGTGCAATGAACCGGATTTGATCAGGGACCTCAAAGTAAAGGAGCCATTAGGAGATAGTGACCATAATATGATGAGTTTTAATCTATAATTTGAGGGGGAGAAGAGAGGATCAGAAGTGTCAGTATTGCAATTGAACAAAGGGAACTATGGACCTATGAGGGAGGAGCCGGTCAAAGTTCAATGTTTCAATACCCTAGCATGGATGACAGTGGAACAACAATGGCAGATATTTCTGGATATAATGCAAAAGGTGCAGGATCAATTCATTCCAAAGAGGAAGAAAGATCCTAAGGGGAGGCAGGAGCAGCCCGTGGCTGACGAGAGAAGTTAAGGACTGTATAAAGATAAAAGCGAAGTATAACATAGCAAAGATGACCGGGAAGCCGGAGGACTGGGATACTTTTAAAGAACAACAGAGGATAACTAAAAAGGCAATACATAGAGAAAAAATGAGGTATGAAAGCAAACTGGCCAAAAATATAAAGGGGGACAGTAAAAGTTTTTTTTGGGGGTATTTGTGAAAAGAAAAAATGGTTAAGACTAAAATTGTGCCCTTGAAGACAGAAATGGGTGACTTTATTATTGGGAACAAGGAAATGGCAGAAGAGTTGAATAGCTACTTTGGATATGTCTTCGTTGGGGAAGACAAAAGCAATCTCCCAGATGTAATTGTGGCTGAAGGACCTAGGGTAATGGATGAACTGAAGAAAATTTATATTAGGCAGGAAATGGTGTTGGATAGACTGTTAGATCTGAAGGCTGATAATCCCCAGGACCTGATGGTCTGCATCCCAGGGTACTTAAGGAGGCAGCTCTAGAAATCGTGGACGCATTGGTAATCATTTTCCAATGTTCTATAGATTCAGGATCAGTTCCTGTGGATTGGAGGGTGGGTAATATTGCCCCACTTTTCAAGAAAGGAGGGAGAGAGAAAACAGAGAATTAGCCTGACGTCAGTGGTGGGAAAAATACTGGAGTCAATTATAAAAGATGAAATTATGACTCATTTGGATAGCAGTAACAGGATAGGTCAGAGTCAGCATGGATTTAAGAAGGGGAAATCATGCTTGACTAATCTTCTGAATTTTTTGAGGATGTAACTATGAAGATGGACAAGGGAGAGCCAGTGATGTAGTGTACCTGGATTTTCAGAAAGCCTTGATAAAGTCCCACATAGAAGATTAGTGAGCAAAGTTAGAGCACATAGTATTGGGGGCAAAAATACTGACTTGGATTAAAAATTGGCTGGCTGACAGGAAGCAAAGATTAGTGATAAACGGGCCCCTTTCAGAATGGCAGGCAGTGACCAGTGGGGTACCACAAGGTTCAGTGCTGGGACCACAGCTGTGTACAATATACACTAATGATATAGATGTAGGTATTACAAGTAATATTAGCAAATTTGCTGATGACACAAAGCTGGATGGCAGGGTGAAATGTGAGGAGGATGTTATGAGAACACAGGGTGACTTGGACAGGCCAGGTGAGTGGACGGATGCATGGCAGATGCAGTTCAATGTGGATAAATGTGTGGTTATCCACTTTGATGGCAAGAACAGGAAGGGAGATTACTATCTAAATGGAGTCAAGTTAGGTAAAGGGGAAGTACAACGAGATCTAGGTGTTCTTGTACATCAGTCAATGAAAGCAAGCATGCAGGTATAGCAGGCAGTGAAGAAAGGTAATGGCATGCTGGCCTTCATAACAAAAGGAATTGAGTATAGGAGCAAAGTGGTCCTTCTGCAGTTGTACAGGGCCCTGGTGAGACTGCACCTGGAATATTGTGTGCAGTTTTGGTCTCTAAATTTGAGGAAGGACATTCTGGCTATTGCGGGAGTGCAGCATAGGTTCACGAGATCAATTCCCGGAATGGCGGGACTATCATATGTTGAAAGATTGGAGCGACTAGGCTTGTATACGCTTGACTTTAGAAGGATGAGAGGGATCTGACTGAGACGTACAAGATTATTAAGGGATTGGACACTGGAGGCAGGAAGCATGTTTCTGCTGATGGGTGAGTCCTGAACCAGAGGACACAATTTAAAAATAAGGGGTAGGCCATTTTGAACAGAGCTGAGGAGAAACATCTTCACCTAGAGAGTGGTGGATATATGGAATGCTCTGCCCCAGAAGGCAGTGGAGGCCAAGTCTCTGGATACTTTCAAGAAAGAGATGGATAGAGCTGTTAAAGGTAGTGGAATCAAGGGTTATGGGGATAAGGTGGGAACAGGATGCTGATTGTGGATGATCAGCCATGATCGTAATGAATGGTGGTGCTGGCTCGAAGGGCCGAATGGCCTACTCCTGCACCTATTGTCTAACATGGTTAGGTCCACAAGTGCTGTCAAGTAGTTGACCATCACTTGTGCACTGGGTAGCATGAATTCCCAAGCTTTGCAATTCTCCATGCTTCTAATGGTGATAGCCTGCAAATGCACCAATCACTTTTCTGTGCAAGCCAATTGGCATTTTTTCTCAGTTGCACAATTCAAGTCCTCATCTGGGTCCCCTGAGATGTAGGTTTGCCTTCTGCAGGATATTTTGCACGATGTAGCATTGCTTATGCTATCTTCCATGACATAAGAAATTTAGCCTTAATACTGTGGCCTTGAAGAATTCAGCAGACATTCATGATAGCTGACTTTTACATATGAACATTACATTCATGGGCACGTCATTGTTCTTGGCTAGTACCAAACTATTAAATTACTAGAGAAGAGCATGCAACCAGTAGCCAGGTGACACCTATATGAGGTGAAATGGAGTTGAAGACCTTTACATCTTCAGGTCACAATCTATACTATACAGTGATTGATATCAAGAGCAAGTCTCTTGAATGGATACTGACTAAAACATAACACAGCATCTGAGAGCAAAACTAGTGCAATTCCACCTTTACAAAGCTGGTTTATGTGTTATCCTTTCCCTTGCCTTGGGGGGCAGGAATTAATTTGTGTCTGGTGGCTCACTGTATGTAGATTCCACTTCTCTGCTACCCACTAAAGTACAAACACTGCCAATAATTGCACTGGTGGATGAGAGTGTCACGCTGCATTCCAGAAGAAAAACATGCAGCTGTGCTTGTCCAACTAAACCCTCTCGGCTGCCAGACTTCGCTGCTGCAACTTGTTCCATGTAAACTTGTCCTGCAAGAGTGAGAGATTTTATCAGTGAGGGAGGTGAATTTGTAAAAGGTACTTATTTTAAGACATTTGCTGAGTTTCCATTATTTTTATTTTATTTTCTCATCAGTCTTGGTTTGGAGAATTGTTCTGGGAACTAAAGGTGACTTTTGGACTGTGACTAATAGATTGATATTGCAGGTTGGTTCCTGATCAAAAGCATGTGCTTCATCAATGGGGAAGAGCATTATTTTTAAACAGAAAGTAGAAGTTGGCTATGAACAAGGTCAGTGCCTAGGAAGTACTCTCCTGTGTGTGCTTCCTGCGCCAAGATACCAAGTATGGCTATGACAACCTTGAGGATGCCGTCTGGCTATTTTTCATCATTCTAGTAAATTCTTTTTGGATTTTGTGATATCAAAGTGCCTTTGTTGGACTGGAGAATCCAAAATGTTAAAAATCACACAGCACCAGGTTATAGTCCAACAGATTTATTTGGAAGCACTAGCTTTTGGAGCGCTGCTCCTTCCACAACCACCTAATGAAGAGGCAGCGCTCTGAAAGCTAATGCTTCCACATGTTGGACTATAATCTGGTGCTGTACGATTTTTAACATCTAGATTCCAACTCTTCAACCAACTCCAGTGCATTTTGCAGGTAACCGACCTCTCATAGGTGGCATCTCCCTCCCACTCCACCGAGGACATGCAGATCCTTGGACTCCTCCACCGGCAGAACATAACAACACGACGGCTGGAGGAGGAGCGCCTCATCTTCCGCCTGGGAACCCTCCAACCACAAGGGATGAACTCAGATTTCTCCAGTTTCCTCATTTCCCCTCCCCCCACCTTGTCTCAGTCGGTTCCCTCAACTCAGCACCGTCCTCCTAACCTGCAATCTTCTTCCTAACCTCTCCGCCCCCACCCCACTCCGGCCTATCACCCTCACCTTGACCTCCTTCCACCTATCACATCTCCATCGCCCCTCCCCCAAGTCCCTCCTCCCTACCTTTTATCTTAGCCTGCTTGGCACACTCTCCTCATTCCTGATGAAGGGCTTATGCCCGAAACATCGAATTTCCTGTTCCTTGGATGCTGCCTAACCTGCTGTGCTTTAACCAGCAACACATTTTCAACTGGCATCTGGCTTTAGTCAAACAAGCTACATTTAAGCATTGTGAGCCTGTTTCATTTTTGAACTCCCTCCATGCATATTCAAAATCGCATTAGATGCTGCGTTGTACATCACAATCAGTATACCTGTAGTTCGCAAGCAGCTCAGAGTTTGCATGCTGCCTGCCTCACCTTACATACTGTAATGGTAACAATGTTTGTGTACAATAGAAATATTAAAACCAACAGACCTGGGAAACAAGGAGAGAAGCTTTCCATCATCAGAGCCATAATAAAAATAATAAGCAGCTGGAAAAACTCAACAGGGCAACAGCATCTCATAGAGTCATAGAGATGTACAGCATGGAAACAGACCCTTCAGTCCAACCCATCCATACCGATCAGATATCCCAACTCAATCTAGTCCCACCTGTCAGCATCCGGCCCATATCCCTCCAAGCCCTTCCTATTTATATACCAATCCAAATGCTTTTTAAATGTTTCAATTCTACCAGACTCCACCACATCCTCTGGCAACTCATTCCATACAGGTACCACCTTCTATGTGAAAAAAATTGCCCTGAGGTCTCTTTTATATCTTTCCCTCTCACCCTAAACCTGTGCCCTCTAGTTCTGGACTCCGCCAACCCAGGGAAGAGACTTTGTCTATTTATCCTATCCATTCCCCTCATAATTTTGTAAAGCTCTATAAGGTCACCCCTCAGCCTCAGAAGCTCCAGGGAAAACAGCCCTAGCCTGTTCAGCCTCTCCCTATAGCTCAAATACTTCAACCTTTGAAAGTCTTTTCTGAACCCTTTCAAGTTTCACAACATCTTTCCGATAGGAAGGAGACCAGATTTGCAAGCAATATTCCAACAGTGGCCTAACCAATGTCCTGTACAGCCGTGACACGACCTCCCAACTCCTGTACTCAAAACTCTGACCAATAACTGAAAGCATACCAAACGCCGCCTTCTCTATCCTATCTACCTGCGACTCCATTTTCAAGGAGCTGTGAACCTGCACTCCAAAGTCTCTTTGTTCAGCAATACTCCATAGGACCTTACCATTAAGTGTATAAGTCCTGCTAAGAGTTGCTTTCTCAAAATGCAGCACCTCGCATTATCTGAATTAAACTCCATCTGCCACTTCTCAGCCCATTGGCCCATCTGGTCAAGATCCTGTTGTAATCTGAGATAACCTTCTTCACTGTCCACTACAACTCCAATTTTGGTGTCATCTGCAAAATTACTAAATATACCTCTTATGCTCATATCCAAATCATTTATATAAATGATGAAGAGTAGAGGACCCAGCACTGATCCTTGTGGCACTCCACAGGTCACAGGCCTCCAGTCAGAAAAACAACCCTCCACCACCACCCTCTGTCTTCTACCTTTGAGCCAGTTCTGTATCCAAATGGCTAGTTCTCCCTGTATTCCATGAAATCTAACTTTGCTGATCAGTCTCCCATGGGGAACTTTGTCAAACACCTTACTGAAGTCCATATACATCATGTCTACTGCTCTGCCCTCATCAATCCTCTTTGTTACTTTTTAAACAACTCAATCAAGTTTGAGAGACATGATTTCCCATGCACAAAGCCATGTTGACTAATCACTCCTTGCCTTTCCAAATACATGTACATCCTGTCCCTCAGGATTCCCTCCAACACTGAAGTCAGGCTCACTAGTCTATAGTTCCTCGGCCATTTCTTACAACCCTTCCGAAAGAGTGGCACCATGTTAGCCGACCTCCAGTGGAAAGAAAGAGTTAATGTTTCAGGTCAAGGCCTTGCATCAGAACTGGAGAGCAATAGAAATAGGTATGTTTTTTAATCTGGTGAAAAAGGAAGAAAGACCACAAAAAGTGTTTGCACAGCCATTAATAATGTTTAAGTTACTGAATTAGTAATCCAGAGGCAAAAGCAGAAATTGCTGGAAAAGGTCAGCAGGTCAGACTTCATCTATGGAGAAGAAGCCAAGTGAACATTTCAGCTGCAGTGACCCTTCTTCAGGAAAGTGATCCAGAGGACCAGGCTAATGAATCAGGTAAGAGTTCAAATCCAACCACAGGCAGCTAAGGAATTTAAATTCAGTTAATTAAATAAATCTGGAGACATACCAATAATGATGACCATGTAATTTTTGAATTATCATTAAAAAACTCATCACTTCTGCCCTTTAGGCAAGGATATCTGTGATTCTTACATAGCCAAGTCTAAAGCCAGTCTGGGTGGTACATAGGAGAAAATCATATAGTGCACTACTCTCCTTCCTTGTAGATTAAGTTCACCTATTTTAAAGGGCATGCCATTCTGGCTTCCAGTTTCTTTCAGGTGACTATGGTCCAAGCAAAGAACCCCCCCCACCCTCCCCCAACCACCACCAAAAAAACACAGGGCCCAGAGATTGTTCTGCTTTAGCCGATGTGACTCCAGACCCAAATATGGGGTTGAGTCTTGGCCACCCAACTGGTTCAGCAAACGCACTCAGTTTTCAAGAAGATGGCTCACCATCACCTTCTCAAGAACAAATGGAAATGGGCAATGAATGAGGTTTACAATCTGTGAACTAATTCAAAATTAACTCTGAACAGGTGTAGATTAGTCATACATCACATTTCCTGACTCTTATGTCTCAACTTCACCTTTCTACTCCATTCTCTACTCTGTACTTCAATTTAGTTTCCCTTTTTAATGCATGTATTTGTCACAACCACTCCATGTGCTAACCATTCCAACCACCCTAAAAGAAATTTCTCCTGATTTTTTTTCTCTTTTTTTTGTTATTAACTAATCTGACATTTCTGATGCCCGAGATTTGTATTCCCCCACAAGTGGAGACGATAGCTTGACATCCACTCAAAAAACCGAAAGATCCATTAGCATTATTAGTGAGTAAATTAAACCATTTAGACCAGCCCAGACTACTTCTATTCATTCATGAAATGTGGGCATTTCTGACTGGGAGAAAATGAAGACTGCAGATGCTAGAGATCAGAGTCGGGGGTGTGGTGCTGGAAAAGCACAGCAGGCCAGGCAGCGTCTGAGGAAGAGGAGAAACGACGTTCCTGGCAAGAGCCCTTCATCAGGAATGAGGCTTGTGAGCTGAGGGGGTGGAGCTGGGGGGAAGGTAGCTGAGAGTGTGATAGGTACACTGAGGTGGGGGTAATGGGGGGGGGAGTGGAACAGATAGGTAGAAAGGAAGATGGACAGGTAGGACATTTCACGAGGGCGGTGCCAAAGTGGAAGTTTGGAACTGGGATAAAGTTGGGGGGAGGGGAAATCTCGTGAAATCCACATTGATGCAGTGTGGTTGGAGGCTCCCAAGACGGAAGATGAGGCATTCTTCCTCCAGGCATGGTGAGGATGTGGCAATTGGAGGAGGCCCAGGACCTGAATGTCCATGGCGGAGTGGTAGGGGGAGTTGAAGTGTTTGGCCACAGGGCAGTGGGGTTGGTTGGCGTGGGTGTCCTGGAGATGTGCTCTGTAAGTAGGTGTCCTGTCTCCCCAGTATAGAGGAGACCGCATCGCTAACTGGGCCAATATTTGTTACCTGTTCTTGTTAATTGCCCTTGAAAGACTGACAGTGAGATAACTTCAACTGCTGCAATCCAACTGGTCATAGTGCTGATGGGATGAAAGTTCCAGGATGTTGACTCAAACAATGAAGGAAAGACTATAAAGTACCCAATCATTATGTGATGTGGCCTTGAGTGGGACATGCAGAAGTTTCTGCAAAAGGACCCTTAGTACTTCTAACCATTAATGAGGCTGAGCTGCCGAAGCTGCTTTCAGTAAGCTGGCAACAGAAAGTTACATTTCCAATACACTTCTAATGCAGGAAAGCAGACTGTCAGATATAATGGAGAAAACAGTTGTTGGTTCTTTATAAGAACAACTCCTCCACATTTTTCTGATAACGTTGCAAGTCTTTTCTGTTCAGATAATTATCCCTTTTGAAAGCTACAATTGAAAGCTGTCACCGTCACCTTCTCAGGCAATATATTCTAGTTTCGAAGTAAACCACAAAATGTTGGAAATACTCAGCATCTGGGACAGCATCTGTGGAGAGAAGCAGAATTTTCCCCAGCAACAGCAGGAGTCGGGAAAGTCCCTGGATTTGCATGCTGGGAGCGGGGTGCTGGCTGAAGCCAGGTTAGTCAACCTGAGAGAAAGTTCAAATGCAGTCGCAGGTTGCTGGCAGTGTGGAGGCTGTCTGATTCAAAAGGCCAAAACAAACACTGAACAACTACTGGCAACCATGCAAGAGCTAAAACAGCTGACTTGATGGACAGTTCTGTTTGTCTGATCTCCATCAATGTCATAATGTTTGTTCACAGAAAGATTAAGTGGTTTCAATTGCCTTACAGTTGCGTACATTGAAACTTCAAAATGTCTGGATGATTGACATGTTACAATTTTATTGCTATGGAGTGGAAAGGAGTCCTTTTCAATATAGTGAAAAAAATAACTATTTTTTAAAAAGTATTTCTTTTTACACATACGACTGCCACTGTAAGTTTTATTGCTTCCACACTGTGTACAGCCAGTGACTGGGCATGGAAGTGTGATTAACTTGGCATTGGATGGGAGAGGAAAGGTGGGTGGGTCTTAGTGGGTACTATGAGGAGGACCTTTTTTGTAGTTGCCTTTCAAAAGGTTCCCTCATGCAGACTACATTTTACGACATCTCGGATGTGACATGAACAACAAATTGGGCAAAAACTTGTTTGGATTCCATGAAATTGCAGAGAAATGGGCCATGCTCCTTTCCTCAATGTCAGCAGCCAGGTTGGGACGGTCAGGTGCAGGCTCGTGACTCCAACAATTGCCTTTAATTGAATTAGCATTATTGTCGCATGTACCTCAAATTCGTACATTGAAAAGTTTACAGGTTGCCACTTACAGCGATATCTTAGGTACAAAAGATCCCTAGGTACACATTCTTCAGTGCAAGTTCTTGGGAAAATAATTAGAAAATAAAGAAATTAAAATGTCCAGCATTGAAGATTGCAGAAATAATTTAGAAAATAGAGAAATCGAAATGTTTAGAACAGTGGTCCTTCCAAACCAGTCCACACAGGCACCTAGCCTCCAAGCCTTGACTCCAGACTGTAATAGGCTTCACCTCAAGGCCTGGAGACCACTCTGGAATCACCTCAAGATTGGACGTCCATACTGAGGCTGACATGGCATGGCCTCAACTGTGCTCTGTTAAAATCTGAAAGTCAAAGTGGATGGGAATCCTGGAATTGAGTCCTAACCTCCACTTCCCAAAGCCATAAGGAACAGAAATTAACAGTAGATCATTCAGTTCAACAAGTCTTCTCCACAATTCAATGAGATCATGGCTGATCACTTCACTTTTCTGCCTTACTTCCATAATCCATAATTTCCTCACTGATTTTAAAAAATCTGTCTATCTGAGCCATGAATATACTAACTGACCCAGTCTCAACAGCTGTGTAAAGAATTCCACAGATTCACAGCCACTGGGAGAAGAAATTCTTTCTCATCTCTATCTTTTATGTGTGACCCCTTATTTTGAGATTATGCCACTTAGCTATAGAATGTTTCACAGGGAGAAGCAACCTTTCTGCATCTATCCTGTCAAATCCCCCAATAACCTTGAATGTTTCAAAAAGTTGGCCTCTCATTCTTCTAAATTGCAACAAGTACAGGTCCAGTCTAGTCACCCTCTCCTTCTAAGTCAGTCCCTCCATACCTCTTTAGAGTAGGAAGAAAACGGCAGATGCTGGAATCCAAGGTAGATGGACAGGAAGTTGGAAGAACACAGCAAGCCAAGCAGCATCAGGAGGTGCAGATGTCGACGTTTCAGGTGTAACCCTTCTGAAGGGTTACACCCAAAACATCAACTTCTGCCCCTCCATACCTGTTATCAGCCTAGTGAACTTTGTCTGAACTACCTCCAACACTACAATGTCATTTCTTAGATAACACGCCCAAATCTGTTCATAGTATTCACCTGTGGTCAGACTAGTGTCTGACTGGAGGCAAAACCTCCCTACTTTCATACTCAATTCCCTTTGAAATAAAGGCCAACATTCCTTTTGTCACCCACTGAAATTGGAATCTACCTTTTTGTGATTCATGAACAAAGATGTCCAAATCCTTCTGTTCAGTAGCTTTCTGCAGTATTTCTCGATTTAGATAAAATTCAGCTTTTCTATTACTACTGCCAAAGTGCATAAACTCACATTACTCCAAATTATATACCATCAGCCAAGTTTTTGCCCACTCACTTCAACTATCTGTATCCATCTGCAGATTCTTTGTATCATCCTTACACTCATCTTCTAACATATTTTTGTGTTCTCTGCAATCTTTTTTTTAAATTTTATTAAACAAATTACAAAACACAGTTTACAAAAAAACAGTTAACATTTACAGCTGTATACAACAGCAATTTTACAAGGAAGAGGAGCAGCAAAGCCAGGCCCCAAACCCTACCGTTCAACCAGTTTATAGAGAGATGAGGACAAACCTCAAATCCCAGTTTCACATAAAAAACAGTGACAATGACACTTGTACATAAAAGGACAATCCAGTTACATAAAAAAAAGCGCATACAATACAGACCCAGCAAGGCCCCGTCCCTCCCACCTTCTGACCACTCTAAGGCAGCCAGCCCCCTACCCACCTGGCTCTGCAATCTTAGCTGTGATATGTTCATTTTCCTCATCCAAGTCATTAATATTGTTGTTAATGATTGTGGTCCCAGCGCTGGTCCCTAAGGAACACCACAAATTACACCTGAAAATACTCCCTTATCCCAATTCTCTAATCTTCCACCCACGATAATATACTGCCTCCAATATCATAGGCTACTTAATAAGAATCCAATGTGTGGCACATTATCAAATGCCTTCTGAAAATCTAAATATATTACATCCACTGCTTCCCCATTATTAATCCTGTTTGTTACCTCCCAAAGAATTCTAGTAAAATTGTCAAGTATCACTTCCCCTTTATGAAGCCTCACTGACTCTGCTTGATTACATGATGTGTTTCTAAATCCTCTGCAATAACATCCTTTATAATGGACAAAATGAGAGATACCTTTTTGTCCCCTTTTTTTTAATGAAAATGTTACATTGGCAACCTGAGTCAGCAACATCCAATCCAGTGTTTCAATTTAGCTCAACACGACCCAAAATGTTAACTCCATCTCTCTTTGTGGATGCTATTTGACCTTTGGTGTATCTCCAGCACTTCTGATTTTATTTCCGATTTCCAGCATCTACAGCTGCCTAATAAAAAAGATTTGTCCTCCTGTTGCTTCTGATTCTCTCATTATTGAATCAGCTTCCTCTAGTATCTCTCTACCAGTGGAACAATTGATAATTTATAATTACAAGATTTCTCAGTATTTAGCACTGAATTACTCTCACCATTATATGAAAGAAAGACTTGGATTAAAACAGTATCTTTCATAAATCCAGGACAATTAACGTGCAGCTGATGCTACACTTAAAATGTAGCTGCAGCAGTGCAGAAAACAAAGGAAAACACAAAGTTCCCCAAACAACAATCAGATTATAATTAGATTTTCTACTCAGAATCATCATCTCTACAGTGTGGAAGCAGTTTAATTGGCCCATTTAGTCCAAACTGTCCCTCTGGAGAGCATCCCACCCGGATCCAATCCCTAACCTTTGCCTGTAAGCTTGCATTTCCTGGTGTGGTTTACCTACCTAGCTTGCACATCCCTAGACACCATGGGCAATTTAGCGTAGCCAATCCACATCTTTGGACTGTGGAAGGAAACAGGAGCATCTGGTGGAAACGCATGCAGACAAAGAGAGAATGTGCAGAATCCACACATAGTCTCCCAAGGCATCTGCAGTTCATTGTTTTTTATTTAGAAATTAAAAAGAGATATTGATGCACTGTATGAATGTGCATAACCGTGGCACATGAATTTCAATGTAGGCAAATGGAAGCTCATGCACTCTAGATCTAAAAGGTGTAGGACAGCATATTTTGAGAAAAGCTGTAAAGAGTGAAGTTTTAAACAGACCTGGCTGTCCAGGTACATATATCATCTTGTCATAAACAGCTATAAGCTATAATCAGAAAAAAAAGTATTGAAATGACCTGAATGTCTAGAAGGCTAAAAAACAAGGATTTAGAAGTCATGCTTCAATTTTACAAAGCAGTAGTTAGAGCACATCTAAAGTACTGTCAACAGTTCTGGGCACCACACGTTATGAAGGATATATTCTTGGAAGATGTGCAGTATAGATTTACCGGAATAGATATCTGTTCTCCAGTTATCAAATTTCACAGAAAGACCGTACAACCATGATCATATTTCTGGGAATTTAGAAGGTTAAAGGATGGCTTGTTTGAAATCATCACAATTTTCAAGATATCACTATTTATCTCCACAAGAACCTAGCTTCCATAATCTTCTCCACAGTAAATACTGCTGCCAAGAGTTCATTTAGTATCTCACCCACTTTCTGCAGTTCCATACTTAGGCAGCCTTGCTGATCTTTAAGGAGCCCTATTTTCTCTCTCTAGTTACTCTTTTGCCCTTAATGTGCTGATAGAATCTCATTGGATTCTCTTTAACTCTCTTTGCCAAAGTTATTTCATGTACCCTTTTTGCCCTTCTGACTTTTCTTTTAAGTATATTCCAACTGCCCTTGTATTCCTCATGGGATTCACTTGATCCCAGCTGTCTATACCTGACATATGCCTCCTTTTTCTTGACCAGAGGCTCAAATTTTTCTAGTCATCCAGTATTCCCTACACCTACCAGCCTTACCCTTCACACCAACAGGAATATACTGTCTCCGAGCTCGTTATCTCATTTTTAAAGGCCTTCCACTTCCTAACCATCCTTTTACCTGCAAATAGCTCCCCCTAATCAGCTTTGAAAGTTCCTGTCTAATACTGTCAAAATAAATGTGGCACATGAATTTCAATATAGGCAAATGGAAGCTCATACACCAATTTCAAACTTTATTTTTTTGATCAGTACTATCCTTTTCCATAACTAATTTAAAACCAATAGAATTATGATCACTTGACCCAAAGTGCTCCCTACTGACACTCCGTAAATTGTCCTGCCTTATTTCCCAATGGAACGTCAAGTATTTATTCTTCTCTAGTGGTTATATATAAATATTGAATAAGAAAGTTTTCTTGTAAACACTTAACAAATCCCTCCTCATCCAAACCATTAATACTACGTCAGTCCCAGTCTATGTTTGGAAAATTTAAATCCCTAACCATTGTACAGTGGGGCAGCACAGTGGCTCAGTAGGTAGCATTGCTGCTTCATAGGTACTCAGGTTCAATTCCAACCTCAGGCCACTGTCTTTGTGGAGTTTACACATTTTGCAAAGAAGCATGGTTTGGATGTGAATATGGGAGGCATGATTGGTAAGTTTGCAAATAACATCAAAATAGGTAATGTAGTGGACAGTGAAGAAAATTTATCTCAGAGCACAAAGGGACCTTGATTAGATGGGCCAAGGAGTGGTAGATGGAGTTTAATTTAGCTAAATGTGAGATGTTGCATGTTGGTAAGGCAAACCAGGACAGGGCTTAGACAGTTAATAGTAGGGCCCTGGGAAGTATTGCTGACCAGAGACTTCTAAGGTGCAGGTGCGTAGATCCTTGCAAGTGGAGTCATAGGTAGACAGGGTGGCGAAAAAGGTGTTTGTCACACTTGCCTTCATTGGTCAGAACATTGAGTGTGGGCAATAGGATGTCATGTCATGTCTGTATAGCACATTGGTGAGGTTGCTTGTAGAATACTGCATACAATCCTGGTTGCCCTTCCCCAGGAAGGATGTTGTCAAACCTGAGAGGTTGCAGAAAGATTTACAAGGACATTACTGGGACTTGACGATTTGAGCAATAGAGAGAAGCTTAAATGACTAGGGCTTTTTTACCTGGAGTATTGGAGGCTAAAGGATAACCTTATAGAGGTTGATAAAATCATGACTGGCATGGATAGGGTGAAAAGCCAAGGTCTCTTTCCTTCTTTTTCAAGGAAGTCCAAAACTAGAGTGCGTAGATTTAAGGTGAGAGGGGAAAGATTTTAAAAAGGACCTGAAGGGTGGTGCATGCATGGAATGAACTGTCAGAGGAAGGTGGGTACAATTACAACATTTAAAGTTATCTAGATGGGTGTATGATGGGAGGGTTTCAAGTGATATTGGCCAAGTGCTGACAAGTGGGATATGTTTGGATAGTGAGTCTTTGCAGAGTCTGGTTCTGTGCTCTATGACTCTGTGATAGGGAATAAGTAGAGAAGATTGAGATGCTTTTGGAGACTAGGAGCCATAAAAGTAAAATTGAGGCATATCCTTCGGGGCAATAATAGGAAACATTTCCACTGACAAAAAAGTGCTAGATGTGTGGAATTCTTCCACAAAAAATAGGTATGTGGTGGATCATTTGTTTATTTTAAAATCTGAAATTAATGATTTGCTCTTGGTAAAACATGTTAAGGTATGAGGCAAAGACGGGTGTGTGAAGTTTTGTCACAGATTAGCCATGATCTCACTGACCAGTGGAACGGCCTTAAACTCCAAAAATCATTCTTTTGAACCTCTTCATCTTCCCATCGCCTCAAAACTTACATTTTTCAACTTGGCATTTGATCATTTGCAATATAGGGTGAGGTTAGCTCCCTTTGTGGCCAGCATTCAAGTGTTGAAGTTAAGTAATCATGATTTGGTTAGGGGGAGGGGACTATTTTCTATGTTGGCCTAGATAGGTGAGTTTTTTTGACAGATTCACTGATTAAAGGATGATGGAAGAGTCACAACTATTTAAAATGTTTATTGATTCGGTTTCATCAGCAACCTCTGGTAGTTGTGTAAAAATAGCTGAGTGGAATTATTGGAAAGCAAACATAAACTATTGCAGATAATTACCAGATTGTGAAGATTGTTAACATTTTGTTAGCTTGACTCCTTCAAAGAAACAGCTATGTAACTCAATGTCCCAGTTTTTACTGAGTTGCAGAGGTATATCTGATTCCATGAGATTCATGCATTCAGTGAAAATAGGGAGAAAATGGTTCTGAAGATGTGATTGTTGGAGACTACAATGAGCTCTGCCTGCTCTAATGAGATCATTCAGTCTTACCACAGTTCTCTTCAAGTTTCTGTCATAATGTTTATCTTACGAATGTAACTTGTACAGGATTGCTATTGTGCAATAAACAATGTTCAGTTCTGGTCTCCTGACAGTAGGAAAGATGTTGTGAAACTTGAAAGGGTTCAGAAAAGATTTACAAGGATGTTGCCAGGTTTGGAGAGTTTGAGCTATAGGGAGAGGCTGAACAGGCTGGGCTGTTTTACCTGGAGCATCGGAGGCCAAGGGGTGATTTACAGAGGTTTGTAAAATCATGAGGGGCATGGATAGGATAAATAGACAAGACCTTTTCACCAGGATAGGGAAGTCCAAAACTAGAGGGCATAGGTTTAAGGTGAGAGGAGAAAGAATTTAAAAAGGAGCTAAGGTGCAACTTTTGCATGCAGACGGTGGTCTGTGTACGGAATGAACTGCCAGAGAAAGTGGTGGAGGCTGGTACAATTACAGTTAAAAGGCACCTGGATGGGTTTTGGAAAATGAAGGGTTGAGAGGGATATGGGCCAAATACTAGATTACTTTAGGATATCTGGTCAGCATAGACAAGTTGAACCAAAGGGTCTGTTTCCATGCTGTATACCTCTCTGACTCTATCTTGTTTAAGATAATAACCTCTTCTCATTAAGACTTACTATTGGTTATTCCACTGAAAGCCAAATAGGGACCCAGTCAAGGGAAAAGGAATGGTAGCAGTTTCATTCTACCCCTAAATATCACAAAATGCAGTCTGAAACTAACAACAGTTTATAAAACAGAAGACTCAACTAATTCATCTACAAAACTTTTCTATTCCCAGTATACAGTCAAAAATACTGAATGCAACAAACCAGACGTGTGATTTCTCAGGATGGTAACACGTTCAGAACTGCCTTTACTTCCAATTGTACAACTACATGGGTTCAGCAAAGTGGAAAGTGTTGGGCTTCACTCCCTTTAGTGAAGGTAGTAGAGCTCCTAATGGAAGTGGTTATCATCTCATCCACACCAGCCTCCAACCCTCTGAGAATGCCTTCTCCACTTTTGTTCACTTCCCTTCTTCCTTCACGCTGTTATTAAATGCAATTCTTCAGTTGCCAAGACCTTAATTCTGGAATTCTGTCCCTAAATCTCTCTACCTCTCTCACTTTTGCATTAATGTGTGTACAAGAACAGTCCTTAATTAGCATGCCTTTACCTCCGAGTAAGATGCAAGAATCTCATATTCTTGTCATCTAATGTCACAGTATCCACCACCATCACAAGAATACCATCTGGACCCACTATAACATCAGGGAAAGTATTCTTATGAACCAGTGCCTGCAGTTCTGCTGTGTACTTTTGAGAGGTTCAAGAATTGTGGTAGCTCTCAACAAAAACGGCATAAGTATCTTGGATTTAAATTGTAAAATTTCCCAAGGCATTTCACAGGACCTTGATGGACAAAATGTCACACTGGTTGATGTACAAAGAATTTAGAACATGCGATCAGAAGCTTCAACAAAGGGCTAGATTTTAAACACTGTCTGACGAGGTTTGGTAAGGAAGTAAGATCATAAGACCTTAAGAAATACGAACAGGAGTAGTCCATTCGGCCCTCAAGCCTATTCAGGGATGATCTGACATCCCTCACATCCACTATCCTGCCCTTTCCCATAATCCTTGATCCTCTTACTAATCAAGAACCTATCTATCTCAGCCTTAAATTTACAAGAGGATTCTGTCCCCACAGCTCCCTATGGCAAGGAATTCCAAAGACCCTCAACCATCAGAAAGAATAAATTGTTCTTCATCTCATTCTTAAATTTGTACCCTTTTATTCTGAGACTATGCCTTGTGGTTCTCCCATAAGGAGAAACATCCTCTCAGCATTTACCCTGTCAAGTCCCTTAAGAATCCTATGTGTTTCAATGAGATCACCTCTTATTTTTCTGAGTATGTCTCAACCTGTTTAGCCTACGCTTATTAGACAATTCCTCCATACCATGGATCATCCAAGTGAACCTTCTTTGAACTTAAGTGCAATTATATCTTAAGTAAGGAGAGAATTACTGCTCACAGAACTCCAGGTGTGGTCTTAACAGCACCTTGTACAGTTGCAGAACAAGTTCATTACTCTGATGCTCCAACCCCTTGAAATAAGAGCCAACATTTCATTCAAGTTCCTGATTGCCTGCTGCACCTGTTAGCTATCCTGTTCACAAGTATCCCTAAGTCCTTTTGTGTTGCAGCTTTCTGCAGTTTTTCTCCATTTAAATAATTTTTTTTTGTTTGTATCCCTCTCACAACCTTCCTTTCCACCTATTTAGTATTGTCTGCAAATTTGGCTACAATACGTTCACTTCCTTCCTCCAAATCATTAATTTTTATTGGAAACAGTTGCAGTCCCAGCACTGATTACTGTGGAACCCCACTGGTCATGGGTTGCTAACCTGGAAAAGAACCCATTATCCCCACTTGCTGTTTCTTGCCCATGAGCTAAAATACTTGCAGCATCCATAGGCTCTCGCCTTTATAACCTAAACTTTTGTGAGGTATCTTATTGAATGACTTCTGGAAATCTAAATACCACACATTTACTGGTTCCCCTCTATTCACTCTGAGACTTCCTCAAAAAACTCTGAGTAAAGTAGTCAGACATGACTTCTCTTTCATGAAGCTAGGTTGACTCTTATGATTAGGTATGGTTTTCCAAATCTTCTGCTATTACTTCCTTCAGCTTTTCCAACAATAGATGTTAAGTTAATCAGCCAATAGCTACATATATTTTGCCGAGGTTGGGTATCTATGGTATGAACACTGTAAAGGGGTGTTGTTGGGATTTATGGGATTGTATTTTTGAACATAGAATGGTACACTACAGGAACAGACCCCACGTACCATGATGCTGTGCCGAACATGATACCAAATTATACTAATCCCTTCTGCCTACCCTTGATCTATATCCCTACGTGCTTATCTTAAAGTCCCTTAAGTGCCCTTATGATATCTGCTCCACCATCACTTCAGGTAATGCATTCTAGATTCCTACCACGATGTGTAAAAAAAACTTACCACTCACATCTCCTTTGAACTTCCCCCTCTCACCTTATGTGCATGCCGCCTAGTTTTAGACATTTCAACTCTGGGAAAAAGATTCTGACTGTCAACCCTATCTATGCATCTCATGATTTTATTGACCTCTATCAAATGTCCCCTCAGCCTTCGCCACTCTCGAAAAAACAACTTGAGTCTTTTTTCTAGCCTCTCCCGTGTGTTTTGAAATGTTTACAATTTCTGTTATATGTAAACAGGTTGATTTTGTTCTACTTTTCTTCACTTTTGCGTAATAAACCTCTGCTATATTGTTAAAACCAAATCTACAGCATTGCATTCTTGTATTTCAAAGAAAGGCCACATAGGTAAAACCAAAAAAAATCTATTGAGTCAGATTTCAATCGTGGAACTGACATGTCCAGTATTAGCATAGGGGGGATCATAACACTAACTTTTGGGGGAGATGGTAATCAAGACTTTGCCTGTTCACTTGGATGACTGGGGAAAAGAATTGTCTAAATTAAAGAAGAACTGGAGAGTTCTCCCTTGTGCTCAGGCCATTGCATATATCTCGACCAACATCAGTGAGTAGACACATAGGAGGCTGGAAGAACAGCAAGCCAGGCAGCATCGGGAGGTGGAGGAGTCAATGTTTCGAGTGTAACCTTTCTTCAGGGTGTCTCCAATATTGGTGAAGCAGCTGAATAGTCATTATTAACTGCTGTCCACAGAACTTAGTTACATGCAAATTTGACTGCAACATTTCATTCACTACAACAATGACTATATTGCAAGAACAATTGATTAACTGTAAAAACTTTAGAACTTTCAAAAAACTGACTGGGAGCAGATGTTCACAGGTAAAGTGACGGCTGGAAAATGGCAAGTCTTCAGAAATGAGATAACTAGAGTCCAGAGAAAGTATATTCCTGTTAGGGTGAAAGGGAAGACTGGTAGGTAGAGAGAATGCTGAATGACTAATGAAATTGAGGTTTTGGTTAAGAAAAAGAAGGAAGCATATGTCATGTATAGACAGGACAGGTCGAGTGAATCCTTAGAAGGGTGTAAAGGCAGTAGGAGTATACTTACGAGGAAAATCAGGAGGGCACAAAGGGGTCATGAGATAGCTTTGGTAAATTGGGCTATGGAGAATCTTAAGGGTTTTTACAAATAACTAGAGAGAGAATAGGGCCCCTCAAAGATCAGCAAGGCAGCCTTTGTGTGGAACCACAGGAGATGGGAGAGATACTAAATGAGTGTTTTGCATCAGTGTTTACTGTGGAAGATATAGAATGCAGAGAAATAGATGGTGGCATCTTGAAAAATGTCCACATTACAGAGGAGGAAGTGCTGGATGTCTTGATATGAATAAAAGTGGATAAATCCCCAGGATCTGATTAGGTGTACCCTAGAACTCTGTGGGAAGCTAGGGAAGTGATTGCTGGGCTTCTTGCTAAAATATTTGTATCATCAATAGTCACAGGTGAAGTGTTGGAAGACTGGAGGTTGGCTAATATGGTGCCACTATTTAAGAAGGATGGTAAGGACAAGCTAGGGAACTATAGACCGGTGGGCCTGACATCAGTGGTGGGCAAGTTGTTGGACGGAATCCTGAGGGACAGGATGTCCATGTATTTGGAAAGGCAAGGACTGATTAAGGATAGTCAACATGGTTTTGTGCATGGGAAATCATGTCTCACAAACTTGATTGAATTTTTTGAAGAAGTAACAAAGAGGATTGATGAGGTCAGAGCAGTGGACGTGATCCAAATGAACTTCAGTAAGGTGTTCGACAAGGTTCCCCATGGGAGATTGATTAGCAAAGTTAGATCTCATGGAATACAGGGAGAATGAGCCATTTGGATACAAAACTGGCCCAAAGATAGAAGACAGAGGGTGGTGGTGGTGGTGGTGGTGGTGGTGGAGGGTTGTTGTTCAGACAGGAAGCCTGTGACCAGTGAAGTGCCACAAGGAATGTTATTGGGTCCACTAATTTTCACTATTTATATAAATGATTTGTATGTGAGCGTAAGAGGTATAGTTAGTAAGTTTGCAGATGACATCAAAATTGGAGGTGTAGTGGACAGCAAAGAAAGTTAGCTCAGATTGCAACGGGATCTTGATCAGATGGGCCAATGGGCTGAGGAGTGGCAGATGGAGTTTAATTTGGATAAATGCGAGGTGTTGCATTTTGAGAAAGCAAATCTTAGCAAGACTTGCACACTTAATGGTAAGGTCCTAGGGAGTGTTGCTGAACAAAGAAACCTTGGAGTGCAGGTTAATAGCTCCTTGATAGTAGAGTAGCAGGTAGATAGGATAGTGAAGAAGGCATTTGGTATGCTTTCCTTTATTGGTCAGCTTATTGAGTACAGGAGTTGGGAGGTCATTTTGCAGCTGTACAGGACATTGGTTAGGCCACTGTTGGAATATTGCGTGCAATTCTGGTCTCATTTCTATAGAAGGATGTTGTGAAACTTGAAAGTGTCCAGAAAAGACTTACAAGGATGTTGCCAGGGTTGGAGGATTTGAGCTATAAGGAGAGGTTGAATAGGCTGGGGCTGGTTTCCATGGAGTGTGAATGCTGAGAATTGACCTTTATAGAGGTTTATACAATCATGAGGGGCATGGATAGGATAAATAGACAAAGTCTCTTCCCTGGGATGGGGGAGTCCAGAACTGGAGGGCTTGGGTTTAGGGTGAGAGGGGAAAGATATAAAAGAGAGTGGTGTGTGTGTGTGGAATGAGCTGCCAGAGGATGTGGTGGAGTCTGGTACAATTGTAACATTTAAAAGGCATTCGGATGGGTATATAGGAAGGGTTTGGAGGGATATGGGCTGGGTGCTGGCAGATGGGACTAGATTGGATTGAGATATCTGGTCGGCATGGACGGGTAGGACCAAAGCGTCCGTTTCCATGCTGTACATCTCGCTAACTCTCTGACTCTATGAAGTCCTGAAGTTATGAAAAGCACAAAGTATACATAAGACTTTCTTTCAATTCACTGCGATATTTCTGTTGCTCTAAGTAAATTTTTCAAATTAATTATGGAACTTTAAGGCTTTTAAACAATTTTGACATCATTCATTTGGTTACAGTTACAGTGAGAAGGGAGCAACGGCAACACAGAATGGCACCTCTGAAATCTCCACACCCAACTCCAAACAGTTTCTTATCTTTGCATGTCTGATTTTGCCAAGCCAGCAGTTTTACCTCATCAGAAAGAAAATTGCAACCGTTATTTAGAATTAGCAAAGAATATCTTTTGAAGTGGCAGGCATCTCAGCAATGCAAGATGGCAAAGTTGCTTCTGGAGTTCCAAAAGCAAAGTGATCTTTGTTATGCCGAGGTGAGGATTGTTTTGCATTGCCAGTCAGAAAATGTGCCATCAACAGCAGCTCACCATCAAATAGTAAGCTGCTGCTGACCTCCTCTTATTTCCTGACCTTCTTCTGTTCTGTAAAAGTTTCTATGATTCATTTGGTTGAGGCCCTGAGAAACTCCATAGACTTCCAGTTTTATTCTTATTCCAGATTTCCTAATATTGCTTTCCACTTCTTTAATGAAGGAAACACTTTGAGAATGGGCTGCATTGCTATTATATCAATACAGGAACAGATCTCCAGATCTCATTCTGACATTCAATTAAACCACAGCTGATCTGTATTTTAACTCCACTGGGCAGCCTTGACTCGTATCCCTCAGTAGCACGATCTACGAAAAATCTAACCATCTCAGTTTTTAGATTCTGAACTAGCTGCAGTCTCAGCAGCTTTTTGAAGGAGAGAGCTTCAGATTTCTACTTACAGTTGTGTGAAGATATGTTTCATAATGTCACCCCTGAATTGCATACCTATTCTTAAAATTACATCTCCTTCTGCACTCCCCCACATCCCCCAACATCACTTCCATAGTAAGAAATGGCTTCTCTCTGTCAACCTCATCAAACGCTTTAATCATCTTAAACCCCTCTCATATATCACTTCTCAATGTACTTATATCAAAGGTCTATGCCATCTATTCTCAATATATTATACTTTTGCATTCTGTGAACCAAAATCATACTGCAACCATTCCAAATCATGTGGCCTGATGTCCAGTACTGCACAGTGAATCTAAATCTTGACTAAGAGATTTGTACAACTATAAATAATTTCCACCACATCTATTTCAGTGCCTTGAGATAAAGGCCAGCATTTTAAGAAAAAGTGGCTGAGTGTCAATTTTTTTCATGTTTCGTGGAAGGTTTGTCTCCATGAAGCCGAGTGTGACTTCTCACTCTATTACATAGGCACCATGAGCCTCTAATGCCCCCATCACCATATCCACTGTCACACAGCAGGCAAAAATATCTGACATTGGCAGAATCCCCCAGGATTCCTGAGGCTGAAGCCATCTTTAAAGCCCCCATAATGCTCCACCTTCTGGCAGGAGCTGCTATTCACTGTGCATGTAGTGGAAGGACAACAACAATGAACTGTTCTCAGGGCACAGAGGTAGCAAGACTGATACTTAATTGCACATATATCTCTTTCTGTTCAGGGACAAATTCGCACAGGTTACCAGTTCTTAGATTCATCCAATCTTAAAACCTCATTGAAGGGAATGCGACTTTCCCCAATGTTGTTCAATGTGGCACTATTGCATACTGGAGAATCTTCAAATGACTTTTTCATTCATTCATGGGGGGGTGGGTATCACTGGCTAGGCCAGCATTTATTGCATTAAAGAAACAACCACATTTCTGTGGTTCTGGAGTCACATGTAGGCAAGGAAGGAAGGTTCTGGCTTAGTGGTGCTGGAAGAGCACAGCAGTTCAGGCAGCATCCGAGGTACAGCGAAATCGACGTTTCGGGCAAAAGCCCTTCATCAGGAAGGAAGGAAGGTGACAGTAGTGATTAAAATGAGTTCAGGCAGGTAAATTTCATAGAATATGAGTTCCTTTCTTGGACGAGATTAACAGCCCCAGTCAAGGAACCCTGACAGATATGAACAGGATTGTGATGTAAAGGGCACTGCTTGTCACTGGCCACTTGGGTGTTTCCTTTCTTCTTGGTGGTAGAAACTGAGTAAAGATTTCTTCTTTTCCACGCACTACTGCCTAACAGTGGTAGTGCTTATTTTTCCCCAGCACCCATGTCGTGTGAGTGCAGGTGTTGGACACAACAAAGAATAACAAATGTGTAATCTTTAGATTAGATTACTTACAGTGTGGAAACAGGCCCTTCGGCCCAACAAGTCCACACCGACCCACCGAAGCGCAACCCACCCATACCCCTACATATACCCCTTACCTAACACTACGGGCAATTTAGCATAGCCAATTCACCTGACCCACACTTATATACCACCACCAAGAAGAAAGGAAACACCTAAGTGGCCAGTGACAAGTCGTGACCTTCTCAAAGGGCAATGTTGCATGATCAAAAAGTGAAGAGGGGGGCAGGGATTAAATCAAAATAGAGTTGGAGGGGGAAATAAACCACTTCACTCCCTGCGGTGCCCATCTCTCCCTGAAAATTTCAATCAGCCATGCTCTTATTGAAATAAAACAAAGAACTGCAGATGCTGCAAATCTGAAACAAAAACAGAAATGGTTGGAGAACATTCAACAGATCAGGCAGCACCTGTGGAGAGGAAGCAGAGATAACATTTCAAGTCGAGTGACCATTCTTCAGAAAAGGTTTCTGAAATTTCTTGACATGACCTTATAGAATGTTGGATCAGGATTGCTCACTGAATGGCCAACTTCTGCTCCTTGTTCGTTTTATGTACTGGACTAGAGGTGTGCGTTTCAGTGGTTTATGAAGATTAGATAAATCAGGTGGGAGTACAATGGAAACAGATTCAATGTGAAATTTAAAAACGGGATGGGATAGATATTTGTAAAAGAAAATGTTTGCATTGTTATTAGGAAAGAGAACAAGTGATTGGGAAAAGAGCTGACTGAGGTACAATGGGCAATAGTCTCCTTTGCAGCATGGCTCCATGATGCTATTTCAACAGTGACCATGCTTGAGAAAAGTATGTTGGCTTTAAACACCTTGGGGTGTACCAAATCAATGTTAGGCACTAAAAAAAACAACTATTTTCTTTTTCCAAGTCTGAACCTAGGAGTCTCAGGATATACATTAGTGGCAGGTCAATTCCACGCTCAGCTACTGGAGGATGTTTAATTGAGACATTTACTTAAGTTTTAATTTTAATGAAAACTTTTTTGGAACATTGTTGGAAAGTTGTATTTTCCTGACTGGAATATTACAAGCTCAGTTCTGAAGAACTTACACAAAGCAGCTCCTCCAATAGAGATCACATAACCCAGCATATGCTACAAATCAAAGCTGAGCCATGTGACAGTGGTGAATTTATCTACCCAGTGTTCAAAAGAATATAGAAGACAATCAAGATGAGAGGAAGGAAGGAAAGAAGAAGTAGATTAAAATTAAAATGTATCACAACTTTAACATAACCCAAAGCGCTTTATGGCCAGTGAAGTATAAAATAGAAAATTAAAAATGTATTTTCACACAAGTTCTTTCAGATCCTGGGAAATAGAGAAAATTAATTTAATGTGTGATAGTTGGTTATGTCTTTCTGAGGAGAACTTGGCTGGGTGGGAGGAAAGCTGAGCTGGGGTCCTCTGCTGGTGAAAACTGGAATCTATGAGGAAATGAGACAACAATAGCACTTGGAATAAATCACTTTTCTCGAACACCTGTGGTTTGAATTCAAACAGTAGTCTTTTGCACTCTTTTCTCCCACATCGCAACAAATTAATACTCTCAAAATCCATTTTGTTTTAAAAAGTAATCCAGTCTGCCAACTCCATGATCAGCAAGAATGAGGTCGATTGCAGTCCCTTATCATATGGGCAAGTTGCATTTCTACAGCACCCTTAACATAGCAAAATGTCACAATGTGCTTTGCAGGAACACAATCAGACAAAAATTGACACTGAGCTATCTAAAGAGTTATGAAGGCAGGTAACCATCTGCTTGGTCAAAGGTGGAGGTTTTAAGGAGCATCTTAAATGAAAAGGGATGGGTTGAACGCAGGAAGAGGCTGAGGGACTGGTGTGGGAGAAGGAAGTTCTGCTTCATGAGGCGTTGGCACCAAGAATGGGGAAAATGGTTGCTGGTCTGGGCACCTTTCAGGCAGCTGTCGGCCTGGAGTCTCTCAGCAGATCTCAACCTGGTCTCTCAGAGGTATTTTGGCTGGTCTCTCGGTGGCTTGAGGCAGTGCCTCGACTCAGCATGTGGGTAGATCCTGCCTGGGCGTGTTCCCCAAGGCACCAGGGGAGATCAGGGAGTGGCAGTTCGAGCAGCAGCAAAGGTATCTGCTGTGGCGACGTCCAGAACAGACAGCAGAGCAAGATAAGTGGAGGACTCTTTATTTTCTTAGTTTTAAACTATTACCTATTTATTTATTTTTCTACTATTCTTTGAAGCAATGCTTAACTTTTTAACTCTCTTCTTATTCTGTACCTAAGCTCTTTTTGTACCCAGGTACCTTTGTACCTAAAATGGGGCCGTCTGTGCCAACATTACACACTTTTCACTGTACTCCTGTGCTTGAGTACATGTGACAATAAAATCGAAACCCTATGCTGATAGAATGGTCTGCACCTGAACTGTGAGGGGACTGGAGTTCTTGTGAATTTCATAACCAGGGAAGTTTCAGCAGGTTTTAATTAAACAGTGGAGGCAAGGGCCCAAATTTAGAAAATTATTATGAATCAAGGAGTGGGGAAGTTGCAACAGAGGAAGGAATTAATGTGGAAAATAACAAACTGACAATGACAGGAAGGAACAGAGAATACACATCTGATTGACATGACTATGACTAGGGATTATGACCAGATATGACGAGGGATTACAAAAATAATGAAACGACAAAATTTAAGGCACTGTATTTTAAAGCATGTAGCATTAAAAGCAAAACGAATGAACTTGTGGTACACATTCAGATAAATAATTGGCTATGACTGAGATGTGGCTGTGGGATTACTCAGACTGGTATATTGTTGGTGACATTTAGAAAGGACAAGCAGTTACTAAAGGTTGGAGGAGTGGCTGCTGGATTTATTAAAGATCATATTAGCACAATGGAGAGGGATGACCTTAATTCAGGAAATCAGAAATTAGAAGCAGTCTGGGTAAACGTTTGGAATGATAAATGCAAGTGCGGATTCTCCAACTGTAACCATGTGGTAAGACATACACATCAAGGAAGAAATAATGGAAGCTGGTAAAAGTGTACAACAAATATCATGTGGGCTTTCAGCTGACATATAAACTGGAAAAATCAGATGAGTAAAAGTAGTCCAGAAGAGGAATTCATTGAATATTTCTGGAAAATTTCTTGAATCAGCATGTTATAGTCAAGAGTGTAGTGTTGGAAAAGCATAGCAGATCAGGCAGCATCCGAGCAGCAGAAAAATCAATGTTTCAGGCAGAAGTCCTCCATCAGGAAGCTCTTCATTCGGGCTTTTGCCTGAAACTCAATTTTCCTGCCCCTTGGATGCTGCCTGACCTAAGGTGCTTTTCCAGCACCTCACTCTTACGTCTAAGCTCCAGCACCTGCAGCCCTCACTTTCACTCAGCGTATTATAGCAGCAGCCAGAGAACAGTCTACACTAGGCCAGGTTTCGATCAGTGAGACAGGATTAATTGTTGATCTTATAGTGAAAGCAACCCAGATAAATCAAATATAATATGATTGAATTTTACGTACAGTTTAAGAGAGAGAAGAGTGAGTTCAAGACTACAATTTTGAATTGAATAAGGGTAACTATGAGGGTATGAAAGCAGAACGAGTGACAGTGAACTGATAGTTTAAGAAAAGGGATAATTTGATAGAGATGTACTGGCAAAGATTTAAGGATATGTTCCAGAAAACAGAGACTGGATATATTCCAACAAATAAGAAAAATTCCAAAGGATGTACCTCCACCCGTGGTTAACTAAAAAAAGTCAAAGACAGTATAAAACTAAAAAAAAAGACATATCATTCTGGTAAAATACAAGAGAAAGCTAGTCAAAAATATAACAGGTAGGAAAAGTTTCTTCAGACATTTTAAAAAGAAAAACAGAGTTAACATAGTAAATGTTGGTCTTCCAGAAAATGAGTCTGGGAGATTAGTAATGAAAGATAAAGATTGGTAAATGAATTGAACAGATATTTTTTGTCAGTCTTCATTAGAGAGCATACAGATAGCATTCTGGAAATAGTGTAAATCAGGAGTTAAAAGGGAGTGAGGAACTCAAAAATATTCCCAGGAAGTAGTAATGAGTAAGCTTTCAGATGTGCGAGTTGTCAAGTTCGCCAGGTCCCGATGGATTTCATTCTAGGGTCTTAAAAGAAGTAGCCAGTGAAAAGGTTGATATGTTGCTTTTAATTTTCCAAAAATCACTGTGTTCAGAGAAGGTTCCTTTGAATTGGAAAATACCAAAATAACTCCTTTATTCAAAAAAGGAGGAAGGCAGAAAGCAGGAAATAATCGGCCAGTTAGCTTAACATTTGTCACAGGGAAAATGTTACATGGGCCAAATGCTGGCTAATGGGACTATATTAATTTAACATATTTAGTTGGTATGGATGCATTGGACCAAAGGGTCTGCTTCCAAGCTGTACAGCTCTATGACTCTATTGATAAAGATATCATAACAGGACACAAATAAATTCCAAGGTAATTGGGGAGAGCCAATGGCTTTGTCAAAGTAAAATCATGTTTGACCAATTAGTGAAGTTCTTTCAATAAGTAATTTGTGCTGTAAATAAAGGGAAATCTAGTCCATGCATTGTATTTAGATTTCAAGAAGGGATTTGATAATGTGCCACACCAAAAATGATTGTGGAAAATTAAAGCTCATGGTGTTGGAGGTAACATATTGGCATGCATAGAAAATTGGCTGGCTAACAGGAAACAGAGTGTGTGAATAAGTAGGTATTTTTTCATGTTAGTAGGATGTAAGTAGTGTGCTGCAGAGTAGGTGCTGGTGCATCAACTTTTACCATCCATACAAATGATTTCAATAAAGAGATCAAAGGTATGGTAGCTAAATTTGCTGATGTCACAAAGACAGGTAGCAAAGTGAGTTGCGAAGAGGACCTAAATTATCTACCAAGGGCTATAGATACATTAAACAAATAGGCAAAGATCTTGTGAATGGAGTAGAATGTGGGAAATTGTTCATTTTGTCAGGAAGAATATAAAAGAATGACATTATTTAATTGGTGAGACATTGCAGAACTCTGAGATGCAGAGAGATTTGAGTGTCCCAGAGCATGAATCACAGACGATTAGTATGCAAGTGCAGCAAATAATCAAGAAAACTAATAGAATGTTATGATTCATTGCAAGGGGAATTGGATGCAAGAGTAGGAAGGTTATGCTTCAGTTATGCAGGGCATTAATGAGACTGTACTTGGAGTACTGTGTACAGCACGAGTCACCATATTTATGGAAGGACGTTTGTGAGTTGGAAACAGTTTAGGGAAGATTTACTAGACTAATATCTGGTTTGTGCACATTTCCTTATGAGGAAAGACTAGACCTGTATCCCTTCGACTTTAAAAGAGTCAGAGATGACTTAATTGAAAAATACTAGATCCTAAGGGGACTTGACCAGATGGCTGTTGAAAGAATGACTCCTCTTTTGGAAGAAGAGAATACCCATTTCAATTAGTGAAGAGGAAACATATTTTTCTTTCAGTGGTTTGTGAGCCTTTGGAACTGCCTTCTTCAAAAGGCAGGGGATGCAAAATCTTTAAATATTTTTAGGGCAGAGGGAGATTCTTGATTACCAAGGGAAACAAAGAATACCAGGGCTATGCAGGAGTACAAAGTTAAGGTTAAAATCAGATCAGCCATAATCATGTTGAATGGTGGAGCTGGTTCGAAGGGCCAAGTGGCCTAATTTTGTTCCTTGTATATGTTTGAGAGGTTTGCTAAGGAAATTCCAGACCTTGGAAGTTTGACAAATAGAGGTTTGGCCACCAAATGTACAGCAAAGGAAAATGGGCATATACAAGAGGCCAGAACTGGAGGACTGCAGAATTCTTAGTGAATCGGGCAGGCTTGAAGGCAGTACAGGGAGAGGGAAGGCCATGGAGGGAATTGTACATAAAAAATGGCTACTTTAAATTTGAGGCAATGTAGGTCAGCAGATTGATGATGGTTAAATGAAACTCTGTGAAAGCTAGGTGATGGACAAGCAGAGCTTCAAATGACCTGAAATTTACGGGAGATGACAGGAAAATCTGTTCAAGTTGAAATTGTCATTGAAAGAAAGAATTTTTAAACCCAACTAAGTATTTTCCACTTTTTCCTGCTGATATTGCCTCCCTTGGGTATCGCACTGGAAATAAAGCCTTGCTATTCCCAGCGTTGTCACAAAAGCATGGCGGGGTGGCATAGTGGTTGGCACTGCTGTCTCACAGCGCCAGGGACCCAGGAGCCAGGTTTGATCCCAGCCTCGGGTACCTTTCTGTGTGGAGTTTGCACATTCTCCCTGTGTCTGCATGGGTTTCATCCCACAATCCAAAGATGGGCAGGTTGGGTGGATTGGTCATGTTAAATTGTCCTGTAGTGTCTAGGGGTGTGCAGGCTATATGGTTTAGCCGTGGTAAAATCCCCAATTTGGATTGTGGGATTGTCTGGATGGGATGCACTTCCAAGGTTCAATGGAGACTCGATGGGCTGAATGGCCTTTTTCTGCACTGTAGGGATTCTAGAAGTTAAATGCTTGTAAAAGTATGCAAATATTTCCAATTTACCTGACCTTCTGATGCAGATTAACCAATGGCATGTTCTAGGCTTCTGTACTTACCAAAAATAATTTATTTAATACCAATAATTTGACTATAGCTAAAGGTTAACAATTATGAACAGTCAGCAAATAACATTACTAATTCAAACTTTAATTCCCTTATAAACTTCATCTTACACAAACAATCACAGACAAAAATAAAAGAAATGGTTGTTATAGGCAGAAGGAAAGAATCTGAAAGCAGTCCAGTGGTTCCTGTCACAAGGATTGCTGAGATAATACTTACAGATTCATAGATTTATACAGGATAGAAACAGACCCTTCGGACCAAACGGTCTGTGCCAAACATAGTCCCAAACTAAACTAGTCCCACAATGACCATGAAACCATTGTCAACTGTTGGAAAAACCCATCTGGTTCACTAACGTCCTTTAAGGAAGGAAACAGCCATCTTTATCAGGTGTGGCCTGCATGTAACTCCAAATCCACAGTAAAGTGGTTGACTCTGAACGGTCCCTGTGGGCAGTTAGGGATGGGCAATAAAAGGCTAGCTGACCAGTGATGCCACATCCTGTGAATGAATAAAAAAAACCTGCCTGCTCCTGGCCCACACCCATTCAAACCTTTCCTATTAATGTACCTATCGAAAACATTGTAACTTCGGCTGGTCAAAAGGCTGCTCCTCAGTCATCTCTCTCTGGTTGCTTTCACTGGTTTCCAAATCGCACAGGGTCGCTGACTCTCTTATAAATCGTCTCTGATTTTGAAGTTGCAACTTACGATAATTGCTGAAGGAAAGATAATCTGTTTTTCTTCAGGCTAGTGACTTCTCCTGTCAAGAACAGAGAGAGCTCCTGAGGTGGTGGAGATCTGATGACTTCAGCTGTTGAGGTCCCCGAGAGCCAGTTACCAAGTTGTTGCCAAGTAGAAGGCTACAATTAACAATAACTAGTCACTAGTACACAGACTAATCAGTTACTTACACCAAACAAAGCTTCATTTGTGCACAACCCTTCAGACCCAATTCGTCTGAAATCACTTTAACCACTGGCTGAAAAGCTGCTATGTAAACGGTGCTTACCTTCATTGTCAGGCTACTTGCTTTCAACACATGAAGCAATTTTAATTTTTAAAACAGTTCATTTCCCATATCAGTTAGGTAAAAACATGACTGCAGATGCTGGAAACCAGAGTCTAGATTAGAGTGGTGCTGGAAAAGCACAGCAGTTCAGGCAGCATCCAAGGAGCAGTAAAATCGAAGTTTCGGGCAAAAGCCCTTCATCAGCAATAAAGGCAGAGAGCCTGAAGGGTGGAGAAATAAGTGAGAGGAGGGTGGGGGTGGGGAGAAAGTAGCATAGAGTACAATAGGTGAGTGGGGAGGGGATGAAGGTGATAGGTTGGGGTGGGGGGGCGGGGGGAGGGTGGAGTGGATGGGTGGAAAAGAAGATAGGCCGGTAGGACAAGTCATGGGGATAGTGCTGAGCTGGAAGTTTGGAACTAGGGTGAGGTGGGGGAAAGGGAAATGAAGAAACTATTAAAGTCCACATTGATGCCCTGGAGTTGAAGTGTTCCAAGGTGGAAGATGAGGCGTTCTTCCTCCAGGCGTCTGGTGATGAGGGAGTGGCGGTGAAGGAGGCCTAGGACCTCCATGTCCTTGGCAGAGTGGGAGTGGGAGGGGGAATTGAAATGTTGGGCCACAGGACGGTGTGGTTGATTGGTGCGGGTGTCCCAGAGACGTTCCCTAAAGCACATTTAGGAGGCGTCCAGTCTCCCCAATATAGAGAGACTGCATCGAGAGCAACGGATACAATATTGGTGGATGTGCAGGTAAAACTTTGATGGATGTGGAAGGCTCCTTTAGGGCCTTGGATGGAGGTGAGGGAGGAGGTGTGGGCGCAGGTTTTGCAATTCCTGCAGTGGCAGGGGAAAGTGCCAGGATGGGAGGGTGGGTTGTAGGGGGGCATGGACCTGATCAAACATCCTCAACAATACCCTTCCACTGACACTCTCATTCATTTGGCCGAACTGGTCCTCACCCTTAACCATTTCTCCTTCGAATCCTCCCACTTCCTCCAGACCAAAGGGGTAGCCATGGGCACCCATATGGGCCCCAGCTATGCCTATCTCTTTGTTGGCTACGTAGAACAGTGATCTTCCGTAATTACACGGGCACCACTCCCCACCTCTTCCTCTGCTACATTGATGACTGCATTGGCGCCACCTTGTGCTCCCGCGAGGAGGTTGAGCCATTCATCAACTTCACCAATACATTCCATCTTGACCTTAAATTTACCTGGACCATCTCTGACACCTCCCTCCCCTTCCTGGACCTCTCCATCTCCATTAATGATGACCAACTTGACACTGACATTTTTTACAAACCCAATGACTCCCAAAGCTACCTGGATTACACCTCTTCCCACCCTACCTCCTGCAAAAATGCCATCCCATATTCCCAAGTCCTCCGCCTCCATGGTATCTGCTCCCAGGAGGACCAGTTCCACCACAGAACACACCAGATGGCCTCCTTCTTTAGAGACCGCAATTCCCTTCCCAAGTGGTTAAAGATGCCCTCCAACACATCTCGTCCACATCCTGCACCACTGCCCTCAGACCCCACCCCTCCAACCATAACAAGGATAGAACGCCCCTGGTGCTCACCTTTCACCCTACCAACCTTCGCATAAACCAAATCATCCGCCAACATTTCCACCACCTCCAAACGGACCCCACCACCAGGGATATATTTTCCTCCCCATCCCTTTCCACTTTCCGCAAAGACCATTCCCTCCGTGACTACCTGGTCAGGTCCATGCCCCCCTACAACACACCCTCCCATCCTGGCACTTTCCCCTGCCACCCCAGGAATTGCAAAACCTGCGCCCACACCTCCTCCCTCACCTCCATCCAAGGCCCTAAAGGAGCCTTCCACATCCATCAAAGTTTTACCTGCACATCCACCAATAAAATTTATTGTATCCGTTGCTCCCGATGCGGTCTCCTCTACGTTGGGGAGACTGGATGCTTCCTAGCAGAGCGCTTTAGGGAATATCTCTGGGACACCCGCACTAATCAACCACACCGCCCTCTGGCCCAACATTTCAACTCCTCCTCTCACTCTGCCGAGGACATAGAGGTCCTGGGCCTCCTTCACCGCCGTTCCCTCACCACCAGACGTCTGGAGGAAGAACGTCTCATCTTCAGCCTCGGAACACTTCAACCCCAGGGCATCAATGTGGACTTCAACAGTTTCCTCATTTCCCCTTCCCCCACCTCACCCCAGTTCCAAACTTCCAG
The DNA here is from genome assembly GCF_020745735.1 of Hemiscyllium ocellatum. Lineage (NCBI taxonomy): Eukaryota > Metazoa > Chordata > Chondrichthyes > Orectolobiformes > Hemiscylliidae > Hemiscyllium > Hemiscyllium ocellatum. The sequence goes on along the minus strand of NC_083407.1, from coordinate 105,405,273 downwards.
CTCAGCACTGTCCCCATGACTTGTCCTACCATCCACCTATCCACTCCACCCTCCCCCTGACCTATCACCTTCATCCCCTCCCCCACCCACCTATTGTACTCTATGCTACTTTCTCCCCACCCCCACCCTCCTCTAGCTTATCTCTCCACGCTTCAGGCTCTCTGCCTGTATTCCTGATGAAGGGCTTTTGCCTGGAATGTTGATTTTACTGCACCTTGGATGCTGCCTGAACTGCTGTGCTCTTCCAGCACCACTCTCATCTAGACTCCCATTGCTCATGTCAGTCCACAATGAAAAATACAGAAAAATAAAGAAATGGTATATTTTTTATACTGCTAACAAAGTCAAACAGGGCACCTTTCCACAAGAGAACCACTGCAAAACTGCAGTTAGATGAACAAAAACTAACATTTATACAGTACCCTCCGTCACCTCCCAATGTGCCTTGCAGCCAATAGTTACACTTGAAACGTTGTAACTGTTGTAACACGAAACAGGGAATAAATTTTCACAGATTACACTGTAATATGATAATCATTGGATAATCTATACTAAATGTTATTGGACGGTTAATTAGTGAACATGACCTCCTGTTCTTCTTCAGCATATTGATATGGAATCACTTATAGTCACTTGAGAAGGTAGACAGAAATCATAAATGGTGGCATCTCTGCCAGTACAGCACTTCCTCAGCAGTTCACTGGGAGGAGCAGCAAGGATTATGTAAGCAAATCTCTGGAGGGAGACATGAGCATGCAACATTTTGACCCAGTGAGAGAACTCTCAAATCTGTAACTTTTGAACAATGCTCTGGGATATTCAGTGCCAGCCCGATCGAGCAGAAGAGAGAGAAGGGGCCTCAGCTGGACAATTCATGCAATGTAGCATTTTTTTTCCCATCGCTGTACAAAATTGCTAACTCTGGTTGGATGTAAACCAGGATATCTCCTCACTTGACCTTTCATCACCAAGAACCTTGCTCCGCCTCCCCCTCTCATTACTGGATGCTGATCAATGTATCCTTGAGTGTATTGCCTTCCTATGACAGATGGAAAGCAAATAATTTCTTTGTCACCTGATTGGTGAATCAATCTATCTTTACAGTCAGCAAAAAAGTTCAAAGAAAATGACAACATTTTATTTTTAAAGGCTCCAGCTTCTGCTCAAATTTGATTACCTACAGTGTGGAAACAGGCCCTTCGGCCCAACAAGTCCATACCGAACCGCAGCCCACCCATACCCCTACAATTACCCCTTACCTAACACTACAGGCAATTTAGCATGGCCAATTCACCTGACCCGCACATCTTTGGACTGTGTGAGGAAACCAGAGCACTCGGAGGAAACCCACGCAGACACGGGGAGAACGTGCAAACTCCACACAGTCAGTCACCTGAGGCGGGAATTGAACCCGGGTCTCTGCCACTGTGAGGCAGCAGTGCTAGCCACCGTGCCGCCCACAGTGTCTGGCCGATATCAGTCCAATCTGATGAACCTGCACCCAGACTTGGGGCTCAAACAAAAGCCATGCTGATTTGTTGGAGGATTGTGACTCCTACAGAGAGAGTGCACAGACAAGTCAGGCTGAATGGCCTCTTTCTATTCCGTAACCATTCCATTCTGTGGCTCCAATGCTGCCCTTGAAGCAGCTGCACCAGTGAAGAGAATGTCATCCTTCTGGAATGTGCTTTTGCAAAGAAGTTCTGGGGAGAGACGCAGTGGTTTTTGTCAAAGTTCGTCCCAAGCGGTTCCGTGGTGCAGGATTTTGTTGCTCTATGGTCTGTTCCCAGGGATGCACACTGAGACAAACATTGACTGCTCCTGGATGACCATAAACTCAGTGAAAGACCCTCTTTGGTCTTCCCAAAACCTGTTGGTCTTCCAGTGTAAAGGCTAGCACATTCCAAGGTCCAGGACTAGGGGCTGAGGGATGCACTAAAACCTGGGGCAGTTACCGCCAAGGCGCAGTGGGAAAAGACAACTGTCTACAGTCTTTCTGCCGAAGTTTAAAAGGCAAGGGTCTGTTCAATTATCAGACCCCCTTGTCATTTTGGCAGTACAAACCGAATAGGCAGAAGGGTTCTTCTGTACAGTATGATTCTATGATTCATACCAGAGGGGAGTGTTACAAGAAAATTTGACACTGAGTTTCCTCAGGAGCTGGCCAGAACAGGCAATCGAAGGCTTCGATCGAAGAGGTAGGTTGCGAAGACAGCATGGAAGAAGGCGATCAAGTCAAAAAGATCGAAAAAATTTAGGGAAGGTAGTTTAAGCAGCTGAATGGATGGCTGCCAGTGGCTAAGCAATGAAAATCTGTGATGCACATGAGACTGCAATTGCGAACTGCAAAGATCTCGGAGAGCTGGAGGGGATTATACATGGCCAGTATAAGACCATGAAGAAATTTGAAAACATGCATGAGAATTTTAAAAATCAGTGTTGCAAAGTCATTGAGTATGGGTGTGATCACTAGCTGATCTTGTAGGCAGTGACACGGTCACCAACTTCAGCTGTGTCAAAAAAACTTAATATATGATATGCTCATTTCACCTCATGCAATCTCTTCCACTTTATGCATTTATTTCCTCCCTCTCTTTTAGATCTTCAATGCACGACACAGAATCACTTCATAGACTGAGGTTGCTAGGCAACCTCCTCTCAGGCTTCCATCAACTACAGAACACCTTTAGCAACAACGGCTTGAAAGAGATTGTTCGTCGCTAAAACCTTTCTGCCCTTTGATGTTCACCCATGTCTTTAAGTCAGAAGGTCACAGGTTGATGTCCAATCATCTTGTTACACATCACAGTCGTGTGGCTACGCAATAACCCAAAAGATTCTACACAGGACAAACAAAGGCTGACCCCTTTACATTACTGTCCATGCTTGGCCGTACAGAGTCATTTATAGGATCCGCACAGTGCAAAAAAAAATCCATGTCCCACTTCAGAGACTTATTCTGTAAAATCTCAGTGGGGCAAACATTGCACTGTTGGGGGGACTGACTTCTGAATGAGACATTAAGTTGTGGTCCTACCTGCCTTCACAAGTGGGTAATAAAGGTTGCATTTTGATAAACAGCAGAAATATCCTCTTCCATATCAGGTACCAATACTTATCATTTAACCAATAACACTAACAACAGATGAATTAGCCACTATAATACTGTTTGTGGAACCTTGCAGCAGACAGATCGAGAGCTTTGTATCAAAAAAACAACACATCAAAAGTGCTTCATTGGCTTTAAAGCATTTTCAGACAAACTGAAGTTGTGAAAGGCACTATATCAATGAAAGTCTTTCAGTTAGCATTTCCATCGCTCATACCTATAAATGCAATTAGGAGCAAACCCACTATAGAGCGGGTGTAAACAAATCCCTTAAGAGTGTTTTTTGTGAGATAAGTTTATACTTACATGACATTATACCGCATCAAAGACACTGAGGGTTTTTCACAGCAGAATCATCCAGCAGAGTTACACATTGAGCTTCACAAGGGTATTTAAGGGCAGATGGCCAAAAGCTTGATCAGAAAGATAGATTTTAGGGACCATCTTAAATGAGGAAAGAGACGTGGAAAGATTAAATAAGAGGCGTCCAGAATTTAGGGACTTGGCAATGGTGGAACAATTTAAATTGGAAATGTGTACAGGCTGGAACCTGATGAGCACAAGGATCTTCAGTGATCAGAGGGTTGGAGGACGTTCTAGAGAGAGTGAGGAGTGAGGCCATGAAAACAAGGGTGTGAATGTTAAAATCCAGGAATTGCTAAATTGGGAATCAATGTAGGGCAGTGAGCAAGGGGTGATGGACTTGGTGTGAGTCAGGTCTTAGGTGGAAGAGCTTTCAGTGACCTTATGTTTATAGGGAGCTGAATAGTATTAGCATGAACAGAATTTGGAGAAAGAATTGGGGAATTGAACCACGTGGGTAGCTCCTTCAGAGAGTTGCAGCAGGCTTCCCTCTGTGTTGTAAAATTATATGATAGCAAGTGCAGTCAAGGATTCAATCCATGGCTCAGTGCTCAGAATACCCTCCCTCCTGTGCTCACTATTGTTTTGTATATGACAGTCTTAACACACACCTGATAGCACACACAAGGCATAGTATTCCACACTTTTTTAAAAATGTAAAGCAATCTTGTAGGGAAGAAAATCATTGTCCTGAATTTACAAGCACATGCAATTAGCCTCTGACAGACAATGGGAGATCATCAGTATCTGCAATTGCCTGGCTTTGCACATATAGGGCATTGGTCTTCAAGGTGTGATGCACATTTGCAGTTGAAAAGAGACTTCAATTTGCAAAGCACCATTCATATCCTTAGAACATCCTAAGATGCATTACAACTAATTAAGTATTTTTGATGTGCAGTCACTGATGTATTGTTGGGTAAACACAGTAATCAATTTGCGCACAGCAAGCTACCAAAACCAGCAACATGATAATGACCAGATAATTTGTTTCAAATCTTTTTTACAGACATCTCAGGGAGTTTGACAGATGATCAAAAAGACTCGACTCATCTCTCTGAGTTCCTTGCTTCTGCATTGAGTTGCTCAATTCTTTAGAGCGAGGCCTGAACCCACAGCCTTCTAACAGAGAGGTGTGAGTGCTAATCACTGGGGCACAGTTTTCACACTTCCCACCGAAAACAAGCTTGAGCAATGCTGTCTGAAGCTCACTGAAGTATGGTTGAAATCTGACTATGGTGCTAACATTACAAGTCTCAATGCAACGTCAATTCATTGGGAAAGAATATCAGACAGTAACTACATTTCAAAAATCAAATGACATCAGGTTTATTTGAAATTACAAGCTTTCGGAGTGCTGTATGGTATAGACAGGTATAAGACGTAGTATTTCTAAGTAAAAAGTTGATAAGCCCCCTAGTTGAATCATTTAATCAGTTGGGAGGTAGACTGCAAAATCCAGATTCCTTTCATGTCTTTGTCCCTAGATAAGGAAAGGTTTTATCAATGTACAAGAGGTGACATCTTAGGTTAGACAATGTCGATTAGAGATTCTATTTCAAATCAGTCTACGTTTCATGCCAAGGTCAGCTTTCATTTTGACAGAAAAGAATCTTGAATGAAATTGTGTGTGTGTGTGTGTGTGTGTGGTTACCTGTAGTGTGACATGAACCCAAGATCATGGTTGAGGCCGTCTTCATGGGTACAGAACTTAGCTATCAGCCTCTGCTCAGCAATTTTGCGTTGTTGCATATGTTGAAGTCCGTCTTGGAGGATGCTCACCCGAAGATTGGAGGCTGATTGCCCTGGATTGCCGAAGTGTTCCCCGACTGGGAGGGAACCCGCTGTGTGTTGATCATTATGCAGTGTCCATTCATCCATTGTCGTAGGGTCTGCATGGTCTCACCAATGTAACATGCCTAGGGGCATCCTTGCCTGCCACATATGTGGTGGGTGGTGTTCCCACATGTGACGGTAATATCCATGTCAATGATCTGACATGTCCTGCAGAAGTTGTCATAGCAGGTTTGTGTAGCGTTGTGGTCGATATTGTCCTGAAACCTGGGTAGTTTGTAGCGAATAATTGTATGTTTAATGTTTGGTGGTTGTTTGAAGGCAAGAAATGGTGGTATAGGGAAGATTATGGCAAGGTATTCAGTGTCGTCGTTGATGTGTTGAAGGCTGTGAAGAACTGGGCCAAGTTTCTCTGCTCCAAGGACGACAAAGGGTACTTTGTCAGTTATATCCTGTGTCCGTCTTCCGAGGAGGTCATTACAGTGTTTCGTTATTTGCAAGCACACAAACACACTCTCTCAAATGCACATACTCACACACTCTTAAATGCACACACATGCAGTCTCTCAAATACGCACACAGACATGGGCGGCACGATGGCACAGTGGTTAGCACTGTTGCCTCACAGAGACCTGGGTTCAATTCCCCCCTCAGGCGACTGACTGTGTGGAGTTTACACATTCTCCCCGTGTCTGTGTGGCTTTCCTCTGGTGCTCCGGTTTCCTCCCACAGTCCAAAAATGTGCAGGTTAGGTGAATTGGCCATGCTAAATTGCCCATAGCGGTAGGTGAAGGGGTGAAATGTAGGGGATTGGGTCTGGGTGAGTTGTGCTTCGGCGGTTTGGTGTGGGCCTGTTGGGCTGAAGGGCCTGTTTTCACACTGTAAGTAATCTGATCTAAAAGACAGACATGGGAATTATTTCATTCCAAGATTCTTTTTTGTAAAGCAAGTAAAACCTGACCTCAGCTTAAAACAGACAGATTTGAAGTGGAACCTCACATCTAAAGTGCATAGAAGTGGAGATGCCAGTGTTGGACTCGGGTGGACAAAGTTAAAAATCACACAACAACACCAGGTTATAGTCCAACAAGTTTATTTGGAAGTACAAACTTTTGGAGCTCTGCTCCTTCTTCAGGTGACTAGTGCGACAGGATACATAGGACATATAATTTCTAAATAAAAGATCAAAGAGTCATGCAGGGGAGATCCAAGATGGCGGCGACTCATCAAGTCTGAGTCTATAGTGCTCCTCCCAAGACCTAGGCAAAGTGGGCCACCCTCCCCCACCACACTCAACAAATCAACTAAAAATAGTTTTTATTTAATGTAATTAGTGGTTTAGTACTAAATTTATACAGTTCAGTCTCCTGTAAAAATGACTAGGGGGAAAAGAGCCCGCAGTTCTCAGCAGGCAGGACCCCCTCCCGCACCTTCCCCAGCTGCTGCAGAGATGTCCGCAGCCACCCCAGGGGACTTACCCACGGGGGCGAGCCTCGCAGAAATAATCTCCAAACTCGACACGAAGATCGATGCTTTCATAGAAGAGTCCCGAAGTCGGTGGAATTCATTCTCAGCCGCGCTACAAAAGCACGGCCGAGGCATCGAAGAAATTGAAGGCCGAGTCGAAGAGACGGGGCTAAAGGCCGTGACCTCCGAGGCCATTGCAGAATCAGCCGTGGATCGGGTCTCGAGCAGCAAGTCCGGACCTTAGAGAAACACATTGACCACCTCGAGGATCGAGGTCGTTGAAAAAATATTCGTCTGCTGGGCCTTCCCGAATGGGAATAAGAAGGCCAGCTTACAAAGTTCCTTGAACAGTGGCTTCCGCAATTATTGAATCTAAAGGCTGCATCAGGCCAGGTAAGGGTGGAATGGGCCTACTGGGTTGCAATACGTGGGCCCGGCTCGAACCAGCGCCCCCGCCCGGTCCTGTTCCGGCTGCCGAGCTACAAGGTAAGGCAGATAATTTTGGAAGCCTCCAGAAATCTTGGTAAAGATCCACAAGCCATGACTCATAAAGGATCCAAAATTATGTTGTTTCAGGACTTTTCCCCAGCTTTGGTTCAAAAGATTTGATGAAGCAAAGAAGTGTTTAAGGGATTTAAACATTCAATACTCCTTGCGCTACCGAGCTATACTACGCTTTAGCCATGAAGGGTACGTGTTTAACTTCAGATCACTGGAGAAGGCCAAGGAACTTTTGGATTCTCTTAGACAAACTATAAGAGTTAATTGATGTTATTTTGCCCTACCCCCCACCCCGGTCTACCCCCCTTTTTTTTCCTTTCATTATCTCTGGGGAGTGTGAAGAAGGACTTATTTATTCATCCTTTACTTAGCGATTTCCTTTCCCCCTTTTTTTTCTATACATATATATAGTTAATGTAGATGGGGGGGGAGGTGGCTACCTTATCTTATTTTATCTTTGTCCTTGGGAACGGGGGTTATTTTCCCCTGTTATTTAGTATTAATATATTTAATTATTATTTGCTGAGACCGTAATTTTATAGTCATATATGTTCATATATGGTATTAACATTACCAAATATATCCAGGTGTTGGTGTGTGTGTTGGGGGGGTGGGGGGGGGACGGTGGGGTGGTTGGGTGGTTGGGGATAGGGTACTCACTGTTAGTTCTAGTTCAGCAGTATACTTGAATTTTCTTTATCCTATCATGGGGTGCCTGGGTCAAGGGTGGAGCACTGGCAGGGAGAGGTTATGATGGGTTTTTTGGAAAGGAAGCGATGCCCCCTGGGAATAAGGGGAAAGATCTCCATTTAAATACGTTTTACACTTTTTTTTACTATTTCAAAATTATTTTTATTATATTGATCTGAATGTACTAAAGGGCTTTTATTTTTGTGAATTTTATATGCTCTATGCTCGGGGTGTTTTGGATAAATACGGGTTTTGTTGTGATCTGATGTTAACACATTCTGAGCATGTATATCACTGCTCAATTTATGTGTTATCCATTGGATTTTTTTTCTCTCTTGAATAATGTAAGAATTTTAATGATACACTTTGGTTAGTTGTAAGTTAGACGAGTAGTTAGTTGAGTTTTGTCTTTTTTTTTCTCTAGGTATTTCTGTTTTCTTGTTTGATAGATTTTGGTTATCATTTATTAAAGATTTAACTGTACATCAATGTTTATACTTGGGTTTTTTTTAGTTTTCTTTTGTAAACTTGTAGAGAAAAAAAAGAGTCATACAACTGATGCAAAAGTATTAGACTAACCTAGATTGCTATTAAGTCTTTAATCACTTAGAATGGGGGATGCAAGTTTTGATTGATTAATATGTAAATCCCAAAATTTCTTTCAAGTCACTGCCCTGAGATACTTAAGGTTTTTATCAGTATAAAAGAGGGAGCATCTCAGGTCAGACAATGCATTTAACATGTGAGGACTCGGTTAGAGTCTGTCTGTATCCCAACCTGGAGTCATACTGGTTTTCGTTCCAAAATAGGAACTTATAAAATGTCACATTGACTGACTGTCGACAGATTGTGTGCTTTTTGAATGAAATAGAATGTATTTGCAAATCTGAAGTGCATTGTCTAACCTAAGATGGAACCTCTTGTTCATTAATAAAACCTTTAGTTATCTAGGGACAAAGACTGGAAAGAAATCTGGATTTTGCATTTTAATCAGCAGTTTACCTCTTAAGTGATTAACAGATTTAACAAAGGCAGCTAATTTTAAAGTTGTTACCATCTGATTGAAGATTTGTAGCTCGGGTATCCGTTGTTGTGGTTCTGCTCGCTGAGCTGGAAGTTTTTGCTGCAAACGTTTCGTTCCCTGGCTAGGGAACATCATCAGTGCTGTTGGAGCCTCGTGTGAAGTGCTGCTTTGATGTTTCTTCCGGTATTTATATTGGTTTGTTCTTGCCGCTTCCGGGTGTCAGTTTCAGCTGCAGTGATTTGTATGTGGGGTCCAGGTCGATGTGTCTGTTGATGGATGTTCTTGCCGTTTCCGGGTGTCAGTTTCAGCTGTAGTGGTTTGTATATGGTGTCCAGGTCAATGTGTCTGTTGATGGAGTTTGGGGATGAATGCCATGCTTCTAGGAATTCTCTGGCTGTTCTCTGTCTGGCTTGTCCTATGATAGTGGTGTTTTCCCAGTCAAATTCATGTTGCTGGTTGTCTGAGTGTATGGCTACTAGAGATAGCTGGTCGTGTCGTTTTGTGGCTAGCTGATGTTCATGGATGCGGATTGTTAGCTGTCTTCCTGTTTGTCCTATATAGTGTTTTGTGCAGTCCTTGCATGGTATTTTGTAAACTACGTTAGTTTGGCTCATGCTGGGTATTGGGTCCTTTGTTCTAGTGAGTTGTTGTCTGAGAGTGGATGTTGGCTTGTGTGCTGTTATGAGTCCTAAGGGTCGCAGTAGTCTGGCTGTCAGTTCTGAGACGCTCCTGACGTATGGTAGAGTGGCTAGTCCTTTTGGTTGTGGCATGTCCTCGTTCCTCGGTCTATCTCTTAGGCATCTGGTGATAACGTTGCGTGGGTATCCGTTTTTGGCGAATACCTTGTATAGATGTTCCTCTTCCTCTTTTCGCAGTTCTGGTGTACTGCAGTGTGTTGTGGCCCTTTTGAATAGTGTCCTGATGCAGCTTCGTTTGTGTGTGTTGGGGTGGTTACTTTCATAGTTTCACAAAACGACACGACCAGCTATCTCTAGTAGCCATACACTCAGACAACCAGCAACATGAATTTGACTGGGAAAACACCACTATCATAGGACAAGCCAGACAGAGAACAGCCAGAGAATTCCTAGAAGCATGGCATTCATCCCCAAACTCCATCAACAGACACATTGACCTGGACACCATATACAAACCACTACAGCTGAAACTGACACCCGGAAACGGCAAGAACAAACCAATATAAATACCGGAAGAAACATCAAAGCAGCGCTTCACACGAGGCTCCAACAGCACTGATGATGTTCCCTAGCCAGGGAACGAAACGTTTGCAGCAAAAACTTCCAGCTCGGCGAGCAGAACCACAACAACGGATACCCGAGCTACAAATCTTCAATCAGATTTTAAACACTTACGGGCGAGAAACGCTGAAACAAGCCAGGAGATGGGAATCCTGCGCTAACCGCCTCAGCGCAACATATGAACAACTCCGGTTTCTCCACGAATGCAGAAAAAATCAAATCCTTCCACAATGTGTCAAGTACAGACCTCCAGTAAATAACCCACAAGCCAGGGAAACAGCCAAGAAGAACGGATTCAGGATGGTCCAGGTAATGATCACAGACGCTCACAACCGACTGCACAGATACAAGCAAGAAATTGCGCGCCAAAAGTCGTTAATTTCAAAAACCACTAATCAGGAATGGACCCGGACCATAGAACAGGCTATCACTATAGGACAGAACAGGACAACACTCCGCAAAAAAAACAGCACTAAGAGAAAAAAATTTTAAAAAATGGACAAACTAACACACAAAAAGGAGGACACTACAACACACAACTGGGTTAAAAACCTCTCCCACAGACAGCTCACAGACATGGAAAGAACTATACTGGCCAAGGGACTCAAATACAACCAAAGGGATGCCAACACAGCAGACTTCCTAGCAGCACTAGAAAGCACACTCAGGAACAATGGACTGACAGAAGAGGCACAACAAACAGTGAGACAAACGGTAGTACTCATGATGATAAGAAAACGACCAACACATAACCTCAACACCAAGGAGAGGGAAGCACTGAAAGCACTGAAAAATGACAAAAACATAATCATACTACCGGCAGATAAAGGCAGAATGACGGTCATCCTAGATAAATCAGACTACATCAGTAAAGCACAACAACTACTCGCAGACACCAACACCTACCAAATGAAGGATTCCGACCCCACACCACAACTCACCAATAGAATAAACAACACACTAGGGAATCTACAAAAAAACGGACAGATAACCAAAGCGGACCAGCAAAGAATGAAACCTGAAAGCAACAACACCCCCAGATTCTATGGACTACCCAAAGTACACAAACCAGACATCCCACTCAGACCCATAGTATCACTACCAGGGACACCAGCATACAAACTGGCCAAAGAACTACAACAAAAACTGAAACACCTAGTCAGCGGATCCAAACACTCCATACAATCAACACAGGAATTCTTGGACGTCATCAGGAATACACACATAGACAAAGAAGAAACCATGGTATCACTCGACGTGACGGCACTGTTCACTTCAATTGACAAAACCCTAGCCAGAGAAACAATAGCCAACCTACTGGACATACATAACAGAACACAGGAGGCCGAACCTATCAACAAGGACGGCATACTTAAACTACTGGACCTGTGCCTCACCACACACTTTACATTCAACAATCAGATATACGAACAAATCAACGGAACACCCATGGGATCACCAATCTCGGGACTCATAGCAGAGGCAGTTATGCAAAGGTTAGAACATACAGCCATACCACAAATCCAACCCAAACTCTGGATCAGATATGTTGATGACACCTTTGTAATCATCAAAAACACAGATAAAAAAAAACACACCGAATCATCAACGCCACACTCACAGGAATCCGATTCACATGAGAAGAGGAAAAGGATAGCCAACTCCCATTCCTAGACGTGTTAGTAGAGAGAACACCCAACGGAGAATTCACCACAAGGGTACACAGGAAACCAACACACACAGACCAAGTCTTAAACTATGAAAGTAACCACCCCAACACACACAAACGAAGCTGCATCAGGACACTATTCAAAAGGGCCACAACACACTGCAGTACACCAGAACTGCGAAAAGAGGAAGAGGAACATCTATACAAGGTATTCGCCAAAAACGGATACCCACGCAACTTTATCACCAGATGCCTAAGAGATAGACCGAGGAACGAGGACATGCCACAACCAAAAGGACTAGCCACTCTACCATACGTCAGGAGCGTCTCAGAACTGACAGCCAGACTACTGCGACCCTTAGGACTCATAACAGCACACAAGCCAACATCCACTCTCAGACAACAACTCACTAGAACAAAGGACCCAATACCCAGCATGAGCCAAACTAACATGGTTTACAAAATACCATGCAAGGACTGCACAAAACACTATATAGGACAAACAGGAAGACAGCTAACAATCCACATCCATGAACATCAGCTAGCCACAAAACGACACGACCAGCTATCTCTAGTAGCCATACACTCAGACAACCAGCAACATGAATTTGACTGGGGAAAACACCACTATCATAGGACAAGCCAGACAGAGAACAGCCAGAGAATTCCTAGAAGCATGGCATTCATCCCCAAACTCCATCAACAGACACATTGACCTGGACACCATATACAAACCACTACAGCTGAAACTGACACCCGGAAACGGCAAGAACATCCATCAACAGACACATCGACCTGGACCCCACATACAAATCACTGCAGCTGAAACTGACACCCGGAAGCGGCAAGAACAAACCAATATAAATACCGGAAGAAACATCAAAGCAGCGCTTCACACGAGGCTCCAACAGCACTGATGATGTTCCCTAGCCAGGGAACGAAACGTTTGCAGCAAAAACTTCCAGCTCGGCGAGCAGAACCACAACAAAGTTGTTACCCTTTTGCTTATAAATACTGGGTTTTATACCACTCTATCATACCACGTCTGAGGAAGGAGCAGTACTCCAAAAGCTTGCAATTTCAAATAAACCTGATGGAGCATAACCTGGTGTCATTTGATTTTCGACATTGTCCACCCTCGTCCAACTCCGGCATCTCCACATCATAACTACAATATGTATTTCTGTAACTTCTTTCATGTAGTAAAACATGCAAGGTGCTTCATAGGGGTTTCACAGGGAAAGTGTGATAGCTTCACTGTAGAGGTAGGTTTTAAGGACCGTCTTTAAGAAGAAATAGAACAACATGAACAATTTAGGGAGGGAATTCCTTGCCAGTGGTGAAATGGTGGAATGTTGTCATTGTGCCCACATCCATCAGGAGTAGGGAAAGGGAGAGGTCACAATTGGGATTTAGGGCTGAAAAGGGTTTCACTGATGAGGAGGCACAAAGCCATGGAGAGATCTGAACATGAGAATGAGAATTTTAATTTGGAGACAGGAATCAGCAATTTCAGGGATGGGGTGTAAAATTAGCTGTTGGTTCACCATTGTTTGAATCTCTTCCTCATTATTGTGCCTTTTAAGTGTATCTGTTTCTTTAATGGTGAACTCATCAGGTGCAGTCAGTATTCTGACAGACTTCAAATATTAATGGCAATGCCATGGAGCAGTCTGAACCATTCTGAAATGAAATATAATCTTTCTTCAGGGCTTTCCGTTGTCTTTGATTATACTGTGCTGTTGGATGGGTGATTAAATGAGCCGTGCTATAAAGAATTTGCAAATTGGCAGTTTAATCCCTAGTTTATAGGAATTATGATTCGAGCATAACATTTCCCAGTAAATGAGTTACGGATTTATCAGGATCCGGCTGCTTTATTACGTCAGACATTGTGCATTTAGAATCTCATTTGAAATAAATCGGGAAGCAGACAGGGATAGTTAGTAATATTCAGAACTTTGTTATTATCCTGGTTATAACCCTTTCTGTTCCCTTTCCTCTCTCCATAGGCTCCACAGAATATAAACTAACTCAGCTGGTTAGGGTACCAGGTTAAGTAGATGCACTAGAGTAGCAAAGCCCCGTGTTCACTATCTGTGCTGAAATGAGCATTCTTCGTCAACTGGCAAGAAAGAAAATTGGCAAGGTCTACGAGAAATAGCTTCCATTTCATAACATCATTCACAACATTGAGATATCCTAAAGCATCTAACAGCAAATGAAGTACTTTTAAATTGTGGTCACTGTTGTAACAAAGGAAACATGTCAACTAATATATGCCCAAGCACTAAGGCAATAAAGACATCATCCAAAATGGGATGTTGGTTGCGGGATTAACATTGGTCAAGACACCGGGAATAATACCCTCCTCTTCAAAATAAAGCAGTAGATTTTGTGTTTTACTATCCATCTGAGATAGCAATTGGGGCCTTGGTTTGATGTCTCACTCAACAGCCTGAAGCAGTGTAGCAGTAGAGTTTCAAAAACAACTTATGGTTATGAGGTAGTTGGTTAGCTTGCCGAGCTGCCGGGTTACCGTGCAGATGTTTTGTTACCACGCTGGGTAACATCATCAGTGTGACTTCCATGAAGCGCTGTTGTTCTGTCCCGCTTGGTTTTAATGTGGTCCGGTCTGTTGGGGTGAGTGTCACTTCCCCTTGCACACTGGGTCAGCCTCTGTGAGTCTGTCGATGGCCTTTTTGATCGAAAACCAGGCTTCCAAGAACTCTCTTGTGTGTCTCTAGTTGGCCTGTCCTAGGATAGTAACTTTACCATGGTCGAATCGATGGTCCTCTTGGTCTGCATGTACAGAGATGAGGGAGAGCAGATCATGTCGTTTAGTTAGGAGAAAGTGAGGACTGCAGATATGTGGAATGAACTTCCTAAGGAAGTGATGGATGTGGGCACAATGACAACATTTAAAAGACATTTGGAGAAATACATGAAGAGGAAAGGTTTGGAGGGATATGGGCCAGGAACAGGCAGGTGGGACTAATTTAGTTTGGGATTTTATTTGGTATGGACTGGTTGGAGTGAAGGGTCTGTTTCCGTGCTGTATGATTCTGCAACTCCAGAGTCAACCCTTCATCGGGCTTTTGCCCGAAACATCGATTTTCCTGCTCCTCGGATGCTGCCTTACCTGCTGTGCTTTTCCAGCACCACTCTAACCTTAACTCAAATCTCCAGCATCTGCAGTACTCACTTTCATCTCTACAACTCCAGAGTCAAGTTCCTCAGCAGCTGAAGGCATAAGTGTTAATGGTCAAATGATTACAATTGTGGATACACAAGAAGCCAAAATTAGGGGAGTACAAGAATTTCAGGTGGCCATGGGATTGAAGTAGGTTATTGGGAAAGGTTGGGATGAGGCTGTTGGAGGGATCTCTGAACAAGAGGGTGGCACAGTGGTTAGCACTGCTGCCTCACAACAACAGAGCCCCACGTTCGATTCCAGCCTTGGGTGACTGTCTGTGTGGAGTTTGCACATTCTTCCCGTGTTCTGCGTGGGTTTCCTCCTGGTGCTCTGGTTTCCTCCCACAGTCCAAGGATGTGCAGGTCAGGTGAATTGGCCACTCTAAATTGTCCATAGTCAGAGGGAAATGGATCTGGGTGGGTTACTCTTCGGAGGGTTGGTGTGGACTGTAGGGGAATCTAATCTAAAAAAGGTTGGGATAACAACCTCAATTATCTGCTCAGGTTTAGAGATTAAGATTTGTACAGGCAACCTTCTGAGTTCAAGTGTTACCCACTGAACTGTAGCTGCCACCTGTAATGGAGATTGGGAAAGGGGACTATATTTAGCTTAGCCTCATGGCTCCACTGTTTGGAAACATACAGCTGTGGGCACTGACTTACAAACAGGCCTTCAACTTGGCTCATTGGTCCAAGGGTCAAGTCTCAAATGTCAAGAATGGCCTCAAAGTATTGGACGGTGCCCTGTGCTTGCACACCCATTTAGCACCAGGAAGCCAAGGCCTTCAGCAAACTAATGAATGAAACAGCTTTCTGGTTTTTTTTCTGTCTTTACTTTTCTTTTTTAAATTTTTTTTATTTACCCCCACACTACCGCCTAACTGCGGTGGTGCTTATTTTTTTCCCCAGCACCCATGTTGTGAGTGTGCAGGTGTGAGACACGGTGAAAGACACAAGGTGCACGAATCTTTATTCAAATTTCCACCGCCAGGAAGAAAGGAGCTTTCTGGCTTATTCGGGTCCCTCCATGAAAAGCTTCATTGAAACATTTTGGTGCGTTGTCAGCCAGTGAAATGCCTCCCCCTGCAGCCTATTTCTTGTCACTGCAGAAGAGTTGTTTTGCCGAAACATTAATTTTTTTCTTTCCTGGGTATCTGATTAATAAAAATGTTGCATATTTAGCAGGTTGACTCAACTTGTTAGTCGTGAAAAACACGCACTTAGTAGGAGGGCAATGCTGCTTAATAAAGTGACAGACGAGACCCTGGAGATTTAAAATACTTCCACGTAACCATAAATATGTTGGTCTAACCACAGCAATAAAATATTTTGATTACTTGACTGGCTCTGCTACTTCTGTTGATGGTAAAACAAGCTAGAAAATAAACTCAACGAGGTGAAAGGGGTGTGGCAGGGGTTGGAGGGATCCCTGTTGTTCAGAGGCTGATTATTATTCAATAGAAGGTCAACTGCTCCCAAGCCTCACGTTGCAATTTAATGATTAATTTAATCAACAGGGTGCTTTAATTTTTGTTTTAAAGTCCATGAGAAGATAAGTTTAAAATAAAGGAGAGGGGAAAAGGAGGGCAGTAATTTGTGGGGGAAATGGAAATAGTAGACAATAACCAAAAATACTGTCAAATATAACTTATGAGACAAGCGGAGGATAGTTTCTCATTTGAACAAACTTTCTGTATTTTTTTAAAAGCAAAGAGAGTCCCAGATGGTTTGGATAAAACTGCTAATGGAACAATGAACCACATGGGTAGCATTTTGCAACAAAGCTTTTGTCCCAGGGTTGGCGGTTTATCTGAACTGAAATATTCTGTTTGTTTCATGCTTTGAGTTTGAGCCATCCACTGAGTTTGAACAATTCCACTGTGGTTGGATCTGCACGTGTGGATGGATGGGACTGTCCCATTTTTCCATGGGTGTGCTCCTACCACTCTGGCTGTTTCCTTCTGTGCCTGGGTGCATGTGCAGTACTGGAACTCCCCTATACTGTAGCTAAAGAAAGACTTGCACTTAATGGATATGGAGTCTTTCATCGTCTCCCAGAGCATTTTGCAGCCAATGAACTCCTTTTGAAGTGTAGTCGCACTCTGTGATGTAAGTAACGTGGCTATTAATTTGCACTCAGCAAACATTCACAAACAGCATTTTGATCCTAACCAGATAATCTGTTTAGGTGATATTAGCAGAGGGTTCCTCTGAGGAGAGCATCCTGGCTTATCTTTAAAGTAGTGTCACGAATTGCTTACTTCTGCCTGAAAAAGACCGTCATTTAGCATCTCTTCAGAAAGGATATACCTCTTGGGATACAGCACTCCTTCAGTCTCCACCTGAAACTTTCAACTAGGCTCTGTGCTCAAGACACTGGAGTGGAGGTCAAATCCACACCTACTGACACAAAGGTGAGGCACACTGTTGATTCCCCACTGCTAACTGGATATGCTTATTTAAAAGATGGGGCACTGATATTCAGACATAAACAATTCCTCGTGTTCCCAATATACAGTGGGCATCTACCCGCTCCTCCAACAAAATGATTGTTTACCGTTGCTTGTCCCTTTTCAGCAAAAGGCCAGACATAAAATCTTGCAAAGTTTTAAATTTCAAGGTGGTTGTGGAGATGGGGTGAGGCAAAGCGCTGAAGTGATTTGAACACCAGGGATGGGAATTTTGAATTTGCAGTATTGGTTGACCCGGAGGTAGTTTATATCCATGAGCATTGTGGTGATTAATAAAGGTGATCAAATCCCAGAGCCACAGGGAGTGCAGGAGAGAGTGTACATATAAAGTTAAAATTGCAATAACAGTGCTTTCTCTCCTATTATCCTGCAGCAAGACAGTGCTCTTCACCGCTGAGATCACAGAACTCAGATGGTGAATGACCAGATTGGCCAGATGTCTTACTAAATTACAGCACACTTCGTATAGACACTTCCCGCTTCAGACTGCCACTTACTATCAGACCATCTTCCTGTTGAAGATGCATCCTTCCAATCACACTGTGCCGCTTGTCCTTTGAGACTGTTGTCCAATTTGAAAGTTTCCCTTGAGACACTCTCTGTTTGAGAACACAACCCCTGACACTGCCTGTTTGGTTCGCCAGTGCATCGTGGTAAGTTATGCAAGGGTGAATGAGCACGTGGTGTGGATGTGCAGTCAAAAAAAAGTGAAGCTAATCATAAGGGTGTGCCCACAGGCAATTAAAAATATAAAGGAAATGTAGTCTGGTAGGTAAGTCTACATGATCAATAAGGGTGAATAGATATCCTTCTGTGAGTTTATAGGTATACCAGTGAGAATGATTGTCCTGTGTTGAATGCGAAGAGTAACCTGTTCTCCATTAACTATGATTTCCTCCATCAAGTGAATGCCCCCCACTCCTTTCTCACATTGAGTGTGAAGGGTAATTCAATGTAAATGGTCAAGGCACGGTGGCACAGTGGTTAGCACTGCTGCCTCACAGCGCTTGAGACCCGGGTTCAATTCCCGACTCAGGCGACTGACTGTGTGGAGTTTGCACGTTCTCCCCGTGTCTGCGTGGGTTTCCTCCGGGTGCTCCGGTTTCCTCCCACAGTCCAAAGATGTGCGGGTCAGGTGAATTGGCCATGCTAAATTGCCCGTAGTGTTAGGTAAGGGGTAAATGTAGGGGTATGGGTGGGTTGCGCTTCGGCGGGTCGGTGTGGACTTGTTGGGGCGAAGGGCCTGTTTCCACACTATAAGTAATCTAATCTAAAGTGCCGTATCAGGGACTGCTTGCTGCTTGCCTTTGCGGAGCAGAAATGTGACGGGAGGGAGGGAGACAGTGCACAACAAAGGGAAAGATGCAGGGTGGCTTTCATGCACCACTTAGAGAGGGCAGTTGCCCAGTGGCTTTGAGGGGAGGCTGAATAGCAAATCTGTTCTCCAAGCTGGTAAAATGGGGAACTCTCTGAGAGTCCTGTGGGAAAGTGCAGTATAAAGAGCTACAGGACGTTTATGGAATGAACTGCCAGAGGAAGTGGTGGAGGCAGGTACAATTCCAACATTTAAAAGACATCTGGATGGGTATATGAATAGCAAGGATTGAGAGGATATGGGCCAAATGCTGGCAATTGGGACTAGATCAGTTTAGGATGAGAAACGTATCAGCCATAATTGAATAGTGAAGTGGACTCGATGGGCTGAATGGCCTAAATTCTGCTCCTCCGTCTTATGGTCTCTTATGGATATGGTCGGCATGGATAAGTTGGACTGAAGGGTCTATTTTCATTCCGTAAGACTCTGTGACATCTACCAAGAAAGACCAAATTTCACAATCCTGCCTGGCAACAGAAATTAGGGCTTTTGTTTCCCTATCAACAACGTGAAATGGAAAACATATAGCTGTGGATATTTGACCAAACTCTGCTGCAGTGACCTTCAGGCAGAATGGTCTGCAGACACTTGTTACCTTAGATCACTTGTGAAGAATGGCCACTTAGGCAGGGTCACAGGGCCACCAGGGCAAGGTCACAGTGTCAATTGAAAGCTATACTGCAGCAAGGCGTCAGTCTATTAAGTAAACTTTGTTGGAGGGGGGTGCGCTGGTGAGGAACGAGGGGGAAATGAAAAACATCTGTTTGAAAAGAAGGTTATATTTCATCAGTGGACAGGAGTCAGCATCAGTTTCTGTTATTTCTTATGGAATTTGATAATGACCCATACATTCCTCGGCTGTTACAAATCCGTCAGATCCTATCGTTTCAATGGGCCAAATAAACCAAAAGCATGTCTGGGTGAGAATTTGCTGAGGTTCAGACTCTTCAAGAGCTCCTATTTGCTCCCAATATACCTTATTAATGTACATACTTGGCATTTAGATCCTATATAAAGTAGATAATTTAATACTTTAACTGGAAGTAGCCCAAAATTCATAAGCAAGCATTTGACAATCTTAGTGGTTTTTAAGAACACCGGGAAAAGAGAAGTTTATTCAACGACTTGAGGCTGATCCACTATTCAATTAGATCACGGCCGACCTGTATCACAACCCCACTTTCCTGCCTTGATTCTGTAATTTGTAACATCTTTACCCAGTGAAAAACGTATCAGTCTCAGTTTTGGAATCGATCCCTTGCTTTACGAGGGAATAGGTTCTGCATCATTTCATCCCTGATTTACCTAGCTCTCGTTTTAAGGTTAGGTGCTATCGTTGTGAACTGCCCTACCGCAGGAAATAATTTCTTGCTGTCTACCTTCAACCATCTTAAACACCTCGAGTAGATTACCTGGCAACGCTTCCATCTCAACAGTGTCACATGCAAGTGAGTGAGTGACTGAACTTGGAAAGGATGCAGAATGTGTGGCGGCTGCCAGTTTCCCAGTGTGGAGGGTCTTGAGGAATCTCATTGAATTGAAAAATCAGTATATACAAGTAGGCCAGTTTTAAGTTGACTTAGCCAAGAATTTTCCCCAAAGGCAGTAAATATATGCATAGCGTGATTAGAAATGCACCAATTCAGTTTCCTGGCACTTATTTTATTAGCTCTATTTTTATTTGAGTAAAATTTCCTTTATTGGATAAATATTTTATTTTAAACCATAAACAGAAATTGCTAGAAGGATTCAGCGCATCAGGCAACATGCCTCTTTCTGTAGGGAGGGATAAACTGGTATTGGAGTGAGTTCAGAGAAGGTTCACTGATTTTGTTTTCCCTGCTTCAGTGTGTGTCAGTTATACAGACTATTATTTGAATTCCATCAACATTTACAAGGGTAGTGAGCTAAACCAGGCATGACCTGCTGAGCTGATAGTCTTGGTAATGAAAATTTTAAAATGGAAATAATCTAAAGATGAGTCTCTACGATTTCAAGTAACGCGACTGAGGTAATTTCCTTGGCAGCCTGTCCTGTTGTGGGGTTGTCCTTGGGAAGAAGGATTATGGAAACACTATCTTGGAAAGAAGCATCTTTGTAGTTAGCATGGATGCATATCTCTTGTATTTTGTCATTGCTGGAGAGCACCAGGGTTGAGAGTGCGATGCTGGAAAAACACAGCAGGTCAGGCAGTATCCGAGGAGCAGGAGAATCAATGTTTCGGGCCTAAGCCCTTCATCGAACCTATGCCTGAAACATCAATTTTCCTGCTCCTCGGATGCTGCCTGACCTGCTATGTTTTTCCAGCACCACACTCTCGACTCTTATCTCCAGCATCTGCAGTCCTCACTCTCTCCTGGGGGAGCACCAGGATTTACTTGTATTTTACCAACATGGTCTGTCTATTTTTCTCCCTTCTTGCTGTTTATTATTCTCTTTCCAAATCTTTGAACAGACGTGACAGTGCTATATTTCTGACACTGATTGGTGCAGAACTCTGCAGCAGTCCTTAGGTTGTTCCCGGGTTAAGGACAGGGTGAGCCAGGTGGGCATAGACTTCTTGGAGTTTAGAAGAATTGGATTTGCTCTTATTAAGACAAATAAAATTCTGGGGGGACTTGAAGAGGGTCGATGCTGAGAGGATATTGCCCCACTTGGAAAAATCCAGAATTAGAAGGCACCCTTTCAAAATAAGACGGCCCATTTTAATACTGAGATGGGAGGAATTTCTGCTCTCTGGTCATTCATCTTTGGAATGTTCTATCACAGAGGTCAGTGGTGATTGAAAACACTCAAGCTGAGTTAGACAGATTTTTGATCTACAAGGGAGTCCTCAGGTTTATGGGTGGGTAGGGCAGGCAGGAAAGCAAAGTTAAGATCACTATTAGATTAGTTATGATCACACTAAATAACAGAACAGGGTCAGAGGCCAAATGACCTAATCCAGCTCCTGCTTGTTATGTGCTGAGGTACATGGAAAACAGAATGGTGTAAATTTCAGTTGTGGAGACTTTGTAACTATTTGTTCTGATGCGAGTTTAGTTCCTGAAACTTGTTTGCTTTCTTCACAGCAGCTTCTTAGCTGAACAAAAAGAAAACTTGCATTTCTTTCACAACCGTCAGACATTCAAACGTGCTTCATAACCAATGAAGCACTTCTGTACGGCATTTATATCGCAATGGCATTGGAACGTACTGCCCCAAATTGGGTTAATGTACATCCATAGTAATTGAAGTAACAGGTCAATGTGGGACTTGGTGGGAGTTAAGATTTGGACAGAAAGTTTGGATGAACTGAAGTTAATGGAGGGTGAAGAATAGGAGGGCTAGGACAGTAAAAAGTAAATTTTTAAGTTGTTTTATTTTTCTTCCCTTATTTTAGGGCTGTAAAATTCAACATAGTGTTTCAAAATGTTTGATTTTTTTTGGGATGATTTGTCTTCCTGTGCTGTTGTTCACAGCATTGTCCAAGATATTAAGCTTTGATTGCTGCAGTTTTCAGGACAATCCCAGACAGTTGAAAGTTCCAACTGTCTGTGTAAATAAAGTCCTCAAGGAGTTGGAGCAGAGGCAAAGAGATGAAAAAGAGAGGAACTGCCCACATTCCCCAGGATGTCCTGAGTCTGTGGCAGTGGACCCTTTCTGCTCACAGCAGAAGGGCTGGCTTGTTCTATTTTATTAGAATGTTGTAATCTTGGTCTATCCTGCCATCTTCCAGTCACTACTTCCTGCCTCAGGATCATAAATCGCCAAACAGTGCTTCCCTCCACCTCAGCACTTTCATCCAATGCCAAGACATCAGGCTGAAACAGCCCGGCACATGAGCAAATCAGACAGTGGAAATGTGGTGGGGCTCCCAAATTTCCGCTCAGGAAAGAGGAGTGGGAGGGGAGAGGTGAAAAGGGGAGAGCAGAGGCCAAGATATGTGTTCCTCGAGATGAATAGTTGTCGAACATGCAGCTGGAAATGAAGCTTTGTCGAGTCAGAACAAATCCTGTGCTATCCAGGCATCAGCACTGGGTACATTTTCCCAGGAAATTTATACCTCTGCCTGGTTGTATTCAACAGATGGGAACTGCACAAAGCGTTGATGTTGCTTTATGAGTACAGCGCATGTTTCTGACTTCTGTAACTCAAGTACATCGCTATCCTGCTGTTGCATGCCTTTTGTTCTTTTATGTTACAGAAATATTTCTCCCTTTTCGAAATTCGCCATTCCTTTTGGTTCCTCCCATGAAACAACTGAGGGTGTGCTGCTCCCATCTAACAGAGGCGCCTCAAACTGAGGCTTCGTCTGAATTGGGTGTAAGATCACAGGATTATTTTTCTCTTGGGAGCAGGGGAGTTATCCGTGGTGTTCTGGCAAATATTTATCCCCATCAAAGTGGACTCTCTCATCATCAGCAGCCATACAGCGTGGAAACAGACCCTTCAGTCCAACTGCTCCATGCCAGACATAATCCCAAACTAACCAAGCCTGCGCTTGGTCCATATCCTTCCAAACCTTTCCTATTCATGTATTTATCTAAGTGCCTCTTAAATGTTATAACTCTACTTCTATCTACCACTTCCTCTGGTGGTTCATTCCACACACGGACTGCTCCCTGTTTTTTAAAAAAGATGTCCCTCATGTATTTTTAAAGCTTTCTCTTCTCACATTAAAAACATGCTCCCTAGCTTTGAACTGTATCTCCCGAGAGGAAAGACCATTGCTGTTCACTTTATCTATGCCCCCTTATGATTTTATAAACGTCAGGAAGGTCACCCCTCAATCTCCTGCCCTACCGTGAAAAATGCCCCAGCCTTTCCAGTTTGTTTTTATATCTCAAGCCCTCCATTCAAGGCAACATCTTTTCTGAATCCTCCATAGTTTAATAATATCTTTCCCAAAACAAGGAGACCAGAACTGCACATAATACGCCAGAAGAGGACTCACCGACATCCTGTAAAATCTCAACATGACATCCTAACTCCTGTATCTAAAGATCTGAGCAATGAAGGCAAATGTGCTAAATGCCGCCTTAACCACCCTGTGTATATGTGATGCAAATTTCAAAGAATTATGTACCTGATGCCCTCAGCCTCTCTGTTCTACAACACTACCAAGGACCCTACCATTAACTGTATAATTCCTGACCTTTTTTCACTTTACTGAACTGTGGGATCTTGCGGTGTGCAAACTTCATGTGGGAGGAATGATGGTGACTACACTTCAGAAAGTATTTCCTTGGCTGTAAGGAACTCTGGGAAGTCCTGAGACCGCGACAGGAGCTACAAAATTTCAGTGTTTTCTTTCTTTCGCGATCAAAGCTAGTGTTGAGATCTGTGTGCAACTGTCAGCAGCCTGACAGGAACAGGATGCCAGGCAGAAATCCACGCAGCTTTCCTGCACTTTTTCCAGTCTGGGTTTGCCTTGTGGCACATTTTTTATTAAAAAGAAGAGGAGGAGTCGGAGGGGGAATAAAGCCTTGACGACACTTCTTTAATAAGGAGAAAGAAACAAGGAATAAAATTGTTGAAACAAAAAAAAGATAGGCTGCAGACAATTTGCCAGAATGAGCACTGCCTGTTCTGAGGTTAGCTGGTCCGATATGTGATGCCTAATGAGACACTGTGGAGTCAGGCGGGTACTGTGCTCACTGTGTGATGGAATTCCTTGAAAGCCTCCCGACTGTGTGCTGATTGTTACGCTGGTGGGAGACTGACTGGCTCTTATTTCTTCAGTGCACTGTAACCTGTCGTAATACATAAAGGCTGCTTTTTTTATATCAAGAATGACAACTTTAACCACTGTACATTTCTGGTGTGTCTGCCATCCAGGAGCCCAGTCTCATGGAAGTAAATAGCTATCAGTGCAGTGACTGAGCTGCTGGGAGCTAGATACCAGTTTCCCACACAGTGAGTGTGGGCTTTCGCACCAGCACTCCCAAAATCTTACTAAGAACAAATTCAAGTCGCTATAAGCACACATATTTTTGAGACTTGTTTTAAGATTAACAAATGAACATCTGTAGGGGAAAGACCACGTTTTGTTTTAAAGATAAAACCTTGTTGCAGTTTGCATTTTGATACAGTTAGTGTAAGGTTATGATAGGCAATGGTTAGAAACAGCCTGTTGTCTGAAACGAAGAAACTTGGATATAAGATTAAATGCAAAGAGAATTAAGACAGAGAGCTGAAGAAATCCTTTTAGCTTAAAAAGTTCCAAGACTGTAAATGTACTGCTGTAGTGAGAAATTGAAGTAGAAACCAGGTCTTTTAAGAATTTAAAACTAGATTAGATCGGTGGCTGAAGAAAAATGTAAAGGAATGAACAAAGGAAACAGGGCAAACACATGGGATTAGAACCACTACTAATGTGAAAGATAAACACCAGAGTGAACTGCAGTGGTGCAAAGTGACCTATTTCCATGTCACAATTTAAGTAATTCTAGGTGTTCTCACTTCACTTGACCTTTCCATCTTCTGACAGTCTTCAAATATTCATTGAGCCAGCTGTGGCTCAGTGATAGCATTCCGACCTCAGAATAAAGCAGATTGTGGGTCAAGTCCCACTCTTGGGACTTATGTATGTAATCTAACTTGACATTCTAGGGGAGTGCTGCGCTGTTGGAGATCTTACCTTTAGGCTGAACCACCATACTGCAACAAAAAAGACTTGTATTTGTATACTGACTCTCAGAATACCACATCATGCCTTACAAACATTTTTAATTATTTGTTCACAGGATGTGGGAGTCACTGACCAGATATGTATGTATTGTTTAGACTTAAATGGTCTTGAAAAGATGGTGGTGAGCTACCTTAGAGACAGAGTCATAGCACAGAAACAGACCCGTCGGTCCAACCCATCCATCCATGTCGACCAGACATCCCAACCCAATCTAGTCCCACCTGGCGCATATCCCTCCAAACCCTTCCTATTCATATACCAATCCAGATGCCTTTTAAATGCTGTAATTGTACCAGCCTCCATCACTCCCTCTGGCAGCTCATTCCATACCTGTACCATGCTCTGCATGAAAAACTTGCCCCATTAGGTCTCTTTTATATCTTTCCCCTCTCACCCTAAACTTATACCTTCTAGTTCTGGACTCCCCGATCCCAGAGAAAAGACTTTGTCTATTTATCCTATCCATGCCCCTCATAATTTTGTTAACCTCTATAAGGTCACCCCTCAGCCTCTGACGCTGCAGGGAAAACAGTCCCAGCCTGTTCAGCCTCTCCCTGTAGCTCAGATCCTCCAACCCTGACAACATCCTTGTAAATCTTTTCTGAAACCTTTCAAGTTTCACAACATCTTTCCAATAGAAAGGAGATCAGAATTGCATGCAATATTCCAACAGTGGCCTAACCAATGTCCTGTACAGCCACAACATGTACTCCCCATTCCTGTATTCAATACTCTGATCAATAAAGGAAAGCATACCAAACGCCGCCTTCACTATCCTATCTACCTGCGATTCCACTTTCAAGGAACTATGCACCTGCAATCCAAGGTCTCTTTGTTGAGCAACACTCTCCAGGACCTTATCATTAAGTGTATAAGTCCTGGTAAGATTTGCTTTCCCAAAATGCAGCACCTCATACTTATCTAAATTAAACTCCACCGGCCACTTCTCAGCCCATTAGCCCATCTGATCAAGATCCCGTTATAATCTGAGGTAACCTTCTTTGCTGTCCACTCCACTTCCAATTTTGATGTCAGCTGCAAACTTACTAACTATATCTCTTATGCTCACATCTAAATCATTTATATAAATGATGAAAAGTAGTGGACCCAGCACCGATCCTTGTGGTACTCCACTGGTCACAGGCCTCCAGTCTGAAAAACAACCTTGCCTTCTTAAATTGCTGCAGTCTGTAGGAGTAGGTACACCCACAGTACTGTTAGGAAGGGATTCAGAATGAACAACAATGAAGAAATGACCACATTGTTCTAAATCAGGATGGTTTGTGGCATAAAGGGGAACTTGCAAGCATTGGTGCTTCTATTTATCTACTGCTCTTATCCTTCTTGGTCAGAGCCTTTTTGAATTTAAGCACAAACCAGGCTCCACCCAAAAGAAGATTTAGAATAAAGTTTGTTTTTATTGCTTACATAAATCTAAAACCATGTGTATATATAATTATTCATTTTGATCTCTACGAGCCTCGTCTCGATATGACACCTGATCTCTACTAGCCTCGTCTCGATAACTGCATATTATCTGCCAATGCCTTGAAGTCTGGTTTACAGTTTGAGTTAGTCATATACAGTCTATCAGTTGGGTCTCTTTGGAGGTGGATGCAATACTTGGACCTAATTATCTTCATTGGGGATAACACTATTTCACAGACCCTCGGGATTCAGGTAGATAATTCTGGGAAGTTTGTGTCATATGTAGACAGGATGGTTAAAAAGGTGTTTGGCACATTTTTCTTCATTGCTCAGTCCTTCAAGTATAGGAAATGGGACATCATGTTGAGGTCTACAGGATGTTGGTAAGCCTCTTCTTAGAGTCATAGAAATGTACAGCATGGAAACAGACCCTTCAGTCCATCTCCTCCATGTCGACCAGATATCCTAAATTAATCTAGTCCCATTTGCCAGCACTTGCCCCATATCCTTTTCACCCCTTCCTATATATGTACCCAGCCAGATCCTTTTTAAATGTTGTAATTGTACCGGCCTCCACCACTTTCTCTGGCAGCTCATTCCATACATGCACCACTCTCTATGTGAAGAAATTGCTCCTTAGGTCCCTCTTAAATCTTTTCCCACCTCACCCTGAACCCTATGCCCTCTAGTTCTGGACTCCCCCACTCCATGGAAAAGGTCTTGTCTATTTACCCTATCCGTGCTCCACATCAGCCTCCAATGCTCCAGGGAAAACAGTCCCAGCTTATTCAGCCTCTCCCTGTGGCTCAAACTCTCCAACCCTGGCCAGCATCCTTGGAAATCATTTCTGAACCTTTTCACATTTCACAACATGTTTACTACGTTTAAATGACTTTTTGATAAGTACATGAGTAAGAAATGTTTGGAGGGACTAGTTTAGTTTGATATTATGGTCAGCATGGACTGTTGGACCAAAGGGTATGTTTGTATGCTTCTGTTCCTGTGACTCTAGCTATGTGGAGCCAAAGTATGCTTTCGCTTCAAACGCACAGGATGATAACAGTGGGTATTTTTCTCTGTTTATGGGTGCCCAAAGGTTATGATGTCTTGATTTAACTCTGAGCTCAATAGCATTTTTCAAGGTAATTATCTCAGGAATCAACTCCATTTTTTAAACAAATTCTAAAGGATGGTAACTCGACTTGAAATGTTAACTTTGCTTTCTCTCCACAGATGCTGCAGATCTGCTGAATTTCTCCAGCAATTTCTGGGTGTTTTTTTTGGTTATTAACTTTCTAGTTGGAAATGGCCTGTCACTTGTGTGGTGCAAATATTGCATGACATTTCTCAACCCAAGCCCAGATCTTGCATATGGCAGACAATGATCAGTTTTAGGGAACTACCCCAAGGACCTCTGCAATGTTGGTTGAGTTTCAATTATCTAACCAGTTCCTGCTTTTGAGGTAAGACCATAGAAATGATACAACACAGAAGGAGGCCATTCACCCCTTCTAGGCCATGATAACCCAAAGACACACCTGATGTTCTTTGTTATCCCATCTTCCTCCACATGGCCCATATCTCTTACAGGGCTTAAGGTGCAGATCTAGGTGCATTTTAGAAGTGTTTAGGGTCTCTTCCTCCACTACCAACTCAGGCAGCGAAACTCGGACACCCACCACCCTCAGTTTAGAAATGTTTTTCTCCTGTCCTCTCTAATCCTTTCGCCACTTAGCTTGAATCTATGACTCCTGGTTTTTGAATTCTCTGCCATGAGAAACAGGTTCCTTCTGTCTACTCTATCTCTAGCCCTCATAATTTTGTATACCTCAATCATGTCACCCCTCGACCTTCTCTGTACCAAACAGCCCTGTAGAAATGTGGCAGCTAACTTACTCACCATATATCCCTGCAATGCAATGGTGGTCAGATACTGTTTTATTGGTGATGTCTGAAGTATAAATCAACCTATTCAAAAATGTTTTTATGCACCTTTGGAGCTGTTGAGATTTGAACCCAGACCTCCTAAGAAGTAGGAACATTGTCGCTGCGCCACAAGAGTCCTTGAAATATAAATATGGCTAATAACTCTCCTGCTAATCTTTTAAGTACATTCACTGAAGAGGTCAGACAAAGTGTTTGCCATCTGAAAGATGGCACCTCCAAAGGTACAGCTTTCCCTCAGTACTGCACTGAAATGACAGCCTGGGTATTTTCTGCACAAAACCACTGACTCTTAGGGAAAAGAGTGACCAGCTGAGCTATGTCAGACGACTGATATACAGTCTGGCCAATCCTGAGGTGGATTTCTTTGAGATCCCATAACTCTATTTGAACAAGGACAAGGGAATTATTCCCTGTGTCCTCACTAATCATTTTCACTACAATCAACATGGTTAAATTATCTGGTTATTGTCATTTTGCTGTTTGTGGGACCTTGCTGTGCTCAAATTGCTTGTGATGTTTCCTACATGACAACAGATGGCAAAAACAAAGCATTTTGTTGGCCATAAAGTGCTTTTGGGATATCCTGAAGTTGTAACAGTCACGTATAAATGCACCTCTTGTTCCATTGGCACAGCCTCTTCATTAAGTGACTGGATGACACTTGCTTGTTGGTTAAACAGACCTTTTTTTTTATAACCCTGTTTCCAATATTGTTTTAACAATCAACGGAAACGTCCACAAAACTTTCAAAAGGCTCAGGCAGTTCTTTTGATTTCAATATCTCTGTGCCTTTCCTCACAGTATCTTAGTGACCTGAAGAATACCTTTTAATTTCTGAACACCCAGGAACAATCTGGAGGCTTGGTCACTCCACCCACGTAATGTGAGCTGCAACAATCCCTAGCTCTTTCTGCACTCAGTTTTACATATGTGGAATGGGAACCTTACCTCTTTCCCTGTCAGTCCAAAGTGTTCAGGCACTCTTTGTGCTCTGTGATGTGGAGAAAAATCTTTCATAGTTGTCAAACATTAGAGTCTTCTCACTGGCGTCCTGTGCTTAACCTAGAATTTCAATGGTGTAAATTTGTAATCTTATCCCACTCATGTCTCCTCTTCCAGCCTGGAAGCCTCTGATGGGTCAATACCCTCGTATTATAGAATGAGAACCTTATGGAACAAGAGCTGATCAAACTACACAGCTAGTTAGTCATGGGTTCCTAGATTTGCGTGTCTGTCTCTGCTAATCTTTACTCTGCTTTGCCTCATTACTCTGAAAGGTATTATAGGTCAAAGGGACTGGCTTCCACAGCTCCTTGATTAATGGCAGGCACTGAAAGTTAAGTTGTTTTTTTCCTTGATTTTTTTTCTCTTTCAGATCAGGTGGAAAGCATTCCTCCCTGTTGACTCTTCGGAGCTTACCCAGACTCGAGCAATAATCTCAGGGCAATAGCTTGATGTGTATGGCTGAGAAGTAGGACTCATTCTCCCGACAACGTTCTCTACACCTAAAGATGCAGGCAAAGCCTGAAAAACGCAGCAGCTCTCCACACCTTAATATTAGCCCCCAAATGAAACATGGAGTAGCACAGGAACACAACATGTAGGCTCAATTCTTTTGGATGGTAATGAAAAGTGGGAGCCAAGATTGTTGGTTTCCCTTAATAATTTTAAGCCAATTGTAGCAGTGGCTCAATTGACACCTCTGACTCTGAACATCCAAGGCTTTATTGGGGCAGTTGGACACAAATGCTGTGGTATTTTCAAGGCAAGACTGAGGTGGGGTTGCGTTATTGTAGGTACTGTCTTTAGATGACACATTAAACCAAGACCTGAGCAGCTGGACATAGAAATCAAGCAGCATTAGTTTGAAGAATATCAGCGGTATTCTCCCCAGTGTCCTGACAAATTCTTGTTTGTGGACTAACACCTGAAACTGATGATATGTTCAGGATTACATGTTAATATGAAAGGACACTTGTGGTACAATGGTGGTGTCCCTCTGAGCCAGGAGACCTTGGTTTAGGTCCTACCTGCTCCAGAGCTGTGTAATAACATCTCTGAGCAGGTTGATTAAAAAATATCTACACGTTGACATTGAGGTCTCATGTACTGCAGTGGTAGTGTCTCTACCTCTGAGCTGGTAGGCCTGGGTTTAAGTACCACCAGCTCCTGAAGTGTGTCATAACAACTCTGAACAGGTTGATTATAAAATGTTTATTTGTTAATACACTGTTTATACATTATTGGTGGAGGCTTTGTTGTGCATGTCATAGAGTCATAGAATTGTACAGCACAGAAACAGACCGTTCAGTCCAACCCGTCCATGTCGACCAGATATCCCAACCCAATTTAGTCCCACCTGCCAGCATCCGGCTCATATTCCCCCAAACCATTCCTATTCTTATACCCATCCAGATGCCTTTTCAATGTTGCAATTGTACCAGCCTCCACCACTTCCTCTGGCAGCTCATTCCACACACGTTCCACCCTCTGTACGAAAAAGTTGCCCCTTAGGTCTCTTTTGTATCTTTCCCCTCTTTTCTTAAAACCTGTGCCCTCTAGTTCTGGACTCCCCCACCCCATGGAAAAGACTTTGTTTACTTATCCTATCCATGCCCCTCATTATTTTATAAACCTCAGCCTCCGACACTCCATGGAAAACAGCTCTAGCCTGTTCAACCTCTCCCTATAGCACAAATCCTCCAACCCTGGCAGCTACATTACAATAGTAGAAAAACATTCCATTGGCTGTGTAGAGCTTTGGGTACTATAAAAATGCAACTTCTTTTTTTCCTTCCTGCGAAAATCAGTTGTCTCAGATTTAACTGGGGATATCCTAATGACTTCTTATCTGGAATCATGAGGTGAAAACTCGATATTTTGTAATCAGAGAATAGGGCAAGGTAAAGTCCTACCGGACATGAGGATGGAATAAGGTGCAGTAGTTTTAAAGTGGAATTAGGAGCTGTAGTATTATTCACAAGAAGTTGGAGCAGATTTGATTCCCACGTGGTCCACAGTTGGATTAATACAATCAACATTTGCAGTGTGACGGTTCCGTTGGCGTCTCCCCACTTCATGCTGAGCGTGTTTCTGCAGAAAGTTTCGAATCCCCTTCCCCACCTCCCACCGCCCCAGGTTGTGTCAAGCAGATTGAATTGCAAATCACTGTTTATTTTAGCAATTCTGATCTGTGTCTTTCTTTTGTTTTTTTCCCTCTTGGTGCCAGGCTTGTCACTCCGTCAGTGATGCCTATTTAAAGGGGGCACACTCTGTGCACCAAGAAATTGGGGAAAACTTTGCAGATACAATCTGCGTCCTGCCCCAGGGTCATCACCAGAAATGCGGACCGCACTTTCTTTCCACTTGGTCAGCCAGAGCTGAGGAAGGATAAAGCTGTGCATTTCAATAGCACTTTCCCATGACCTCAGAAACCCTAATATGACTAATGATTGTATTCATGAAGGACAGATAGTGTTGCAATGTGGAACCACATACTGTATGGGCACAGCAGATTCCACCAACAGCAATGTAATACTGTAATGGTGAAATCATTTCTCTTTGGTGATGTTGAGTCGTAAATATTGACCAGCAGACAGCATAGAATTTTCATGCTTTTTTTTGTTTGAAATAGTACTAGGGACATTTTCATACTCCTGCTGAGAGGGCAGACAAAGACATGTGAAAGATGGGCACTGCCAGTAGTGGCAGCATTCAGAGTGTCAGCCTGGATTCAGTGGTGAAATGTCAGGAGTGGGGTTTCCCCCATCGTCTCTTCAGTCAGATTTGAAGGAGTGAGTCAACCAGAGAATTCACAAAAGAGCCGCTCCCACCTATCAGTGACCAACAAATCCAACAAGATGAGACAATAATAGACAGCACTTTATCTCTAAGTGGCCACTGACAAAACAGGGACCCTTGCAAATGACGCAGCAGACTTATCGGTGGGGCAGGTTCCTTTTGTAACCCAGAATTTCAAAACCAGGCGTGCTGGGGTTCTTTAAGAGAAATAACCCTTTAGGAAAGTGCTTGGCATCCTTCACAGTCTGTCTTTATAATGGTGTTTTTGCATTTACAAAAGCTGGTGCGGATCAATTTCAATTTTCCAAACCTGTTCCCTGCTTTAAAAATCTGCAAGTTTATGGGTTAACTCCATGGGTGTCATTTCTTTTAAAGAGCCTGCTGACATATGTGATCTTTCACACGTATGTGGGGCAGATGGTGCTTGCATATGTTAGATACTGCATGCATGCACAAATTCCCTTGCTCTTCCATTTATTATATGTGGTTGATGAAAGAAATGGATCCGAGGCAGCTGTGAATCCAAGTTCTTGATGCTGGGTCTGAGTCAAATACAGACTGCTGAATTTGCATTGCTGCTTATAAAGAGGTTTGAGACAGATGTTGGGTCTGTTCCACATCCAATTAGCGTAAACAAAATATTAAGAGATAAGATTAAAAGGATACCTC
The DNA here is from genome assembly GCF_020745735.1 of Hemiscyllium ocellatum. Lineage (NCBI taxonomy): Eukaryota > Metazoa > Chordata > Chondrichthyes > Orectolobiformes > Hemiscylliidae > Hemiscyllium > Hemiscyllium ocellatum. The sequence continues at coordinate 105,371,838 of NC_083407.1, read as the reverse complement.
CATCATTGTGAGATGCTTTGGGTGTTGATAGCTGAATACTTAAATGCCTTGCCCGGACTGTTACTGATCATTTTTATTAGAACAGCTTCAATCCCTTCTTGGTATTTAATTACCCAATTGTTACGGTTGCTTTCCCAAGATAGAAGAAAATTTTTACAAAACCGCTATGATTCCCATCTCTGACTGCATCTAATGCCAGCTGTGACTCTGTTAGTAGTGTCCTTAAACACCTAGGTCAAGTATTGTTAGGGATTATAATTCTAGAGACTGACAGTCCCAATACTGAGGGAGTTCTGCATTGTCAGAGGACCTGGGTTCCTGAAGGCCAGTCTGCTGCCTTGGTTAGCTCTAAAGATCCCTCAATGCTGTTTTATAGAAGTTTTCTGAAGGTCCTGGCCAAATTTGATCAGGGGTCTGCCAACTCCTGTTTGGTACAATACTCCCTGGGTGGAGTTTATTGCCTGTGGGGCTGCCTGTGGGAAGCATAGCAGATGGTCTATGCTAGTCAGGCTGGAGGTGAAAAGTTGAAGTGCCAACAGTTGGTTGAGATGCATAGATTAAGTTAGCGGAGTGGCAGTAGGGGTCTGCCTCATGCTGAGCTGTGGTGTTTTTTTCCTAATGCACCATTTGTACCATGGATACTCATCATATTAAAGTGTTTTTAAACTTTAACACGAAGTTAGGTGCATGGAGAACCCAGTTCATGTTTATTCAAAGGTGGGTGTGCATCTGTTGGCTCTGTGTAGTTGTCAGTGGTTGTTGTCTTTGTTGAGCGGTGTAGTGTAAAAGAGGGAAGAAAGATAATGGGAGCTTCCAGAGGGATTCAGCATCACTAGGGTGAGGGATGATGTGGTGATGCTGGTGTTAGACTGGGGTGGACAAAGTTAAAAATCACACAGACCTAGACTTTCATCCCATGCGGTTTATTTGAAAGTACAAGCTTTCGGACTGATGCTCCTTCGTCAGGTAGCTAGTGGGGCAGGTACATAAGACACAGAATTTATAAGTAAATGATCAAAGTGTCACACAACTGATGCAATGTATTAGACAAATCTCGTGAAGTCTTTAACCATTTAGAATTGGTATGCAGGTTTTGATTGATTAATGTGAGAGGAGGGTGATGGGGAAGATGTGGGGGCTGGGGCTGATTAGGTGGGTGCGTGAGATATTGAAGGAGGTCTTTGGTGAAGTAAAGGAAATGCACAGTGGTCTCAGGGCATGGGGGGGGGGGGGGGGGGGGGGGGTATAGTGGAAGAGAGCTTTGGAGGCCACAGGGTGAGAAGGGCCGTGCATGATGTGTGTGGTGGAGAACGAGTCCAGTCAGTATACGTGAGGGCCCCGTGTACACATTTAAACATTAGTGTGCTGGCCGCCAGAGGAATTGTTCACAGTTACAGTTGGGTGGTAAGGTTGCAGATCCACTTTCAGGTATCATAGGTCACATGAGAGGATCATGAAATGATGTGGAGGGGGGTTTAGGGCCAGAGGAGGAATGTCAACAGGGATAGGGTAGGGATCAGGGAAAGAGATGTTATTTCAAGAATAATGGTGACAAACTAGAAGGTAGTTGAGGGAGGGTCAACTGCCATGGTTGCAAAGTTGTGTGTCATTACTCATTTCAATAGAGTGCAAGGGGTAATTGTTGCTATTCAAGCTCCTTCATAACAGTCAGGGGCTTTTGTGAATTACAAAGGATTTCATACTCTTGATGTTAAACTACTTTACAGATACCGGTTTGCGCTTGTTTCCCAGGGAGCTCTAATGACTTGTATATCATGTGGAACTTGCAGCTTCCTGAGCTTTTTGAAACCCATGCCCTGATTAGGGATGTGTCCTGGACTACCAGTACTATCCCCTCTGGACCTGGTCGATAGCATCAGTGAGGCATCTCCTCAGTACGGTGGTGGACATCTGCAACAAAGCCTGTAATTTTGCTAGAATGTTTATTAAATAGATGAGTGTCTTTCAAAAATGCATTTCTGCTGCCTTTACAGGACTAGTGGGGCTCTGCAGTATGGACCGTACAGTCTTTCATTGACGGTCGTGGTAATGTTGTGCATGGCACAATGAGACTATGCAATATGGCAAGCCCTTGTATCAAATGTTAGGATAAACAACATTTCTTCTCAAACAAGTTTGGAGAATATAGAATATGGGCTTCAGGAAGAAGACACAAATGTGTACAAGCCTCTAATATATGCAACAGCCATGGATAGACAGGCTAGGAATACCAAGAAGAAATTTGTGTATGTGACATTTGCTCAAGATTGAGGAACTCAAATGGCCATTCTCCATTGCCTGCTTCAGCATCTTCACCTTGTTGGAGGAGCTACTATGGAACTCGAGACCTCTACCACTTAGAACAAGTGGTAAAGAAAACTAGATATCTCTGACACACACTTGTAACTGAAGACTATTATCCAGGACACTGCTGTACCACTGGGCATAAAGCAAGCAACCTATAATGATCACAATCTCAGAAACTACTGCATTGTTACAGGCCACTGATTTCACATAAGGGAATTCAGTACCTATGGAACATAATCTCAGGCAACCTCTTTGACATTGCAAATAATGGAGTGCTTGCAGAATCCGCATGTCGCACAGACACGGTCAATCAGAGCAAAGGCAAGGCCAGTGAGAAAGGCGTTAATATGGGAAGTGATAAGCAGACAGTGATAGAAAGGAAAAGAGACTATGAATCTAAGAGATAATCAACAGATAAGGCTAGAGGTGACAAACATGATAAAAGGAACTATCTAAATACATTCAACGCAAAACAGATGAATTGATAACCACAAATAGAAGCAAATAAGTCTGATCTGATAACCATTACAGAGACATAACTGCAGGGACATACCTTGCAGTGTTTGGTCCCAGTTATGTGACAATAAAGAAGGGCAGCCAAAAAAATGAAAAGGGATGGCTATCCTAATTAATTATGGCATGAACACAATAGAAAAGGATGACCCATTTTCAGAAAACCAACAGAAGAGTCTGTTTGGATAGAGATGAAAAATGATCAAGGAAAGAAGTCACTTATAGGAATGGTGTATAGGCCTCCTAACATTAACCCCACGTGGTAGGTATGAGAAAGGTGTGGCAAAGATTTAATCTATATATAGACTGGAAACATGAGATAGATAGAAATGGCATGGATAAAAAGATCACAGAATGTTTTTGGGAGAGTTTGGGAGATTTTCTTACGACAGCTTGTTCTGGGGCAACCAGCTATTACTAAACCTGGTATTGTGCAATGCAGCTAATTACTGACTTGGTTTGGTAGTGATGACACTCCCAGTTAGTGGCAATCATAACTTGATTCAATTTTACTTTCAGTTTGGGAGAGAAAATAGTGGATCTTAGACTAGTTCTTTAAACTTAAATAAAACAATAATGAGGGCGGGAAAGCAGAAAGCAGGCCAATGTGAGCTGAAAAATTAAGTTAAGGGTTACTTTAATAGAGATGTAGCAGCAGACATTTATGGGGATATTCCAGAATACAGAATTGATACATTTCGATGAGAGAAAAAACATTTCGAAGGGAGGACTTACTATCAGTGGTTAACTGAAAAAAAATTAAAGGTATCTCAGACTTAAAGAAAATCATATAATTGTGCAAACATAGCTAGCATAGATTGGACAGAATTAAAAAAAGTGTGAAAATAATTTAAGGACAGAATGTCTAGAATACACAAGAAAGCGAGCTGAAAATATCCAAATACAGGATAGTAAGTTGTTCCATAAATATTTAAAAAGGAAAGAGTTAACAAAGTTAGTGTTGGTTCTCTGGAATGTGGATCTCTTTGGAATTAATAACAGAGATGGTATGTTAATTGTGCAAGTATTTTGCTCTTCACTGTAGAAGATAGAAAGAAATAACATCCCAGAAATATTTATAAATCAGGAAATGAAAGGGAGGGAGGAACGCAAGAAAATGAGAATCACCAGGCAACTGGTAGTCAGCACATTATTGGAACTGTAGGGTCTCAGGTTGCCTGATCCTAACAGATTTCATTCTAGGATCTTAAAAATGGGAGGGAGACAAAAGCACGAAATTACAAGTCAGTTAGCTCACTATGTCATACAGATAATGTTAGAAGTTGATATTGAGTACGTTATAGCAGGACACTTAAAAAAAGTTCAAAGTAATCAGGTAAAGTGAACATAGTTTTCTGAAAAGGAAATCTAGTTCAACCAATCTTTTGGAGTTCTTTGAGAAATATGCTGTGATGGGGATAAAGGGGAAGCAGCAGGTATGGTGTACTTAGATTTACAGAAGGCATTTGATAAACTGCTCCATGGAACATTATTCCAAAATATAAAAGCTCATTTGTAAGGGGTAGGATTAATGTAAGAAGATTGGCTTGCGAACAGGAATCTTAGATTAGGCGTAAAGTAATTGGCAAGGTGTATGACAAATGCATTCCACAGAGCTTAGTTCTGGGGCCTCAACACTGTACAATTTGTATAAATGACTTGGATGAAGAGACCAAAGGTATGGTTGCTAAATTTGCTGATGGCACATACCTACAAGGTAGGAAATTAAATGGTGAAGAGGATCTAATGAGGCCTGAAAGGGATATAGAGTGGGCAGAGATCTTGAAAATGGAGTATACTGTTGGAAAACATGAAATTGTCCATTTTGTCAGACATAATATAAAAGAAACACATTAACAAAATGCTGAGAGATTGCAGAACTCCAAGATGCAGAGGCAGCTGGTATCCTTGAGCATAAATCACAGAAGGTTAGTATGAAGATACAGCGAGTAATTGGAAAAGTTAATCGAATGTCATTGTTTATTATGGGGGATATTGAAGATAAAGGTAGCCAAGGTATGTTTCAGTTATATACAGCACTGGTGTGAGAGCACATCTATTCACAGCATTAGTGTCCTTATTTAAGAAGAATGTGAATGCATTGGAAACAACTCAGAGAAGGTTTATTAGACTAATTCTTTGAATGTGTGGGTTGTCTTTTGAGGAAAGGTAAGACAGACTATGCTGTATCCACAGTAATTTAGAAGGGCAAGAGGTGACTTAATTGAAATGTATAAGATCCTGAGGGACTCTGTAAGAATGTATATGGAAAGGATGCTTCCTCTTGTGGGAGAACCTTAGCCCAGGAGTTACTGTTTAAAAAAAGGGGTCACCATTTAAGAAAGAGAGAACCACAAATTATTTCTCACTGAGGGTTATGAATCTTTGCCACTCCTTTCCTCAAAGGTGATGGAAGTAGAGCCTTGATTATTTTTAAAGCGGAGATAGAAAGATTCTTTATAAACAGTGGGTGAAAGAGCATCAGCTGTGGGCATGGACGTAGACTAATAGGATCAGCCATGATATTATTAAATGATAGGGCAGATGGAGGGGCTGGGTGGGCTACTCCTCCAAATTTGCCTTGTTTAATATCTAACATTCCTCAGCAGCCAGAGTGCCTACAATGAGGCATGCCAGTCTTGTTAGGTATCTGAATAGCCAAAGTACCTAGAAAGGATAATGATACCGATATGATTAAAGTGGAAACAGACCCCGAGAGCAGTCACCTGATGGCAGAAGTTTCCTTTTGAAACCTTCCCCGGTGACATATTTGCATGTGTTGCACATGCCTTCCACTGACCCTAAATGTGTTCACAGTGAATCATGTATGTGCTGCTCATGAAACCAGAAGTCCTGACACCCTCCAGTTCTGCTGTTTGGAATGGGGCATCATTGATTAAATTCATTGTGTAAAGCCTTTTCCATATGGATGGAGCATGCCATGTTAGCTTCACTGGGCTGGACACAAAGAATTCCATTAGAAGAGGAGGAGGAGATTCCCCACCCTCTCAACCCTGTGTCCTGACCTGCATTTGTCCCTCACCCAACAACATCAAAACTGATACTGTGTCAATTATCACATTGTAGGACATAGGTTTGTGTATAAATTGGCTGTAAAGTTCATTTATTTTATCCAATCACAGGATGTGGGTGTTGTTGGCTGTGTCAGTGATTCATATCCATCCTTAGGTAAGGACAACAGTTTCCTCCTTGAAGGACATGAATGAACCACGTGGGTTTTCCTAACAATTGACAATGGTTTCACAGTCTTAATTTCAGATTTTTCATTGTTGAATTTATATTCCACCATCCTCCGTGGATCATTCCTGATGAAGGGCTTTTGCCTGAAATGTCGATTTCGCTGCTCCTTGGATGCTGCCTGAACTGCTGTGCTCTTCCAGCACCACTGATCCAGAATCTGGTTTCCAGCATTTGCAGTTATTGTTTTTACCTAGTTGATTTTAACCCTACTGCGAATCCTCTTGCAAGGATACCTGCCTTGAAGAAGTTTTCCTCCTCTCTCTACAAGAATCTCAGGAAGTCCCTCTCCCACTGCAACTCCCAGGTCATTTCCTCTGCCCTGAAGCTCTTCAACCATGTCCTGAAACAAACTCGCTATCACAGCCACATTTGCTTCCTCAGTGCCTGCCTCCGTAACCAACTCATCCCACATGGACTCCGGACCACCTTTAAACCAGCAGAGTTCATATCCGAGCAAGACAAACAGTACAGCCTACAAATTCAAAAACACCAGCAACAGTTCTCCTTCAAGACCCTCCGCTCCACACTTGCAGCAATGCGCCGGCACCTAACCTCTCTACAGTCAGCCCTGCCTCAGCTGAGGGGCACACTCTCTCAGATTTGCAAAGGACCCACTCTGTACTACATCCTCAGGAGAATTCATACTCTCAACAAACAGTATTTCAATTCCATCTCAAACATCAAAAACTGTAAGTACAACAAACTTTTATCTACCCACCTCCATAACCAGCGCTCCTCAAACATTCCAGAAGATTCCCCTGGCCTCGGAAACTACTCAGATATCATTAGCCATGCAGCTGATGCAGCTGCCACCCCCATGCTGATTATGATGTCACTTCCGCCCCCATCATGGCCACTCCCACAACCACTTCCGCTCCTCACAATTCCTCATGCATCACACGTGACATCACTTCCACCCCTCACATCATTGCTGATGCCACACGCTCTGTGACTTCCGCCACGCCTACTGCCGTGGTCATCACCACTTCCGCCCCCTCCAGCGCCACTCACCTGCATTCTGCTGACACCCCCCCCACAGACCCCACTGTCACTATCTTCGCCCCCCAGAACTCCGAGGGGAACACTACCCCTGCTCCTGACTCCCCCCCCATTCGTCCCACCACCACACCCACTCCATTTACAGGTTCCACCCCCACTCCCAGCTCCACACCCACACCAGATCCCAGCTCCCAGCCCTGCCGAGTTTTCACCATCCCCCCAGACCTCCCTCTCACTGAAGACGAATGATCTGTCCTCAGCAAAGGACTCACCTTCATCCCCCTCTGTCCACGCATCAATGAATTTAATATACGCCATGATGTCGAACAATTCTTCTGTCGCCTCCAACTCCGAGCTTACTTTCACAATCAGGATTCCTGCCCACCTTCCGAGGACCCCTTCACCCACCTCCAACACACTGCATCTACCTGGATACCCCGCGCTGGCCTATTACCTGCCCTCGACCTCTTCATTTCCAACTGCCGCCAGGACATTAACCGCCTCAATCTGTCTACCCCCCCCCTCCCCCACTCCAACCTCTCACCCTCACAACAAGCAGCCCTCCAATCCCTCTGCTCCAATCCCAACCTCACCATTAAGCCAGCGGATAAAGGGGGCGCAGTGGTAGTCTGGCGCACTGACCTCTACACCGCTGAAGCCAAACGCCAACTCGAGGACACCTCTTCCTACTGCCCTCTCGACCATGACCCCATCCCCATCACCAAACCATCATCTCCCAGACCATACAGAACCTCAGCACCTCAGGAGATCTCCCATCCACAGCTTCCAACCTCATAGTCCAGGAACCCCGCACTGCCCGGTTCTACCTCCTTCCCAAGATCCACAAGCCTGACCACCCTGGCTGACCCATTGTCTCAGCATGATCCTGCCCCACTGAACTCATCTCTACCTACCTCGACACTGTCCTATCCCCCGTGGTCCAGCAACTCCCCACATATGTTTGAGACAGCACCCACGCCCTCCACCTCCTCCAAGACTTCCGTTTCCCCAGCCCCCTACACCTCATCTTCACCATGGCTATCCAATCCCTCTACACCTCCATCCGCCATGACCAGGGCCTCCAAGCCCTCCGTGTTTTCCTCTCCAGACGTCCCAACAGTACCCTTCCATCGTCACTCTCATTCGTTTGGCCGAACTGGTCCTCACCCTTAACAATTTCTCCTTTGAATCTTCCCACTTCCTCCAGACCAAAGGGGTTGCCATGGGCACACGTGTGGGCCCCAGCTATGCCTGTCTCTTTGTTGGCTACGTAGAACAGTTGATCTTCTATAATTACACCAGCACCATTCCCCACCTCTTCCTCCGCTACATTGATGACTGCATTGGCGCCACCTCGTGCTCCCGCGAGGAGGTTGAGCAATTCATCAACTTCATCAACACATTCCACCCTGACCTTAAGTTTACCTGGACAATCTCTGACACCTCCCTCCCCTTCCTGGACCTCTCCATCTCCATTAATGACAACCAACTTGACACTGACATTTTTTACAAACCCACCGACTCTCACAGCTACCTTGATTACACCACTTCCCACCCTACCTCTTGCAAAAATGCCATCCCATGTTCCCAATTCCTCCGCCTCCGCCGTATCTGCTCCCAGGAGGACCAGTTCCACCACAGAACACACCAGATGGCCTCCTTCATTAGAGACCACAATTTCCCTTCCCACGTGGTTAAAGATGTCCTCCAACACATCTCGTCCACATCCTGCACCTCCGCCCTCAGACCCCACCCCTCCAACCGTAACAAAGACAGAATGCCCCTGGTGCTCACCTTCCACCCTACAAACCTTTGCATAAACCAAATCATCCGCCGTGATTTCCGCCACCTCCAAAAAGACCCCACCACCAGGGATATATTTCCCTCCCCACCCCTTTCCACCTTCCGCAAAGACCGTTCCCTCCGTGACTATCTGGTCAGGTCCATGCCCCCCCCTACAACCCACCCTCCCATCCTGGCACTTTCCCCTGCCACCGCAGAAACTGTAAAACCTGCGCCCACACCTCCTCCCTCACCTCCATCCAAGGCCCTAAAGGAGCCTTCCACATCCATCAAAGTTTTCCCTGCACATCCACTAATATCATTTACTGTATCCGTTGCTCCCGATGTGGTCTCCTCTACATTAGGGAGACTGGGCGCCTCCTAGCAGAGCGCTTTAGGAAACATCTCCGGGTCACCCGCATCAATCAACCACACCGCCCCGTGGCCCAACATTTCAACTCCCCATCCCACTCTGCCGAGGACATGGTGGTCCTGGTCCTCCTTCACCGCCGCTCCCTCACCACCAGACACCTGGAGGAAGAACGCCTCATCTTCCGCCTCAGAACACTTCAACCCCAGGGCATCAATGTGGACTTCAACAGTTTCCTCATTTCCCTTTCCCCCACCTCACCCTAGTTCCAAATTTCCAGCTCAGCACTGTCCCCATGACTTGTCCGGACTTGTCCTACCTGCCTAGCTCCTTTTCTACCTATCCACTCCACCCTCTCCTCCCTGATCAATCACCTTCATCCCCTCCCCCATTCACCCATTGTACTCTATGCTACTTTCTCCCCACCCCCACCCTCCTCTAGCTTATTCTCCATGCTTCAGGCTCACTGCCTTTATTCCTGATGAAGGGATTTTGCCCGTAACATCGATTTTGCTGCTCCTTGGATGCTGCCTGAACTGCTGTGCTCTTCCAGCACCACTAATCCAGAATCTGTGGATCAATGCTCTAGCAATAATACCACTAAGCCATTGCCTTTCCACATAGTTTCCTATATTGTAACTGTAGTTACTATACACAGACACCTCATCATTCATGTTGTAGGTAAATTTGAAGGTTAGACTTTCAGCAGCTGAATCTAACTCAAGCAATTTGGTTACTACAGAGGAAAATTGTGTGCTGCTGCCCCACTCCCTTAGCTGCTTTTGCCTGAGCAGGTTGGATCCAGGATGTCTGGGTATAAAATGATAACCAGAGAGGGCGACCAGCAAAGGTGTTTACTGTTTTCAATCTTTGTGTACTTATTCCCTAATATCACTCTGGAAGAAAGGCAAAAGGTCAACCTCAGGAATGACCTTAGCCAGAACAAGGATTGGACTTGTGCTGTGTAGGCACTATGCTGCACTGCTCTTGTAATCAAATAAGCTAACTAGACACCAGCAACATTGATTGAACTACAAAAATACTTAATTGGTTGTAAAGGACATAAAGACATACTGAAGGCATTATAGAAATTTAAATCTTTTGTTGTTCTCTCATGGCCTTTATTTGAATATTGCCTTTGTTCATTTTCTCACCTGTTGTAAACTGGTCATTGCGTGTTGCAAAACTAGAGATTTACCATGGAAGAAATTATAAGGACACAGCTTTGTGTCCACGTTTGAATTTGCTGCTTATCAACCAGGAGATCTGCTCTTAATTAATTTTCACCAGAAGAACTCTGGGTGACAAACAACTTTCGGATTCTTTTTTGTTGCTCTCATCTATAACCCCTCACATGTTCAGCACTATGAACGTTAATCTTTATTTGTACAACTTGGCAGAGAAAGAAGACAATGAAGAGGAACAGGAATGAAAACAGATTATATTGTAGGAGGATGCATATTGCTGCAAGTATCGTCAATAACATTCTTATCTGTACTTGACAAGAGGACAATGCATCTGAAGGCTAAGATTCTTTAATAAGCCTGTTTCAGGATGACCTGCAATTCACCTCCAGGAGTAGGCATGACCCTGCTAGTGGTTTTAAGGTCATATCAGATTTGACATATTAGCCATGGACTCTTCCCAGTTATCATGTGTGGCTCAATGAAAGCATTCTTGCTTCTGGAAAGCACTTAAGGACAACCTGAGGTCATGAAGGATGCTATAGAAATGTACCAATAGCAGAAAATGGAGGAACAGAACTTTTTTATTTAGCCTGAGTTCAAATCCAATTATGGAAGTTTGAGAAATTGAATACCATTCAAAAAGAATAGGGAATAATAATTTGATATCTGTAAATATGGCCATGAAGTTTATAGATATTTGAGAGACAAAAACACTTTGGTTCACTAACATCCGTTTAGTGAAACAAACCTGCCGTCCTCATCCTGTGGCCAAGTGATGCTATTCCTGCATCAAGTTTGGTAGCAAATTATGTCAATTTCTTCAATTATGTCAAACTTTCTCAAAACAACAAGGGACAGGTAATAAACGTCAGCCTGTCAGTGACACACGTATCTCACTGATGAATAAGTAAAGTTTTGATGCTGTGTTTTCCAGGATAGTTATAATCTTTTATTTTGCTAAAACCTATGAAGGAAGGAGAGTATAGAATATGAAGAATGTCAAAACAGGCTAAGGATTACGGCCACTCAATTAGGAAAAGAAATTGTGCTTTTGAATGAGCTGCACAAAGTTCTAAGAACCTTCATCTTTTGACATTGAAAAGTTAAGACACTTAGCTGATGGTGTTGTCATAGCTCACGGAATCTTATTGTAAAATCCTTGTGTTAAATTGGATGTCAGTGGATTACCTTCCTAGTAATTAATGGATTAACTCTCTTTGAAATGGGAATCCATCTGAAAAAAGAGCAAAATAGGCAGCCAAAAGTCAGCACTAGTGCAAAACTGAATAACCCACTTTTCATCTGTACTAAAGCGATTATCAGCAATATTCTTTTAATAAAAGGATTGTGCTGAGTTTGCCACAGGTTGAACAAAGCAGACAGTCATCGTTCGGATAAGTGTCAGGCATACTTTCAGTACTTTCCAACTCTCTCATCTTTTCCCCTTGGTGCTTTTAATTTTTCTTCCTCAATCAATTCACTTTATGAACATTTGCATTTTACTGGGCTCCTCTGGCACATCTGGCTTACATATGTTTCCAAGAGCTGCTGCAGGCCCCCTGTGAAGTTATCATTTTTGCCAAGTCTAAACTTGGAAGGAAAAGTGTGGGGTGTCAAGAAGAGGGTTGGGTTTTGTTGTTGTTGGGGGGGTGGAGGGCGCAAATTTGAGGTTTCTGAAACTTATTTCATGGTTTGCTTGGCTGAAGATAAAGGCTAATTTGCTTTTTTAAAAAATCCACACATCAAAAGACTAATAATAGCTGAGAGAAAATTCTTAAAGATACACATGTTTCTAACTGGAAGATATAATTCTCCATTAAATATTTGTCATGTTCTGTCATAAATATACAACAGACAACATAAAATGCATGATCAATTTTACCACCCATTCCATCCTATATTAATAGGCTCTCAGACTATTAGCAGCTTTCACTTGAGGCAGAGGATCAGTTGAAGGAGGGCAATGAAATGATTTTAAAAAAGACATTTCTACACCATCTTTCAAGATCTTAGAATATTCCAAAGCCCTTAAGTATTTTGGGCTGTGGTCAGTGTTGTAATGTATGAAATATGACAGTCATGTTCCATTGAGCAAACTCTTAAAAAAAAATCCAGTGTGATAATTACCAGACAAACTGTTTCAGTGAATGTTGTTAAGAATATTAGCCAATGAAAACATGTTCTTCCTCATGCAGTGCCATGGGAATTCTACATTTGCCCAATCATTGGAGGGGGCCTAAATTTAATCTCTCATCCAAATTGAGGACATCCTCAATAATGCAGCCACGCCTCAGTACTGCACTCGGAGTATGAGCCTAGATTGTAATGCCAAGCCTTTCTTCATGAGTGGGATCTGAAGTCATGTTCACCATACCTTAAGCATGATTATAGGTCAGACAGGCATGTGAAATTGCACATGGTGTGAGCTTGCCTCCAACAGGATATTTTATCTGATGCAGCAATGCCTTTTATTTTACTGCTATATAAGACACTGGGCATGGATGTTGTGGTATTGAAGAATTCAACAAAAATCCAATAGAACCAACTATCATGTACAAAAGTTACATTCCTCAGGCATAATGTAAAGTTATAACAGAGCAGCATGCTTTAGTAGCAGGTCATGGCTTCGGTCACAGTGATGGTATTATGAGAATGATTCTTGAAGATACATTGTGAGAAATAACATAACATCCTCCTATTCTCACAGATAAAATCTTATCCCAAATATTGATATACAGTAGCGCCTCGACATATGAACGACCCCGTTCATGAACAAATCGGTTTACGAATAGGATTGTACGTAAAATTTTGCTTCAACATACGTACGAAATTCAAGGTACGAACGAAGGTACAAACGCAAAAAGCCCATGTGCAACCATGTGGTTTCATTGTTCTGCTTTGCTACGCGCTTGTTGAACGAAAAAGCTCTTGAGCCCCGCGTGAGCTCATTCAATTCGTCTTTGGTGCGCGCGCTGTGAACAGCTGTCCAAGCATTCTTCCGCTATCCGAACAATGGGAAAAATTGATCCAGATCGCGAACTTTTCGGATCGCAAACCGGGTCCTGGAACAGATTAAGTTCGTAAGTCGAGACGCTATTGTACATACATAGGCATATATTATCAATGTGAGAATTATATAAACAAGTTATTTAGAGTTTACAAGATTAAAATTTAAAACTTTGCTATGGACCAGACCAGACCCCCTCATATATTAATTAAGTAATATTTTCTTATTTTAAAGGTAAGCGTGAGGTGGTGTGTTCCAGACACAGTTTGATTGGTCAAACTACTCAACATTAAGCTAAACACAGTTTATTAGGAAATTTTCGCTAGGAAATTTTTTCGGTTAGGTGAGGAGTCTAGGACCCGTGGACACAGCCTTAAAATTAGAGGGGGTCAGTTCAGAACAGAAATGCGGAGACATTTCTTCTGCCGGAGAGTGGTGGGCCTGTGGAATTCATTGCCGCAGAGTGCAGTGGAGGCTGGGATGCTAAATGTCTTCAAGGCAGAGATTGATAGATTCTTGATGTCTCGAGGAATTAAGGGCTACAGGGAGAATGCAGGTAAGTGGAGTTGAAATGCCCATCAGCCATGATTGAATGGCGGAGTGGACTCGATGGGCCGAATGGCCTTACTTCCAAGCCTATGTCTTATGGTCTTATTAAGATATTATAGTTAAAATACAACAAAAAAATCTTGTAATAATTTAACTGTATTGGAAAACATGACAGAACAATAGATACAGTAACAATTACTTATTAACTGTTCCAATATAGCAACATCCCATAAACACACCCTTGCCCAAAGGCAAATTCAGAAAACAGATTTTGTCTCATATACAATCCAGCAGCTTAGGAAGAGAATCCCCAGCTTTTGGTTATAATAGAGAAAGGGAAAAATAGCTCCACTTCTTCAAGACTCCAACAGCAATTACTGAAAGCTAAACCTAAAATTCTTTATCTGTGAGAGCTTGACCACACCCATTCAGGCTGCTTCTATTGTTCCAACTTTGAAAAAAACCCAAGGCCTCACAAGTTGTTTATCTTCTCGTAGACTGTTCGACATCTGTACTCCAATCTCTCTCTAAAAGCAACCTTAAAGCCACAACTTCAAAGTAACTCTTTACAAGTTTGACAACTTGTATTTCGAGAAATACGCATTATTCTCTGTTACACATGTTTGACAACTTGGTTGTCTTGCTGATGGTTACTGTTGCTCAATGTAATTGCACAACTACCATCATCAGAGTGTTCTTCCTCACTCTTCTAATGCACATTTGGTGTTCTGGTTTCTATTCCTTTGCAATGGTGCGTAATGTGTTGGTATGATCTGGGTTAGTTTCACATTTTCTGAAACTGTGCTGGTATCTGCTTATTTTTAACTCACACTCTTTGCCTAGTGAGCAACTTTGCAGTCTTTTAAGTGTTTGCTCAATGCGTATCTTTTTTATTCTCCCATGTCTTTGAAAGAGAATGTCCTTTATCTTGGAATGTTTAGATATTTGATTTATGGGCAAGGTCATTTCACACTTGTCTTCTGTGTATAAGTTACGCTGGAGATGATGGTATTCTCTTTGTGAGTAGTGTTGCACAAAAATGCAATATGCAAATATTTTTTGGTTGCTCAACATTCAATGTTTATTGACTTAATAGTATGTATTACATATTTTGCTGGACGTTTTAAGCATATATAGTTGGGTAATGGTGTAATGTAGTCATTCACCAATTAGTACACATCTTGAAATGGTTTGCCTGTACCTTGCAGTCATTTGACAGACACTATCTGATCGGAGACATTGATCAAACCAATCAGCACCTTCCTCTTAGATAGTATAAATATTGGCTTTCCCCTTGTATTGATATTCTTGTGGATTGTCCTGATAAGTGCAAGGCAAAAAAGCTTTGACAAAATGTGTCTTTTTTCTCAGCAAAAATGAAAATACCACTCATTGTGTCAATGACAAACACGCTCATTGTGTTTCTAAGTGGCTGAACAATGGGAAACTTAGAGAAGTAATCTGCCACAAGGATGTAATCTTCCCTATGCACTATGTCTGCTACTACTTTCATCCAAGGAGTGAATGAAACATTGTGTGAATATAGAAGCTCCTTCTGCTGAGGTTTATACATTGACTATCCTATTTGGTACTAATTCAAATGCTAGCCGCCTTGTGTGTTTAATGCCCAGGTGTCCTTGGTGTAATATGTAATGCTTTGGTATCAGGACATGTTAGGACTTGATAATGACCTGTCATGACAGATCAGATTGTGTTTCAAAATGACGAACATGAACTGATCTTCTAAGTACTTCTTTAACACAAACAGGCCATCCCTGGACAAAGTATTTTTGGAACTCTTATAGTTGTTCACTTCAGCAGTTGTAATTATGCATAGTGGCTCTGGCCACAGTTTAACACCCCACCCTTGAGAATATGTTCACTTTCTGAGTCCTGGTTTTTCAAGTGAGACACCTCTCATTGTACAAGCTTTGATTGCTTTAACCATCAACATGACGTGTGAAGTTATTGATATGGAAAGCATGGTCACCACCTGAAAATTTATAAAATTCTGATAGGACTAGACAGTTTAGATGCAGGAAGAAAGTTCCCAATGCTGAGGGAGTCCAGAGCCAGGGGTCACAGTTTAAGGATGTGGGGTAAACCTTCATGGTAGCTCAGTAGTTAGCACTGCTGTCTCACAGCACCAGGGACCTGGGTTTGATTCCAGCCTCGGGCGACTCTCTGCGTGGAGTTTGCATTTTCTCCCCATGTCTGCGTGGGTTTACTTTGGGTGCTCCGGTTTCCACCCACAGTCCAAAGATGTGCAGGTCAGGTGAATTGGTCCTGCTAAATTGCCCATGGTGTTCAGATTTGTGTCAGTTGGGTGCATTAGTCAGGGGTAAGTGTATAGTAGGGTAGGGGAATGGGTCTGAGTGGGATACTCTTCAGAGTGTCGGTGTGGACTTGTTGGGCTGAAGGGCCTGTCTCCACACTGTAGGATTCTATGATTCTTGGTTGACTTTGAACCACACTGAGCTGTTAACCATCAACATGACGTTTACAGACCTTAAGTTTCCTTGCTGCCAGTGTTATAATTTTGTTCTGGGATGTGGCTTGGGTTTGGAACCAGATTTCCTACACATAAGAGCTCAATGTCCCTTAGTGCCACATGCTTTATAGGTATCAAGAGAAACTGGACAGTTTTTGGGTGGGAATGACAAACTGCATCTGTTACAGACTTTGTTGGTTTGGTGCACTTTGCCAACCGTAGCAATAGTGCAGACTAAATCTAATGCAAATAATTGTTGTTGGCCTGTCATTGTGACTTCGTGCTTGTGTCTACCCTCAAGTAATATGTCAATGGTGTGGCCTCTCCTCTCGCTCAGAAGATCCTTCCCAAATGGTGATGACTGTCTCAATGAGCTTCTCTGAAAATTGCTCTTCAGAAAGGTCACACACATACCCTTAGCTATGGCATATTCCAACAAAGTGTTCAGTAGGCTCTGGGATTGCTGTTTGTAAAAAAATGAATTGGAGTCTGATAATCCCAAAGTTAATTTGAGCTTTAAGCTGATCCCATGTTGTGAGTATGCCTTTAAACAGAGGGGTTTACTTCATGCTGTAATGCAACAAAAATCTGAGGTAGGATGGACTGTGAGAACTATATGCTAGGTAAAAACAATGACTGCAGATGCTGGAAACCAGATTCTGGATCAGTGGTGCTGGAAGAGCACAGCAGTTCAGGCAGCATCCAAAGTGCAGTAAAAGCCCAAGGGCTTTTGCCCGAAACGTCGATTTCCCTGCACTTTGGATGCTGCCTGAACTGCTGTGCTCTTCCAGCACCACTGATCCAGAACTATATGCTGTCAAGTTACATTCTGTGATACCAAAATGCTGTCATGAGCATGTTTCTTAAAGGCATATATATTATCATACTGACTGTGGGATATAACAGAGTCAAGATTAGAGTGGTGCTGGAAAAGGAATTCCTGATGAAGGGCCTTTGCCCGAAACATCGATTTTTCCTGCTCCTCGGATGCTGCCTGACCTGTGCTTTTCCAACACCATTCTAATCTTGACTCTGAACTCCAGCATCTGCAGTGCCCATTTCCACCTATGGGATGTAGCACACTGTTGGTACTGCACTTGGAGCCCAACCCTACATCCTACATTCAAGGTGGGACTTAAACTCACACACCTAATAAACACAGCGTGGCTGCTTTTGGATAGATATATGAATTTGTGCACAGATGTGCAGTTTGAGACAAATAACACCAGATGAGCTTCCATACATCTCATGTAGAATGAAACCCAGATGCAATCCCAGTTTCTGTGGGAAGAAGTTTTTAGAATGAGAAACCCTCCTGTCATGTCAACTTCTGTTTTGTTATATTTGACTAAAAGAAAATGTCAGCGAAAGGGTTTCCATGATTACACCAATAATCTGGAATCGACAAGTTTGTGCTTTCTAGTTTTGGACTAATGTGAATGACTAGAGAATATACCGATTAAATCTGTGACTCCACCAGCCCCTGTCCTTGCAAATGTCCTCCTCACACACCTTACATATGCCTCTTCCCCAAAGGTGCAATTGGAAATGAATCTACAAAGTGCTCAGCTCCACTTAAAAACAAAAACAGCTTGCCATATAAAGCATCTGTCGTAAAATTACCCAAGGCACTTCGCTGTTGGAATAAAATACGACACTAAGCCACACAAAGAGATATAAGGACAGGTGGCTTTAGGAATGACTTAAAGGAGCAAAGAGAGGAAGAGAGCAGGTGAAGTTTGAAGGATGCAGAATATAGGCAGCTAAAGATATGATTGCCAATCAAGAAATAATTAAAATTAAGAATGTAGAAAAGGCCAGAATTGGAAGAATATAATAATTTTCAATAGCTGCATGATTGTAGAGGTAAAAGGAAGGGTCTTAACAAATAGGAGTTTACCATGTGATCAATATTGGCAGAAACATTGGGAGAATTCTCTTTGTTTTTCTTCAAAACAGTACTGCAAGATATTTTGTACTCACTTGAGAGGGCAGAGGGACCTTAGGTTAACACCTCATTTGAACCATGCATGACCTCTGGGATTTTGAGCCTGGATTTTGAGCCCTAGTCAAGAGTGGAATTCAGACCCTCTGATTTTAAGATTCCTCTCCATTGAACCACAGATGACACATTCCTGCACTGCTTGGGGAAATGTGAAACTAGGTAGGAGGCAGCAACTTTCAGAGATAAGAGATCTCAATCTGAGCTCAGCATGCTTGCATGGCGAGGGGGCAAATGTTAGCATTGAAAATATTTACATTACCCCCCCATCCCCAAACCCCCCCCCCCCCCCCCCCCACACACACACACACACACACACCAAATGGCTGACAATAGATTTCCTCGCACTTTATTTGACATACCCATTGGACTCCACTCAATGAGTTGCCAGAGGGGATACAGGATGTAGTTGTAATAATGAAATGTAAATTTCAATTAAAAATTTATTGTAAGAAATAACTGTATTGAGGGGGTTTTGCTACAGGAAAATGAACCAAGGTGAGATAACAGGAAGATACAAGGCCTAGACTGCCAGACAGTCAGCCAGATGGACTCTCAATATTGTCAACATGTGGTCCACTAGAATAATTAAAAATTCATAAGGAACATCTGTCTGAGTTCCAATTTAGTTTCTATAATTATGTAAAATATTGGAGTCCTTTTAACCCATCCCTATCATCTTGGATCTCGTCAAACTTCCAATTGTAATCTCCCTACAGGCTTCGAGCAACTTTTATTTAAGAGTACCTTTTATTGCCAGCACAGATTCATCTTGATCCAGTCAGTGACAAAGCACGAGTCTGGTCTAGCGTGCTCAACAACATGCATTTATATAGGAAAATCAAAATACTGCAGGTGCTGAAAACCTGAAAAAAAAATGCTTGAAACCGCTAAGCAACATCTGTGGATAAGAATCAGAGTAAGTGGTCAGGGCTTTAACTTACAAGAGGAAGTTCAGGTTCAGATCTGAGTGGAGGAGAGGTAGAGATTAGTTAAAGCCCCAAAAAAGGGCATTGGTTCAGCAAATTGACATGGTCCTGTTCATTTTTGAGTTTATACAATTTGATATAGCACAAGAACAGGCCCTTCGGCCCACCAAGACTGCATCAATTCTAATCCTTGCTTTGACCCTGCTGCTTATTGCCCATGCGCAGTTTCTGTCCCTCTGTTCGCTGGTGTTGGTTTGCAGATGATTGGGAACCCTGTTGATTTGTCAAATAAGTAATTTCAAATAATTGGCTGGTATTGCGGAACTTGAACATTAATTAAATAATCAATAAACCAAGAATTTAACCATACCTAAGAAAGATTTGGAGGTGCCGGTGTTGGACTGGGATGGACAAAGTTAAAAATCTCACAACACCAGGCACAACAGGTTTATTTTGGAAGCACTAGCTTTTAAGGTGCTGCCTTTTCATCAGGTGGTTGTGGAACAGGACCATAAGACACAGACTTTACAGCAAAAGGGTTACAGTTTCATGGAGCTGTAATGATATTAAACAAACTTAGATTAAGTCTTTAATCTTTTAGAATGGGATATGCTAGTTTCAATTCTTTAATATGTAAATCTCAGAACTTTTAAGTTACAGCTTTCTTAAGACAGAGACTGATGGACACTTTTTTCCTGACTACCCTTGCACTGCAGGTGATTTTAAATTTCTCAGAACTCTGTTCAACAGTCCCGAGTTTAGAAATGCAGTTCTCTTTAAGGATAAACCAGAACAATTCCAAAGTTGATTGCAAACAGGCGATGCTCCATAGTCTTTGTATGTAAGAGCTGAGTTCTGCCCTCCCCTTTACTTGTTATTGTTGCACTGTCCCTGGTGGGTAGTACTTGTTAATTGTCCTTTTAATGAGGAATGTGGGTGAATTGGTGGTGATAAAACACAGTTCAGAAGTGTATATTAACATTGCTGAGCAGAAAATAAAACTTAAAAAGAGCTTGGTTCGACTCTGGTGGGCAGTGCTTGTAATTTGTTGTTTGTTTAATTACTCAAATGGGTGATTTGGTGGTATGTCATCAAAAAAAGCTGGGTTTTTCCCTGGTGGGTTGTGCTTTCAATTTGTCATTAACTGAATTAGCGAAACAAGCAATTTGGTAGTGGTCTTCTTGTGAATGAAAGCTTGTTTCTTTGCCTGGGTGTCCTTGCAGAGGAAACACATTGTGTCCACCTGTGCTCTCAAAGGTTTTACAGAGAGGAAGTTCAGTGTCCACCAGGAACTTAATTCCTTCCTACTTTTCTCTTTTCTTTAAACGTGTTTAATCCTTGTGACCATATTTGAAGCAATTCAATGAGAATCAATGGAAATGTCTACTTCTGAAATTTGGGTGTCAGATTTCATTAAATGTTAGGTATGCTGACAGTTTACTGAAGACCATCCTAACATCCTGGTTTTTACCTTTTCTCATTTGTCAAATATAAACTAGGCATTGGGGGAGAAATTCTGTGTGAAATTTCATCTTTATTCCTGCAAACATCTTTCAGATAGCATTGAATTTGTATCCCTGGCATCTTCAAATTGTCACAACGGCTCTGTTGCTCATGATGCCTCTTTGTACAATCAACACATAAGTTTGACAACTGTAGGTAACAATATCCTGGGATGGGACAATTATCACATGACATGGCATCACAAGAGATCATTGCTGCCCCTGCCATTGGTAAGCCAACACTTCAATCATCAAAGTATATCCTGTTATTCCATGACTTCTCAATGTATCCCAGTTCTGACTTTTTACAATCTGGTCACCCCATATGATGTGTGTCACTAAACAGTGCTCTAGATGCTGCTGCTTTGTGTCTCCTTAATTTCCAAATTCACCTGCAGTTGAAATGCACAAAGTGTGCAGTGGAATTACGTGTGTCAGTGAATTTGTTCAAGTTTTAAATCACCTTGGGGAAATAAAGTAACTGTTAAGGCCCCTGCTGGGACAGACAATGAGTTATGCTCAATCCTAATGCTATGATGTCATATGGACTAGGCGGAGAGAAAAGCTCAAGGTCTTGGAGGAGTAAGACCTATCATAGAACATAGAACATTACAGCACAGTACATGTCCTTCGACCCTCGATGTTGTGCTGACATGTCGAACCAATCTGAAGCCTATCTATCCTACACTATTCTATTTTCATGCATATTTTTATCCAATGAAGTTGGCGAGTCCACTACTATCGCAGACAGTGCGTTCCATGCCCCTACTACTCTCCGAGTAAATAAATTACCGCTGACATCTGTCCTATATCTATCAGCCCTCAATTTAAAGCTATGTCACCTCATGCTTGCCATCACCATACGAGGAAAAAGACTGTCACTGTTCACCCTACCTAACCCTCTGATTATCTTATACATCTCAATTAGGTCACCTCGTCTTCTGTCGAACATAAACAGCCTCAAATCCTTCAGCCTTTCCTCATAAGGCCTTCCCTCCATACCAGCCAATATCCTTGCACTTTTTCCAAAGCTTCCACATCCTTCCTATAATGCAGTAACCAGAACTGTACACAATACTACAGGTACGGCCGCACCAGAGTTTTGTACAGCTGCAACATGACCTCATGGCTCCGGCATTCAATCTCTCCACCAATAAAAGCAAACACATCATATGCCGCTTCATCAACCGTATCAACCTGGTTGGCAACTTTCAGGGATTTATGTATATGGACACTAAGATCTCTCTGCTCATCTACACTACCAAGAATCTTACTATTAGCCCATACTCTTTATCCTTGTTGCTCCTTCCAAAGTGAATCATCTCACACTTTTCACATGAAACACTATTCACCACGTCTCAGTCCAGCTCTGCAACTTATCTATGTTCCTCTGTAACCTGCAACAACCTTCAGCACTATCCAAAACTCCATTGACCTTAGTATTGTAATTGACCTTGTAATTCTCAAGTGCTTAACTGAGCCTTCATGTCTCTGCCACAAATTTACTAACCCATCCTTCTATACCTTCCTCCAGGTCATTTATAAAACTGACAATCAGCAGTGACTTTAAAACAGATCCTTGCAGTACACCATTAGTAAATGAACATTTCCAATCAACCACTACCTTCTCTCAGCTAGCCAATTTCTGATCCAAACCACTCAATCCAATGTCTCTGTATTTTGTGCAATAGCCCACCATGGGGAACCTTCTTAAACACCTTACTGAAATCCATATACACTACACCAACCACTTTACCCTCATCCACATGTTTGGTCACCATTTCAATAAGGTTTGTGAGGCATGATCTCTCCTTCACAAAACCATCTGACTATCCCTAATCAACTTATACCTTTCTAGATGATTTTAAATCCTATCTCTGATAACCTTTTCCAACACTTTACCTACAACTGAAGTAAAGCTTATTGATCAAGGTTGTCTCTACTCCCCTTATCAGGATTGTCTCTACTCCCCTTCTTGAACAAGGGGACAACATTTGCTATCCTCCAGTCTTCTGACACTATTCCTGTAGACAGTGATGACATAAAGATCAAAGCCAAAAGCTCTGCAATCACATCACTGGCTTCCCAGAGAATCCCAGGATAAATCCCATTTGGCCTATTTTCAACTTTCCAGAATTGCTAACACCTCCTCCTTGTGAACCTCAATCCCAGCTAGACTAGTAACCAATATCTCAGTATTGTCCTTGACAACATTATCTTTTTCCAGTGTGAATTGTGACAAAAAATGTTCATTCAGAACTTCTTCTATCTCCTCAGATGCCACACACAACTTCCCTTTAGTATCTTTGATTGGTCCTAATCTTTTCCGAATCATTCTTTTATTCCTGATATACATATAGAAAGTTTTAGGGTTTTCCTTGATCCTATCCACCAACGGCTTCTCATGTCCTCTCCTGGCTCTTCTTAGCTCTCTTTAGGTTTTTCCTGGCTAACTTGTAATTCTCAAGTGCTTAACTGAGCCTACATGTCTCTGCCTAGCATAAGCCTTCTTCTTCCTCTCAACAAGAGATTCAAATTCTTTAGTAAACCACGGCTCCCTCACTCGACCACTTCCTCCCTCCTTGACAGGTAAATACTTATCAAGGGCATTCACTAGCTGTTCCTTGAATAGCCTCTTCATTTCAATTGTGCCCATCCCCTGTTTCTAACCTCAGCCTATACTACCTCAGTAGATGAGTCCTCAAATGCCTTTTTGCCACCGTAATACTGTCCTTGACTAACAATGCCACACCTTCCCCTCTTTTACCATCTTCTCTGTTCCAACTGAAACATCTAAATCCCAGAACCTGCAACAACCAATACTGTCCCTGCTCTGTCCGTGTCTCCAAAATGGCCACAACATCGAAGTTCCAGGTACCAACCCATGCTGCTAGTTCACCCACCTTATTCTGGATGCTCCTGGCGTTGAAGTAGACTCACTTCAAACCACCTTCCTGCTTGCCGGTGAACTCTTGCGACCTTGAAACCTCGTTTTTGACCTCACTACTCTCTACCTCTTGGACACTGGAACTACAATTTGGGTTCCCTTCCCACCGCTGAATTAGTTTAAACCCTCCTGAAGAGCATTAGCAAATTTCCCCTCCAACATATAGGTACCCCTCTGGTTCAGGTGTAGACCGTACTGTTCATTGAGGTCCCACCTACTCCAGAATGAGCCCGAATTAGCCAGGTGTCCAAAAGCCTCCCTCCTGCACCATCCCTGTAGCCACGTGTTCAACTCCTCTCTCTCCCTTTTCCACACCCCGCTAGCACGTGGCATGGGCAACAAATCAGAGATAACAACTGTGTTTGTTCTAGCTCTAAGCTTCCACCCTAGCTCCCTGAATATTTTGTCTTAAAATCCATATCCCTTTTCCGACCTATGGTGTTGGTGCCTATGTGGACCTTGACTTGGGGCTGCCATGCACCACCTCCTCCTCCACAACCTCCACCTCCCCCACACGAGACATCATGAACCCTGATACCTGGGAGGCAAAACACCAACCGTGAGTCTCTCTCATTCCCATAGATCTGTTCCCCTAACTATGGAGCCCCCAATGACTAGTGCTCTGCTTATCTCCCCCTTCTTTCTGAGTAACAGGGGCAGACTCCGTGCCAGAGACCTGTACCCCATGGCTTACCCAGTAAGTCACTTCCCCCCCCCAACAGTATCCAAAACAGTATATTTGTTGTTGAGGGGAACAGCCACAGGGGTTCCCTGCACTGCCTGTCAGTTCCCTTTCTGTCCCCTGACTGTAACTCATCTACCTTCCTCTTGTACCTGAGGTGTGATTACCTCCCTGTAACACCTCTCAATAACCTCCTCCCCCTCTCGAATGATCTGAGGTTCAACCAGTTCCAGTTCCCTAATGCGGTTATTGAAGAGATGGAGTTGGGAGGACCCTGCAGAGAAAGTCAGCGGGGACACGAGTGGTGACCCTTACCTCCCACATTCTGCAGGAGGAACATTCAACTGCCCTAACTGCCATTCCCACTATTCTAAATTCCCAAAGAGACTAGAAAAATAAAGAATAAAAAAAAACAGTTACCTTACCAATCCAGTGCACAGAAACTTTTTTTGGTTAGAGGAGGAGGATGAGTGGGAGATACTGCCTAAGTAGTGTTTCGGGTCACGCACCACACAAATATATTACTTGACTGTGGAGCAGGTCCAGGACGTGCTTGTCCTTGGCGGAGTGGGAGGGGGAGTTGAAGTGGGCAGCCACGGGGCAGTGGGATTGTTTCATGCGTGTGCCCCAGAGATATTCTCTGAAACATTCCACAAGTTGGTGTCCTGTCTCCCCAATGTAGAGGAGACCACATTGAGAGCAACAGACACATTAGATGAGGTGGGTGGATGTGCAGGAAAATCTCTGCGTGATGTGGAAGGATCCTTTGGGGCCTTGGATGGAGGTGTGGGAGTGAGCTGTGGGTGCAGGTTTTACACCTCTTGCAGTGGTAGAGGAAGGTGCCAGGAGTGGAGGGTGGATTGGTGAGGGGGGGGTGAGGTGCGGTGTGGACCTAATGAGGAAATGGTGGAGGGAATTGTCTCTGTGGAATGCTGATAGGGGTATGGAGGGAAATATATCTCTGGTGGTGGGGTCTGACTGTGTAGGTAGCGGAACTGGTGGAGGACGATGTGTTGTATCCAGAAATTGGTGGGGTGAAAGATGAGAACCAGAAGGGCTCTATCCTGTTGCGGTTGGAGGGGTGGGTTCAAGGGTGGAGGTGCGGGAAGTGGAGGAGATGCGCTGGAGGGCATTGTTGACCATGTCGGAGGGGAAATTATGGACCTCGAAGTAAGAGGCCACCTGGGATGTTCTGGAGTGGAATTGCTCCTCCTGGGAGCAGATATGCAGATGCGGAGGAATTGGAAATAAGGGAGAGTATTTTTACAGAAGTGGGGTGTGGGAGGAGGTGTAGTCCAGGTAGCTATGGGAATCGATGGGTTTGAAGTAGATGTCAGTGTTGAGTCAGTTGCCAGAAATGGAGACAGAGAGGTCCAGGAAGGGGAGGGAGGTGTTGGAGATGGTCCAGGTGAACCTGACGTCAGGGTAGAAGGTGTTCGTGAAGTTGATGAACTATTCAACCTCCTCATCTTACCTGCATCGCCCTATCTTCTTCCAAGCTACCATTCCTCCCACCACTCCCTCTCACACCCCCCATTTATCTCTCAGGCTCCCCCCCCCTCCCAACCACCACATTCCAGATGAAGGTCTTATGCTCGAAACGTCGATTGTCCTGCTCCTCAGATGCTGCCTGACCTGCTGTGCTTTTCCAGCACCACGCTTTTCGACTGTATCTCTACTTCTGTGCTAGACAGTCCACTTGTCTATACAAGAACATCTTGTTGGATGGCCAACCCTTTACCAAAGAGAACAAGAAGGTTCTGTAGATCTTACCTTGAAAGAGGATGATGGTAGCAAATGTAACGTATGGAGTTTAATTTAGATAAATGCAAGGTGTTGCATTTTGGGAAAGCAAATCCTAGCAGGATTTATACACTTAATGGTAAGGTCCTAGGGAGTGTTGCTGAACAAAGAGACCTTGGAGTGCAGGTTCATAGCTCCTTGAAAGTAGAGTCGCAGGTAGATAGGATAGTGAAGAAGGTGTTTGGTATGCTTTCCTTCATTGTTCAGAGTATTGAGTACAGGAGTTGGGATGTCATGTTACGGCTGTACAGGGCATTGGTTAGGCCACTTTTGAAATATTGTGTGCAATTTTGGTCTCCTTTCTGTTGGAAGGATGTTGTGAAACTTGAAAGGGTTCAGAAACAGTTTCTACCCTACTGTTGTTAGAATACTGAATGGACTCACAAACTCTTTAATGTTCGCCTGTACCTGTGTTTTTGTTTTTTGCCACTGTTTACCTATTATTTACTTAACTATGCTACATAACTCTGTGATCTTCCTGTATTGCTCATGGTACACGTGACAATAAATTCAATTCAAAAGATTTACAAGGATGTTGCCAGGGTTGGGAATTTTGACCTGTTGGGAGAGGATAAATTGGCTGGGGCTGTTTTCCCTGGAATATCAGAGGCTGAGGGGTGACATTCTAGAGGCTTATAAAATCATGATGGGAATGGATAGGGTAAATATATTAGGTCTTTTTCCTGGGGTGCGGGAGTCCAGAACCAGAGGGCATAGGTTTAGGGTGAGAGGGGAAAGATATAAAAGAGACCTTAGGGGCAGAGGTTAGTGCATGTATGGAATGAACTGCCAGAGGAAGTGGTAGCGGCTGGTACAATTGTAACATTTAAAAGATGTCTGGATGGGTATATGAATGGGAAGGGTTTGGAGGGAAATGGGCCAGGTGCTGGCATGTGGGAATAGATTAGATTGGGATTTCTGATCAGCATGGATGAGTTGGACTGAAGGGTCTATTTCTGTGCTGTACATCTCTATGACTCTACATAGTATCTGTGTTAAAATCCTGGAGCTCCCTCCCTAACAGCACTGTGGATGTATCTGCAGCACATGGACTGCAGCAGTTCAAGAAAGTGGCTCACCATCACTTTCTCAATGGCAGCTAGGGATGAGTAATAAATGCTGGAATGCCCAAAATACAATGAATGAATAGAAACTACAGAGACCTCATACAACATGATGAGCAGTGGTATAGATTATACGTACAACAGCATGCATTGCTCCCAGTTAGAAATGTCACTTGCAAACTGACTGACTTTAAAAAAAGAATACGCTCCAATGACGTATGCTGCGGGTTGACTTAATAGACAAAAGAGTTGGACTTCTGTCACTCAGTAGAAGGAAGTCTCACTGTGAAGGGCTACTGGCCTCACGGATTGGCCCACTAGTGAATTCTGGCTCTGCTGGGACAGCAAGTAGTCTCACGAAAAAGACAGCACAGATTCCAGAGACAGATAAGTCCAGCCTTTGTGGACAGAAGGAGGGTTGGGGCATCGTAGGGATAAGGGTTGAATTTGGAGTCAGGTAGACAGTCACAGTGCGGGAAAGGCTACAATTCATCCACCCTGTGCACACAAGGAACCCTCCCAGAGGATGTACCACTGCCTGTCACTGCCTACTAGGCCTGAGGTATTGTGTACCCATGTCATTTAGTCATTACTGTGGAGTTCACCGTGCAAAAATCTACACTACAACGGTAACTAGACTTCAAAACGGCTGTCAGGTGCTCTGGAACATCCTTATAATCCTATTTGCCCATCACCCATGCCTCACTGACACAGGTTGGTTCCCAGATTTAAAATTCTCAGTCTCACGTTTCAAATCATTAAAGATTCCACTGAAATGACTTCTTTTGTTATATGCCCAAAGCTTGCAGTAAGAGTCAAGTCGGAAATGTATACTCATGGATCGTACAGAAAATAACGTGTTCTGTCAGATAAGGTGGATGAGTACTCTTGCATTGTCCTCCATCTCCTTTCACCCTCATATATTCAAGACAGAATAAGCCCATGGGAGTTCAAATTCTTTCAATTTAAAATCTGTTGACAGCCGATATCTCTAGCCTGGTGGTCTTTCATTTCAGGTGGTCTTGAAGAAGTTTGGTTGTATCATTATAACCTACTTTATCAGATTACTGCTGCTGAGAAGGAGATTGCTTTCCCTGGCACCCTGCATTCATTACCTGTGTCCCAAGTTGATTTTCTTTTCTTTTTGATTCCCGCACTTTATGTGTGAATTGCGAAGCCTATCTTCCCATAATCTCTATTCAGTTTTCTCACCAGAAAACAGCAGTTGCTACAATTTGTTCTCCAGAAACAAAACGCACACCAATTGTGAAGGAAAATTACTTCTGTAGTTTTTAATATTTTATGAAAGTTAAGGGGTTTAAGGAACAGAATAAGGTCCTTGTGATGAAACAAGCCATCCCTTCAGTACCTGACTTCCTCATCTTCTGTCTGATGGAGACAGTTGCAATGGGCAAACTGTACTCCTTCCTTTTGAATCTAAATATAATTTATAACTCTTCTTTCTATTTGGATACAATTAATGTGTAGGTGTATGGGGAGAAGAGCAGGGAGTTGGCACTCAATAATGGTGCTCAATATAGTGAGCAGGTGAATGGCCGTTTCTGCGCTGTAACAATTCTGTGATAATGAGAGATCAGGAGAGCTGCTGCAAATTTTAGTCAAAGGGGCAGGTTTTGAGCAGCATCCTAAAGTGGGTGAGAGAGGTACACAAGCGGAGAGGTTTGGAGAGGAAAATCCCAGAGCTTAGAGCCTAAGCAGCAGTGATGGGCCAAAGGAAATTAGGAATACACAAAAAGCTGGAATTATCACCCCAAATTGAAACAAGCTAGCCACTGAACAGAAGTAAGTATTAGGAGTCGTGACTAAAAACTTGGCAAAGTGTTTACGGGCTTACTTAATGGAGGTTGGAAGAAGTCCCTGGACTGGTGTAGGCAGGGCCAAGGGTTTTGAAGTCTTAGCCACAAATGGTGGGATGAAGAAAATGGGAAGGAATGAAAAAATTATATTCAGTAATGATCCTGTGAAGCAATTTGCACTGCTGCGTTGGTCACGTCGTGCTTAGCTTCAACATCCCAGGGTAGGGGAGTCCAAAACTAGAGGGCATAGGTTTAAAATTTACAAAGGACCTGAGGGGTAGTCTTTTCATGCAGAAGGTGGTGCATGTATGGAATGAGCTGCCAGAGGAAGTGGCGGAGACTGGTACAATTACATTTAAAAGGCATCTGGATATGTACATTAAAAGGAAGGGTTTACAGGGATATGGGCCAAATGCTGACAAATGGGACTAGATCAGTTTAGGATGTCTGGTCAGCATGGAGGGATTAGGCTAAAAGGTCTGCTTCCATGCTGTATAACTCTATAACTCTATCAGCTCACGTCTGTCTCAAGTCACCCAGCTACCATCTGCCTTCCAAAGCATGGGATGTGCTCTGCTTACAGCTGATTTTAAATTAGGTTTGAAATGCATGACCTGGAATCAGATGTCTCCATGGTATTAGCTCAAAATAATTGTTATTTAATGCAGATTAGAATTCTAAGCACCCCATAAATATTCTAAGGATAATACGAAAGCAAAATGATTTAGTGAAACACGATTAACTATCGTCAATATCACTGATGCAATAAGATAACGCTGGCACTTCGTCTTTTGTCAAGATGTGTTCATGTAATGAATCACTCATAAACAGGGACAGTTGTGGGGCTGAGACGTGTTAGGAATTGGGTGCCGAGAGATGATTCAAGTATCCGTGGAGGAGTAAAAATAAAGTCATCATTGTCCCAGAAGACTGCTGTCTCATTAGAGCACGAGTCAACTGGTGGGGAGTTTAACCTGAAGGTCAGATGAGCAGAAAGGTTGAGAAGATGGGACAGCACACTCCTAAAAACAACATTATGATAAAGAGTAGAGTGTCTTTCTTTAGGTAAGAGACATTGGTCAAGCCACTAGGAAAATTTGCTTCCTCCTCAAAGGAGTTTGATGTGGAGATGTCAGAGTTGGACAGGGTCAAAAATCAAATGACACCAGGCTATTGTCCAACAGGGTCTATTTGAAATCGCAAGCTTTCAGAGCCAAGCTGAGGAAGGAGCTGAACTCTGAAAGTTTACAATTTTAAATAAACCCTGTTGGACAACAGCCTGATGTCATTTGATTTTTGACCCTGTCCAACTCTGGCATCTCCACATCAAACTCCTTTGAGGAGGAAGCAAATTTTCCTAGTGGCTTGACCAATGTCTCTTACCTAAAGAAAGACACTCTACTCTTTATCATTGTGTTGTTTATAGGAGTGTGCTGTATACAAGTTGAATGTTATGTTAGCTGTTTTTCACAACAAAGACAAAATTCCAAAAGTAAAGAACTTTGAGACACCTAAGCTTGTGAAAGATTCTGTATAAATGCATATCTTAAATGTCCAATCTTACTCTGAGAAGCAATGAGTTTACCTGGTGTTAGAAACATAAATAATGCACGAGGCCAGAAGAGGCACACAATCCTCAGTGACTTGGAGGTGCCGGTGTTGGACTGGGGTGGACAAAGTTAAAAGTCACACAATACCAGGTTATAGTCCAACAAGGTTATTTGGAAGCACTAGCTTTTGGAGCAGCTGATGAAGGAATGGTGGTCCAAAAGCCACTGCTTTTAAGTAAACCTGTTGGACTACAACCTGGTGTTGTGTGATTTTTAACTTAATCTTCAGAGAGTTCTCATTGCTATCATTTCAGCAGAAGAGAGAGAGAGAGATTTCCAGTTAAGCCCTGGACAGGGAGAGGCGTGTCACTGATAAAAACAGAGATAGGAGGCATGTGCTGAGGGTAACTCTGGAACAGCCATCAGACCTTAGGCTGTAGCTTCATTGACCTGTCTCCAGGATGGAGGTTCAATTCGCATCCAACCATGAAAACTGGAAGGGATAGAAATGTTTAAACCTCCTGTATTTACTGTACCCCGCCTCCCCAACCAATATTGGCCTTCGCATTGCATTCCTGCTCTTTCCATTCGTTCAGAGAATGGTAGAGTCACTGGAAAGGCCAGCATTTATTCTCCATCCCTGACTATCCATGAAACAACTTCCTGATGAAGGGCTTTTGCCCAAAACGTCGATTTTCCTGCTACTCAGATGCTGCCTGGCCTGCCATGCTTTTCCAGCACCACGCTAATCTCGACTCTGATTTCCAGAATCTACAGTCCTTGCTTTTGCCTGCCTGAATAGGAAACTGTCCCACTCTTGCTGCCTACTGTCAGAAGGATTGACAGAATGGTAATCAACCTGTTCGGCTGTATTATGACTTCTCTTTCATGGCCAATGTTCTGAAATGGGACTTGAACCCAGAACTCTAGTTCGAGAATAGGAGCACTACACAGCTGTACAAGACCTGAAATCAACACATGCTATGGGCAGGTCATCAAATATAAGTCATATCACATAAACAGAGTAGATTTCCTTCCCTCAAGGGCATAGTGAATCAGAGGGGCTTATACAGTAATCTGATAGTTGCATGATCACCTTTTCTGATAATAACTTCTTAATTCGACATTCCAAATTAATTAAATTCCTCAGTTGTTCTCTGGGAGATGAAGTTTTGCCATTTAATCATTAATCCAGGCTTCTGCATTACTAGGTTAACAACATAGCGACTCTGCTAACACATACATGTCATACCGTTTTTCTGCTTTAAAATATCTCCCTCGATTGCCTCAAATCATAACAAGATTTCCTTCAGTCAGTAAATATCTGTCCCTATTCAATACTGTCATATCAAATCAGACCATGCTGAGATTTCTAATCAGCTTGAAACATTTCTTGGGTTGTAAGGGGGATTGGGTGGAAAAGAACGGAAACATTACGTTTCTAGATTTTTCTCACAGATTTAAAGAGATGAAAGCTTTCAGTATTAAGTGGTCAGGGTTTTGGGTGATTAAGACATTAGTTCCATGGCCGGATGGAAGTCCCAGGTGTCTTTGATGTGAAGCCTTTGGAAAGAATATCATCTTCTGATTTTCTAATCTCCTTTGTGGTTTTGTTTATCCACAGCCATGGCGGTTAACGCAGTGCAGAGGACAGAGCCAGGATTTGTGAAGAAATTCCATTAAAGGTAATTGTTGTGGCTGGTAAATCTTTACAGAATTCTGGGAACTATGTTTGTTGAAAAGATGTCAAAGCCATGGAAATGATGTAAAGGAAATTCACAAGAATGGTAAAAGGGATAAGGAGTTTCAGTGCTGTGGAGAGACTGGAGAAGCTGGTGTTGTTTTCACTGTCACAGACATTAAGGGAAGATATTTAAAATTATGTGGGATCTTGTTACAGTGGACTGGGGGAGAAAATGTTTCCAGTGGGTCAGAGTAAGCGGGGAGGGCACTTGGTTAAATCCTGGCAAACATGCTGGAGACAAGATGAAAAAAACATTTAATTGCTGAGAATTCCAGATTCTGATCTGGAATGCATAGTCTCAAAGGATGGTCGAAACAAATTTAATGGTACACGGGAATTGCTTACTTAAATAGGAAACATGTGAAGATATGTAAAAGGGCTTTGGACTAATTGGATAGGACTATCAAAGCCAGCACAAGTATGATGTTCTCTGCATCGTATCGTTCCAAGTCAATGATTCCAGCTAATAAAGGCCTAAATTTGCTAGTACACAGGATAGGAGTGGACAATGAATAATTGTATTCCTAAACCTGAAAATCTTGTTTCTTTTCTATGTCCCTGAGCTGAAGGTGATGATTCAGGCTGCTTTATGTATCTGGTTCATTTAGCCAGCTTGTAATTCACTAAAAAAGAAATGCAGCACTGATGCACTGTCAGGCGTCACTGGGGTAGTGCACTGGAAATGAAACTCCCCTATCCTCAGAGTTGGCACAAAAGTTAAAATGTTTTGAAAGAAATACACAAAATCTCTTGATTTTTCAGACCCATGTTGTTAGAAAGTGTGGACCAGATTTCTGTACTTAACAATGATCATTATTTATTAGAGATTGTTTGATTCTGGTTACAGGTAAACAGCTAAATCAAATTGAGTAACTACTATAAATTAGAAGTCCAAACCTCTTGTAAACTCCCCCATGAACAGGGATAAATAAAACACATGGGCTAGGGAAGACTAGAAAATCAGTTTATTTGATTTGATGTCCTACAGTGTGGAAACAGGCCCTTCGGCCCAACAAGTCCGCACCGACCCTGCGAAGAGTAATCCATCCAGACCCATTTCCCTCTGACTAATGCACTAAACACTATGGGCAATTTAGCATGGCCAATTCACCTGACCTGCACATCTTTGGGCCATGGGAGGAAACTGGAGCACCCAGAGGAAAACCATGCAGACACGGGGAGAATGTGCAAACTCCACACAGACAGTCACCCAAGGCTGGAATTGAACCTGGGACACTAGTGCTGTGAGGCAGCAGTGCTAACCACTCTGTGGTCTTTGTTCACAAGATCTGTTGGATCTTGCTGATCCAAACATTCTTCCTCAACCTCCATTTTTCCAAATGCTTCCATTGGTTTGCAAGAAGCACAGGGAGGTTGGTCACAATTTGTTGCATCTGCTGAAGGGAAAAAAATGCTGGTTTTCTTCAGGTTTAAATTAGCTTACTGCAGAAAACTGAGGAAGAGAGTTTTTGGCTGCTGCATATCTGCTGGTTTCTTTTCCCGTCTGACTAACTTCTCTCGATATCTTGTTCATAGCCCAAACTGTTCAGCTACCAATCACATGGTTGTTGTCACTGGTAACTAACTATTAGACCATATTAATCAGCTTCACTTTAAAACACCCCTCAGCTCCAGTTTGTCTGCACATTGCTGGAACCCAGAACTACACAAAAAGAGTTCATAAAAGGAATCAAATTCCTTGCTTTCAAAATTTGCAACCATCCTTGAAAATCCCTGGCTTTCAACAGTTCCTCCTCATTCTCGTCTAAAGTTTTTAAAAGCACGATTATGGGTAATCAATCATTTGTTGAAACATTTGAAGCATTAGGAATATTAAGACAGATGATTTAAAAAAAAGCTTGGTCAGGGAGGTAGGTTTTAAGGAGGGAAGATGGAGACAGAAATGTTCAGAGACTCAAGAGTTGAAGGCATGGTCACTAGCGGTGTACATCAGCCCTGGATAGCTGCAGATATCTGAGAGGAAGATTAGGACTGGAGGGGATTGCTGAGTTAGAGAAGGGGATACCATCAAAGAAATGAGAATTTTAAAAATCAAGGTGTTGCCAGAGTAGGAACCAAGGTTAAACATAAGCATAGAGGGTGCTTATGGGTGAACATGATGCCAAGTATTGACCTGAGTAGTGAGTGTGGCGCGGTAGTTCAGTGGTTAACATTGCTGCCTCATGGCACCAGGGACTTGGGTGACTGTTTGATTGGGGTTTGCATGTTCTTCCCATGTCTGCGTGGATTTCCTCTACAGTCCAAAGGATGTGCAGGCTAGATGAAATATTCATGGGAAATGCAGGGTTACAGGGATAAGATAAAGGGTTGGGTCTGGGTGGGATAATCTTCGGAGGGTCGGTGTGGATTCTATGGGCTGAATGGCCTATTTCCATACCGTAGGGTTTCCATGAGTGCTGACAAGCTGTTCCCCCATTGGATGGGCAATTGTTGATGCCACCATCACTTAAAGTCCACACAGGCACCCACATGAATTCTGAGAAGAATCATTGGCACATAGACAAGGACCAGTTGCCTGACTAAAATATTTACCAAGTGCTAGAGTCATTTACTGTGCATAGAAGACCATTTGATGCATAGGCTTAATTTTGCCTGTAATGGACTGTGTCAATGTTGGCGAGTTTTGTGGAAGGTTTCTCTCTGTCACCCCAAGCTAGATTCCTCACACTATTTTTTCAAAATTCTCAGCATTAGCTATGCGCTGAAATCAGTCCACAAATTCAGTATCCTAGCACCAACTCACCTCTCATTTACACATGGTCAGTCCTTGATTTTAGTATTGCCTCACTCAGAGTCAGGCAGCATACTGACACTCATCTATTTCTAAGTCAATATTAAAGCCCCAATCAGGGAACTCATATTGTATGTGATCCAGCTGGCTGACCTCGTCACTACAAGTAACACACTTCTCTGATGCCCAGCTCCTCCTATCGTCCCTCTCACCAAAGGTGAAAGTAATGACCAGTGCTGGCACACCTCACACAACCCTGGGCACTGGAGCCATATTAAAAATGCAGTTGTGCACTAAGTCAAGAGCTCTGAATCTAGAGCTGTCCTTCACAGTGGGCTGGAGGCAGAGGAGAGCTGTTCTTTTACCTCAGTATCAGTCAAGGAGTCCATGCCACCAAACCTTGCCTGTTGGTTCGGGTTTGCCACCAGTGTCAGTGCAGTGTTGTCCATCCAGAGGAATGCCCAAGGTTGCTGTAAGAAGGACAATTACCTTCTCCGCTCCATGATTTGGGGGAGGAGAGGGGCTAAGTAAATGCCGCCGGCATCTCCCTGCTGCCTCACACTCACCTTGACTCTTCTTCCCGCATCTCATTTGAGAAAATAAATGTCCATATTAGGGCAGAAAGAGCCAAGCCTGTTGGTGGGGTGCATGAGATTCATTTCCTAATTTCCCTTGAGTGGAGGGTCCTTGCCCTGGCCGGTGACGATGGTGACTGTATCTGTGATGATTCAGAAACTTCCATGTCTGGGCAAGTAAGATCCATTGTCCATTGTTGTTCTCCCATTACTGTGATTATACTTTCAACATGCCTGAAGCTCTATTCCTTGTCCACGATGCATTCTCTCTATGTCTCTTGCAGGCACTCAGTGGATCTTGCACAGTTTCTGCCATCGAGACACCTCCTTCTCTACTTCTGAGGAAGAAACAAAAGACGACCCAGAAGATGCACCAACAAGATATTGTCTCCTCCACCCTCCAGCAGCTCAGATACTGACACCTCAGTGGGTACTTTGGCTCGGTTAGCATCAGAAACATGGGCTGGTGAACACATCACTGTCAGGTCCCCATAGCTGGCCCAGGAAGACACCCTGTTCGGTGGCACTCAAAGGACTGGCAGACACCAGGCACCCATTCAGCCCCAGGCAGAAGAGGACCCCATAGTTAGAGACAAAAAAATTGCAGATTCTGGAATCCAAAGTAGACAAACAGGAAGCTGGAAGAACTTAGCAAGGCAGGCAGCATCAGGAGGGAGAGAAATTAACATTTTGGGTTGAGAACTTTAATCAGGATGGACCCCCAAAGTGTTGGTCTATTGGCAATTTCATTGAAATACACAAACAGACACAGGTGCAGCAAGCAGATTTGTCAGAGGCACTGGGCAAGCTGACTGAAAGGTTGAAGGAGTTGTCAATGCTATTTGCATCTTACTGCTGCTGTAATGTGAGTCTCTGGCTGCAACTTTGGGAAAGTCGGTGGCTGTCATGAAGTATCATGTCCAGCACTCTCAGTATCTGTTGGATATGTGCACAGACTTGTACTCCAATGACTTAGCCATCATTCCTCAGCTCCAACGGCACAGTGACAGGGGAATGAAGGACCTTGACCGCATTCTAGGAACCCCTTCCTCACAAGATGATATGTTAATGCCAGTAGGCACCTAGATGGAGGAGGAACCACAAACAGGCCTACCAGAAGTCTCCTTTCCGGACACTGAAGAGGTGGCCGGGATTTCCCCCTCCCCCCTGCCTGCCCCTTTCAGCTCTGTAGGGAAGGTGCACTTGTCTCTGAGCAGGGCATGCTCAGCACGTCTGTGCAGTCTAGAGACAAATGCACCCAGGGTTACCCGACCAAAACTCCAAGGCCAACATGCTTCATTGTAGGACAGGTTTTCTAGACCCTCAGCTGAGGAACCCAGGATTGAACTGAGACATAGTGAGATGGGAAAGACAAGGAACCCTATTGGAGGGCATATAGGTGGCATGGGTAAAACCACTGTGTAAATATGTTCTCACATTTGTAAATATATATTCATTTCTCATCATCAGCTGTGTGAGCAAATGTCTGCCCAGTTGCAACTACAAGAATGAAGGTACAGATGCCAACCATCCTTAGTGCTACATGAGGTCTTATGGCCCAAACTGAAGTGAGCAGCTCCCTCACCTTGTGCAGGCTATGAGATCTTGCGGGGTGATTGCCACTTTGGCAACTCGGTTGAATCTTTCCAGGCTCCTGTGCATTGCTTGTGTACCACAGGCATTAGTGGGATTGAGTTCTGATGCTGCACAAAGTGGTCAAGAGAGCTTGGATCCAGGATTTGTAGTTTGTACCTGTGTGAGGTGGCCCCAAGTGTTTTTCATCTGTAGTTGTGGATGTCTGTTAAATGCTATTGTCTGTGAGGAGCCTCACATCACATTCAAGTGGAGGCCCCTTCCTCACAGAATGAAGTATTTACTCGGCCCGTTCTTGGTGTGGTGGCAATTGTTTTTATCTTCTTTGCTCTCTTTGTATTTGAGTAATGATGGCAGGAAACACCAGTCGCACTTCACGGAACGAGTCACAGACTCAGCCTCTCAGTCCAGGTGACCCCCAAATCTTCATATTCCCTTCTTCGTCACATACTCCAATGGTCCCGTTGTCTTTGATGTTCCCTACGTTTTGCCAAGCCTAACTCACTTCACCCACCCTCAATGCCACCACTCCCATCAGGGTGGTGCTGACTGTCAATGACTCTCCATCCCACATTAGCCCTTTCACTCCCTGCCTCATTGTTTCACCCTCTTTTATGTTGAGTTACCCCGTCACAATTATAACCCCCTTACATTACAGAACCCTCACAATTAATTCTCCAGCTTGCCCCCCAACAGCAGTAAGCCGGACGTGCCTCTTTGACTTTTTGTGGACAAATCCCTCGGACTGACCATGGCCAGTCCCTTGACTGATTTAGACAGCAAGCCCTGAATGATGACTGTCCATAACCATAACCCTGACTGATGCCCGACTACACCCCTGACTGATCCGTGCACAGCTCCCCAGCTGTTCCCACAATTCCTTGAATTAATCACATTGGACCTACAGGACTGATCACAGCACACTCCCCACTCCCTGGACTGCAGCTGTGCAGAGTCTCTGATCTTGACCGCCTCAAGCAAGGTCCAAGCCCCTGCACCGATATCGGAAGCTGATCTTGTCTTCCTGTACTGGGAATCCCTGACTGAAGGCTGCCTCCCTTGACTTTACTGAGGACTGTGCTCCTTAGACTTAGGAGCGCGTGCAGTGGTTTTGCCACATATACTGGTGCAGGTGTGAGATTGCTGTAGCATGGTGTTGTACAGCAACATGTTCCCCCTCCCCTTGACTGATGATACTAACAACAATGACAAGGTGCCTGGTTTTGTGTCTGTGCTAAAAGACAAATTCACTAGTGTGGGCCTTTGAGCTTTGGATGGTGTAGGTAGTTGGCAAAGCAAGGCAGTGATACTGTGAGCATCCTGGTAAGCACAGAATGAATGAGTAGTAAGAGAGCAAATGAGGAACCTTGATAAATCTGATCTGATCTGATCCATGAGTTGGACACTTGTCCCTGCTGTGGGTTAGTGTTCGGGCTGGAAATTGTCCAGTTCCAACGTCTACAGACAGTGGGTGTAGGAAGTAACTGTCCATCGAGATGTTGGTGACTATTGTCCTAGTTGGAAAGCTGGAAGAGCAAGCAGTGTGCTGAACTCTCCAGGTACCTGTGCTGACTTTCTGCTGGAAATTGTTACTGTTTAGTTTCTATCCAGCAGATTAGAAAACTGCAGACCAGTGAGGTGTGATTGGTAATAATGAGATGTTAAAGCATGAAAATAGGCCTCTTGTCACTCACTAATGTGATCCTCATTGATTCTGCCAGTTGGATTCATGCTGTTTCTCCGTAAAGCAATCCAGTCAGTCCCACACTGTATTCCCAAAGAGCTGAAACTTTGTTTCCATCCAGTGCCCATCCAATTTCCTTTTGAAATAATTCTTCATCTCCACTTTCACCACCCTCATAGCAACAAGTTTCACATCATCTAGCAGAAAGTGAGGACTGCAGATGCTGGAAATCAGAGCTGAAAAATGTGTTGCTGGAAAAGCGCAGCAGGTCAGGCAGCATCCAAGGAACAGGAGAGTTGACGTTTCGGGCCCGAAATGTCGATTCTCCTGGTTCTTGGATGCTGCTTGACCTGCTGCACTTTTTCAGCAACACATTTTTCAAGCTTCACATCATTCCCATTCACTACGTGTTAAGGGCTTTTTGAGATTCCTAGTACCTCTTTCCATCTACCTTAAAGAGATGTTCACAAGTCCATGTGTTAATAACTAATGGAGATAGCTTTTATTTGTCAGCCTTATCTTAACCTTTCGTAGTAGCTCCCTTGTTCATCTTGTGCCTTCAAACCTTTCATGTGGGTGTTCCTCAGTGTTGTAATAGGTGATACATTTAGGAACAGGAAGGGCCATTCAGCCCCTTGGACCTTACCTCCATTTACTTACCTTTATATCATATACTTGACATAATGCACAGAATCACGGGACCATTACGGTGCAGAAAGGCACCGTTCAGCCCACTGGCCAATCTGCACTGGCTCTTCAAACAAGCATCATTACTGAGTGCCAATCTCCTGCACCCTTGCACACTACATCTGTCCAAATAATCATCCAGTGCCCTTTTTGAATGCCTCAATTGAATCTTCGTTCACCAAATTTCCAGACAATTCCTATCAAATATCTGCCACTCTCGCCCTTGAAAGTTGTAATTACCTCAGCATGCGCAGCAGTATCTGGGGGCAGTGGGGGAAACAGGGTTCACCTCCGCAGTGTGTGAGAGCGTACTTTCTTCCTGAATTCCCTCTTAAATGGCCTACCACTAAAATTATGATTCTGATGCCTTTGTTCTGAATTCCCCGTCAGAGGAAACTGTTTCTTTGCATCTTCCCTTTCAAATTCTTTAATCATTTTAATTCATTAGATCACCCCACAAACTTCTGGCCTCATGGGTAAACAGGGCAAGTTTATGCAGCCAGTCTTCATACATAATCCTTTAAGACCTGGCCTCATCAGTTGCAAATTTCTCATCCACTCTCTCTCGAGACAAGCACCCAACCCCAACGCTAGTACTAATAATGCTGCAGCTGCTTCTCATTAGTATAATAAGGCTGATCCCAGAAAATCTGCAGGAGTCATATACCAATTCATTTTCAACACAATACAGGCAATTTCAAATACAGTCGGTCTTAAAGCACTAAGCATTTTGAAGTGATATTGGGTACTTACAGCATATTGCTAATGTCCTCAGGTTCCAGTTATTTGATTTTAACAGCTGCCAGTGTGCATGATGTTTCCAAATGCTTCCCTGCTTCAAATTATAGGATTGTAATGAGAATTTCCTCTTCCAATTGTCTCACCTTGCCATTGTGAAGAACACCTTTACCCTTTCTTACCTCTTGGAACAAATATAAAATATAGCACAGAATGCTGCCACATCTTGCTCCATCCTCACTGAGACTTGGCTTGTCCGTCAACTGTGCAAATCCTAGTCTCTCTCATTGGCGACCTCCAGTCTCTCTCACTGCTTGGCTTAACAGTGTCTCAGGGCAGCTACAGGACATCCTGTAGGAGGAGGATGAACAGCAACTGATTGTGGTACTCATTGATAAAAACAACATTGGTGAGAAAAGAAATGAGGTCCTAAATTCAGGATATAGGGAGTTAGGAAGCAAGCTCAAAAGTAGGGCCTTTGAGGTAGTGCCACAAACTAATCAGAGCAGATCTAGCAGGATATATTGGAAGAACACGTGGCTAAAGAGATGGTGTGATGGGGAAGGTTTCAGATTCCTGGGACATTGGGACAGGTTCTGGGGAGGTGGGACCAATACAAACTGGATGGATTACGTTTGGGCAGGACTGGGACTGATGCCCTAGGAGCAATATTTGCTAGAGTGGTTGGAGAGGGTTTAAACAAATTGGCAAAGGAATGGGAACCTATGCAATGAGGGAGAAAGGGGAATCAAAGATAAGAACAGAAGACAGGAGGGTGAATAAGAGAAGTGAAAGGCAGAGGATTCAAAGGCAAGAATCAAACAAGGCCAGTGTAAAAAATTCTGGGAATAGGACAGGAATGATAAAAAAAACAAGCCTGGAGGTTTTATGACCAAATGCATTTAAAATAAAGTGGATGCACTAATCAGACAGTTAGTTCTAAATAGTATGGTATGTTTGGGATTACAGAGACATGGCTGCATGGCGACCAGGGATGGGAACTGAACATCCCTGTGATAGCAGTACTTAGGAAGGACAGCCAAAAAGGAAAAATAGAGGATTTGCAATCTTGCTTAAAGTGGACATAAACATAATATTTAGGAAAGATATTTTAATCAGACAGTACGGAATCAGTGTGGATGGAAATGAGAAATACCCAGAGGCCAAAAACATTAGTGGGGGTGGTGTATAGACAACCAAAGTTTAGTAATAATGTTAGGAATGGGATGAAACCAGAGATCAGAATGCATGCTGTAAAGAAACATCTGTAATTATGGCTGACTTTAATCTGCATATAGGTTGGGTGAATCAGAGTAGGAGACAGTGAGGTCTACAGATGCTGGAGATCAGAGTTGAGAGTGCATTGCTGGAAAAGCACAATAGGTCAGGCAGCATCCAAGGAGCAGGAAAATCAATGTTTTAAGGAAATCCTGATCAAGGGCTCCAGCCTGAAATGTCAATTTTCCTGCTCCTTGGATGCTGCCTGATCTGCTGTACTTTTCCAGCAATACACTCTCAGCTCTGAATCAGAGTAGTTGCAATACCATAGAGTTCTTAGAGTGTATACCACTAAGTTGAGGAACCACATAAAGAACAGGCTATCTGGGCATTATGCAACAAGAGAGGAATAATTAGCAATGTAGTTGTGTAAGACCCCTTTGGGATGAGCGATCATAATAAGATAGAACTCTTCATCAAGATGGAGAGTGAGGTGGTTGTTTCTGAAACTAGGGTCCTGAATCTTAATAAGGGAAACTCTGATGGTATGAGGTATAAGTTGGCTATGATGGATTGGGAAATGTTACTGGAAGAATGTTACTGGAATAAACAATGGCAAACATTCTAAGAATGAATGGGTGAATTACAAAAACTGTTTATTCCTGTTAGGTGCAAGAGTGCAAAGAGAACAATGGCCAAACCATAGCTTATGAGGGATGTTAGAGATAATTTTCAATGCAAGAAACAGACATCCAAATTGGCAAGAAAAAAATAAGAGACCCGA
This sequence comes from Hemiscyllium ocellatum, assembly GCF_020745735.1. NCBI lineage: Eukaryota > Metazoa > Chordata > Chondrichthyes > Orectolobiformes > Hemiscylliidae > Hemiscyllium > Hemiscyllium ocellatum. The sequence continues at coordinate 105,329,301 of NC_083407.1, read as the reverse complement.
GGATTGGAAACAGTATAGAAATCAGTAAAGGAGAATCAAGAGATTGATTAAGAAGGGGAAAATATAGTATGAGAGTATGCTTTTGGGGAACATATAAACCAACAGTAAAAGTTTTTGTATGTATGTAAAGAGAGAAAAGATTAGTGAAAACTGATGTAGGTCCATTTCAGTCAGAAATGGGTGAATTTACATTGGCAAATAAAAAACTGGCTGACAAACAAAATGTATACTTTGTTTCTGATTTTACAATAGAGGACATGAATAATCTATCAGAAATGATGGAGAACACAGGATGTAGTGAGAGGGAGGAACTGCAGAAAATCTGTATTACTAGGGAAATGGTATTGGAGAAATTGATGGGATTGAAGGCTAATAAGTCCTCTGGGTCTGATAACCTTCACCCCAGGGTACTTGAGGAAGTGGGTCTAGAAATAATCGATGGATTAATGGTCATCTTCCAAGATTCTTTAGACTCTGAAACAGTTCCTATAGATTGGAGGGTAGCTAAAGTAACACCACTATTTTAAAAAGGAGGTACAGAGAAAACAGAGAATTACAGACCAGTGAGTCTGACAGTCGTAGTAGAGGAGATACTAGAGTCCATTATCTAGAAAACTTAGAAAACAGTGGTGGAATCAGACACAGTCGGCGTGGATTTACAAAAGGGAAGTCAAGCTTGGTAAATCTACTGGAATTCTTCAAGGATATAACTAGTAGAGTTCATCAGGAAAGCCAGTGGATGTGGTTTATTTGGACTATCAGAAGAGTTCCACGAAAGAGATTAAAGCACGTGGTATTAGATGGATAGAAAATTGGTAAGCAGACAAGAATCAAAGAGTAGGAATAAATGGGCCTTTTTCTGAATGGAAGGCAGTAATGATTGGGGTACTGCAAGGATTGGTTTGAGGATCCTGTCCATTCACAATATATGTTAATGATCGGATGAGGGAACTAAATGCAATATCTCAAAATCTGTGTATTGTGTGAACTGTGAGGAGGATGCAAAGTTGCTGTTTAATGTGGATAAATGTGAGGCTATCCACTTAGATAGCAAAATAGAATTTAGATTACTTACAGTGTGGAAACAGGCCCTTCGGCCCAACAAGTCCACACCGACCCGCAACCCACCCATACCCCTACATTTACCCCTTATCTAACACTACGGGCAATTTAGCATGGCCAATTCACCTGACCTGCACATCTTTAGACTGTGGGAGGAAACCGGAGCACCCGGAGGAAACCCACGCAGACACAGGGAGAACGTGCAAACTCCACACAGTCAGTCGCCTGAGGCGTGAATTGAACCCAGGTCTCTGGCGCTGTGAGGCAGCAGTGCTAACCACTGCGCCATCATGCCGCCCACGAAAGACAGATTAATACTTGAATGGCTGTAAACTGAAAGAAGGGAATATTCAATAAGACCTGGGTGTCTTCATGCACAATTTGCTGAAATTAAGTACACAGGTACAGCAGTTAGTAAAGAAAGCAAACTGTATGTTGGCCTTCAAGTGAGAGGTTTCAAGTACGAGGATGCCTTTCTGCAATTATACAGGTGGCATTAGTGAGCCTCCAACTGGAATATTGTGCAGTTTTGGTCTCCTTATCTGAGGAATGATGTTCTTGCTACAGAGAAAATGCAGTGAAGGTTTAGCAGGCTGATTCTTTGATGGTAGGATTGGTGTACGAAGAGAGATTGAGTTGGTTAGGACTGTGTTCATTGGAGTTTAGAAGAATGAGGGGGGATTCTCATAGAAACTTATAAAATTCTAACAGGACCAGACAGGTTAGATGCAAGAAGAAAGTTCCTGGTGGTGGGGGAGTCCAGAACCAGGGGGGAATCACAGTTTAAGGATGAGGGGTAAACCTTTTAGGACTGAGATGAGAAGGAATTTCTTCACCCAGTGAATGGTGAACCTGTGGAATTCACTACCACTGGTTGAGGCCAAAATATTACATGTTTTCAAGAAGGAGGTTGTGGCTAAAGAGCTCGAGGGATATGGGGCGGGGTGGGAAGGATTAAGATATTAAGCTCGATGATCAGTCATGATCATAATAGAATTCCTACAGTGTGGAAACAGGCTCATCATCCCAACAAGTCCATGCTGACCCTCTGATGATTATCCCACCCTGATCAATTCCCCTACCCTATGACTCTACATTTCCCCAGACTAATGCACCTAACCTACACATCCCTGAACACTATGGGCAAATTTAGCTTGGCCAATTCACCTGACCTGCACAGGAAACTGAAGCACCCGAAGGAAAACAGGCAGACACGGGGAGAATGTGCAAACTCCACACAGACAGTCACCTGAGGCTGGAATCAATCTGGGTCCCTGGCGCTGTGGGACAGCCATGCTAACCAATGAGCCAAAGTGCCTCCCCTAGTGCTGCACTAAAATGATTGGTGGAGTAGGCTTCAGGTGTCAAATGGCCTACTCATAATCCTATCTTCTATGTTTTGAGGATTCTCTCACTGGGCTACCACTAGGGTACGTCACTGAGCTACCTCATGATTCCTCTGTCACTGGGCTACCTCCAGTTTCTCACATTTGCTTGTCTTTTACACTCTGGCTTTGACTAGGGTAAGAAACCGAGCTTCTGTTTAATTTGTTTTGAACGTAAACCAATTCAAGCTCATTGACCTGAACGCAGATATTATTGAATGAGTACATGCATTCCAGTCCAAATAAAAGGACAACCAATTAAAGCTGAATCATTTTGCAAGGATTATGTCTTGTGAGTCATAAATCTGTCTGATTAACTTGTGATGCTTCCCTACCAGTTTTTGAGGGTGAGAAGTGGGAAGTGGGGGATACTTGAAAGAATTAGTCTAGACTTGCTGTTACAGCTCTCTGATAAACAATATGCAATTATGTATTTGATTAGGTTAGGTTAGATTCCCTACAGTGTGGGAACAGGCCCTTCAGCCCAACAAGTCCACATGAGCCCTCCGAAGAGTAACCCACCCAGACCTATTTCCCTCTGACTAACGCACCTAACACTATGGGCAATTTGACATGGTCAATCACCTGACCCGCATGTTTTTGGACCATGGGAGGAAACCAGAGCACCCTGAGGGAACCCACGCAGACACAGGGATAATGTGCAAACTCCAAAATTGCCCAAGTCGCTTTAACATAGTAAGGTACTACAACAAGATGGCATGTGACTGCAACAAGCTGGTATGTGCACAATTGTAATGATAGGCCTACATTTACACAACAGTTTTTATGAGTTCAGCACACTGAATGTGTTCTGCAAAAAACGAAGCACCTTTGAAGCATTGTTGTAATGTGACTGGAGTCCTAGAATGATACAGCATGAAAACTGACCTTCGGTCCAACCAGTCCATAACCATGTTCCCAAACTAAACTAGTCCCACCTGCCTATGTTTGCCCCATATCCCTCCAAACCTTTCTTTTCCATGAACTTATCTAAATGTCTTTCAAATGTTGTAACTGTACTCGCACCCACCATTTTCTCTGGAAGTTCATTCCATACACAAACCATTCCCTGCATGACAAAAAATTGTCCCTTATGGCTTTTTTAATCTTTCTCCTCTCACTAAAACTATGTCTCCTAGTCATGAAGTCACCCATCCTAGGGAAAAGACACCTCCCATTCTCCCGTTCTGTACCATTCATGATTTTAGAAACTTCTATAACATCACTCCTGAAACTCCTATGATCCAGTGAAAAAAGTCCCAGCCTATCCAATCTCTCCTTATAACTCAAACCTTCCATTTCGGACAACGTCCTGGTAAATCTCTTCCAAGCCACCTCCACCTTAATAATACTCTTCCTATTGCTGGGCAACCAAAACTGGAACTGGAACTATGGTGTTTTGCTCTTGCAGGAAGTTGGTATAGACATGTTGGGCTGAATGGCCTCATTGTGTCCTGAAACCATTTTCTGATTTGTTATATGGGGAATATATCGGAGTATTGCGATTTGAGTATATCTCTTCAAATGTTGGCTAAATAAAGGGATCACGTGATCTGTTTTTCAGTCTGCCTGGCAGTGACCATGGATGGTTTGATAGATAGAAATCGAAGGAAGACTTAGACTTTTTTTTAAGAGAAGAAGGTGCAAGGTATTTATTTTGGAGACATTGGCAGCAGTCTCCAAGGACTGAATTTTAACAACAAAAACAAGTTGTATTAATTTCGGGGAGTATAATGGGGGTTTCTCTCCGTGAGTTCTAGTGGGTTTTCTCATATGATTCTTCACGGGTCACCATACCTCTAGGATACTCATCCCTTCATGTGCTCAGCAATGGAGGAAATGTTGACCATGGCTGGGGCCACCCAGGTCAAATGCTGCTAACCAGGAGCTGCCCTTCACAGTTCATATGGTAGAAGGGGAATGAGTGCACACAGGTCACACTGCTGACACATCATTACAAATGCAAGCTCGCAGTACTGCTATTTTAGATTTGATTCCCTATAGTATGGAAACAGGCCCTTCGGCCCAACAAGTCCACACTGACCCTGTGAAAAGTAACCCACCCAGACCATTTCCCTCTGACTAATGCACCAACACTACGGGCAATTTAGAATGGCCAATCTCCCTGACCTGCACATCTTTGGACTGTGGGAGGAAACCGGAGCACCCGGAGGAAACCCACGCAGACACAGGGAGAATATGCAAACTCCGCACAGAGAGTCTGCCCGAGGCTGGAATCGAAACCGGGTCCTGTGAGGCAGCAGTGCTAACCACTGAGCCACCGTGCCGCCCTTTAACATCATCACCTGTCTGATTCACAGTCATTGTAATGCAGCTACAAAAATCAAGCCACATAAACTAGTTATTTCAGCACCACAATCCTGTAGAAGGGAGTCCCACTCTTTCCCTAACATCCAGAGTGCAGCAAAACTTCTTCTCCAAATGTCAGAGCATCGCGTGCTGGGAACTTGGAAGAACAGGTTGAAAGGGTTCACTTTTACTCAACAGCAGCAAAAGTAAAGATAAACAAAAGCCACAGAAAAAAGCTGTATTTGCTTCTGGGGACAGGGACCACGTGTCTTTCGAGCGACAATGCATTTACAATTAATGAGTGATCATAGTGCCACAGCCACCATGGCAATAATCTCCGCTGTAGCTGGATCTGTTGGTTACGTTTTCAATGTGCGGGGATTGTCAGAAAAAGTCAGCATCATGTCGCATGCAAATGGCTGTTTAGCTGTTGAGCATACTCTTCCACACAGTGGAACATGGAGGACTGTTACACAGAGGCCCATGGAACGTCTGTACAATTACCTGTTTTGGTGAACACCTCAGAAGCCATGTCACAAACACTATAGGAGATTGTGGAATGCAGGAAGATTTCTGGGACCTTTTCCCATCACTCCCATACCATACAGCCCTAATATTGATTGGAACATCCTTCGTGCAAATAGTTTGGACGGAGCAGACTTTGTCAGCTGAGTCCAGGAAGGATTTCTGACTCAATATCTAGATAGGCCGACTTGAGGGAGGGCCATATTGGATTTGGATTTTAGCAACGAACCAGGCCAGGTGTCAGATCTCTCGGTGGGAGAGCATTTCAATGATTGTGATCACAACTCCCTGACCTTTACTATAATCTTGGAAAGGGACAGCAGCAGACATTATGGGAAAGTATTTAATTGAGGGAGGGGCTATTACACTGCTATTCGGCAGGAACAGTGGAGCATCAATTGGGAGCAGATATTCTCAGGGAAATGCACGACAGAAATGTGGAGGTTGTTTAGGGAGCAATTGCTGCAAGTGCTGGATAAGTTTGTCCCACTGAGGCAAGGAAGGGATGGTAGGGCTAAGGAACCTTGGGTGACAAGAGATGTGGAACATCGAATCAAGAGGAAGGAGGAAGCTTACTTAAGATGGAGGAAGCAAGGATCAGACAGGACTCAAGAGGGTTACATGGTAGCCAGGAAGGAACAGAAGAATAGATTTAGGAGAGCTAGAAGGCGGCATGAAAATGCCTTGACAGGTAGGATTATGGAAAACCCTAAGGTGTTCTACACTGATGTGAGGAACAAGAGGATGGCCAGAGTGAGGGTCAGGCCAATCAGGAATAGTAGAGGGAACTTGTGCCTGGAGTCGGAGGAAATAGGGGAGGTCCTTAATGAATATTTTGCTTCAGTATTCACTAGTGAGAGGGACCTAGTCATTTGTGAGGACAGCATGAAACAGGCTGATGCACTTGAACAGGTTGCTGTGAATGCTGGAAATTTTGAAAAATATGAGGATAGGTAAGTCCCCTGGGCCAGACAGGATATACTCAAGGTTACTGTGGGAAGCAAGGGAAGAGATTGCTGAGCCTTTGGCAATGATCTTTACATCCTGACTGTCAACTGGAGTAGTAGCAGATGATTGGAGGGGGGCAAATGTTATTCCCTTGTTCAAGGAAGGGAATGGGGATAACCCTGGGAATTACAGACCAGTCAGTCTTACTTCAGTGATGGACAAATTATTGGAGAGGATTCTGAGAGGCAAGGTTTATAATTATTTGGAAAAGCATAGCTTGATTAGAGATCGTCAGCATGGTTTTTTTGAGGGCAGGTCGTGCCTCACAAGCTTCAGTGAATTATTTGAGGATGTGACAAAACACATTGATGAAGGTAGAGCAGTGGATGTGGTGTATATGATTTTAGCAAGGTGTTTGATAAGATTTCCCATGGTAGGCTCATTCAGAAAGTAAGGAGGCATGGGATATAAGGAAACTTGGCTGTCTGGATACAAAATTGGCTGGTTCATTGAAGACAGAGGGCAGTAGTGGATGAGAAGTACTCAGCCTAGAGCTCGGTGACCAGTGGTGTTCCATAGGGATCTGTTCTGGGACCTCTGCTCTTTGTGACTTTTATAAATGACATGGATGAGGAAGTGGAAGCCTGGGTTAGTAAGTTTGCCAGTGACATGAAGGTTGGGGGAGTTGTGGATAGTGTGGAGGGCTGTTGTAGGTTGCAACGAACATTGATAGGATGCAGAACTGGGCTGAGAAGTGGAAGATGGTGTTCAACCTGGAAAAATGTGAAGTGATTCACTTTGAAAGGTTGAATTTGAATGCAGATTATGGGGTTAAAGGTAGGATTCTTGGCAGTGTGGAGGAATAGAGGGATCTTGGTGTCCACGTCCATAGATGCACTTGATGCGTCCACGTCCAAAGTTGCCACCCAAGTTGATAAGGTTGTCAAGATGCTGTATGATGTGTTGGCTTTCATTCACAGGGAGGTTGAGTTTAAGAGTGCAAGGTTATGCTGTAGCTCTATAAAGTCCTGTTTAGACCACACTTGGAATATTGTGTTCAGGTCTGGTCACCTCATTATAGGAAGGATGTGGAAGCTTTAGAGAGGGTGCAGAGGAGATTTACCAGGATGCTGCCTAGATTGGAGGGTGTGTCTTATGAAGAAAAGTTGAGGAAGCTAGGGCTTTGCATATTGGAACGAAAAAGGATGAAGGTGACTTGACAGAGGTGTACAAGATGATGACAGGCATAGATTGAGTGGACAGCTTTAGACTTTTTTCCTTGGTGGAAATGGTTATCATAATGAGGCATAATTTTAAGGTAATTGGAGAAAGGTTTAGGGGAGCTGTTGGAGGTAGGTTCTTTACACAGAGAGTAGTGGGTGCGTGGAATGCACTGCCAGCAGTGGTAGTAGAGTCAGAGACATTAGGGACATTTAAGTGACTCTTGGATAGGCACATAGATGATAGTAAAATGTAGGGGGTTTAGGTTAGTTTGATCTTAGAATAGGACAGATGATCAGCAAAACATTGAGGTCTGAAGGGCCTGTACTGTGCTGCACTATTCTGTGTTCTATGTTCACCCAAGAAAGGCAGCATTGAATATAAAAGCATGTTGGTGAATACTTAAAAAGTTCAATGTGAGTGGAAATCAGCTCCATGCTGTGGGATAGCCTGTGAGATTTTGGATTGCTTTTGTGAATTGGGGACCACAGGTGACACTTTTAAAGTTGCCTATGGTTACGTTTGTTTCACAGAGGTGTCGAGGTTCAATCTGTAATGGTAGTCAAGATTGTGCTTGTGATGAAGATTTATATCTCATACAGCATAGATTTCACATGCAGGGTGCTATGATTACAGATGACTTCAACCTGTGACAATGCCTAGCTATTGTAATTGCCCTTTGAAGGGCCTCACATCGCTCACAGATAGAGCTCATATGCTCAGTCAGAAATAAATCTTTACCCCACTCATCACAGCCATTTTCAATTTCCAGGGAGCATTTACAATTCTTTTGAGTATGGAAGACAACACAGGGCACAGTGAGTCATAGGTTCAACCTATTAATCAATCCTTCCCTACCCCCATGAAGTTACATGTTCCTTTATTCCCTACACACCCTGTCGAGGCCATCAGTATTAAGCTTCCACAATCAACTATGACAATAACAATCTTATTTCTGAATATTAACTTCTGACCACCAACCCCATGGCTTAGTTAAGCCGACCATTCTGCTGCATGGATCTCCTCTTGAAGCTTCCATGTTGGTGACCACCAATGCACCCTTCCCTCCAACAACCATGTCATCCAAAGCACTATCGTTTCTCATTGTTATATGGTGAGTTGGTCCCTCCTTCATGATTATTGTCCTCTGTCCATTCCAGTATGCTGCCTCCAATCCCTGCAATTGACATCCCCAATTTCCCTTCATAACAGTGACCACTGATAAGCCTCATTGACTTTCAGTGAATCAACCCCAAGGACCGAAAGTGGCCACTGCCCTGACTGACAGCCCCAGCTGATTCTGTGCAGCTCCCTGACTGACTTCCTGCACTAACATTACATGACTGAATATAAACATTCCCTGAAATGCTGTGATATGGAACCCTGATCCTGACCACCCCAGAACAGCTGATTGATCATGTCCAATCCCCTGAAATTTGACCAGATGCTGCCCTTGTGGCAGGACCCTGTGACTGACAACAATTTTGACTTCATAGAATCATAGAATTTCCACAGTATGAAAATAGGCCATTCAGCCCATTGCAACCACACAAAGAAGACCATCTGTAAAGGGTGGGCTAAGACTAAAGATGATGTTCGACAGCTGCATGAATAGGTCCTGTGAACATTCCTTATGTGCTGAAGGTGCAAGTTCAAAGTGTTTTTTTTGTATAGGTCGTTCTGCTATAACGTAACAGTTGTGTTCCTCTGTAACCTTGTGCTATAGAAAATTGCTCTATGGAAAACGTCCGCTGAAAATTGTGCTGTCGAACATCGCTAATAGAAATTTGCTAACCCAGTTCAGCAGAACGTTCACGTTATCCAAACAATATCAGAATTTGTCAATCGCATTATAGCCAATTCGTGCTGACGAAACGCGCATTATAGCAGAATAGACCTGTAATAGTTTTCCTGTACTTGCTGTTTGTTACACTGTATACAAGAAAGAGTTTTGTTCCGAATCACTGGACTTCACCTCAGACCAGGACAGCGAATGGTGCCGGGAATGAACCTAAGCCTCCAGACCGGTTAAGGGGTCCTTGATGGGCAGAAATGCATGAAACTTATTCCTTTTCCATACTTTTTATTTACTTAATAAACTTTCCTTTCTTTTCTGTCATTTATTGTTACTCAATAAATATTCATATTTAAGTAAATTACTGTTGTCGAGTCTTCTCTTAATTACATTTAACCAAACCTGAAGAACCTCTTGGATACACTCTGTGATCCAAGACATTTTTGGCAACAAGGATGGGATTTGGAAAATTGTTTAAGAGAAGGGCAAAGCATCCTGGTGCACTGGAGACTCTATGTGTTCCAGGATGGAATGCGGCAGACTCAGGATTAGGATCTGTAGCTAATATGTTAGCACAATTATGACCCCCAAAGGAATGGGGAACAGTTATAACTGGTGAAAGAGAGAACTGGAGACTTGGTTTAAGTGCTCTTCTAGTGCACTGAGCTTGTAGAAGTATTAAATCTTTGTGGTCTGGTTTGAATGCACCTTTGTCGTCTTGTACAATTTGAGTTCTTGTTCCTTGGAGCTCAAGATGTGGGAAAACTTTGAAGTTAGTTTGCATTTTAGGAATGTATGGTTATTTGAAAGTGTGGTGTGTGCCTGTATCAGTGTGGAACATGTATGATTAATGTAATGTCCTTTTTAAAAAGTATCAGTAGTTGTGTAAAGCAAACACCTGTGATGAAATGTTCATTCAAACTTTGGTCCTTAAAGCTTGGTAAAAATTTACCTTTTGGAATTGGTTCCGTGTTCTGTTTGGACTGAAGAAAGAATCTTGGGTATATTTTAATTCCAGAAATTACCATATTTGGAATGTTATGTTCTGGCCAGAGTGAACTTCCAAATACTGTTTTAACACATGAGTGCAACTTTAATTCCAAATGATAAGATTGGCTCATTGTAAATGTACTTTGATGTAAAAATATCCAAGTGATAGGAAAGTTGGGATACTGAAAATGTAATTCTGTCGGCAAGGAATTTAAAAAAGGAGAATTTGACAAAGAAAGTTGCTAAAGTACAACACACTTATTTCATCAGAGGATGGATGATGTAGTTATGTGCAAGAGTTTTCGCCCCATGCCCTCTTTTTGAATCCATGTTCGATTAATACTAATTAACCCATTCTGCTTGACATTGAATGAATGGACATCTTTTTTTAGAAGTTGGAAATACTGAATGCTGACCCTGTTTGCAGACTTCCAATGTTGCAACACAGTGATAGATGAGACATCTTCAACCCATCAAGCCATTCCTTATTAACATCTTTCAGTGTTGGGAAATACTTTGGGAATATTAAAAGCATTTAGTATCAGGAATCTCAAAACCACCAGGCCTTGGTAGACTTAAGCATATCATGATAAAAATGATATTAAGACTCATATGCCCTGGTATTCACAAACATTTACATGGAATAGTTACCTGAAAATTTAAGTGGATTCTGGGAAATGATAAAGTGCATGCAAACAGTCTCAGTGGTTTCAACGCATAGTCATAGAGATGGACAGCCAGTGACTTTGAGGGAGTAAACAGAATACTGAATTTAGACAAATTTACTGAGAGATATATCAAATATCTCGAATGAGTTAGCATAAAAGTGGATAAATCCACAGGACCTGATCAGGTGTACCCTAGAACTCTGTGGGAAGCTAGAGAAGTGATTGCTGGGCCTCTTGCTGAAATATTTGTATCATCGGTAGTCACAGGTGAAGTGCCAGAAGACTGGAGGTTGGCTAACGTGATGCCACTGTTTAAGAAAGGTGGTAAGGACAAGCCAGGGAACTATAGACCAGTGAGCCTGACATCGGTGGTGGGCAAGCTGCTGGAGGGAATACTGAGGGACAAGATGTACATGTATTTAGAAAGGCAAGGACTGATTAGGGATAGTCAACATAGTTTTGTGCATGGGAAATCATGTCTCACAAACTTGATTGAGTTTTTTGAGGAAGTAACAAAGAGGATTGATGAGGGCAGAGTGGTAGATGTGATCTATATGGACTTCAGTAAGGCATTCGACAAGGTTCCCCATGGGAGACTGGTTAGCACGGTTTGATTTCACGGAATACAGGGAGAACTAGCCATTTGGATACAGAAATGGCCCAAAGGTCGAAGACAGAGGGTGGTGGTGGAGGGTTGTTTTTCAGACTGGAGGCCTGTGACCAGTGGAGTGCCACAAGGATCAGTGCTGGGTCCTCTACATTTTGTCATTTACATAAATGATTTGGGTGCGAGCATAAGAGGTACAGTTAATAAGTTTGCAGATGACACCAAAATTGGAGGTGTAGTGGACAGCGAAGAGGGTTACCTCAGATTACAACAGTACAACAGGATCTGGTTCAGATGGGCCAATGGGCTGAGAAGTGGCAGATGGAGTTTAATTCAGATAAATGCGAGGTGCTGCACTTTGGGAAAGTAAATCTTAGCAGGACTTATTCACTTAATGGTAAGGTCCTAGGGAGTTTTGCTGAACAAAGAGACCTTGGAGTGCAGGTTTATAGCTCCTTGAAAGTGGGGTTGCAGGTAGATAGGATAGTGAAGAAGGTGTTTGGTATACTTTCCTTTATTGATCAGAGTATTGAGTACAGGAGTTGGGAGGTCATGTTGCGGCTGTACAGGACATTGGTTAGGCCACTGTTGGGATATTGCGTGCAATTCTGGTCTCCTTCCTATCGGAAAGATATTGTGAAACTTGAAAGGGTTCAGAAAAGATTTACAAGCATGCTGCTTGGGTTGGAGGTTTTGAGCTATAGGGAGAGGCTGAACAGGCTGGGGCTGTTTTTCCTGGAGCGTCGGAGGCTGAGGGATGACCTTATAGAGGTTTACAAAATTATGAGGGGCATGGATAGGGTAAATAGGCAAAGTCTTTTCCATGAGGTCGGGGAGTCCAGAGCTAGAGGGCATAGGTTTTGGGTGAGAGGGGAAAGATGTAAAAGAGACCTATGGGGCAACTTTTTCACACAGAGAATGGTACGTGTATGGAATGAGCTGCAAGAGGATGTGGTGGAGGCTGGTACATTTGCAACATTTAAGAGGCATTTGGATGGGTATATGAATAGGAAGGGTTTGGAGGGATATGGGCTGGGTGCTGGCAGGTGGGACTAGATTGGGTTGGGATATCTGGCTGGCATGGACGGGTTGGACCGAAGGGTCTGTTTCCATGCTGTATATCTCCATGACTCTGTGACTCTAAGTGACTTCAAAAGAAAATGTGGGTCTACTTAGATAATGAACAATCAAAGTATGTTTTGCCTGAATCAAACAGAAATTTTGACTTCTGTTTTAAAATATTATAAGATTATGTTCCACAGCCTGCAAATCTCTCCAGAGCTCTGGAATTAGATAAAGGGTAATAGGTAAGTTGCAAAATTGGATGAGGCAAAGTAATTAACGGTGGAAACTTGTGGCAGAAGACCAGAATAATGGGTTGAAATAGCAACTGAGGTTAAAATGCATTTTAGTGAAAAGGAAGATTAGATGAGAGCACCAAACTGATAACTTTCTCTTGGTGATGCTTGTGTCCTTGGCTTTCTTTTTAAGAAAGACTGAATTGATGATCTAGCCACTATCCAGTGCATAGACACAATACATGGAGAGATAAGTAAAACGTCATAAAAGTAAAACGTCTCACGAGGCTGTTGGTGATTTGTATCTGCATTTGCAACTGTAACATGCTCTGTCAAATATCATCAGCGATGGATTGTACAGGATGGGCTAAAATTGATGATGATATTCGACAGCTGCATGACCTTGAATGAGTCCTCTGAACATTCCTTTAAGTGCCAAAGACGGCATAATCAGCGTGTTTTTCTGTAATTGTTTTTCTGTGCCTTGCTGTTTGTTACACTGTATAAGAGAGAGAGTTTTGTTCCAAATTGTTAGACTTCAGCTTGGATTGGGACCACAAGTGGTGCCAGGAATTAATCTCAGCCTCCAGTCTGAGGGATCCCCGACAGTCAGAAGGGCATGAGACTTACTATTTTTTAAATTTCTTTTCCATTCTTTTTATTTACTTAATAAATGTTCCTTTCTTTCATGTCTTTTATTATTTCTCAATAAACGTTCATGTTTAAATTGCTGTTGTTGAGTCTTCTCTTGACGTGAGTGGCACAGTGGTTCAGTGGTTAGCACAGCTGCCTCACAGAGACCCAGGTTCGATTCCAGCCTCAGGCGACTGTCTGTACAGAGTTTGCGCATTCTCCCCGTGTCTGCGTGGGCTTCCGTCGGGTGCTCCGGTTTCCTCCCACAATCCAAAGATGTGCGGGTTAGATGAATTGGCCATGCTAAATTGCCATAGTGTCCAGGGATGTGTAGGTAAGGGGTATTAATCTGGGAAAAAATGTAGAGTGATAGGGTAGGGGAATAGGTCTGGGTGGAATACTCTTCGGAGGGCCGGTGTGGACTTATTGGGCCAAATAGCCTGTTTCCACACTCTAGGGATTCACGAAAAATACATTTAACAGAATCCAAATACATTCTGTGATCCAAGACAGCATCCCACCCAGACCCACCCTTCCTACCCCTGTGATCTTGCATTTCCCATAATTAATCAACCTTACCTGCACATTGTTTGAACTCTGGGAGGAAACCCACAGGGAGAATGTGTAAATTCCACACAGATAGTTGCCCAAGGATGGACTCAAACGCAGGTCCCTGGTGCATGTGAGGTAGCAGTGCTAGCCACTGAGCCACTGTGCTGCCCAACCCTGCCAACTTGGCTGATGGCTATTGCCCTTAGACATTGAGAAATGGCCATTTGTTTGATGCACATGCAACATGTTTGCCACAGTGCAGATCTGAGTTTGATGTTGTACTGTATAGCAACATGTAAAAAATGAGGTCTGCAGATGCTGGAGATCACAGCTGCAAATGTGTTGCTGGTCAAAGCACAGCAGGCCAGACATGCCCACTCTCTTGATTGGTCACTGCTTTTGACCATTACAAATTACCGAGTATTGTGTCCACATTGAAAGACAAGGTAACACAGAAGCACTGTGAAGCTTTCAAGTTCTGAACAAGGTGGCAAAGTGCAAAAAGATAAAGCATGACAGAAGTGCTGTGAGCATCCGAGTAGGTACAAAGTGAATGAATGCTAAAGGAGCAGGCAAAGATCCCTGAGATGCCTCCTGGACCAATCTATGAGATGGATGTTTACCTCTGTCACCAGGGACCCTGGCAGCAGGATCACAACAAAAAGTGCCTATGTGCTCCAGTGTTAACATTGAACAAGGAAGCTGTATTTTAATTGAGTCAGAGATGTGACATGATGGTGTGGTGAGGATGTCAACATTCATGGATGCAAATTCGTTGCATATGGAATTTATGCTGCGGTGGTGGTGACTACTGTCCAAGATGGAGGCCTAGAAGATCAAATGGTAAGCTGGAACAGTCAGGTTCCACCTCCCAACTCGCATCCCCCCCCAACCACACAGCCACCCCGCAACTTTCATATCGGGTATTTTCACCATCTAGTATCTATCCAGCAAGTGAGAGAATGGAAACCACCTATAAATGTGGTGACCAAATGCATATGGTAAGCCTCCTGCTGCTCACTAGTGAGATCATCATCTCACCACGCAAAATTTATTTGCAGGATCTGATTGGTTGTAAATCATTGTGCTATAAACTGTCCATTTACTTCAAACATGAGAAGGAGTTGAGATCCAAGGCAGCTACCTAGCATTTCTTCCTAAGTGCAACAAAATTATCTGGGGAAGAGGATAAAGGAAGCCAGTTTTGAGGTCAAGTATTGACTCATTTACGAATCAGTAAACATGAGGGACAAACGGCAAAGGTTCCATGTGGTGAGCAGAGAGAAAAGGATGATTGGCTTTGCAAGCTGTCATATTCAAGTGTGCATCAAAGAGATGCATTTTGCAGCTGTCTACAAATCCTGGGAAATTCATCTTGACATAGCCAGAAGGGAAAATGGCCACCTTCTGTCCAAGCCAGTGAAGCATTCTTTTCTTTACTTGATTAGCTTTAGCATGTTTGGTACAGTTGCTCTAGAAAGGACTGCTTTTATTGGTGAAACAAAAACATAGAATGCTAGAAATCAGAAACAAAAACAAGAATTGCTGGAAAAACTCAGCACTTGTGAAGAGAAAGCAGAGACCAGAGAATGTGTGTGCTCTGAACAAGGGTCCCTGGACCTGAAATGTTATCTCTGTTTTCTCTCCATTGAGTGCGGCCAGACTCACTGAGCTTTTACAGCCTTTTCTGTTTATGTTTTATTTTGGTTGTTAAGTTGTCCAGGCTATTGTGACCACACAGCAATGTGCTGAGGTTATATAGGTATCTTGGTTTACACATCAACTTGTTTCCCATGCCTGATTTGTTAGTCTGCCAAAAATTGGTTTCTGTCTTCCTAATGCATGTGATTGATTTTGATATTGATTATGGGATAAATATTGAACCTAGGATGCAAGGACGGACTCTGCAGCTCCTCACGATTCAAACAAGGGCATGGTTTAACATACCTTCCAAAAGACAGCATCTCAGACAGTGCAGCAGTCCGTCAATACCGCACTGAAGTGTTAGTCTAGATTATGTGCTCAACAGAGGATTCTGGGTAATCCAAGATGGAAGACAGGAACAAATTGTGTCTGTAAGAGCTGCTCCTTTTTTGAGTCTTGAGTGTTTGAGTATTTTCAGTGTTGGAGTTGATTTCCTTGAATTCTTGGAGCTAAATTACTGTTTTATAAGCTGTTGCATGTTTTGGAATTTTTGAAAAAAGATCAAAACAACGGCACTTTAAAAAAGGACATTTGCAACATTTAAAATGGATATGAATAGGAAGGGTTAAGAGGAATATCAGCAAATTGACTTATACACTTAATGGTAAGGGCTTGGGGTGTGTTGCTGAATGAAGAGACCTTAGAGTTCTGGTTCATAGTTCCTTGGAAGTGGAGTCACAGGTAGATAGGATAGTGAAGAAGGCATTTGGTATTCTTTCCTTTATTGGTCAGACTATTGAGTACAGGATTGGGCTGTACAGGACATTGGTTCAGCCACTTTTGGATAATTGTTGGCAATTCTGTTCTCCCTGCAATAGGAAGGATGTTGTGAAACTTGAAAGGGTTCAGAAAAGAATTACAAGGATGTTGCCAGGGTTGGAGGATTTGAGCTACAGAGAAAAGCTGAATAGGCTGGGACTGTTTTCCCTGGATCATTGGAGGCTGAGGGATGGCCTTATAGACATTTATGAAATCATGAAGGGCATGGATAGGATAAATAGACAAAGTATTTTACCTGGGGTGGAGAGTCCAGGACTAGAGGGCATAGGTTTAGGGTGAGGGGAAAGATATAAAAGGGACCTAAGGGTCAACTTCTTCATGCAGAGGGTGGTACATATATAGAATGAGCTGCTCGAGGAAGTGGTGGCACAATTGCAACATTTAAAAGGCATTAGGATGGGTATATGAAAAGGAAGGGTTTAGAGGGATATGGGCCAAGTGCTGGCAAATGGAACTAGATTAGGTTAGGATATCTGGTCGGCATGGACGAGTTGGACCAAAGGGTCTATTTCCATACTGTACATCTCAATGACTCTAAATGGGACTAGGTTAATTTAGGATATCTGGTCAGCACGGATGAGTTGGACTGAAGGGTCTGTTTCTGTGCTACATAGCACTATGACTCTATGGAGTCTGACTTGAA
Source organism: Hemiscyllium ocellatum (assembly GCF_020745735.1). Taxonomy (NCBI): domain Eukaryota; kingdom Metazoa; phylum Chordata; class Chondrichthyes; order Orectolobiformes; family Hemiscylliidae; genus Hemiscyllium; species Hemiscyllium ocellatum. The sequence goes on along the minus strand of NC_083407.1, from coordinate 105,312,180 downwards.
CCTACAATCCCTCAGAATGCTACCTGCTGAGCCACAAATGATAAACAGAATCAGGAAGAAATTGAAGAAAATTCCTTAATTAGAGTAGTTTTATATGCCTCCTCATGCCATTGGCACAGAATAAATATTATCTCAAAAAACTTCGAGTTGTATGCTTTTTAAAAAAAAACTATCGAAAAGCTCAAATGAAGAATGAGTTGTAATGAAGAGTGTTAAATATACAGTCTCCCTGGATAGAGGCACATCAGGAATTAATTACATTTTATTATAATGTGGCCTTGTGATGAAGATCCACATGATACACAACTGATTAAAGATTTTCCACCTCCGCCATCTCACTGCATTAAAGCATACTGCTGCGCTAATTGGACTATCTGAAGGAAGGACAGTGGTGATCCAATAAAAAAGATTCTCTTATTATCTCTATTGAACAGTTAATCATACGGGGAGTCTGATTTCCTGATTACTCCATTTGTCCCAAACAATTGCATTATCACTCAGATCAAAACCTACAAAATTAGACTGTAATGAAAAAGACAAAGTCTCCCAGAGCTAACCTTTATATTGTTTTTCAAGCAAGGCTGCACACTGAATGAGTGCTGAAATCTGAATTTTTTTTTCACTTCCTTTCCTGCCATTCTTCATCTCCCTGCAGTGGTTGACTCTATGTTAGGGTCCAGCTCCTCTGACTGTGTGAATAACTGGGATGATTGTCAGTCCATGAGACCAGGAGAGGCAAGGTTTGGTTTAGCAAGGTTCAGGAGACAGCAGTCAGGAATAGGAACACCGAATGCTGTGGGGTAGTGAGAAAAGACCACTGTCTGAGGTCCTTCTGCTCATGCCTCAAATGCATGTAAACATAGTTTTGTATATGTTAGAGTCATAGAGAAGTACAGCATGGAAACAACCCTTCAGTCCAACTCGTCCATGTTAACAAAATATCATAAATTAATTTAGTCCTTTTGTTAGCATTTGGCGCATATCCCTCTAAACCCTTCCTATTCATATACCCATCCAGATGCCTTTTAAACATTGTAGTTGTACCAGCCTCCACCATTTCCTCTGGCAGATCGTTCCATGCACGCACCACCCTCTGCATAAGCAAGTTGCCCCTTAGGTCCCTTTTAAATCTTTCCCCTCTCACCTTAAAGCTAGGCTGTCTGGTTTTGGACACCCTCACTCCAGGGAAAAGACCTTGTCTATTTACCCTATCCATGCCCGTCGTGATCTTATAAACCTCTATAAAGAGACGTACTTGGTTTGTTTGAATAGAGTCAAACTCCAATGTTTGTTTGTAAAAACAGAAATTGCTGGAAAAACTCAGCAAGTCTGGCAGCATCTGTGAAGAGAAATCAGAGTTAACGTTTCGGGTCTGGTGACCATTCCAATGTAAGTTTGTTTCCTTGATATACTACTGTACAGAACGAACTGTGTTCGTGACTATGTATGTACTTACACAAAGATATTTTTTATGAATAACGAATGCTTCTGACATTAAATAAATCAACTGACTTCAAGTTCCCAAAGCACTGAGCAGCAGTCTCTGATCCAACACTCGCATAGCACAGGCTAGGAATTAGATCTGGATCATGCCTGCCTCTGCAGCTCAGCTAATCGCTATCCTGTCCATAACTTCTGTCGACAGTAGTAAAAGTCCATCTAGTTCACTAATGTGGAAATCTGCCACCTTTACCTGTTCTGACCTACAGGTGACTCCAGACCCACAACAATATGGTGAATTCTTAACTTCTCTTTGGGAGATAAATGTTGACTGACAGCGACATCCACATCTATGAATAAATAATAAATATTCACCGGGTTCTCTCCATTACCAGTAAAGATGCAACTTACACAGAAAGGAATTGGTTTTAGAATCAAACTAAAAAATTAAAAAGAACGCAATGGGGGGGCTTTTGCACAAAAAATGTTGGACACCTGCTGAGAATTTACATTTAGCTGGTTAATTCATTTTGTTGAGTAACTCAGAGAATGTAACAAATGTGATGCTTCAGGTAGTTGGTATATAGGGATTGATTAGCTCAGTCAATTGATACGTGATGCAGAGTAACACCAATAGTGTGGGTTCAATTCCTGTATCAGCTGAGGTTAGCAGGAAAGGCCTGCCTTCTCAAGCTGTACTCTCACCTGAGGTGTTATGAACCCTTAGGCATCTCCCTCTAATGAGAGAGCAGCATAGTGTCATAGAGATGTACAGCATGGAAACAGACCCTTCGGTCCAACCCATCCATGCCAACTAGATATCCCAACCCAATCTAGTGCCACCTGCCAGCACCCGGCCCATATCCCTCCAAACCCTTCCTATTCATATACCCATCCAAATGCCTCTTAAATGTTGCAATTGTACCAGTCTCCACCATTTCCTCTGGCAGCTCATTCCATACACAAAACATCCTCTGCCTGGAAAGAGTTGCCCCTTAGGTCTCTTTTATATCTTTCCCCTCTCACCCTTAACCTATGACCTCTAGTTCTGGACTCCCTGACCCCATGGAAAAGATTTTGCCTATTTATCATATCCATGCCCCTCATAATTTTGTAAACCTCTGTAAGTCACCCCTCAGCCTCCGACGCTCCAGGGAAAACAGCCCCAGCCTGTTCAGCCTCTCCCTTTCTGGTAGGACTACGGTGACATTATTTATAGAAATAACCACACAGAGGGCCGGTATCCTGTCACCAAGCCATCCTTTGTTTATACGTGTACAGTACATGGACACTGACCAGCTAGCTCAGAGCCAGCCCCTAGAGAGAGGAGACTCTCTGAGACTCCTGTTTCTATCTGTCGGCCAGGGCTCTCTGATTCACCCTGGGTTAACAAGCCCAATTGGGAATCTCATACTCAACGAGAATGACTGGGCCAACCTCACTCCAATCACTTATGGAGAATAATGATTGCCCAGGAATTTAATCAAATTGGGAAGCTCTGATAGTTGATACATAGATCCATAGATGCCTGGGATTGAGTTACAACCTAAAATGAATGCACACTTGGAAGGCGGAGCAGGCAGAATTCTAATGGAGTGGTTCTGGTGGTTCATACATAGAATAATGAACACCTGGGAATGAGTGACCAGAAATTATGCCATTCATGTTTCAAACAGAAATAGAAGAATAGAAAATAGGCACATGTGTAGACCATTTGTGGCTTTGAGCCTGATTACCCATTCAACACGATCATGGCCAATCATCCAACTCAGTACCCTGTTCCTACATTCTCCCTGTACCCTTGATCCCTTTAGTCCTAAAACTATATCTAAAAACTGCTTCTTGAAATGATTCAATGTTTTGGCCTGAACTGCTTTCTGTGGCAGAGGATTCCATAGGCTCACCACTCTCTGGGTAAACAAAATTACACAAGGTTTGAGATTGAAGCACACCTAAATCTGCATCTCCTCTCCATTGCAAATATTTACAGTGATATCAATAGCTTTCAATTCTGGTCTCCCTGCTACAGGAAAGATTTTGAGAAACTTGAAAGGGTTCGGAAAAGATTTACAGGGATGTTGCCAGGATTGGAAGATTTGAGCCTCAGGGAGAGGCTGAATAGGCTGGGGCTGTTTCGTCTGGAGCATTGCAGACTGAGAGGTCTTACAGAGATTTATAAAATCATGAGGGGCATGGATAGGGTGAATAGACACGGTCTTTTCCCCAGGGTAAGGGAGTAAGAGGGCATAGGTTTAAGGTGAGAGGGGAAAGATTTAAAAGGGACCTAAGGATCAATTTTTTCACATGGAGGGCGATGCTTGTATGGAATGAGCTGCCAGAGGAAGTGGTGGAGGCTGGTACAATTACAACATTTAAAAGGCATCTGGATGGGTATATGAATACGAAAAGTTTAGAGGGATATGAGACAAATGGTGGCAAAAGGGACATTAATTTAGGTTATCTGTTCGGCATGGACAGGTTGGACCAAAGGGTTTGTTTCTGTGCTGTACATCTCTATGACTCTACTAATGAATAGACTTAACCAGGCTGCAAAAGCATGTTTTGAAACTGTGGGCTGTGGACAGTTGCCACAGTTCCACTGGTTTCTGAAGATATTTTTGCCACGATTAAATTTGATACCATGATCATTACCAGGTTGAGATCATTACCTATTTAATATGCAGGTTGAGAGTTGCCAGGCTTGGATTTTAAATCTTCATTGCCACTCTGAATGACACTGGCAATATGGTCAGAGTGTGTTAAAAGATAAAGATAAGATGAGACGGGTGTCTAAAGGAACTGATGAGAGGAAGCTATTTAATTCTTGCTCGCCCTTCCTGTCTGTTCCCTTTGGAGATGAGGCAATTGAATTAAGTTATTAGTTTCTTTGTTTCTCTGTGCAGCAGGATGATAGAAGGTGAAATCTGAGAAAGGTGTTAGTGCTTCTTGGAATTAAAAATATAAACCTTGTTACATAAACTGAAGAGTGCGCTGCAGGAGATGGAACTGCTGCATTTAAATAAAAAGGAAAGACAAAGAAAATTCCATTTATATCACAATGAACATAATTCGCCTCCTATTCTTTGAGATAATACCATGGGATCAGGAATAGCTGGGGGGAGGTAGTACCTCGATTTCATCCAAAAAACAGCATGCCTGACACTGCAGTACAGAAACTGTCAGCGTTTCTGACGCTAGGCAATGAGCCAAGACTGACAGCAAGATCTGAATTTCCCGCGCTTGCCGGGGTGAGGGGGACGAAGGTGGAGAGGTACAACAAAGTTGCCATGCCCGTCAGGTTTTCCCACCCCGTTCCCGGCATCTGCCAAAATCCGGGTCCCAGCAAGCTGACCCACTGCCATGAGGCTCAGAGACAAGTATGCCCATTTCAGAGCCCTGCCCAATACGGATTGAGGAGGCTGGATCAGTGGTGCTGGAAGAGCACAGCAGTTCAGGCAGCATCCAAAGTGCAGCGAAATCGACATTTCGGGCAAAGGCCCTTCATCAGGAATGTTGTCTGGGATTATGCAGATGGACTTTGTGAGGCAGCTGAGGCCAGGTTCAATGCTCTGAGCTGGGTCTCCAGTGGCAGTCTGGAAACCCTGTGCTCCAGGCAGGCCCTCCTTGCCTGTTTGGCTGCAGGTATTGCCAAAGGCCTCCCTGTCCTGAATGTCTATCGCCCCCACCAAGCCCTCACAGACCATTCCTCACTTTGCCACTCCACAGTATGGTAGCTGAGTTGGCTGCTGCATTTACAGTAAAATAATTGATGGGGGTTATTGGGATGCCTTTATGAAGCATCCCCTCAGTTACTTACCCTATACTGTCGCCTCTGAAGCTGGAGAATCCTTGACTGTTCCTCCAGCTTCAAGGCACAACTTTCACCATTAATGTGTTGGGGAACCAACAATCACCATGACAGAGAGCAAAATGTGCTACAAAATGAATATGTTCAAAAATGTCTTCTAGTTTCCATTGTTAACAGCATCAACTTGCATTTGTGTAGTGCCTTTTGATTTTGTAAAATATGTCAACAGTCTTCACTATGGCACTATGAGGCAAAATATGACAGAATCACATGGGTTATCAGGTCAGGAGGCCAAAACTTTAACTAAAGAGTTAAGTTTTGACAAGCCTGTAAAGTTTGTGACAGAAGTAAGGGGGTGGAGTGGCTTAGCCAGGGAATTCCAGGGTTAAATGCCCCAGACAATGTGATCTCTTCCTATCTCTGTTATTTTCTCGAGCTCCTCAAGCCTTCTTGATCTCTACGCTCATCTAATTCTGGGCCCCTGATTTAATGGCAGAATGGTGGTTCAGTGGTTAGCACTGCTGCATTAAAAAAAATGTTCCAAGTAGAACATATTAAACATCTCCCTGGAGAAAAACCTATGTGGTCTGATTGTCACAGACCCCCAACTCAAAACCGACTGAAAATTGAGTGACAATTTTCACACTGTGACAGAGACAGAATTAGAAAGAGAGAGTTTTGATTTATTCCTTCATGGTATTTGGACGTTTGTGGTGGCAATGCTGTTGTGGTCAATAGAGAGTTCCTAACATGAAGAGCAAAAAAAAAGCTGTTGTCACATTAGGAATCAAGCAAGTACAGAATAGAAGAGACACTTGGAGATTTAAAGAACAAGAAATCACTGAGGTGTTATTGTTGGAAGTCAGATTTGGGAGACTCCAACTGAGCGGGCCAATCTTTGAATTACATTAAATTTATGTGGGGAGGAGAAATGTTCTTGCTGGGAATCTGGGAATTTCTGCAGATGTTATCCTATACAGACATATATCTTCCAAAGATGCAGCTTAAAGGGGTTGTAAGATGTAATTCTATTGCATCAGTTTGTTCATGTGAAAGTACCTTTAGTTCCATTTGTTAAGTCATGTTTGACTTGTATTGAATTGTTACAGTAAAAGTCTTAAATGAAACGTTTTGCTTTTTGATTTATTTCCATGAATTGCAGGGATATTAATTTTTAAAAAGTTATTAACATTTTTTGGGATTAAAACCAACCTCTTTTCTCAAGCTATTGGTCCTCTGGCATAATAATCTCCTTATCTGGCTTGGTTTCATAGTTCGTTTTGAAACATTCCCCATGAAACATCATGGAGCATTTTATTACATTAGAGGTTTTGCACAATTTTAAGTTATTGAGTTGTAGATCGTGTCAGGTGCAGGCAACAAAAGTGAGACAAAGGAAATGAGAGATGCACAAGAGGCTAAAATTGGAGGAATGTAGAGTCCCTGGAGGGCTGTAGGACTGGAGGAGTTTTAATACTCCTTCTGTTCTCTTCCAATGCTAAACTCTCACTCGTTGCTAGTGAGAAGATGTACAAATCTGCAATGTGCAGTTTGCAAGGGAACTACTCAATTAGCAACTACATGAAACAAAAAGCTTTGGATACTGGAGATCTGAAGCAAACAAAAACAGGAAGTGCTGGACATCTGCAGGCGGTCTGGCAGCAAGTATGGAGAGGAGAAACAGTTCACATTTTGAGGCCAATGACCCTTCATCAGAACTGAAGCAGCAGCACCTGATGCTTTATACTTACTCACTTAGAAGTCACCAGTGATTTCAAATCAGCAATTGCAGTGCTTCTTACTTCCTTTACTTTGTTGGGTTCCTTTCTGTATTTCAAGTCGACATTACTTTGAACTGAACATACCACTGAATAATTGAAAGGCTGCAAAATGAACATTAAAATTAAACACACAAGGCCAATAACACCACACACAATCCAGACCTTCCAATTGGCTCACAGTGCCTCAACATGTCTGATTAGTAATGAAATGCTACAGAGACACAAATGAAATGCTGAATTTTGGCTGCTGCAATCAGACTGAGTAAAGTAGACCGCACATTCCCTGGCTGGCCTTCAGCAAGTGTTTGGATTGTTGAGGGAAGGCAATGGGGCCACAAAGTGTGCAGGAATTTACTCCTGCTGAGCAGAAAAGCAAGGATGTCAAACGTCAACTGAAGCCCTCATGGTGTACTGTGCTATGTCAAGCTCTTGATATAACACAGGGTTTCAATGTAGCAGATGTACTTTATCAGATATGCTTTGTGTGCTATTGAGTGGTGATGCCGGCCCCACTATGGGGTGAGAGAATGGGGGAAGGCCGAAGGGAAAGAAGGAGGAGAGATTGAGTAGACTGGGCCTAGACTCATTGGAATTCAGAAGAATAAAGAGGGATCTTGTAGAAACATATGAAATTATGAAGGGAATAGATCAGATAAAAGCAGGCTGGCTGTTTCCATTGGCGGGTGAAACTAGAATGTGGAGACATAGCCTCAAATTAAGGGGGAGCAGATTTAGGACTGAATTGAGGAGGAACATCTTTACCCAAAGAATTGTGAATCTGTGGAATTCCCTGCTCAGTGAAAAGTTGTATCATCATAGAATCCCTACAGTGTGGAAACAGGCCATTTGGCCCAACAAGTCCACACCAATCCTCCTAAGAGTATCCCACCCAGACCCATTCCCCGACTACTCTACATTTACCCCTGACTAACACATCTAACTTGCATCTCCCTCAACACTATGGGCAATTTAGCATGGCCAATTAACCAAACCTGCACATCTTTGGACTGTGGGAGGAAAACTACACAGACGCAGAGAGAATGTGCAAACTCCATACAGACAGTTGCCCGAGGCTGAAATCGAACCCAAGTCCCTGGTGCTGTGATGCAGCAGTGCTTACCACTGAGCCACTGGGCTGCCCTCAAGGTTACCTCGTTGAATGTTTTTAAGGCAAGGATAGATGGATTTTTGAACAGTAACGGAATTAAGGGTTATGGTGAGCGGGTGAGTAAGTGGAGCTGAGTCTACGAAAAGATGAGCTATAATCTTACTGAATGGCGGGACAAGCTCGGTGGGTCAGAAGGCCTACTCCTGCTCCCAGTTCTTATGTTCTTATGTAAATACTGATCCACACTATGCGATATTTTGACATGTGATCAGTTGATTGATCAGAAGGTGAGATCTTAAGAAACAACTCAAAGAAGGAGAGAAAGCAAGAGGCAGTGAGTAATGTGGGATAGGTTTGGAGGGTAGGTTTCCAGTATTTAGGGCCTTGGCAGCTGAAGGCATTATTGTCCATAGTAGAGCAATTAGAATTGGAGGCGTATGTGGCCAGAACTGGAAATACACAGATATCACAGAGAGATGTATAACTTTAAGAGATTGCAGAGCTCGTGAAGGGCGAGGTCCTGGTGGTAAATAAGGATAAGGAAATCCCTCATGGTTTCTTTCCTATGTTTTGTGCTGTGCTTTAGTAGAACATCAGTTACTATATCTGAAATTCCCTGGTCATTATGTCATTATGACAATTGGTACATGCAGGAACCCAACACTGAGTGACCTCCAGCCACAAAACCATGACATATACACTCCTACTGAGAGAACTCAGGGAGAGTAAGGGACGGATCCTGAACAATATAACTGGAAAAGTTGCATGATTCAACGTAGCAAAAGTGACAGTAGCATTGCTAGTGTAAACAACTGAGAAGGTGTTTCCAACTGGTAAGCTGGGTTTGCAAATGTAAACCTTGGTGATAGTTTTAACCTAATTCACCCATTGTAAACCTTGATGGGATCTGTTGTCACTCTGATTTCATAGTCACCCTCCATTGATGTCAATGGACATAATATTGAGCGTGGTGCAGAACCAGAGTTCCACCTAGTCCTGTGAGATGTATGCAAATTAGCTTGTTACCCCAAACTATTTGGGATGGGAATTTGTTCTTCAAAATTTATAGATATAAATTGAAATATCGATCTTTCATCCTCAAATTCCTCCTCTTCTCTACCTTTAACGGTAAAGGTGGAGTGGCCATAATCCCAGAGGACCAAAGGGCTACCCTCTCATTCAATAGAGGTGATGAGGATAGGTTTAACCTGAGGTCACCATGTCTCAGGCACAGGGTGAGGCTGAGAAGATAGTATTTCATGGTGACTTCAGCTGGTATGGGGATTGAACACACCTTAAAACAAGCAGTCCAATCTCCATCTTTTAAACATGGTGCCCATCTCCCCTCCCAGCTCTTGTGCAGTGAATCAGTATCTGGTATTTAATTGCATCCTACTCCTGAGAAATATCTCAAGGTGCTCTCTGCACTGAAGGTCTGTCTGGATGCAATTACTGCAGGAGCGATTTGAAAAGATTGAACTCTTCCAAGTTAAAGAACTATGTAACCTCTTAGGACAATGTACCGTGCATGTAATTATCCCCTTTCAGTTCTATTAAAAACTCTGGGTATCACCAACCCAAGACTCACAAATTATTATTTGTCCACTGCATGTTTATTTGGAACTCAAACATAAACTTTACACTTAATAAGACTTAGATTCTCAAATGCAATGTAGTCTGGGTTTGTCCAAGAGTAAGAATGGTGGGCTTGATTAGCTCTCCTTCTGCTCTCCAAGTAGTTGAACATCCTCCTTTGTCCTGAGCTAGCTAGCTATCATGTCAGGACAGTTCCTTATACCCCATTTGCTACCCACATGATTGTCTCTTGATGGACTGAACCTGCCTTCTCAAGGCTCCACAGTTGGCCAGTTGTCTCTTGGTTGCCTCAGCAAGGTTTTGGATACCGCACATGGCTAGTTTTCTGTTCTCCAGCCCTTGTATAAGTAACAAGACAATAATTCCATCTCTGCCAACTTCTCAGTTTCCAAGCAACCGGCTCATAGGGTGCATTCATTACAAATTTAACAATAACTCTAACCTTATCAATTTAGTATTTAATCTTATCTGCAGCACAATTTTGCAGGTGTTCAGATCCTTTAACAATAGCACAGCCACATTAATCATGTTACAGGTTTGGAATCAAGATAGCCAGACCCTAGGATTTAAAGATCATTTTGATTACTGCAAACAAGCTTCACGTCACTCTATAAAAGTCAATAGGCTGAATTGAACTCCACATCACAGATTCGACTTATACATCACCAACACTGCCCCCCCCCAAACTTGTTCAGACACTTATTCCTCATAGATTCCTTACAGTGTGGAAACAGGCTCTTCAGCCCAACAAGTCCATACTGACCCTCCGAAGAGTATCCCACCAATTTCCCTACTCCTATTACTCTATATTTCCCCTGACAACTGCAACCAACCTACACATCCCTGAACACTGTGGGCAATTTAGCATAGCCAATTTACCTAACCTGCAAATCTTGGACTGTGGGAAGAAACACATACAGAAACAGGGAGAATGTGCGAACTCCACACAGTCACCCAAAGGTGGAATCGAACCTAGGTCCCTGGCGCTGAGGCAGCAGTGCTAACCACCGAGCCACCATACAGCCCTTGTCTCAAATATTTGTTATTTCTATACACCACCCAGTCAAAGGGGCAATGGGAAGAGTGATGTTGGTGGCAGGGGGTGGGGGTGGGATCACGTACACTTATGATTTGTGCTTTGTTTTTCTTTTTTGGTAAAGGCACTAACTCCTCATGCTCCTTAGTCATTTCCTTTCATTGTTAGGAAATATCAGTTCATGGCACATTAAAGTCAACTGTTTGGGCTCTGCAGCTCAGCCTTGGAGCAAACTGTCTGTAGAAGTTGCAACAGATAATTTACTGACTGCAATGTAAATACTGTGCAATGCTATGGACTTACAGTTTGGTCACATTCTGTTCATTGCTATACCTGTATCTGATATGTATACATATGTATAATTATACTTGTATCAGATATGTGTATATATATATATATATACTTGTGTCTGATATGTATATATATGTATAATTATATATCAGGGTCAGAATGTCCAGTCACTATAGAGGCAAATGGTGCTAACTATTACTCATGGGTAAGTGCCTCATCAACGTCGAGGGAGAGAGAGAGAGAGAGAGGGAGAGAGAGAGAGAGAGAGAGAGGGAGAGAGACAGTCAAACGAAAATATGTACATGCTGCTCTTGGGGTTGAGCCATCTACCACTAGCTTTACAAGATACCATCTCTGATGAAGGGATTTTGCCGGAAACGTCGATTCTCCTGCTCCCCAGATGTTGCCTGGCCTGCTGTGCTTTTCCAGCATCACACTCTCGACCATTTCACCCATGGCATTCCAGAATATTATTTTTCTTGTTGCAGGAATTTGTTGCATTTGCCCAATGGTTGCCCACTGAACTCATCACTGAAAGTGAAATGTGTCATTGTGAGCATGGATCTCCTTTAAATCATTTCCTCAGCAAGAAAAATGAGCTATTACTTGCATTGTATTATTGCATCACTGTGTAAGATGACCAGAAATGGAATCTAATTCCTTCATGTTTTGAACTTCTGGGATTTTGTTTTAATTTAAAACTTTAAATTGAATTTACAGTTACATTAAAATTAATTCAAATTGACAATTCTTTCTGCTTTTCCTTTCTACCTCTCATTCCTCACACTTTCCTCGTTCAAGTTTTTCTTTCCCTCCCTTTATGGCCCTTTCCATATCTCTTTCGACACTGAAATCATTTATCTAATTCGCCTTCCTTCTCAGTCCTTCTCCTGTTGATTTCCCGAAATGGGAATCTCTTGGTTAAAGTGACACTTTTGCCCTGCTCACACAGGCCTCAGATGCCCATCTGCCCACTCTGGGCAGAATCCAATACCCTCTACTGAGGTGAGTTGGTCATTTTATTGAGAGGGAGAGTGGCGGGTGGGTACCCAATTCCCAGTCTGCCACCACCCCGATTTAAATCCAGGTGTGAACGCTTATGGATGACATTCCCACCCAGCTGCCAATTGACGCCCTTAGATGGGAGATTATGGACGTTGCCCCACTGCCTCTTGTGTTCAACACCAAGGAAGCCGAAAAGCCAAACCTGCATCAAGGGTTTTGGGATGGGGGCCAGGATTTCATCTCCTGAGAGTTCCTGATGTGGAGAAGATCCACCATTGCCCAGTTGGAGGCACCGAATTTGACGGGCCTTCCTGAGAGGACTCATTTGCTGGTTCTAGATCGAACGGGCAAGATCTGTCACCTTCATCACACACTGTCCCCTGTTTCGCTCACTTGTATCCACATTAGCTCGTAATTGCTGGTTCCTTTTTTCTCAATTAACCTATTTTTCTAATCTACCTGTCAGAGATAGTCATAAAGTCAGACAGCATGGAAACAGACCCTTCAGTCCAACTCAGCCATGCCAACCATACATTCTAATCTGATCTACTCCCATTTGCCAGCATTTGGTCCATATCACTCTAAACCCTTCGTATTCATAGACCCATCCATATGTCTTTTAAATGTTGTAACTGTACCAGCCTTCACTACTTCTGCCTGAAGAAGGGCTTATGCCCGAAACGTCGATTCTCCTGCTTCTTGGATGCTGCCTGACCTGCTGCGCTTTTCCAGCAACACATTTTCAGCTCCACTACTTCTTCTGGCAGCTTGTCCATACACACCCTATCTGCTGCGTGAAAAAGTTACCCCTCAGCTCCCTTTTAAATATGGCCCCTCTCACCTTAAACCTATGTCCTCCAAGTTTGGACACTCCTGCCCGTAGGAAAAAGACCTTGCCTATTCATCCAATCCACGCCCGTCATGGTTTTATAAACCTATATAAGATCACCCCTTAGTCTCCAGTGATCTGATAACTCAAACTCTCCAGTCCCAGCAACATCCTTGTAAATCTTTCCTGCACCCTCTCAAGGTTATCAACATTCTTTCTTAAGAAAGGTGACCAGAATTGTATGCAGTATTCCAAAACTGGTCTCACCAACGTCCTGTACAGATGCAACATGACATTCCAACTCCAAGACTCAATATTATGACCAATGAAGTTATGTGCCAAACGCCACCTTCACCACACTATCTGTATGCATCTCCACTTTCAAGGGACTATGCACCTGCACTCCACATCTCTTTGTACAACCACACTCCCCAGGGCCCGACTATTAACTGGATAGACCATGCCCTGGTTTCCCTTACAAATTGCAGCACCTCACATTGATCTAAATTAAACTCAAATCAAGCACTCCTCAGCCCATTGGCCCATCTGATCATGTTCTCATTGTATTCTGAGATTATCTTGATCATTGTCCACTACCCCACCTATTTTGGTGTAATCTTGAAACTTACTGACCGTACCTCCTATATTCACATTCAAAACAGTACAGAGCAGGTAGGACTTGAAACTGGGCCTCTTGCTGTAAGGGTAGGAACACTATCACTGAACCACAGGAGGGACCCACAGTATTTGTTGTGGGTAATAATATATAATGAGTTGCAGTGGCAGATCTAATTATTGGCCAAGGCCATTAATTACCCTGCTACAGCCAATAATGGCACTCTTGATTCAGTTTGACAAATTTCATAAAACCGACTGCAGAGAATACCTGCAGAGGTGATTAAAGATGATTAATGTATTTGATGGGGGAAATAGAGATCAACTATATCCCCTGTATCCACTCACCTCGGAGTCATAATATTATGGGTTCAAATCCTGTCCAAGATTCTTCAGTGTAAAATGCAATTCAGACCCCTTTGCACAACTGAGGAAATGTTACATGTTAGAGGGACTGTCTTTTGAAATGAGATGATAAGTCAAGGCATCTAGTGAACACAATAAGTCCAACAGCATTATTTTGAACTAGAATAAGGAGAATTCTCTCTGGTGTCCTATCTAAAGTAGTCCCTCAACCAACAGCATAGCAAACAGGTTGTCTGGTCATTGTCACACAAAAAATGCCGAAGCTTGCTGAGTTTCTTACATCACAACAATAATTGCACTGCAAAAAGTACTTCCGTGACTACAAAGTGCGTTGAGATATCCTGAGGCTGTGAAAGGTGCTCTATAAATGCAAATCTTTTTTCTCTTGTGTTATGCCCAGCGAATTCAGCCTCCAATCTTAACAACAGGACTGACATCCTCACAGGCAGATCATAAGCCCACAAGCTAATCCCTTGTAATTGCCAGCACCCAGATAGTCTGGTGGCCAGTTGTCTGCTTAATTCTCCTTTGTTTCTCTACAGTCCCAATTGGCAGGTGCCTTTTTCTTTCATGGTTTGGAGTAAATGGAATTCTGTCATAATTCAGGATGAAACATGGCTGACAGCTCAATTAGCACTAACCCCGATGTATGTGTAACAGGCAGACTGACCCCATTATTATCTTCTTTATAGAGACACCACGGGAGCCTAAATGATATAAATTAGCCAAAGCAACGATTAGCTCAATCTGCAGTATATTAGCTCAGTCAGATTGTAATGTATTCAAATTATACTTTTTAATTGTTCTCTCCGAATTGATGCATTACTCTGACAAGTTGCCCTGGTCTTTAAAGGCATGTTCTTGTTTTTTTTCATGCCTACTTAAAGGAGCTTTAAAATTGCAAAGGCTTCCACGAGTGCCCTTTTTTAAAAAAGGGGATAGTACAAGCACCATCACCGAAAAGATGATAAATTAAACATGGGGTTAGCTGCGACTCCTGCGGCTAGTAAACTCCAGTTTCATGTAAGAGACTTGGTGCAAATGAAAAAGCACAGGTTGATCTCGACCCAGCCGTCCTCCAGGTGTAATGGTCTGCCCATGGGCGCTGCCTAGACCAGCACATAGTAAATTGTGCACTGTGCAAGAAGTTGATGAGTATCCATGGATCTGAAAGCCAGGACTTTGTACAATGTCACTTGTTGTTTGACTGGTCACTATGAACTTTGGTATGTACATAAAACTGCCACATAGAATGTAAGGTGCATAATGCAATGAAAAATACACACTGGTTGCACAAACTGCTTTGTGTATTATCATCCCACCCACATCTGCTGTTAAATAAGATTACTGAGACCTCAGCAGGTACAACATCACGGATATATTTTAATTGCATTTACAACATTTCAATACCAATAAAAGGCAGAGCAAAATCCTGAACATGGATTCAGTATTATATTGCAATATTTATTGAATGAACCCACAAGCAGCGTCCAATTGGGAAGGGCAAACTGTCATGGTCTAATATGGCTTCTCACTAAAACATACACATAACCACAGCCCAAAAAAAAAGCTCCTCACTAAAACAGACAGAAACACACAGTCGCAATCAATTTCTTCAGCCCTCGTTAGAAGATAAATGATAATTGTCAATGATTTTAAGTGCATTTTTGAAGCATCCATCTTCACCAGTACTTTAAAAATTCATGTTCCCTAACGATATTGTTTAAAATTCCTGCTTTTTTTCTCTCTGAGGTCCTGGCAGACTCCCTGTAGTTCAGTGCAGCTATGTATAGTACAAGTGTGACACCTAGTGGAAGGATGGCACATAGCAAACACAAAAAGACCAACGAGAAAGGTGGAAATCTTCTGCTCCTGGAGATGGCAAGCTTGAAGATGAAAAGGGTAACTTTATGATACAGGGTGATGACGAACCCAAGCATGATATCTCCCCGGCCGCACCAGAATTAGCTCTGGGCGGAAAGGCCTATGTTTGACATTCCTGCCCTGCCGAAAATTGAAGCTCTTTAAGAGGCCAAGGTCCACTTAAGGTTTAGGTCCACTTTTCAACTCCACTGGGATCAACCCTTTAGGGAATGATTCTTTAGAATTGAGATGAGGAGGGATTTCTGCAGTTAGAGGGTGGTAATCAGTGGAACTCATTGTCACAGAAGGCTGTGTAGGTCAAGTTAGAGTGGATTTAACACAGAGGTTATTGATTAGTAGATGGATCAAAATGAAGGTGAGTAGGCAGGAGTATGGGGTTGAGAAACACATCAGCTATGATCAAATGGTAGAGTAGACACGATGGGCCGAATAGCCTAATTCTGCTCCTATAACTTATAGTCTTATGGACTAGCCCAGCAGAAGGAGGGCCTGCCTGGTGTGCACAACAGATCAAACTTGGCGCACTGCTTATCACCTTTGTCTATCAAAGGTACTTGGGTGCCTGCACGAGGAATGAGATCAGTGGGGTGCTACCTGACACCCACCTTCCTGTTCTTGCTTAATATTAGCCCTTCAAACCCTTCTCTCCATAACCCCTTACCAAGGAAAGAAACCCATCCCATTTCCCCTCCCCCCCTCCCCCCACCCCCACCTCCCCAACCTAGTGGTCGTGCCATTGGCTGGTTGGCATGTGGTCTGATGGATCTCACAGAGTCTCTAGCCAACAGTTGAGACACATTGGTGTCTCAAAAATCTGTCCAGAATTTTGGAGATCTACTTACAAGGGACGTTCAAAATTACCTTCCATGGTTTTCATCCCCCCACTGTCTCTGAAACATTCTAAACACATGAGATCCAAGTTTTATTTGCTTCCTCATTGGTGAGCATACCCTCAGCTTTCTTGGCCTTCAGTTCTGAAATGCCTCCCTTCACAACTCCGTCTCCTTCTGCATCATGTTCTTTAAAACCTATCTTTTTGTTCAAGATATTGGTCACTTTTCCTACTATCCCTTCACAAGTCGGAGTGCCAAATTTTGCTTAATTATGCTCCACCTCAGGGTGTTACTGTAGTTAGCTGCGCTATATAAATGCAAGTTGTTAGATTAGTGCAAGGCTTGTCAGTCCCCTCACTAAGATGATAAGTGCACAAGATTTGTCTGACTTTGGTCATAGAATCCCTACAGTGTGGGAGCGGGCTGTTTGGTTAACAAGTCCACACCGACCCTCTGAAGAGTATCTCACCCAGACCCATTCCCCTATATCTCCCCTGACTAATATGCTTAACCTACACATCCCTGAACACTATGGCAATTCAGCTTGGCCAATTTACCTAACCCGCACATCTTTGGACTGTGGGAGAAAACCCACGCAAACAGACTGTCACTCAAGGCTGGAATCGAACCTGGTCGCCTGGTGCTGTGAGGCAGCTGTGCTAACCACTGAGCCACCATGCCACTTCTATCGCTGACTGTTATCATTACTGTCCACAGGCACTGCTTCCCTGCAGTTGGCCAGCAAATCACAAACATAAGAGCTTGCATGTTGCACAGACGGGAGCAGGAAGTCACAGTGGGTCGGGCAGGTTAAGTGAGTGGGCAAAGCAATGGTGGATGGAGTTCAACGTGATCTGAGAAACATAAATCAAAATATTTTTTGTAACAGCGACTGACTGCGGAGAATCAAAGGACTTTGGGAATTTGTGTACATGGATCACTAAAAGCTGTTGCTCAAGTACAAACTGCAATCAAAAAGACACAGCATGATGTTAGTTTTTCGAGGGTCTCGAGTACAAGGGGTAGGAAGTCATGCTCCAATTCGACAGAACTTTACTCAGACCCCATCTGGAGTGCTGCGTTCAATTCTGGGCATTGCATTTCGTGATGGATAAACTGGCCATGGAAATGATACAGTACAGGTTCACCTGGGTGTAAAGGGTAAAACTGTGAGAACTGGTTACATTGCATCGGCTGAAATTCCCTTGAATTATTGAAGATTGATGGGTGATCAAATGATGAAGGGATTTGATACAGCAAATTATTTCCTCTGGTGGGTAATGCAAGTCAAGGGAACATAATTTTAAAATGACAGCTTGGCCATTTAGCAATGATATCTTTTTCTTACAAAGGGATCTGAAAATCTGATACTCAATTCCCCTATAAACCTGCTGAGACCAGGGATCAAGTCTGAGGTCAGTAAATTTCTATTGGGTAAGACGATCAAGAGATATGCAGCAAGGTTGGATAAGTGAAGTTGGCATCCAGATTAGTCATGATCTAATAAAGTGTAGAACGGGCAAAAAGGGACTGAATGGCCTCTTCCTCATTCTGTGTTGTGTAAAGTAAAATGACCAATGCCAATGCAAAACGCAGAACAGGAAAATGCCACTCAGCCCACAGATGCCATGTCATAGATCCTAGCCAAATGTATTCAATCCGTTCTTTAAGAGTTTTCAGTGCATCCCAGCAGGTAATTTGAGGTAAACACTATAAACCTGAGCATGCTGGCTCACGATGCTGTCAGTCACTGCTCAGGATGGAGCAAGCTGCCACCATATTTTATAAGTGTAGCAAACTACAGGGTCTAGTTGGTCTTTTTTCTGATCGGGGAAAATCACTTCCTGGTCTAACTAAGTTAAATGTCTTCGGCATTTTTAATCAATTTGTTCAGGTGCATCAACTGCTGAAGCAAGTGGACTTGAGGTCGGGGCTTCTGGCTCAGAGGCATGGTCACTACCACTGTGTCACAAGGGACTCTTAGAGTCAACAAGATACAGTTCACTGGATGTTAGCACAGTTACAGGTTACGTTGATATGTCAGCTAATATTACAGAAATGAGAGGCAGGTAGTGATAATGCCACTGGACTAGTAATACAGAACCCTCGGCCAACATAATGGGGTCATGGGTTTGAAACCCACCATGGCAGATGGTGAAAATCTGTGCTTAAAAGCTAGTCTAATTGTGACCATGTGTCAAATATAAATAAAATCTTTCAGAGAAGGAAATCTGGCCTCCTCATTTGGTTCAGGCTCATGTAAATCATGATGCACAGCAATATGGCTTGACTCTTAACTGTCCCCTGAAACAAGCAGTGAGCCTTTTCAACTGATGTGAAGGCTCAACAAAGGAGCAGAATTGGATGGACCAGCTGGCATCAGTCTGGGCACTGGCAAACTCAACAGCAAACCTTGCAAAGTCCTCCTTATTAACAGCTAGGAAACTTCCAGAGTTGCGAGATGCGTCCCACTGACCAGCAGAGCAACAGCCTGAAGTAGTCACATAGAAATCATACCTTACTAAGCAATGTACAGGACCTTCTGCTATAATGAGCGTTTCTTCAGCGCAAATTGGCTATAATGCAATTGATGAATTGTGGACATTGTTTGGACGACACAAAATTTCTACTGAACGGGTATATTGATTTTCTATTAGCGATCTTCTGCAGTGCAACTTTCTACAGCACGAAGTTGCAGAGGAACACAACTGTCACGTTGTGGTCGAAAGACCTGTGGCTGATGACGCTAGACAACACCGTCACAATCCCTAGAGTGGTGACCATCAACAGGAGCAAACTTGCAGTCAACCACAACCTGTAACCTCATGGTCTGACATTTCCTACTCTTATCATTGCCATCAAAAACCCACAAGTTCAACTCTGGTTCAAAGCTTGGCAGTTAACTGTCAATCATCATTGGGCAGCACAGTGCCTTGGTGGTTAGCACTGCTGCCTCACAGCGCCAGGAATCCAGGTTCGATTCCAGCCTCAAGAAACTGTCTGCGTGGAAATTGCTTTCTCCCTGTCTGTGTGGGTTTCCTCCAGTTGCTCCGATTTCTTCCCACAGTCCAAAGATGTACAGGTTCAGTAGTTTGCCAATAGGAAATTGTCCATAGTGTCCAGGAATGTGCAGGCTAGGTGGATTGGCCATGTGAAATGCAGGGTCACAGAGATCATGTAGGAGGGATGGGTCTAGGTAGGATGCTGTTCAGAGAGCCAATGTGAACTTGATGGGATAAATGGCTTGCTTCCACACTGACATGACCATCTCCAATATTGATATTGGAACCTGTCCTTAATGTACTGTGCGGGAACACATTGACTGAAGGCTAGACTCAACTATAGACTGTTGACATCCATGACAAGCTTCTTGGCTTTGTGTCTGCTAAATCATGAGGCAACATAAAGTTACTATGCCCTGGTAGCTCTGATTAGTTGAGTTGGAGGAGTGCAGGGAGGCAGATCAGAAAGGCAAGGCAGGGATATTGTGAGCATCCAGATAGTTTCAGGGTGAGTGAGCACCAAGGTAGAAAGTGAGCACTCCTGAGATGCAGTCTGATCCAATCCATGAACTGGGTGCCCGTTCCTGTGTGCAAACTGTCCTTGCAGCATTATTTCAAATGCTAGTTGCTGGTGTGCCCCGAAAATATCTTTTAAGCGCAGATGCGTGCAGTACATGGATTGTGCCGTGAGGATCCTGAGAGTTTGGAAGGGTTCAGAAGATAGTCATTGTGGATGGGGGCAAGGCTAAGCTCAGTTACTGCATGCTTTGGAGCGTGCTCTGAGATGCTGTTGTTCTGTTTGAGACAGAGATCTGGAGGAGCAAGCAGTGAGCTGAAGTGACCAGGTACCCACTAGGATTTCTACATCAAGAATTCTCAGTGTCTAGCTCCCCGTGGCAGGAGGTAGGATAGGATGCTGCATACTAATGAGGTGAGATGCGTGGTTAATGAGGCCGACAACAAGGGACAACAATCCCCATTAAAAGTCATCTAGCAAGAATCATGTAATGATGCCTGGATCTCTGTTGGAAAATGCAGCGAGCTGTTCCCATTGTCAAGAAAGGCCCCTCTGAACTTCTCGTGTGCTTCTCCCAGATTTCACACGCCCATGTCTTCCATTTAAACTGCCTGGTCTGCTGTTTTGAAATCTGTCACTGTTCTGCACATATGATGTAAGCATAGAGGGCAGTGCAGATGGTATTCCCCAATATCAATCCTTTCAGAGCCATATACATCTACCCCCACGCTTATTTTAAATAATAAATTTATACATTTGAGAACATAGTCATATTTATTATTACCCAAAACTACGCCTGCTGTCTCCACCATGACACTGATTCTACAAATTCTGATGTTCTGGAGATTCAACTATTCTACCAGAACACATTCTCTTCAGAGCTGGATGATTGATCATTTACTTGGTTGGAAGGTTGTCGTCTTTGATTTCCTTCTTGACAGTTTGAGGTTGCTACTTTAAACTGGAGGATCCTTAATCTTCTGGACTTCTTTCATGAAGGACGTATTCCTTATTGAAACAGTTGGCTGCTTCTTTGTCCTATCTTGTGTAGTTGGACATTAGTCACCCCTTCTCTGTGGTTATTTCCTTAGGTTGGATACACCACATCTTCAAGTAGTGTTAACAGCTTTTTGTTCTCAATCTGTCTGTAGATTTGAGCTGAAACATATAAGCAGTGTACTTCAACATGTCAATCGATTTGGACTCTCTCCTTCACCTCAGCAATTGTGTTATTGGTGAAACAATTTTGTTCACCTTTTCAATTCCATTATTTGAGGACTGCTCTTGGCTGGACTTAATCTCTGAAAATGTTCCCGGGAATACAAGGAACTCAAATATCCACCTCTGACTCTGAGTTATATCAGCTACAGATTTGTCAATTAGCTCAAGTGGGGATGCTTTTCATTGGCCAACTCATTGTTTGTTTTTTTCCCATAAACTTTACTGGTTCCTGCAGACTGAACACTCTTCAATATTAATAAGCAGTGAAAAGCATTTGGGCCAATTCAGTATAGTTACAAGTTCCCAGCTCTTTGGCAATATGAAAGGTTGTTTTTAATACCAAGATAATTAACCTAAATGCATTCCCTTTTTTTTGTTTCGGCTTTCCTATGAGTCAAGGGAAATGTTCTGCCAGCTATCCTTTGATCAGTTGTACTTTATTTAGTTTAATTCATTTGAGAGCCAGGGACTCGGGTTTGATTCCAGCATCAGGTGACTGTGTGGAGTTTGCACATTCTCCCTGTGTCTGTGTGAGTTTCCTCTGGGTGCTCCAGTTTCCTCCCACTGTCTAAAGATATGCAGGTTATGTGCATTGGCCAAGCTAAATTGTCCATAGTGTCCAGGGATGTGGGGCTGGATGGATTAGCCATGGGAAATGCAGGGTTACAGGGATAGGATAGGCTAGTGAGTCTGGGTGGGATGCTATTCAGAGGATCAGTGTGGATTCGATGGGCTCAATGGACTGCTTCCACAGTGTAGGGATTCTATGATTACCTGTAGAAGATTAAGATCAAGATGTGCCTCCCACTCAAGAGTGAGAACTGTTGAGGTTTGTACAGGTCTTCAACTATTTGACATTCCCTACATTGGAGAGTTGCTTGTAGAAAAGGCTGTTAACACCTTTAATCTTAAGTGCCATGCTTCCTGGACCATTAATTAAATCATTGTCACCTATAGACAGTATTTTCTTAACCATAATTGACCACTTGAAATTTATGAGTTGATTATTGACATAAATATCAGCTTGCCAACCATATAAGATCCGGATCACGTATTTCCAAATGGAACACATTAGGTTTTCTTCTGTTGCAGATTGGCCCACATCATGAACCTATTTGTGTGGGGAGTGGTTTGATTTCTTGCTTTTCTGAAATTGCATCATACTGTACATATTTTCTGAAAGTGACCTATGGTATGATAGATAAAGCATTAATTTTTAATAGCTGAATACTCTGTGTGTCTGTAAGGTTTTGTTGTTCCACAGCACTGACAAGGAACATCTGATGCCTGTCCTACCCTCTGTATTGGTTTCACATATCTATCATTTGTGGTTCTGTACCTTAAAGAATTGAATGGACTCTGCTGATCTCCTGTGCCAAGATTAAGCTTCTCATTTAGGACTGAACTGTGTTGCTCCTGAATCTCTACATCATTCATCATATGATTGGCTTTCTCTGGAGTCAGGTCTCCTTCAGCCAATAATAAATTTTATAAAAATTTATTAGCAATTCCTAAAACAATTCTATTCTTTATGAATCTGACTTGAGGTCACCAAAGTCATATTTCTCCACAATTCTGAGGAGGTTGTCAATGGATCTCCGGATTTTTCTGAATGCTATTAAATCTTGCTCCTACAAGAGTTTTATGAGTCCTGAGAACCTCTTCAAAAATATCTGTTGCTTCTCTTACCCCCTATTGAGGTATAACTTCATCAGCTACATTCTCAAAAGTGTATTTATTTATTCAGCTTCTGATTTAGTACCTAGTTTGCAAAGTATTCTGTATCTCATAGATTATTTTCTCTAAGATGTCCAACTACAAGGCTTGCTTGATCTAGCATGATCGAGTAAAATTGCTTCCTGATCTAACTGCAAGAGTACCTTGAAGTTAGCAAGATATAGTTTATTGAATGTTAGCAACTGGTTACACTGACATATTAGACATTTTTATAGAGACTTTGAAGAGATGCAAAGCTGTTCTGCATGCAGCTGCATATGATATTATCATAGACTTTGGTGCTTTTGGCACTTCTCAGTATTAATCCACTGAGTCAAATGTACAACAAACAATGCAGCATTAATTTTGTTTGACATAAAGAAGGAAGAAAATCCTGCATCTGTTTTATACTTTTCACAATCTCAGGACATCCTAAGAGCTTCACAGCCAATTGAATACTTTTAAACTGCTGTAATGTGGCAAGTATGGTAGCCAATTTTTGTAGACTCATCTGAAAGATAATACTTCTGACAGTGAAGAGCACTTTCAATATTTCTTATATTTTACACTCTTGATGAGCTAACTTGCAGAATAAATGTCAATGCATTTTATAAATGCCAAGTTGATTTCACATAGTCTAATTTTCTTGTGGGGTTAACTGTTCCATGTGATTCTGCCTTAAGACCTGGTATCATTCACACTACTTTACTCGAGGGTAAATTAAATTTGTAACTCTATTTATACGTTCGCTTAAGTCACTTATTTTGAGAGGTGTTGAAATTTAAGTGCAAGGGGAATATGACACTTTCCATTTAACATGCCAGTGTGATGTACTTCTAAATCGGTCAGGGCATATGCCAGAGATACAGTGCATAGCTCCATGACAGTAGTGACTGATTGTTAGGTTAATTCATATGCAAAAGGTTCTCAAGTGATGTGTTAAGGTTCTAAACAAATGCACGTTTTTTATTTCCTTATGCTGTCCCAAAAAAGATAGTTAACACCAAAATAAAGGAAAACTCACCCTCCTGTGCCATTGTGGCATTCACATTTTCTATATTGCCAATCCTCAGGGACTTGCTTATGTTCACATTGCACTTGTACCTCGCACCATGTAAAAGTGCTGAAAATCCCCTGAACAACTTGCCTTTAGCATCCTAAAATATCACAAGGTGCTTCAGAGGAGTGTTATCAAAGAAAGAAGATATTATGACAGTGAATGCATTTCTGTTTAAGGTTTAAAGAACTCTTAAGGTTTTCGAAGAGGATGGTAGAGAAGTGGAAAAATGTTTAAGGAAGGAGCTCCAGAACTACTAGACGAGGTAACTGAGAGCGTAGCCACCAATAGTGAAGAGAAGGAGCAGGAGACTATGAGTGGAGCAATGTAGGCACCAGAGACAATTGCAGGGCTGGAGGTGCTTTAGAGATAAGGTGAAAGAGAGATTTAAACATGAGGGTAAAAATTATATCATTTGAGACACCGCTGGACCAGGAGTTGGTGTCAGTGAGCACTGCGGTGATGTGTGCATCGAATTTGAAGTTAGTCAGAGTATGCGGGACAGAGATTTAAATACATATGCCTCACAACAAATATTGAGGCAATTTTTCCTTCCTAGTGCTGGTGCCATGTAATGCATAATATAATGTATCCACCAGCTTACCTGAGATCAGCACAGACCTGGCAGCAAACCAATGCCTGTGCTCGTCTGTACAGCTACTTACTGGATAAAGGCACTTAGTGGCCCCAGAAGAGAAAATTATTAAATCAGACTACCAAATTAGTGCCAAATTATGGGCAGATTTTTCTGTGCATTTACTACCATCAAGAGCCAAATTGACGCAATCCAAATTAATTTCGCATTGGAACTAAATAGCCATTCGGGAGGAGTTGTTGTCTCAATAGCCTGGATTGGATAATGTTCATATGCAACAAATAAACCTTATATTTATGTAGCACCTTTAGTGTAAAAAGATACTTCACAAGACCTTCATCAAAGAAAATTTGATTCCAAGCCATTAAAGCGATAGTAGGATAATTGACAGAAATAGGTTTATAGATGTGTCTTCAGGTAGCAGAGCTAGAAAGACTGAGAGGGTGCAGAGGAAATTTTAAGAATTTGGTGTCTGGATTGTCAGAGGTAGCATTGCCAATTAACAATGGGGTTATAAAATTGGGATGGCCGAATTGTAGGCATGCAGAAATCTCAGAAATCACAGTGATGGAAAAGGTTACAGAGATAGGGATGGGCAAGACCAGAAAAGGGATTTGAATGCAAGGCTGAGGATTTTAAGATTTTTGACCAGAATCTGAAACATAGTGTTTTGCAAGGCTTTGTACCTTTTTTAGTTCAGCCTTCTGAACACCTTAGATGAGACATACGAATCCTTAGAGCTGACAACACAGACCAAGAGAAAAGTCTAATAACAGATGAGTTTGTGCCTTTTCCATTATTTATTTTGCAATTTCCAGCACCCAAGCAAATTATGCTTCAAGACAAAAATATTTGTCAAGCCCGAAGTAGGACTGAATTATTAACAATGATTAATCATTGTGCAGTCGCATTGTGATACCTGAGGGAGCTGCGCCTTGAATAGCCCTTAGAACAATCATTACACGGCTTTGAAATGCACATTAACACCCATCTACAATCAAAGGCGGATGGGAACTCAGCCAATTATCCTCACAGTTATTTATCCCTAATGCGCACTGCCTTTGAATCTCAGAGCCCTTCTGGTATTAATGTATAAAATGAATATAGGCACAGGTATCAAGTCAACCAATGAGTGGGACATGGCTGGTCAGTAATTTGAATTCACCATTTATTTGCAGCCGTTCTTACATTAAAAGAGAGACCTTATTGAGAAATGTCAAAATTGCCACAATTAGTAGAGGAAGACGTCAGCCCCTAAAAGATTTACAATGATTAGCTTCAGAAGAAGAAATCACAAACATGACTATGACAGATTTAAGTATTGCATGCACGTATGTCAATGCTCCGTTAAGGAATTTTACAAGGAGGGATTTGTTAAGAAGTAATGCCATGATGTGGAATCAATCCTAGAACTTTTAAGAATTGATTAATCCACTATAAAATACATTGACTGGTGCTTTGTGGTAATCAAATGCCTACTGTAATGCAATCACTTCAAGATTATCAAGTAACTATTATTAATCTTTCTGCACTGACGTCATTGTGTTTCAGGTGGGGTTAAGCTACACTGGCCTTCCACATTTGCAGAAAACATTGAACGTCTACATAGCTTACAAACAAGAGACCAGTCAGTCCCTCAAGCCTTTTCTGCTATTCAGTTAGTTTATGGTTGATCTCCATCTCAATTACATTAATGCTTAGACAATGCACCAATCCTTTTTGGTTCATTGATGCATCAAGTAATTAATATTGAAAACCTTCAAGTAGAAAGCTCTCTGTGTGAAATATTAGCCTCTGGAACAGTGAGCTTCTTGATGTGTTACATGCCAGGGTGGTGTATGTTGATTTTCTGCATGCTTCCAAATTCCAGATGGGTAGTGATCGTAGGAACATAGATTCAGGACAGGAGTAGCCTTTCAGCCCATTAAACTTATCCTACTATTAAATACAATCAGGGATGATTGAAAACTATGGAGGTCTTTCACTCAGACAATCCCCATTACCCTATACTCTGTTAGTATCCAGAAACCTATCAATCTGTACCTTAAATATACTTGAAGATTGGCCTGACACAGCTCTCTGTGATAGGGAGTTCCAAAGGTTCACAACCCCCTTGAGTAAAATCATTTTCTTCAACTCAGACCTAAGTGGCATTCCCCTTTTTTTAAAATGGGCACCCTGGTTTTAGAGTCTCCAACCAGGGAAACATCTTACCCACATCTACCCAGTCTGTCCTTTTAAATATTTTGAAGGTTTCAATGTGATCATTCCTCATGCTTTGAAACTCTTTGAACGTAGGCTCATTTTGCCCAATCTCTCCTGATTGGACAGTCCTAACATCCTGGGAATGAGTCTGGTGAGTCTTTTGACTGATTCGCTGTGATCTCCAGCATTTGTTGTTTTCTGGTGCACTTTTATTGCACTCCCTGTACGACAACAGTATCATATCTGAGATAAGGTGACCGGAACGGCACGCAGATGTGATCCTTGGAGTTAAGGGGAAAGTGAGAACATAAACAAAACTGACTCAATAACAGGAAGCCAATCACGGTGGTGTTAGTGATGATAGCAGTTGAATGTTTTTCAGACTGAATGGTGGTTTGCAGTAGTCGGTCCCCAGGGGTGTGTTTTGGGTACATTCCTCTTCCCCATTTTAATTATCATACATAAAAAGTAAGGGTTACTTTTGAAGAAACAGAAGAAGTACAGAGATTGTACATTAGACGTTTTCAGCTGGGTGAGGGGTTTTCATAGGGTAGGTAGAGAAAAACAAAATCTATCCTCTAGTGAGTGGGTCAATAACCAGAGATGATAGATTCAAAACCATTGGTGAGAGATTCAGAGTGCAGACAAGGAGATTTTACAATGTTTCACCTGCATTTCCACACATATCATTCATTACATCTGTTGCTCCCAATGCAGTCTCCTTTACATTGGGCAGACTGGACACCTTCTTGCAAAGCGCATCAGGGTACGTCTCCAGGACACCCGCATCCATCAACCCCACCGCCCCGTGGCCCAACATTTCAACTCCCCCTCCCATTCTGCAGAGGACATGCAGGTCCTGGACCTCCCTCACCGCCGCTCTCTCACCACCCGCCACCTGGAGGAAGAACACCTTATCTTCCGCCTCAGAACCCTTCAACTCCAGGGCATCAATGTAGATTTCACCAGTTTCCTCACTTCTCCTACCCCACCTTACCCCAGTTCCAAACTTCCAACTCAGCACCATCCTCATGACCTGTCCCACCTGTCAATCTTCCTTCCCACCTATCTGCTCCACCCTCCTCTCTGCCCTATCACCTTTACCCCTTCCTCCGTCTACCTATTGCACTCTCAATTACCTTCTCCCCAGCCCACCCCCTCTCATTTATCTCTCCATCCCCGAGGCTTTCAGCTTCATTCCTGATGAAGAGCTCCTGCTCGAAACATCGATTTTCCTGCTCCTTGGATGCTGCCCGGCCTGCTGTGCTTTTCCAGCACCACTCTAATATTGAGGAGCTTTTACAGTCAGAGAATTGTTGGGATCTGGAAAGCTAAGCTGAAAAGATGAAGGAGGCTGGTACTGTAAGTAATTTTTAAAGCAGATGCTTGAGAATGAGGAATATTCAGGGTCAGAGGGACTGAGCATAACTGTTCCTTCATAGAATCAGCACAAGAACAACAGGCAGAATACGTGACTGCTCTGTAAATTCCTAAGATTCAGCGATTCACATTGAACTGCTTCATTTTCTCTCTGGTTCTTACCTCTTCCGGGAGATCATGTGGTTTTGGGTGAGGTAGGAAGTGTGTGAACCTTGATGCACAGAGGTATTGCAATTGTGTGACTCAGGCTGGATGAGCCATGGGTTCTTTTCCTGTTTGCCATTGTTCACTAATGGAATCTTGTTATGAACACAGTCTCTGGTTGCTGAGGTCACAGCTGGATGGCCAGGTCATGCAACAAAGAACAAATGTTAGAACAGAATGGGGAAGCAGCTAGCCCTGCTGGAGGGCCTGGTCTCCAACAGGAACAGGAGTGAATCAAATCCCAAATAACTAACATTATGATATAAAAAGCAGAACGTGCTGGAAGCACTCAGGCACCTGAGGCAACATCTGTGCAGGGACAGAACTAAAGCTTTAGCTCAATGCCCTTTCATCAGCCCTTGGAGGTTCAAGATTTAACATTTTTAGAAACGAAAGCAGATTTGCCTGAGCGGAATTTTTTCTCTCAATTTATTCAGTCAAAGCATTTCACTGACTTGAAAAGATGTCTCTTCATGGCAGGAGGAAACAACGACAAGGTAGGTTTGAGATGGGGGTGGGGGTGAAGGGGCAGGATAAATAACAAAAGAGAGAGGAGCAGACAGGTTGAAGACCCTCACACAGAAGAGGGTGAGGTCGGTGGTGAACAGGCATGGGATTCGGGAGAGGGAGCAGTGAGGCAGATGGAGCAGCAGAGCTGTGTGGCCCTCAGGTCCAAAGGGGCAGGGAGACCAGAAGCAGACAGACCAGGGGCAGAGAGATGTGGGACTTCGGAGCTTTGGCAGTGCGGTTATAGGAGCAACGAGAGTGGAGAGGGTCCAGAAGCAGACAGACACGCAGTGGAACTGTGTGGCATTCAGGAGCAGAGACAGCAAGTTTGCATGGATTAGTGGGGAGAGAGGAATCCCGGAAGTAGACAGACCAGCAGTGAACTTGTGTGGGAATGACTTGGCCAATACCGGGACTCCATCTCCTCTTCTAGCCCCTCATTATTTCTTCTAAATTGTCTATAACCAGGCATAATGACTTGCAACAGCCCACCTTTCAGCTAAGTTATAGCTATCATATCATTTCATATAATTTAATTTCAAGGAGCTGCTTCTGGGTTACTTAGGTCAAATTATATTTTATCTCAGAAAAATTAACCTTTCTACAGTTCAAAATGTTTATTCCCAGCACATTTTTGTCTTTCTCCAAAACTGTCCTAAATCTAACTGAGTTATGTCACTATTTCTCATGACAAGATAGTGGCAGAATAAGATGCTCCAGCCCCAGAGCTCCTCTGTTCCAGCCATTCCTTTTCTTTCTTTTCCCTCTTTCCTGAAGTTTTCTTTTCAACTAATGACTTAGAATTACCAGGAAGGGAGTGGAGGAGCTGATGTGCCTCAGAGATGAATCCCAGAGTGAAGGTCAGCACGGGGAAGTAGGCCTGGAGTGAAGGTCAGCACGGAGGATCAGGCCTGGAGCAAAGGTCAGCACAGAGGAACAGGCCTGGAGTGAAGGTCAGCACAGGGAAGAAGGCCTGGAGTGAAGGTCAGCACGGAGGAACAGGCCTGGAGTGAAGGTCAGCCCGGAGGAGCAGGCCTGGGGTGAAGGTCAGCACGGGGAAGCAGTCCCGAAGTGAAGGTCAACACGGAGGAGCAGGCCTGGAGTGAAGGTCAGCATGGAGGAGCAGGCCTGGGGTGAAGGTCAGCACAGGGGAAACAGGCCTAGAGTGAAGGTCAGCACGGAGGAGCAGGCCTGGAATGAAGGTCAGCACGGAGGAGCAGGCCTGGAGCAAAGGTCAGCACGGTGGAGCAGGCCTGGAGTGAAGGTCATCACGGAGGAGCAGGCCTGGACTGAAGGTCAGCACAGAGGAACAGGCCTGGCGTGAAGGTCAGCCCGGAGGAGCAGGCCTGGAGTGAAGGTCAGCACGGGGAAGCAGTCCCGGAGCAAAGGTCAGCACGGAGGAGCAGGCCTGGAGTGAAGGTCGCCGTGGGGAAGCAGACCTGGGGTGAAGGTCAGCACAGGGGAAACAGGCCTAGAGTGAAGGTCAGCACGGAGGAGCAGGCCTGGAATGAAGGTCAGCACGGAGGAGCAGGCCTGGGGTGAAGGTCAGCACGGAGGAGCAGGCCTGGAATGAAGGTCAGCACGGGGAAGCAGGCCTGGAGTGAAGGTCAGCATGGAGGAGCAGGCCTGGAGCAAAGGCCCAGTGAGGGGAAACAGTCCCGGAGCAAAGGTCAGCATGGAGGAGCAGGCCTGGGGTGAAGGTCAGCACGGAGGAGCAGGCCTGGAGCAACGGCCTAGTGAGGGGAAACAGTCCTGGAGCAAAGGTTGGTGAAGGGGAGCAGTCCTGGGGTGAAGGCCCAGCGAGGAGAAGCAGTCCCGGAGAAAACTTACCTTGCAGCAGCTGAGAGCTAGTGCAGAGCAGACTGGAGGCTTGGAGTGGAGCAGGAATGGTTGTTGAACTGGGGTCTGGCATGGGCGGTCAGACCATGTGTGGAAGCCCTCTGCTGAGCTACTGCAATGTAATGTTAATGTGTAATTTGTTTACATCTATCCTTTCAACCATGTCTTATTTCTAACTAATTCTATGAATCACTGTATAGTAATGCAACTACTTTTTTTAATTCCTCTTTCTGTATCTAAGATTTGTACCTATGTACTTTTACCTAAGATGGTGCCATCACAGGCAACATTGTAAAATGTTTCACTGTACTCCTGTACTTCTGTACTTGAGTACATGGGACAATAAAGGATATTCTATTCTATTTTATTCTACTTTCAAAGAGCTCCCTACTTGCCCAGCTTCGTTTCTGAATATTAGGTCCAAACTATCCCTCTGTTGTTAGGCTTTCAAATTTTCTCCTCGATGCAATTTAAGATTTTTGCAACCTCCCTACCTTGCATAAAAAAGCTATCCCAGTTAATATCTGAATAGCTAAAATCCATTGCTATTCATGCCTTACCCTTCTACATTCTCTGAAATCTGACTACATAATCCACACATGATAGCGTGCTTGCCTATTTTTCACTTGTACCCATATGGTCTTGTTTGATAATCCTTCCAAGGTATCATCCCTCTGCCCTGCTATAATTGCTTCCTCGATCATTACACTAATAATGTTAACTGTTTCTCTCTCCTCAGATGCTGCCAGACCTGCTGCATCTCTCTAAGTTTGTTTCAGATTTCCAGCATCTGCAGTATTTTATTGGATAGGCTTGGGGTTGTTTTCCTTGAAGCAGTAAAGGATCTGATTGGAGTGTATAAGAAGGTGAGGGGCATTGATAGGGTGGATAAGAAGGCACTTTTCCATTAGTAGAGAGGTCAATAACCAGGGGGCAAAGATTTAGGTCGGGGTAGAAGTCTACGAGTAAAACTGAGGGGGAGTTTTTTCTCTCATTGGGTCGTGGGAGTCTGAAAATCACCGCCTGAAAGAATGGTTGAGTCAAAAACTCCTAAGCAGTATTTAAGATGTTCACTTGCATTGCCATAGCCTTCAAAGCTAGAGGCCAAGAGCTGTAAAATGAGATTAGCATAGTCAGATCTTTGTTGACTGGTGCACATATGATGGGGCAAATGGTCTTCTTTAAATGTCTGTGACCCCATGCGTCTTTGCGATGGGCGAAAATGAGCAACTAAAGAAATGGAAGAAGTGGCAGAGATCACCAGCAAATGGGGACATTTCAACAGGGCACCAGCAAATAGAGGTATGGCAGAAAACAGTAACTGGAGAACTGTGTTTTATGTCATTAAATGGTGGAGTTAAGATGTAAGGAATTGTTGGGAGGGTCCAGTAATGGGGAAAATGGTGAAAGATAGCAGAAGGGGAATAGGGATGAGGGAATAGGAAATGGGCACTTGGTAGAGAGGGGAGCTACTAGTTGGGGAAATGGGAGGGGGCATTTGTAAATACCTCTATTGTTGGATGGCAGCAGTAACTGGGGAATTACTGGACACTTTCTTCTTTAAAAAAAGGCTGACGTGACCTAATTAAGGTCTTTAAAAATTAAAAATCTGTTCATGTGGCAAATACATTGTGTGTGTGTGTGTGTGTGTGTGTGTAGGGGAGGCTGATGTCTAATCACTAATATGCCCATTAGGATTCCATCAGGGTGGTTGGAATGTGACACTTACCACTTCAGCTGTCACTGTATTTCACTGGAGTAGCATAGCTATCTATCTTCAAGAGGAAGCTGGAAAAATAGGTGAGGGAGGAAGAGACAGAATGATATAATGAAATAAAGTGAAGGTTTTAGTGGGCGTGTGCAGAACATAAACACTTGCACAAACCAGTTGGACGGAGTGGCCTATTTCTATGCTATAAATACTTTGTAATTATTGTGTACAATAAAAGATGGGCCCAGGGGTAGTATAAGTGGTTCCAGCTGAACTATTACCAGCATTCGCTATCCCAGAAAATGGCAACGATAGCATTGAGTGTGCTTAATTGGGAGAGGAGGCACCGTTCCATGAGTCTGCATCAATAAGATGTTAGAAACAAACCAAACAACCGATACCTAGGAATCTGAAGAAGCCCTGGGTATGTGTATTTTTAAATGCATTCTCAGCTCTGCAGCCCTGTAGCAGCAAAACAATGAGACAACCCTGAACACCAAAGATAGGCTGGAGCATTCAGAGAAAAAAAAAGTAAACAAAATCATTTCCCATTTTCTTTGCCTCCCTCGGAACAACTTGTCAGAAGTGGTTGTCATGGGAGACGCAACCTGCTGCTGCCCCCATCGTGTTAATAAGACTGGTGCCACATGAAAGAGGGAAGGAGGAAGGAGAGAGAAATCCTGCTTGCCCCCGAGGTGAACAGCTGCTAATGGTTTGACAAAACTGATGATTATCAGCTCTGTCAACCATCATCGCCTCGCCCTCCTGAATGCTCCAGTTAATTTCCAAAATGCCACTGAAGCCACCCGCTACCCACATCTCAATTCCTTTCTCCCAGGTAATCCGGTTCTGGTGTGATTAGCACAGCAGAGCAGTAAGGATGTTACAATGCGAAGGGTGATCATGGGCAAGTGCACTGAGCAGCAGGCTAATTCCTGGCCTCCCACACTCCTGGGGAACTGTGCCTCATTCCAATCTTTCAGCACCTGCATAGCCAAGGATAGAGAGCAGACTATGGCTGTAAGGTGGGTGGTCCGGTCATTTCTGTCAACACCTCCAAGGCTTTGCATTAAAACCTGGTAGCATTTGAAGCATGGCGTTCCTTTAATGCCTTTCATTTCCAAGCATTGGAACTGTTATTTGATTCTCTACTTAATGTGCGGCTGTGATTTTTTTTTCTGAAATCTGAAAGGAAGTTTTACAAGAAGCTGCTGATGCTATGTTATGACCAGAGCCTGGATGAGGTTCCCCAAATTGCTTCCGTTCTAACAGGATGCACCAAATTGTTAAGGTCCCAGATGAGGAGGGATGAAATGGCTACCCTTCTACGTTCACCCAGATCCTTAATAGCAACAAGGTCAGTTTGAAAGAAGATCTGTCTTCCTTGTGGATATTTTTCTCTCAGATCAAATGAATTTGTGCTTTAAAAGGAATTGAATTAAGCAGACTTTCTTGAATTAACAGAAAAGTGAATTTACTAGATACTAAACACATGAAGAAATAATAACGCAGCACATTTACACATAGATTAGAAATGATAGCTGAGACCAAAAATCATATAAGTTAGAAGGTAAATGGATCACGGTCTGTGGGTCATTTGTGAAGACTAGATAGTGGAATGTTGATTATTGAACAATTGATTTTGGGATTCTTGACCTTACAGCTAAGTGGAAATCCTATTGTCCTGTTCCTTGTTGCTGACTTGCTGGTTAGTTGACTTCTGTAACTCAAAGGGTGCAACTTTTGACAATCTGTAACGCAGAGATGACTAGTGTGGTTGTTCTTCAACTGCAACTTTCCCAGAACACTAGCGCTTGAACCAAATGAAGTCTGTAGCCTAACAGCACATACAAGCACCTTAGCTTATGAACACAACTCCTTCCACTAGCACACAAAGACTGGGATTGTACTGGCTTTTAATACCTGTTCTTGTGTACCTGTGACATGGGAAGACACAAACATGTCTCCCGTCCACACTGCTGCCTTTTCTCCTTTCAAACCCATATCTCTGATATGCCCTAGGAGTTTATAGTTCAGTTTTGTAGTGCATTTCTGCCCTTTTTAAGTCCATCCCTTTGAAGCTTCTGTGAAATCTTCTCAGATGTGACATTCCAGGTCCTCTCTCAGACACTAAGTTTACATCTGCAGTCATATTTTGGTGGAATGTCCTATTTTTCAAAAAGAAATATTGCACTTATCAGTTCAATACATCAGTAAGTACTTCAGGAGTCCTCATAACATATCAGACATCCTGTGGCAACCATAGCTTGATGGGTGACACTGCTACTTCTGAATTAAAAAGGTTTGTCCTTCCCAGTGCCACAGCAGAAACTTGAGCTGTGAAATTTTGGTGAACACATCAATGCAACACTAAGGAAGTACTGCTCCATTGAATCGAATCTCTTGATCCAGTCTCTCTGTGAAATATCCCATGGATTATATTGAAGGAGTACATTGAAATACTTCCTGGTGTTTTGGGCAACTTCTATCCCTGGTATTATTAAAGACAGATGAAAGGTTCATGAAACTATTGTTGCTTATGGGTCAGAGTTGTGCCCAAGTTGGCTGTTGTATTTTCCATGTTACAACATTAAGTACACTTTAAGAGGACTTCATTGACTGAATTCCAGCATTTTCTGAATGACAGACATCAGGTCATCTGGCCTGTAGTTCCCTATTTTCTATCTCCTCCATTCTTGAATAATGCAGTTGCATTTGCTAACTTTTAGGGAGTTCTCAGCAGTATCCCGGCCAACATTTGATCCTCAACCAACATCAACAAAACAGATTAGTGAGTCATGATCACATACTGTTTGATGTCTGTAAATTGACTGCCATATTTCCCACAAAAAGTAGTGATGACACTTCAAAAAATTACTTCAGTAACTGTGAAGTATTTGGGGAATTTTATGTGAATAACACTATGTAGACATGTTTTACTTTCATTTAGAAAAAAAATCCATCCATCAAAATATGGTAGGTATGTAGCACTTGAGATTAAGAATTGGGCTACTCACTGGGGATGGAATGCCTATGAGTATGGAGATTGATCCACCCACATAGCAAGAATGATATCAGAGAATCCAACAAAACAAATTTTCTTGAAATTGAGCAAAAGAACCACAGGTGAGGTAAGGAGAAACAATATTGTTATAGTTCTGCTCGCCGAGCTGGAAGTTTTTGCTGCAAACGTTTCGTTCCCTGGCTAGGGAACATCATCAGTGGTGTTGGAGCCTCGTGTGAAGCGCTGCTTTGATGTTTCTTCCGATATTCATATTGGTTTGTTCTCCTAGCCAGGGAATGAAACGTTTGCAGCAAAAACTTCCAGCTCGGCGAGCAGAACCACAACAACGGATACCCGAGCTACAAATCTTCAATCAGATTTTAAATATTGTTATAACCTGACATGTGCTTTCCGACAGGATGGTGGAAGCAGACTTCATGATAAGTTACTAAACAAAAATGGATATATGTTGAAAAAGTAGAAATTTTGCAGGGTGTGGACTAATTGGTTAGATTTTTCAAAGCGCCAGCTGGGGCATAGTGGCTGGAATGACCTCTGTCTATGCTTGAGATATTTTTAAGCAACCTGTTGCAATACCTGTCTGAGGCATGTGGGACTTAAAAATGGACCTTCTGCCCAGAGGTAAGATATTACAACGATGTTGCAAGAGCCATAGTCTGTGCTGTATCATTGTATGAACCTATGATTCCAAGAGTCTAGAACTGCTGGCACAGCTCTCCACACATATTAAATATACCTCTAGTCTTTGGTTCTTTTGGACCAAGGTGTTGCATCCCAATCCCAGAGCAAAGGATTCTCGCAGTTTGCATAATTCTTGATGAATTGGAGAACATAGAATATGGGAATAGAACATTACAGCACAGTACAGACTCTTTGGCTCTTAACGTTGCACCAACCTGTGAAACCAATCTGAAGCCTATCTAACCTACCCTATTCCATTATCATCCATATGGT
The DNA here is from genome assembly GCF_020745735.1 of Hemiscyllium ocellatum. NCBI lineage: Eukaryota > Metazoa > Chordata > Chondrichthyes > Orectolobiformes > Hemiscylliidae > Hemiscyllium > Hemiscyllium ocellatum. The sequence continues at coordinate 105,275,655 of NC_083407.1, read as the reverse complement.
TATCCAATGACCATTTAAATGCCCTTAAAGTTGGCAAGTCTACTATTGTTGCAGACAGTGCATTCCACGCCCTTACTACTCTCTGAGTAAAAAACCTACTTCTGACATCCGTGCCATATCTATCACCCCTCAATTTAAAGCTATGTTCCCTTGTGCTAGCCATCACCATCCGAGGAAAAGGACTCTTAACTGTCCACCCTATCTAATCTTTTGATCATCTTGTATATCTGTATTAAATCAGCTCTCAACCTTCTTCTCTCTAACGAAAACAGCCTCAAGTCCCTCAGACTTTCTCATAAGACCTTCTCTCCATACCAGGCAACATCTTAGTAAATCTCCTCGGCACCCTTTACAATGCTTCCACATCCTTCTGAGAATGCAGCGACCAGAACAGTACATAATACTCCAAGTTCAGACACACCAGAGGTTTGCACAGCTGCGAAATGTCCTCATGGCTCCAAAACTCAATCTCTTTACCAATAAAAGTTAACACACCGTATGCCTTCAAAACAACCCTATCAACCTGGGTCGTAACCTTTAGGGATCTATGTACAAGGACAGCAAGATCTCTCTGCTCATCCACGCTACCAAGAATCTTACCATTAGCCCAGTACCCTGTATTCCTGTTGCTCCTTCCAAAGTGAATCACGTCACACTTTTCTGCATTAAATTCCATTTGCCACCTCTCAGCCCAGCTCTGCAGCTTACCTATGTCCCTCTGTAACCTGCAACATCCTTTGACACTATCCACAACTCCACCGACCTTAGTGTCATCTGCAAATTTACTAACCCATCCTTCTATGCCCTCATCAAGGTAATTTATAAGAATGACAAACATCAGTGGCCCCAAAACAGATCCTTGCGGTACACCATTAGTAACTGAACTCCAGGATGAACATTTCCCATCAACCACTACCCTCAGTCTTCTTTCAGCGAGCCAATTTCTGATCCAAACCATTAAATCACCCTCAATCCAATCACTGTTCAGATTAATTACAGTTCAGCGACAAAAAAGGAACGCTTACAGTTGTATAGTGACATAAGCAATCTTAGGAGTATAAAGGTGCTTTGCACCTGTTGGGATCATCACTGCTTTTCTTTACTTTACTCATTTATGATTTGGAACTGTGAGCTGAAGTTGAGAATTGAACTTTAAAATTTAAGCAGCAATTTGCTCTGTAAAGATGGACAGAGCAAACAAACTGATGCTTGTTTATGGGAATTGGCTTGGAAAGATAATTGCAAATTAATTATTATTCTAAGAGCACTGCAGACTTTTCAGCACCAGGATATGTTATGGTCAAGAATTGGCAGCTGGTTGAATGTTGCACTGGTCAATCCAGGAAAGGCTGGTGCCGGCCAGCCAAACCCAGACCATGTTAAAAAAGAAAGAGATCCCATAGATGCACTGGTTTTGCCAGATATCTTGGTTTGGGCAGAAGGCTGTGTGCTCAAAAGCTGCTGGATTGGGAACTTGTGTCTGAGTTATACTCTCTCTAGTTTTATATTCAGTTGATGAAAGTTCCTAGAAAAGAATCCCAGTTTATAGGAACTCAGGCAATTTTTCTTCAGAGTCTGCCGGAAGCAGTTTGCATTGACTCGTGACTTTGGAATTCAAGCAAGATACATTCCAATGTGCCTATGATAAAATGCATTGATCAAAGATTCCATAAAGACTTGATCCTCATCATTGAATTGGTTACTTTGTTTTATTTTCTTATTGATCCCCGTACTGTGCCTGTCTGCCTGTCTGTTTGAATTCTGTTATCCTTAAATTCTGGTCAGGAATATTCATCTTTCCCAAGATGGCTGCAGAGTTGGGCTTCTGACCAGAGCTTGTCCACTCCATCTGCCTTTATTTTCCCCTTTCTTGTTTTTCGTCTTATTTTCTGTTTTCCTTATTTACCCCTTGAGCTCAAATGGCATCGGCAGCAGCATGGGGTCAGCATGGACTACAAGGGGACCCAGCACAGACCTCGAGTGAGCCCTTACTTACTTTGCCACAGTGAGCACAGGACCTGGCATTAAAATTGGAAGCTATTACATCGGCGGAGATGACATTGATGAGGTAGGCCCAGCAGCGATAGATAGCGCCTGAGGATCAGCAACTTCCTCTGGCTGGGTCCAGTGTAGACAGCAGTGAGGTGGAGGGATGGCAGTGTTGGTGTTGTTGATGGTGATGAGCTGGGTTCGGCCTGATGGAGTCTTTAAGCTATACCTTTCTACATTTTTCCCTTATTCTTAAATTATTCAAAATGGCTCCAGATTGTGGTGCCATTGGAAAAGCCTTTCACCTTTTTACTGTTTTTCACACTGTAAAATATATTTGACAATAAATCATTCATTCATTCAATTGGGCAATTTTGAGGCTCATTGAAAGTTTTAATTTCACTGTGTTGTGAATTTTGATTTGATCTGTCTTGCTAACCCTGTGTCATAATAAAGCCAATTAAGTGATAACTGTGGTAATGGAAGGGACACAGCTGCCAATTTGTGTACAGAGAGGTCCCCCAAGCAGTAACATTAGAATGAGCAGATCACCTTTTATGTTAGCTGAAGAATCAATGTTTGTCAGGATATTGGACAGAAGTCCATTGCTCTTCTTCAAAATAATGCCTTTGGATCAAAACAGAAAACAGGAGTAGGAGCAGGCCATTTGTCTCTCTGAGACTATTCACCACTCATTATAACCATGGCTGATCACTCAACTGAGTGACCTGTTCCAGCTTTTGCCCCATACTCTGATCCCTTCAGCCCTAAGATCTATATCGAAGTCCTTCTTGAAAATATCCAATGTTTTGACCACAACTGTTTTCTGTGGTGGAGAATTCTGCAGGCTCACCACTCTCGTGGGATTGCTCCTCATCTCACTCCTAAATGGCCCACCCCAAATGCTTAGACTGTGACCCCTGGTTTTGGACTGGTTGGTCATCAGGAAAATCCTTTCCACATTTACCCTGTCCAATCTTGTCAAAACTTTATTGTTTCTGTAGGATCACCCTTCCTTCTTCTAAACTCTGGCAATTTTTTTCCTAACGAATCCAATCTCTCTTCATATGTCAGTCCTGCCATCCCAGGAATTAGTCTGGTAAATATTCATCGCATTCCCTTCATCGCCAGAACATCCTTCCCAGATAAGGAGACCAAAACTGCACGCAATACTCCAAGTATGGTCTTACTAAGGCCCTGTACATTTGCAGCAAGGTATCCTTGCTCCTATACCCAAATCCTTTTGCTGTAAAGGCCAACATACCATTGACCTTCTTCACCACCTGCATATGCATGGTCACTTTAAGTGACTGATATACAAAGCCATTCATGTCTCATTGCACCTCCCCCTTTGCCAATCAATGCCATTTAGTTAACAGTTGGCATTCTTGCTTTTGCTACCAAAGTGAAAAGCCTCATATTTATCCACATTTTACTTCATCTGCCATGCATTCTTCCACTTACTTAACATGTCCAAATCACACAGCGGCATCTCTGCATCATATCAGGATTCACCATCCCACCCAGAATTGTATTGCCTGCAAACTTGGAGATATTACAGCTAGTTACCTCATTTAAATGATTAATATGTATTGTGAATAGCTGGGATCCAAGCACTGATCCATGGGCACCCCACTAGTCACTTGGAAAAGATCCGACTCTTTGTTTCCTGTCTGCCAACCAATTCTCTATCCTAATGAAGGGCTTATGCCCGAAACGTCGATTCTCCTGCTCCTTGGATGCTGCCTGACCTGCTGTGCTTTTCCAGTGCCACACTCTCAACTCTGATCTCCAGCGTCTGCAGTTCTCACTTTCTCTAGTTCTCCTAGTTCTCTATCCATGTAAGTACACTCCCTCCAATCCCATATGCTTTAATTCTACATGCTAATCTGTTTTGTGTGGGACCTTATTGAAAGCCTTATGAAAGTCCAAGCAAACCACATCAACTGGTTCCCCTTATTAACTCTACTAATTACATCCCCAAAAAGGTCAAGTAGATATGCCAAGCATGATGTGCCTGCCCTAAATCCACACTGACTTGATCTAATCCTGCTACTGTTTTCCAAGTGCTCTGCCAATAAGTCTTTTATAATGGACTCTAGCATTTTCCTGACTACCAATGTCAGGCTAGCAGCTCAATAGTTCCCTGTTTCCTCCCTAACTCCTTGTAAAATGTTACATTAGGTCCTCTCCAATCCACAGGAACTGTTTCCAGGTTTGAAAGAATCTTGAAAGATGACCACCAATGCAGTCACTATTTCTGGGGCCTCTTATTTTAGAATGGGCCCTATTGGGCCTTAGGGATTTATCAGCCTTTAACCCAATCAATTTATGCAATGCCATTTCCCGACAGATACTGATTTCCTCAGTTCTTCCTTCTCACCAAACCCTGTGCTCCCCAATATTTTTAGGATGGTATTTGTGTCCTCCGTTATGAATACAGAACCAAAGTAAATATTTAATTCATCTGCCATCTCTTTGTTCCCCATTATAATGTCTGTAAGGGACCTACCTTGTTTTCACTAATCTATTGGTCTTCACATACCTATTGAAGTTTTAAAAGTCAGTTTAATGTTCTCTGCAAGATTACTCTCGTACTCTATATTCACATTTAATCAATTACTTTGTTCTCCTTTCCTGAAATTTAAACTGCTCCAAATCCTCAGATCTGCTGCTTCTTTTGGTCGAATTGGTATGCCCCTTCCTTGGATCCAATACTATCCCTAATTTTCCTTGTTAGCCATGGCCATTAGGCCACTGTTCTGGTTTAATTTTTGTGCCAGCCAGGAATTGTTGCAGTTTGCCTGTGCACTCTTTAAATGTTTGCCATTGCCTATCCACCATTGACCCTTGAAGTAATAGTTCCCCAATTGTCATAACCAGCTTGCGGATCTTTTATGTCAGACAAACAGACTTGCATTGGCATAGCACCTTTCAAAATCTTGGAACGTCCCAAAGCAAACTGCGACTAATTACACATCTTTTCGAACTGCAGTTGCTGTTAAGATGACAAATGGTATCTGGGTTTTCAGTCTCATTTTAAAAAGTCCCTTTGAGAATGCAGCCATCTCCCTCAATGTTACACTAGAGAGTCAGTTTAGGTTTTAGTGCTGAAGCCTTTGGAGTGGGACTTCAACTTGTCTGCATGTCTCAGATACTTATTAATGAGCTACAAGATGAGTCCATAAACAGTATGAATACCCAACAGAGTGTGCAGTGTAAGATTAATGATTATCAATGCAATCACCATCAACTTTATTGAGAAATCGGTGGCAACTGATTAGAGGGAAGAAACCTCATTGGTCCATTTTGTAATCTAATAAAGCATTCGTATCTTAACAGAAGGAAAGTAGATGAAGTATAAATAATTTAGGGTAGGTAGAGTATTTACGCTATTTATCTCGTTGCATCCCTCCTCTGTGGTGAGGTCAAAATGACATGATCGAATGAGAATGTTACATTCCATTGAACAGTACAGATCTTATGTTGAGTTTGTGCCTGGTGGTTTATTACATTATAAAAATCAAATACAGTATGTGGCAAGCAATGCTATCAAACATCTGCCTCAGGCACGGCAATCTCATAATCTTTCCCACTGTCTCCTCCATGGAAGGGGTGATTCGCTCATTAACTGATGGTAGGATTAGCTCCCTCCAGTGTCTAGGGACTGCCTGCTTTACTCACACAGGATTGGATTAACCTCACTCGTAATACTATTAATAATCTATTACCAGAAGCCATGCCTGATTGATTTGCACTCTTGCTGCCACTAAACAAGACTCTGAGAGGATCAATTTCCATCGGGGATTTACCAGTCTACCTTGAATTATCACCAGGTGTAGCAAGGTGGCATATTACTTACTCTGAGTTATATTTCAAGAATTTTAACACCTCCCTCTTTGTAAGTTCACATTTTGGCACAAGGTTTGTACAGAGAAACAATTCTATTCTACCAACCGTAGGTCCTAAAATGTTTGCTTTTTTTAATGGGAAATATTCCCTCCTGAAGGCACTGACTGAGACAGGGAGAGAGAAACAGATGGAATTAATGTGATGGAAAGAACCAATAGAGAACGAGAGAGAGAGAGGGGGAAAGAACAGACAGAAACAAAAGAAAAGAAAGAACAGGCATTTTAATTCAAGGATATTTTAAGTCCAGTGAAATGTTTTTTCATTGCAGTCACTGCTATGTAGTGAAACACAACAGCCAATGTGTACACAGCAAGATTCCAGTTATAGAGTCATAGAGTCATAGAGATGTACAACACGGAAACAGATACTTCAGTCTAACTCGTCCATGCTGACCAAATATCCTAAACTAATCTAGTCCCATTTGTCAGCACTTGGCTCATATCCCTCTTTGCCCTTCCTATTCCTATACCCATCCAGATGCCTTTTAAATGTTATAATTGTGCCAGCCTCACCACTTCCTCTGCCAGTTCATTCCATACATGCACCATCGTTTGCATGAAAATGTTGCCCCTTAGTTCCCTTGTACATTTTCTCCCCTCTAACGCTAAACCTCTAGTTCTGGACTCCCCCACCCCAGGGAAAAGACCTTGTCTATTTATCCTATCCATGTCCCTCATGATTTTATAAACCTCTATAAGGTCACCCCTCAGCCTCCGATGCTCCAGGGAAAACAATTTCAGCCTAGTTAGCCTCTCCCTATAGCTCAAATCCTCCAACCTTGGCAACATCCTTGTAAATCTTTTCTGAACCCTTTTAAGTTTCACAACATCCTTCTGATAGGAGGGTTAATTATCAGATGTTTTTGATGATGTTGATTAAAAGAAAAATACTGTCCATGTCACTGAAAAGATATTCTGCCTCAAATACTGAGAATCAAACTCTTCTTATTACCTTTAAGTTAGGGGACATGGCTTGAGTTTCATGTGACAGGCAAGTTGAAAGACTGAGATAACCACAAGCTTGACCAAAGGTGTAGACTTAGGTGGCGGAGAGGTTTAGGGAAAGAATTCCAACCCTTCCTGTTAAACCATCGACTGCCATCACAAACAAAGACCTTCTGGCATGGTGCTGGACCCACCATAACCTTGCACCCTCATTCTCCTTCGCTAAATAGGGTCTGGCTCAGTCAGACGTTGAGCGGGGAGAAAGGGAGACTAGGAAAATTGGATCACGAATAAGAGTTGGGACAGACTGATGACTGGAAAGACTGGGAATTTCAGAGTTTGAGCAAAGAAGGAGGCATGATGAGATCTGAGATCATCAAAATTGGGGTTAAGAGGAGAAAGGCACAAAGGCGACATGGGATCAAGGAAAATGGGAATTAGATGTTTATGGAGATTGGAATCGGAGGTTTGGGAGAAACAAAATTGAAGTCTGGGGAGGTTGTGCCTTCAGTGTAGAGATTTTGGGTGTGCATAGGGACAGTATTTTGCGCACTTAGAAACTTAGGCAGTGTGGTGAGCTGGACTAAGTGTGCAGAGATGAGTAACCAGTAACGAAGTCAGTGAAACCTGTAGTTAAATAGTGAATAAGTGTTTCTCCTGTGGAAGAAAAGGAACATGGATTGATGGCACTGATTTCAATGTAATAAATGAGATGGTTTTCATAAAAAGAAGGCAATATTTTCCAGCAGGTTACCATCCAGTGAAAGTGAAAACCAAACCTCAGAGTCTTTCACTCCATCTTCAGATCAGGTGTTCACTTCATTATCTGCCACCATTTAAAACCAGTTTCCAATTCTATGTGGAAATTTTGTGTTCTCCTCTTCCCTGTTGCTGCTGCATTCACATCAAGCACTCTGCAACCTTTCACGATTATGTTGTTGACTACATTTATTTTCACTATCTACCAACATACAGTAACATATTTATCTATTGACCCATCCACTAAATTCTATTCTCTGTTTACCTCAAATAGGCCAACCCATTTCAAGGCAGGTCACCTATTCCTCTAGCTGAATTAAATGCAACATCTTCCCAACTGACTACAGATCCTCGTGCTACTGTTCTCCAATTTCTTTCCATGTCCTATGATTAACTGCTGTCTTTCATCATTTCCTGAAAGCCACGCTCTGAGTATCTGATCAACACAAATGCAGCTCTGCTTTTCAGTCCCCCAAGCTCAGATTATCAACAATACTTCACAGAGACTATCAGAATGTAATTGCGTTTCAGAGGATGATCTTATTTAATACCCTATTACTGCAAATCTGGATTGCAAGGTGAATAATGAACATGAGACTGAGTTACAGGGAGAATAATAGATATGTAAGATTGTTTCACAACGAATAATAGGGTTACCTGAACTGATTTTGTAATTTTAATTTTTCAGCAAAGTGGTGTGGAAATTGAGAAAAAGGAAAAGTCTATTCATCTCCACAAGCCTATTCATTAGGATCCTAGCTGATATGACCTATATCCTACCAACTTTTTCTACATATCTCATTAACACCTTTGCTGCACAAAAGTTGCAAAATCACAAATTTAAAATTCACAATTGATCTTGCTTCAATTACCATTTGCAGAATATAAAATCTGCTATCCACTCACTGTAAAGGTGTTTCTTAATTTCACTGCTAAAAAGTCTGGCTCTAGTCTTTGGGCAATTGTTTCCTAGTTCTAGATTGGAGCCAAGGAAAAAAATATTTTCTCTCTATATACCCTGTTTGTTCCTCTTAATACCCAGAAAATTATGAACAAGCTACACCTTAAACTTCTAAATTCTGAAGTAAGTAACTCCAGCTTGTATTACATCTCCCTGTAAATTAAACTTTGGATAGCAGATATCATTCTTGTAAACCTACGCTGCTTTCTCTCAAAGGCTAATATATCCTTCCTCAGGTATAAAACCTAGAACCGCTCATGGGTAGTTCAGGTGTGATCCAAGCAGCAAATCTGTGTACTGAAGCTTGAATTCTGTCCTACCCTTCTGATTCTAATCCTATACATATAATGGCAAGCCTTTTATTAGCCTTTTGGTCATTTTCTTTATCTCTTTGTGACATCTTAATGATATTTGATTTGAATGCCTAAGTCGCTTTGAACTCCCTGTTTTTAGATTTTCATAATTTAGAAAGTAGCCTTTTTGATAATCTTTAAGTCCAAAGTGGATGACCCACTTAACGAGGTGGGGGAGTTGAATTACTGAATAGGGAGAATATCACAGCTGTACTGAGGGAGAACATCGTGGAGGGCTCAGCCATCAAGGTCAGAGGGGTAGTAGCCCAGGGATAGGAAACGTGCAATCACCTTGATGGATTGTACACAGACCTCCAACCAGACAGCAGGAGATAGAGGAATAGATATGCAGATAGATTATGGAAAAAGTAAAAATAACAGGGTTGTTGTGGTGGAGTAATTTAACTTCGCTTATATTGATTAGGACTCCCTTAGCGTCAGGGGCTTGGAAGGGGAAGAATTTGTTAGATATATCCAGGTTGTTTTTTGAAAACATGCAAATCATCCAACTAGGGAAAGGGCTATCCTTGGCCAGGAATGAACCTGGCCCGGTGAACAAAGTTTCAGGAACAGTGACCATAGTTCTATAAGTTTTAAGTTACTAATGGATAAGGACAAGAGTAGTCCTCAGATGAAAATATTAAGTTTGCCGAAGGCTAGCTACCACAATATTAGACAGGAGCAGGAAATGTAGATTGGGGGCAGTTGTTTGAGGGTACATCCACACCAGTTGATTAGATTTCATGATCAGCATGTTCCTTTGAAAATGAAGGATAACGATGGCAAGATCCAGGAACCTTGGATGACAAGAGAAAAAGACAAAGCCCTTGAAGATAGCAGAGAAGAACTCAAACAAGGAATTAGGAGCACTAAAGGGGTCATGAAATGTCTTTGGCAAACAGGATTAAGCAAAATCTCAAGGCATTTATATATATATATGGTTTAGCCAGGGAAAAGGCAGGTCCAGTCAAGGACAAAGGAGGGAATTTATGTGTGGACCCAGAAGCAGCAGTTAAGGTCCTTAACGAATACTTTGCATTGGTATTCACAAAGGAGAAGGACATGGTGGATGGTGAGTCTCTGAGGGGTATGCTATTATTCTGGGGCATGTCAATATAGAAAAGGATCATGTATTTTGAAAAAGCATTGAAGTAGTAAGTCCCCAGAAGCTGATGCAAATCTTTGAATCCTCTTTAGTCACAGGAGAGGTCGCAGAGGACTGGAGAAAGCCAACATTGTTCCTTTGTTTAAAAAGGGCAACTGGGACAATCTGGGAAATTACAGGCTGGTGAGTGTTACTCCAGTGGTAGGGAAATTACTAGAGAAGGTTCGTAGGGACAACATTTACTCACATTTGGAAAATGTGGAGTTATGAGCAATAGGCAGCATAGCTTTGTGTGGGGCAGATTGTGTCTCACAAACTTGATTGAGTTTTTTGAGGAAGTGATAAAGCTGATTGATGATACTAGGGTGGTAGATGTTGTTTATCTGGACTTTAGCAAGGCCTTTGACAGGGTCCCTCATGGCAGGTTGGTACAAAAGGTGAAGTCACATGGAATCCGCTGGGGAGCTTTTAAGATGGATATAGAACTGGCTTAGTCACAGAAGACAGAAAGTAACTGTGAAAGGGTGTTTTTCTGACTGGAGATATGTGACCAGTCGTGTTTTTCAGGGATCAGTATTGGAACCCTGTCATTGTTATATTGTTTGTAATATATACAAATGATTTGGAGGAGAATATTAATGGTTAGATTAGTAAGTTTGCTAATGACACAAAGACTGGGTGGGGGGGGGGGAGTGCAGATAGCGAGGAGGATTGCCAGAGAATACAGCGGGATATAGATAGGTTGGAGACACAGAGCCTTGCCAGACACCACTGGTCACACCCTGTCAATTAGATTACCATCTCTTTATCCCTGCTCCCTGTCTCCTGCCATTCAGTTAATCTCCTAGCCAATTTAATAATTTGTCCCTTATTCTATAAGCTTCCACTTTAGTTAACAGTCTCTTATGAGAGACTTTACCAAATGCTTCTGAAAATCCATTCAAATAATGCACAGATATTTCTGAGTCCAGTACTTCTGTTAGTACTTAAAAGAAAATCAATCAGGCTTGACCTACCCTTTTCAAATCCATGTGGGTTCTCTTTGATCAGCTGGAATTTTTCAAGTATTCCCTATCCTCTGTTACCACATCTAGTATAATTACCTAAAATCAGATGTTACTCTATAATTTCCCTTGATCATCTTTATAGAGTCATACAGTGATAGAGTCCTACTAACCATACTGGACCATGCCAACCAAAATATCCATCCACTCTAACCCCATTTCCCTGCACTTGGTCCATATCCTTCTTAACTTTTCCTATCCATGTATAGGTCCAAATGCCTTTTAAATGTTGTTCATGTGATCGCCTTAACCACTTCTACTGGCAGCTCATTCCATATGCATAAAAAGGTTGCCACTGAGGTTCCCTTTTATTGTTTCTCCTCTAACATTAAACTGATGCCCTCTTGGCCTCAATTCCCCAACCCTGGGTAAACGACAGAGTGCATTCACTCTATCCATGCCTCTCATGATCATGTACACCTCTGTAAGATCCCCCCTCAGTCTTCTATGCTCTAAAGAACAAAGGCCTAGCTTGTCCAACCTCTCCCTATCACTCAGATCCTTGAGTCCTGGCAACATGCTTGTAAATTTCTTCTGCACTCTTTCCAGTTTAATAACATTCTTCCTAGAGCAAGGTGACCAAAACTGAACACAGTACTCTAAGTGCTGCCTCACCAACATCCTGTATAACTGCAACTTAACTTCCCAACTTATATACTCAATGCCCTGACTAATGAAGGCCAGTGTGCCAAAAGCTTTCTTCACTGCCTTGTCTACCTGTGACTCCTCTTTCAGAGAACCATGCATCTGAACTCCAAGGTCCTTCTGCTCCACTACATTCCTTAAGGCCCAACAATTCATGATGAAACTCCTACCTTGATTTGACTTTCCAAAATGCAAGAACTCACACTTGTTTATATTAACCTCCATTTGCCATTTCTCAGCCTACTTCCCCAGCTGGTCAAGGTCTTGCTGCAACTTCTGAGAACCTTCCTCACTGTCCATGATGCTGCCTATTTTAGTGTCATCAGTAAACTTACTAATCATGCCTTGTACATTCTCATCTAAATCACTGATATAGATAACAAACAGCAATGGGCCCAGCACCAAATCCTGAGGCATTCTACCAGTCACAGGTCTCCAATCTGACAAGCATCCTTCCACTATGATCCTCTGCTTCCTACCATCAAGCCAATTGTATATCCAATTTGCCAGCTTCCTCTGGATTCCAAGTGATCGAACCTTCCAGAGCAGCCTACCATGTGGAACCTTATCAAAGGCCTTATTGAAATCCATATAGATCATGTCTACCACCCTTCCCTCATCAATCTTCTGGGTCACTTCGATCTCATACACACAAAGCCATGCTAATCAAACCCTGTCTTTCCAAATGCATGTGTACCTTATCTCTCAGAATCTTTTCAAGTCTACCAGAGAGGTTAGACTTACTGCTCTATAGTTTCCACATTTTTCTTTGCAGCCCTTCTTGAATAGGGACACAACACTCGTTATCTTCCCGTCTTCTGGGACCTCACCCGTAGCTAATGATGATGCAAAAGTATAAGACAGGGCCCCCGCAATTTCTTCTCTAGCCTCTTGCAGTGTTCTTTCTTAAGGATTTAAGTGACTTGTGCAATTTTTGAAACTAATGTATAGGTTCATGAGTTGAGTGAACTTTGGAAAATTGTGGCCTGAATTTTCCAATGGTCAGACAATTGTTTCTGACGTTTGATGGAAGTTGCATGTGGGGACCTTGCAGAATTCCCATCATAGCAATCGTCGAAGGAATTGCTTCGGAAATTAAAGATTCTGACAGGTAATTCCTATGTACCTGGAACCCTCTGAAAGTATCCATTTAGATTGGAGAATTTGGAGGTTCCCACTCCAATTTAGTACTTATTTACTCAGGAGAAGTGAGACTAACTGTTCAACTGAACCCAAACTTAACACTCACTACTCAACCTCAGACCCCCAACAAACTCCAAACACTGATTCAATATAACCCCCTGGCCAAGAAACTGACCTCCCTTCGGCAAGACCTGACATCCACCTCTCCTCAATCCCCCCAAATGCTAAACTGGCAATCTGCCCTAATCCCCTACCCTCCCTGGGACTAAACATACCACGTGCACCCCTCCCCTCCCGTGACTCAAGACTCCTTCTCCCAATGCCAGATCCAACAGCTTTCTTTTGCAATTGACTCCAACATCCAGCCTTGCTTGCCACTGGACCCAACATCCCCTGCTCTCTCTGAACCTGAATCCACATCCCGCACACTTATTGCTGATGGACCTGACATCTTGCACCCTTACTGCCTACTAGACTGGATCTATCTTGCCTACTCTGTTATCCTAAACACCCCACACATACCTGATCCTCTTGCCACTTTGAACCCTGACACCCCAATTACTTGATGTCCTATCCACCTGGCATCTTACCCTATACCAACTTGGCACCCTGCACAGCAAGCACCCTATTTAACTGACACCCAACTGCTATCAATCTGTCATTTTACCTTTCTGGCACCCAATCCTTACCCACCTAATATCCTGTGTTCCTGGCACCCTACCCCGTTACCCACTTGGCATCCTAACCTTCAAGGTCACAATTACCTTACATACTTACTGTTTCACAACAGTTGTCAAAGTGTCTGTCTATGATGATGGAACTCTAAATTACAGAATGCAGCAGTGGAAAATGGGGCATACTTGCACTCCCCAAATGTTCTGGGCTAGAAGGAACCTGGAAGTAAGGCTCTCCATTTCTGAATTTGGCCTGATCAGAATCTCTTGCCAGATACATTTTCATTGGTTAAAAAAAAGGAGAGTGCCTTTGATTGCCACTCCTCAGGATATCTGGGCCTATAATTCTCACCTGTATTTCCTTAAAAACCCCGGACTGGAAACCCTATGGTCCTGGAACTTGTCACTTACTCGTGTCATTATGTTCTGTTATTTTGCTTTTATTAATTCTGGGGAGTGTCTCTCCCTCGTTCAGTACCAGTTCCCTTGATATTTCCAGCATGCCAATGTTTTTCTCTACAATGAAAACTGGCACAGAGAAGTTACTCAATATGCTCGCTGTTTCTTTATTCCCATTGGTAATATCCCCATTATCATTAGACTATTCAATGCCTGGTGAAACTCCTGAGTAACTGTTCCTCACTACTCTCTTCTATCCTAACTCAATTGTAAAAATCATTTTGTTCAATTTGGTACCCCTTGTAAATGTCTTTTCATTCTCTCTTTCATATCACTCACAATTTCTTTTGATACTCTTTGCTGTTCTTTGCATCTCTCTTATCTGCCAGGACCTGTGCTATTTCAGACATATTGGTATCCTTCTCCTTTTACTTTCATGTTGTCACTTATCGCCTTATTTATCCATGCTTTTTTATTTGACAGGTGAAGCTTTTGATCCTGGTTCTGTATCATGCTAAACCTCTTTTTTGGAACCTCACTCACTTAATCACCTGTCATTTTTCCCATTATGGCTCATTTTTAACAGACCTTTTAAAAAAAAATTCTAGTGATCTGGCCATCGCTGGCAAAGCCAACATTTGTTGTCCAAGCTTAATTGTCCTTGAACTGAGTGGCTTGCTAGCCCATTTAGAGGGCACTTAAGAGTCAACTAAGTACTTTTGGGTCAGGAGTCATTATGTTGGTCAGAGCAGGTGAGTTTGAGAAATTTCCTTTCCTAACAAACATTAATGAACCAGCTGTGTTTTTATGATAACCTCATGGCCACATTACTGACATACCTTTATATTTATGATTTATGGATCAAATTTGAATAGAATGTAATTGATTTGAACCCATGCACGCAGAGGATTAGCCAGGTACTCTGAATTATTAAACCAGTAGCATTATTACTACACTGTCGTTTTGACAATCAGCCTTACATAAACCTAGAATCTGAGTAATAGTTACCCGTTTCTCCCTTTCAAACATTGTGTTGAATTTAATTCTATAATGACATCCCATAATGCCCCTAGGAAAGCTGCCAACTCAGGTTGGGTATATTCCTAGAAGTCTCCTCACATGATCTCCTGCTTGACAACATCTGACCCACACTCCTTCTATTGGTCCACCAGCCTGCCACACCGTTCTCCCACAGCCAACTGGAAAGGGAATAGACCTTTTGGGCAGAATCTTCCCAGCCTGCTCCAGTCTTCCAGTACCTTACCGGCATCAATCATACAAAAAAGGGACCCAGCAATTTCTTCACTATCTTCCCACAAAGCTCTAGGATCAGGTTCCGGGAGTTATCCACGTCCAGCATGCCCTCCTTTGTAATATGGACACTTTTCAAGATGTCACTATTTATTTATCCAATTTCTCTAGCTTCTATACCCTTTTCCACAGTAAATACTGATGTGAAATATTCGTTTAGTATTGCACCTATCTCCTACAGCTCCACATATAGACAGTCTTATTGATATTTAAGGGGCCCTATGCTCTCCCTAGTTACTCTTTTATCCTTCCTGTATTTATAGAATCTTTGGATTCTCCTTAACCCTATTTTCCAAAGCTATCTCATGTCCCCTTTTGCCTAGCTTATTTCCCTCTTCAGTATACTCCTGATGCTGTTATGCTCCTGGAGAGTTGGAATAATAAGTATATATCCCAAATTGGATAGATATAGCTTACATCTCTCAAGAGATCTGCAAGCTTTCACTATTTTTATATTCTCAATGGTTTACATTAAGGAAGAGAGAGTCCATGCTTTGAGAGAACTCTCTGGTAACCATGTCTTGGACTGCTGTGCCTATGAGTATGGATTGTCACACGTAATGAAGTACTGAGAAAATACTGTTTTGTGTACTAACCAGACAAGTTATACATAATTATGTAAGTGCATCAGAGTAATAGAACAGAATACAGAATATAGTGTTACAGCTACAGAGAAGGTGCAGAGAAAGATCAACTCTAATATATGAGAGATCCGTTCATAAGTCAGATAACAGCAGGGAAGAAGCTGTTCTTGCGTCTGTTATACAGTCATACAGCATGGAAACAGACCGTTTGGTCCAACATATCCATGCCGCCCATGTTCCCAAATTAAACTAGTCCCACTTACCTGCATTTGGCCCATATTCCTTTAAACCTTTCCTATTCATGTAACAGTTCAAATGTCTTTTAAATGTTATAATTGTACCTGCAGCCACCATTTCCTTTGGCAGTATATTGCACATACGATCCACTCTGTAAAAAAAGTTGCCCCTCATGTCCTTTTAAAACTTTCTCCTCACACCTTAAAAATATGTCCCTGAGTTTTGAACTTGCCCATCCTAGGGAAAAGACCCTTGCTCCTCGTCATTGTATAAACCACTATAAGGTCATCCTCAACCTTTTCCAGTGGAAAAATGTCTCAGCCTATCCAGCCTCTCCTTATAACCCAAACTCTCCTCTCCTGGCAATACCCTGATTAATCTTTTCTGAACCATTTTCAATTTAATAATATCCTTCCTATAGCAGGTCAACCAGAACTGTATACAGAACTCCAGAAGCGGCCTCACCAAGTTCTTTATAACTTCAACATGATGTTCCAAATCCTTTACTGTGCAATGAAGGCAAGTGCGCTAAACAGCTTCCTAACCACCTTGTCTACCTGTGGCTAAATTTCAAAGAATTATGTACCTGAACCCCTAAGTCTCTCTGTTGGAACAACACTACCCAGGGTCCTTCTTTTAAGTGTCCTGCCCTTGCTTATTTTACCCAAATACAATATCTTGATTTTTCCAAATTAAACTCCATTTCTCAACCCATTGACCCAACTGATCAAAATCTCTTTGTAATCACAGATAACCTTCTTCACTGTCCACTATGCCACCAATTTTGGTGCCATCTGCAAGCTTACCAACCATGTCTCCTATATTCTCATCCAAACCATTTATACAAATGATAAACAAAAGTGAACCTAGTACCGATCCCTGTGGAATACTGCTGGTCACAGGCCTCCAGTCCAAAAAAAAACCCATCAACCACCACCCTCTGTCTCCTACTATCAAACTAATAATGCAGCCAATTGGCAAGCTCACCTGAATCCCTTGTGATCTAACTTTACTAATTAGTCTACCATGTGAAACCTTGTCAAAGGTTTTACTAAAGTCCATGTAAATAACATCAACCGCTCTGCCTAATCAATCTTTTTGGTTACTTCCTCAAAATTTCAATCAGGTTTATGAGACACAATTTTCCTCACACAAAACCATACTGACTATCCTAAATCAGTCCTTACGTCTCCAAATGCATGTAAATTCTACCTTTCAGGATCACCTCCAACAACTTGCTCACCACTGGTGTCAGGTTCACAGGTCTACAGTTCCAAGGCTTCTCATTCAGCATTTCTTAAATAAAGGCACAATACTAGTCACCCTCCAGTCCTCTGGCACCTCACACATGGTTGGTACGTGTTTTCAGATTTTTGTATCTTCTGCCCGATGGCAAAACTGGGATGGGAGGGGTCCTTGATTATGCTGATTTCTTATGACAACAGGAAGTGTAGACGGTGTCAATGGAAGGAAGGCTGCTTTACATGATGGACTGGGCTGCATTCATAACTCTCTGTAATTTCTTGCAGTCTCTGGCAGAGCAGTTGCCATTACAAGCTGTGATGCAACTGAATAGGATGCTTTCTATGATGTATCTGTAAAAATTGTTAAGAGTCATTACTGACATGCTGAATTTCCTTAGCCTTCTGAAAAAGTGCTTGAGTGCTTTCCTGACTATAATGTTGATGTGACTAGGCCAGGATAGATTGATGGTGAAATTTGCTGCTAAGAACTTGAAGCTCTAGATCACCTCTACCTCAGCACTATTGATAGACAGGGGCGTATCCTCCACGTTGCTTCCTGAAGTCGATGACCAGCTGCTTTGTTTTGCTGACACTGAGAGAAAGATTATTGTCTTTAAACCATGCCACTAAGCTGCCTATCTCTCTCCTCTCTCCCTCCCCCTTACAATTGGCACAACCAAGATGTCTGCCTGGAGCTCAGGGGGTAAAGTGGGGAGATGAAAAGTTAAATGAAGGAGTTGGATGGTAATCTCAGGAAGGTCAAACCTGATGGGATAAACAGAGAGGGCAAGGCAGAAAGGTACCTGAAGGTGTGGAGTGGTTATCAACTAACTTTTTCCCCAGGTACAACAGAGTGTTACAAGGGGACATAAATTTAAGGTGAAGGGTGGAAGGTATAGGGGAGATGTCAGGGGTGGGTTCTTTACCCAGAGAGTGGTGGGGGCATGGAATGCGCTGCCCGTGGGAGTGGTAGAGTCAGAATCATTGGCGACCTTTAAGCGGCAATTGGATAGGCACATGGATGGGTGCTTAATCTAGGATAGATGTTCGGCACAACATCGTGGGCCGAAGGGCCTGTTCTGTGCTGTATTGTTCTATGTTCTATGTTCTAGGTTGAGGGCTGAGCCAGCGTCTCACTCTGTGAAATGATACCCCTGTTGCCTTTCACCCCATCCAATTCACAGGTATGCAATTGATATGAAAAATGACTGCCAGCACACCCGGAGGAGACAAGGTACATTTTTGTTTTTACTCTCTGAGGGAGGGGGTTTTATTTGTGAGTGAGTGAGGCCTTTCTAGGGGCAACACCATTAAGCAGACACTCATCCAGGACATGTTAAAGATGTTACAGAGTTCTTCATGTAAACCTCATCCTTTGAACAACCGTCTTGACTGAAAATCCTGGCCATGAGCACTCATGGCCATCTCACCTGACATTACACGTTAATCCAAGTCATGTATGCTGCAAGGGTTGACTGATCTCCATGACTGAGGAGCTGCTTTGTTGCTGATATTGCCCACACAGGCTCATTGGAGCTAGTGGATCCTGACACAGAAGCTGTGGGGCTCTCTGGGGCAGCTGCACTAAAAGCATCCACAGGAATGGATGAGGATATATGTGTCAGAAAGCCTAGGAGCAGCCTTGAGCAGATACAGTGCAGCCTCCAATTTGCAGAATTTCCAGCCATAAGAGCCCTCATGTTGCAGCAGAAACAGAGGAAGCCCGCAGTATCTACCGTGAGTGATGGGAGGAGACAGAGGCTCTGTTTAGAGGTGGTGGCCAGAATCTGGCATCAAGATGCCCAGCATATCTGCAATACAACAGCATGTTCCACCAGCGCCAAAGACAACCATAACGTGACTCCTTCATATCAAGTCACCACGCTGTCAGGTCTGGGGATTGGAGAGGTACTGCAGTACTGTACAGATAGAAACTACGTTCTAAAGTAATCTATTTTCTAATTTCTCCCTTTCTCAGGAACACTGCTTTGCATATCCATCAGCATCCAAGATTTCTGCAGGACTGCCACAAACTGAATTATAAAAAAATGTATTTCCCCTAAGCTTTAAAGAGTTAAGCCAGATGTTTCTAGCTGAAACCTTGAGGCACAATTGTTTACCTTGCTTAGTTATAAGCTCTCCTAATATTAGCCAAACACATTTGACCTGCAGGCTTCTCAAACTGTTTTAAGAGAAATCGTCTCTACTACAGGAATACTTAAAAGTTAGTCATTAAACCTTTCAGATACATGGAAAAACAGTTTTGTCACTATTTCAAAAATCCAAACTTTAAAATAAATTATAATAAATTATATGTAAATCAAACATCTTACATCACACTGTTGCCATTTTGCCGACATCTCAAGATCCAATTGTCCTCGAGCAAAGGGCAGCACAGCAGCTCAGTGGTTAGCACTGCTGCCTCTCAGCGCTAGGGTCCCAGGTTCAATTCCATCCTGTCTGATCTCCACGTTTCTGCTTAGAGTTTCCTCTGGGTGCTCCGGTTTCCTCCTATAGTCCAAAGCTGTGCAGGTTAGGTAGATTGGTCGTGCTAAAATTGCCTGTAGTGTCCAGGTGGGTGAGCTATGGTAAATACAGGGTTAAAGGGAAAGGTAGTAGGGTGGGTCTCGGTGGGATGCTCCTTGGAGGATTTGTGCGGATTCAATGGGCCCAATGGACTGCTTCTATACTTTAGGATTCTATAATTCAACAGCCTGTGTCCATATGGCCAACAAAAACAGAAATCACAGGAGCAGGTCTGGCAGCATGTGTGGAGAGAAAGCAGAGTCAACGTTTTGAGTTCAGTGACTCATCTTCAGCATTGATGGTAGCTAGGAAAAGGTGGCATATACACTGAAGACAGGAGGAGAGATAGACACGCAAATAAAGAGATGGAAACTGGTAGGAAATGGAGAAAGAAGAGCTGTTCATAAATAAGTGACAATGGGTTAGCTGGGCTGAAAGCAACCCATGTCATGACAGGGCCTTGGGTTTAGGAGTGAGCAAAAGACATGGAGGGAGGTTTTCAAGACCCTAAAATTATTGAACTCAATATTAAGTACTAATGCTGCAGGATCACCTGGTGAAAAATGAGATGCTGTTCTTCAAGGTTGAGTTGACTAGAGCAGACCTGAGACAGCGAACAAGCCAAAAACTGAAGTGGAACAAGGGGGCAGAATGAGTCTGAGATAGCAGGAAGTGGTGCTGTTGGAGAAAGAAGTTGTGAGTGTGCAAATGGCAGCGCTCTGCATGTGAATCTCAGGATGTGGCAAGACAGCTGAGGAGCATTGTACAGTGCATCACGGAGATACCTGTGATCCTGAGTGGATTCGAAATGCACAGAATGAAACTTGAGTTGGAATCCACGTGGGGTGTGTTTGAGCTGGAGGCGGTCATTGACGAATGAAATTTGGCCGTGAAAGCAAGTTATGGCAAACACTTTATCGAACAATAAGGAAAGTAATGATGATGAACAAGAAGCAAGATTAGAAAGGAAATTGTCAGAGAGAAGTTCAGAACTCCTTCAAGGTGGTGATACCTGGGAGAAATGAGACAATGAGTTTAACACTGAAATAAAACAAAGAACTTCAGATAATGAAAATCTGTTTTTTGATAGCCAGGGTGAATTCTGTGCGATGTTTTTAGTTTAAATTATAAGTGGGTTACCACCAATAAGCCAAACTGTAAGCAACTGAGATACTAACAACTGTGGTGTTCATGAATATTTGAGACATGCTAATGATTGCAAAGCAGATAGGTTGGGAAAGCTGACTTGCCTAAGAGATCCTGAGAACCTAAGAGCAGCATTTCAGCCCGCTGTCAGGAAACTGATGTTTTGTTTCCTGCCCAATTAAGTTCACCCGACTGCCCTGCCAAAATTCTGGTTCCCAATTCCGGACACCTGAAGGTTGTGAGGGACATGGTTAAAGAGTGAGGGGAGAAAGGGAGTAAGTGGTCTGAGAAAAGGAGGAACACCAGGCCCTATGATTTCTCTCCCTGGTCCTAATATTGCTTTTCTGATTTCAAGTCAATTTTTGATTGATTTTGCTCCTGAGAAGCTCCATGGGGAACTTTAAAAGTTGTTGCTTTATGTAGTTCAGCTTTCTAATGGTATTGCTGATTGCTGCACAAGATTAGTTTTCAGTATTTAATCTGCCTTTGATTTATTCACTTATACATATTTTCACTCTGCAATTTCTATGTAACCTTATCCAAATCCGCTGCTCATTTGCTATCAAGTCTGACTAACTTGCAATTGAGTTTCTGAATCCAAAAACACTGGGGTTCTGTGTCATCTAATTTGGTCCCTTCCTCCCACAGGGGCCCTTCTTCCCTGTGGGACAGTCAATACGGCTGGTCATGTCACACAATTCACAGCAGCACTGCTTTACTGAGCTGGTCAGTCACCTTAAATAATTGCATCAGTGTTAAGGTTACATTTTCTTTATATTTCACCTTAAAATCTGCCCTGTTTTAACCCCACGTCATATGCCTGTTCAAGAAGGCTGAGCACTTCTGTGTGAAGACCATTGTTATCATTGAAAGTTCAAGCTAGCCAAAGCTAAAATTATTTGCTTTTTCTCTCTCTATCTCTCTGACAGCACTGCAATAGTCCTTGAAAAGCTTTTCCACTCAAATGTAGAGAATTGGATTCATTTTTCTTGATGAACTGTCTATTGATTTTTGTTTTACAGAACACCGTGGAGAGCTGCTAAGTTAGAGTACAGTACTCGATAATCACATATATCCGAAAGGTATGCTTTCCAGGCCCAACTCCTGCACCCTGCTGGTCTGATTACACTTGTGACGCACAGGTTATCCATTGTACCCTCTGCAGAAATCATCACATCACCTTTCCAAGCTTGTTCCTTTACTGGATTGCAATCACAAACTAAAACAACTTTATTCCCTGTGTACATGCATAAGGAACAAATGTACAGTATTCACCAAACAGTTATGGCAGAAAAATAGCTGTTGTTTCTCAATTTCAAAGGAGGGGAAGGGATCATGTCCTTAGCCATAAGGGAAATAAAGTTTCTTAATTAAATTAAAGTCCTAAGCCCTGTTAGATGTTTTCAAATGTTAACAGGATTGTCCTCTGTAAATTAGTAAACACCCAATTTTTAAAACCATTGTGCAACAGCACAAATGTAGTTTTTAACAGATGCTAAAGCTCACTTAGAAATGACCGTGAACCAGCTTCAAGCTGCAATATGCAAATCTATTTCATTTTCTTTGGTAATGTATTCCAAATTTCCTTTTCCAAGGGAGATAAATGAAAAACAAAGGCCTCGGGGCATCTTCTTGCATTGTCTTGTCAAGTCTAGCCTTGAAAGCGAGAGCTCTTAACTGAGGCAGTGATTATTTAATTTAGAATGTGAATATCTTTATATAAGTTTGTTCCATGTCATCTTCTGGACAGGTTTAGGTACCCTCTGGGGAGTTCAGAGAGTAATTTTCCAGAGCAATTTTCCCTTATTTGTTTCTCTGCCTCAATTACATAGCTGCTTGAGTGGAGGGTGTGTGGTGCGATAGGCATTAACAGGTAGTATCTAGTCCATTGTACTACAGCCACCATGTGGATGGGGCAGGTACAATGGACCAGCTGCTCATCATTTTTATGTCTCAAAATAAAGTTTGAAGCATGGCATGGGCGACCCATAACCTGGTCATTGTCCAATATTTGGATACTTGTTAAACCCATGGAACAACATTCACCCATCACTCCTGTAATCACCGGCCTGCATTGCTGCATGTGGGGAACTACCTTGATTATAAAATTGTCATCTTTGTATTCAATGCCTCCACAGCCTCACCCTTCCATAGCTCTCTAACCTCTTCTAGTTCTGCCACCATCAAAGATTTCTGTGCTTATCCAATTCCTACCATTGGCACACTCCTAACCTTCATCCCTCTACAAGTGATGGCTGCTCCCTCAGCACAAACCCTAAAATCTGGAATTCCTTTCCTAAATGTCACCTCATTGTCACCTCTGCTCCTTAAATTTATTTTGTAGACCTTCTTCTTGAACCAGGTTTTGGGGGTCGCCCATTGTAGTAGCTTCTGAAGACTCATTGTGTAATCTTGTTTGGCTCCTGTGAAAATTTACTGAATTACAGGTGCTGCATAAATGCAAATTGTTGTTGTTGTTAATCTGGAGGGTCAGAAAGCTAAAGGAAAACGGATTTCAAATTGGCTAGAAACAATCTGTTTACTGAATTGGTCATTGTAGATAAATGTAATGAGCAAGGAAAGCCATCCAACTGTTAATCAGCCTATGTGCGTCAGCACCCCGATTCTCCTGATGAAGGGCTTTTGCCCGAAACGTCAATTTTACTGCTCCTCAGATGCTGCCTGAACTGCTGTGCTTTTCCAGCACCACTCTAATCTAGACCCCAATTCTCTGGTCATACTGTGTTCTTGGAGAAGGGAATAAGACAAAAGATTTTCAAAAAATTGATTCTCAGAACGTGGGTGTTCACTGGAAGGCCGATAATTATTGCCTACTCCTCGTTTCCCATGAGATGTCAATGGAGAGCTTTATTCAACCATTATAGTCTATCTGATGAAGGTACTCCAAGGTCATGTCACATTGATAGGTCCAGAACTTTGCAACAGCGACATGAAAGGACAGTAATATATGGCTGAATCGGAATGCTGCGAGACAACTAGGGGAACGTGGAAATGATGGTATTCCCATGCGTTTGATGTTCGTAAAATTCTGGATGGTACACATCAGAAGTTTGAGGACTGCTGCCAAAGAAGCATTAGTGGGTTGCTGTGATGCATACTGTAAATTATGCACATTGCAGCCAGCATATCGGTGAGAGTAGGTATTTAAGTTGGTGGATGGACCTCTGATTAAGCAGACAACCTTGATAGTGAGACGTGTGATGATGTCGTTCTTTTGTTATATCAATTTGTGTAGCAGGGACCAAAAATCCAGGAAACATTGTAACATGCAGGGGATGGAAAGTTCCAAGGAGTTGCTATATTTGACTGTTCCAAAATGTTGGATACATTCAACACTGTTTAGGAACAAGGCAAAGCCTGTTTCAAGGTTTCAATAGGTCACTTGAAATAATTACAGGGTCAATGAGGAATAGTTCCCAAGTCACAGTTAATTGGAGAAGGAGACAAAGACTTCCGCCACCCCTACTGACGTGGTCACCACCACTTCCGCCCCCACCAGCGCCACTCACTTGCATTCTGCTGACACGCCCCCCACAGACCCCACTGTCACTATCCCCAGCCCCCAGAGCCCCAATGGGAACACTACCCCTGCTCATGACTCCACCCCCATTCCCCCCACCACCACACCCACTCCAGTTACAGGTTCCACCCCCACTCCCAGCTCCACACCCACACCAGATCCCAGCTCCCAGCCCTGCCGAGATTTCACCATCCCTCCAGACTTCCTCCTCACTGAGGACAAATGATCAGTCCTCAGCAAAGGACTCACCTTCATCCCCCTCCGTCCACGCATCAATGAATTTAATATACGCCATGACATCGAACAATTCTTCTGTCGCCTCCGCCTCCGGGCTTACTTTCACAATCAGGATTCCCGCCCACCTTCCGAGGACCCCTTCGCCCACCTCCAACACACTGCATCTACCTGGATACCCCGCGCTGGCCTATTACCCGCCCTCGACCTCTTCATTTCCAACTGCCGCCGGGACATTAACCGCCTCAATCTGTCTACACCCCTCCCCCACTCCAACCTCTCACCCTCACAACAAGCAGCCCTCCAATCCCTCTGCTCCAATCCCAACCTCACCATTAAGCCAGCAGATAAAGGGGGCGCAGTAGTAGTCTGGCGCACTGACCTCTACACCGCTGAAGCCAAACGCCAACTCGAGGACACCTCTTCCTACTGCCCCCTCGACCATGACCCCACCCCCATCACCAAACCCTCATCTCCCAGACCATACAGAATCTCATCACCTCAGGAGATCTCCCACCCACAGCTTCCAACCTCATAGTCCGGGAACCCCGCACTGCCTGGTTCTACCTCCTTCCCATGATCCACAAGCCTGACCACCCTGGCCAACCCATTGTCTCAGCATGCTCCTGCCCCGCTGAACTCATCCCTACCTACCTCGACACTGTCCTATCCCCCCTAGTCCAGGAACTCCCCACATACATTCGAGAC
This sequence comes from Hemiscyllium ocellatum, assembly GCF_020745735.1. Classification (NCBI taxonomy): domain Eukaryota; kingdom Metazoa; phylum Chordata; class Chondrichthyes; order Orectolobiformes; family Hemiscylliidae; genus Hemiscyllium; species Hemiscyllium ocellatum. The sequence continues at coordinate 105,250,176 of NC_083407.1, read as the reverse complement.
ACCACCCACGCCCTCCACCTCCTCCAAGACTTCCATTTCCCCCGCCCCAACGCCTTATCTTCACCATGGATATCCAATCCCTCTGCACCTCCATCCGCCATGACCAGAGCCTCGAAGCCCTCCGTTTTTTCCTCTCCAGATGACCCCAACAGTACCCTTCCACCGACACTCTCATTCGTTTGGCCAAACTGGTCCTCATTCTTAACAATTTCTCCTTCGAATCCTCCCACTTCCTCCAGACCAAAGGAGTAGCCATGGGCACATATATGTGCCCCAGCTATGCCTGTCTCTTTGTTGGCTACATAGAACAGTTGATCTTCTGTAATTACACAGGCACCACTCCCCACCTCTTCCTCCGCTACATTGATGACTGCATTGGCGCCACCTCATGCTCCCGCGAGGAGGTTGAGCAATTCATTAACTTCACCAACACATACCACTCTGACCTTAACTTTACCTGGACCATCTCTGACAACTCCCTCCCCTTCCTGGACCTCTAACCATCTCTATTAATGACAACCAATTTGAAACTGACATTTTTTACAAAGCTACCTGGAATACACCTCTTCCCACCCTACCTCTTGCAAAAATGCCATCCCATGTTCCCAATTCCTCCGCCTCCGCCGTATCTGCTCCCAGGAGGACTAGTTCCACCACAGAGCACACCAGATGGCCTCCTTCTTTAGAGTCCGTAATTTCCCTTCCCATGTGGTGTAAGATGCCCTCCAACGCTTATCGTCCACATCCCGCACCTCCACTCTCAGACCCACCCCTCCAACCGTAACAAGGACAGAACGCCCCTGGTGCTCGCCTTCCACCCTACCAACTTTCGAAGAAAACCAAATCATCTGCTGACTTTTCCGCCACCTCCAAAAAGACCCCACCACCAGGGATATATTTCCCTCCCCACCCCTTTCTGCCTTCCGCAAATACCGTTTCCTCCGTGACTACCTGGTCAGGTCAACGCCCCCCTACAACCCACCCTCCCATCCTGGTACCTTCCCCTGCCACCGTAGGAACTGTAAAACTTGCGCCCACACCTCCTTACTCACCTCTATCCAAGACTCTAAAGGAGCCTTCCACATCCATCAAAGTTTTACCTGCACATCCACGAATATCATTTCTTGTATCCGTTGCTCCCGATGCGGTCTCCTCTACATTGAGGAGACTGGACGCCTCTTAGCAGAGCGCTTTAGGGAACATCTCCGGGACACCTGCACCAATCAACCACACCGTCCCGTGGCCCAACATTCCAACTCCCCCTCCCACTCTGCCGAGGACATGGAGGTCCTGGGCCTCCTTCACCGCCGCTCCCTCACCACCAGACGCCTGGAGAAAGAATGCCTCATCTTCCGCCTTGGAACACTTCAACCCCAGGGCATCAATGTGGACTTCAACAGTTTCCTCATTTCCCCTTCCCCCACCTCACCCTAGTTCCAAACTTCCAGATTAGCACTGTCCCCATGACTTATGCCTATCTCCTTTTCCACCTATCCACTCCACCTTCTCCTCCCTGACCTATCACCTTCATCCCCTCCCCCACTCACCTATTGTACTCTATGCTACTTTCTCCCCACCCCCACCCTCCTCTAGCTTATCTCTCCACGCTTCAGGCTCTCTGCCTTTAATCCTGATGAAGGGCTTTTGCCCGAAACGTCGATTTTGCTGCTCCTTGGATGCTGCCTGAACTGCTGCGCTCTTCCAGCATCATTAATCCAGACAAAGCAAGACAGAAGAGTTCAATAAACTAGACTTGAAACACTAACTCAATTTCTTTCCACAGATGCTGCTAGACCTGCTGAGTTTCTTCAGCATTCTCTGTATTTGTTTCAGTTTTCCAGCATTCACAGTATTTTGCTTTTATAACACAGAGGCAGGCTCTGTGCTGTAAAGATCTGATCAGCTGGACTGCTGAGAAGGTAACTGAGGGCCATTGACCCTTAGAGTCAGAGCTCAGGAACTGAGTTCCATGAGTCAGTGTGCATACTTAATACTTAAGCACAATTGAAAAAGGAGGTCAACAGTCCACAAAAATTAATAGCTTGTTGCAACCAAACTTAAAGACCGGTTAAAAAAAAAATGAAGGCACAGTACTGACTTGGTAAAGCTGCATCTATCAGTAAATTCTGGAGTGCAGTTTCCAGAATCCAAGGGGGTTGAGATCCAGGAAAATAAGGTTAATTACCAGAATATGAGCTATCATTATGGCAGTCCATGATGTAAGTGCTCTAGAGGGAATTTCAAGACCAGGTCATTTGAAGTGAATAATTGGAATCCCTTCTGAAATTTAAATGAGATGTGGTGATCCATCGGGTCACTAATGACTGGGAATGGGTTGGAAAAGCATGTGGGGCAGAGAATTGCTGGGAAATCCAAGGGATCTGTCTTGATTGCATTTATGTTTATTGTGTAGGGAGTTCGATCATGTTTGTCTGTCACACATATTTGCCTCATAAGACCATAAGGTATGTTAAGTTTGGGATATTAGAATATAAGTGAATATATATTCTGGCACAATCTAAATCTATTCTGTCAACACCAGGTTATAGTCCAACAGGTTTAATTGGAAGCACTAGCTTTCGGAGCGCCGCTCCTTCATCAGGTGCTTCTTCAACTAGTCATAACCACCTGACGAAATTAAACTTGACAAAATTCAGTCCAAAGGGGTTGCACGATCAGAAACACTACAATACATGTAGCTGTGATCGCCAATGGGTTTCAGCTGATTTGACAATTATTCATTTCAAGCAATATGGCATCCAAGTATGACCTGCAAGGCATTTTGTAACTGAGTGAGGTACAGCCTCACTCTAAACGCCACTCAACTGCAGGCCAATATTTATATGTGTGGTGTTGTTAAAGTAAATAAAATGTTCTTGAATGTTAGCTGAGGTCAGTGATAGCCCTCCCACCTCTATATCCAAAGGTCATGGTTTCCAATCCCACCCCAGAGACTTGTGCAGATCATCTAATTAGATTAGACTTACAGTGTGGAAACAGGCTCTTCGGCCCAACAAGTCCACACCGACCCACCGAAGCGAAACCCACCCATACCCCTACATTTACCCCTTACCTAACACTACGGGCAATTTAGCATAGCCAATTCACCTGACCCGCACACCTTTGGACTGTGGGAGGAAACCGGAGCACCCGGAGGAAACCCACGCAGACACGGGGAGAACGTGCAAACTCCACACAGTCAGTCACCTGAGTCGGGAATTGAACCCGGGTCTCAGGCGCTGTGAGGCAGCAGTGCTAACCACTGTAATGTAGTGCAACTACTCACTTCAATATTGAGGGTGCATTATATTTTGGAGGTATGGAGTTAAAACTGGTTTTAACTCAGGTGGATGGAAAAGGTCCTATTGGGAAGAACATGAGTGTTCTCCTTGGCTGATACTTTTCTCCTCGCTCAACCGGGTAAAACAGATCACCTTGATCATTATTTCTTTCTCTTTGTCAGACCTTTGTTGTGTTTTAGCAATGAATTTGAAAACCACTTCACTCTGTACACTACTTCATGATATTCTGGGATCATGAGAAATGCTATATAAATGGAAGTACCACCAAGTATCAGGAAGCTCCAGCAGCTTCAATAGTAGAGCAAAAATGGCAGGAGTTTGTGGGTATAATTGAGGACACTGTACAGAGGTTCATCCCCAAGAAAAGAAAGATTATCCGAGGAGGGATTAGACAGCCATGGCTGACAAAGGAAGTCAGGAAATGTATCAAAGAGAAAGAGAAATCCAATAAAGTGGCCAAGAGCACTGGGAAATCAGAAGATTGGGAAGGCTACAAAAACAAACAGAGGATAACAAAGAGAGAAATAAGAAAGGAGAGGATCAAATATGAAGGTAAGCTAGCCAGTAATATTAGAAATGATAGTAAAAGTTTCTTTCAATACATAAGAAGCAAACGACAGGTAAAAGTTGACATTGGGCCACTTCAAACTGATGCTGGAAGCTTAGTGATGGGAGATAAGGAAATAGCTGGAGAACTTAATAAATACCTTGCATCAGTCTTCACAGTGGATGACATGAGTAATATCCCAACAATTAAAGGGAGTCAGGGGGCTGAGTTGAGTATGGTTGCCATTACAAAAGAGAAAGTGCTAGAAAAGCTAAAAGGTCTTAAAATTGATAAATCTCCTGGCCCCGATGGGCTACATCCTAGAGTTCTGAGGGAGGTGGCTGAGGAAATAGTGGAGGCGTTGTTTGAGATCTTTCAAAAGTCACTGGAGTCAGGGAAAGTCCCGGATGATTGGAAGATCGCTGTTGTAACCCCCTTGTTCAAGAAAGGATCAAGACAAAAGATGGAAAATTATAAGCCAATTAGCCTAACCTCAGTTAGGAGTGGACTCGATGGGCCGAATGGCCTTACTTCCACTCCTATGTCTTATGGTCTTATGGTTGTTGGTAAAATTCTAGAATCCATCTTTAAGGATGAGGTTTCTAAATTCTTGGAAGAGCAGGGTTAGATTAGAACAAGTCAACATGGATTTAGTAAGGGGAGGTCGTGCCTGACAAACCTGTTGGAATTCTTTGAAGAGGTGACAAATAGGTTAGACCAGGGAAACCCAGTGGATGTGGTCTATCTAGACTTCCAAAAGGCCTTTGATAAGTTGCCACACGGGAGGCTGCTGAGTAAGGTGAGGGCCCATGGTGTTCGAGGTGAGCTACTGGTATGAATTGAGGATTGGCTGTCTGACAGAAAGCAGAGAGTTGGGATAAAAGGTTCTTTTTCGGAATAGCAGCCGGTGACAAGCGGTGTCCTGCAGGATTCCGTGTTGGGGCCGCAGCTGTTCATGTTATATATTAATGATCTGGATGAAGGGACTGGGGCATTCTAGTGAAGTTTGCCAATGATACGAAGTTAAGTGGACAGGCAGGTAGTACTGAGGAAATGGGGAGGCTGCAGAAGGATGTAGACAGTTTGGGAGAGTGGTCCAGGAAATGGCTGATGGAATTCAACGTGAGCAAATGCGAGGTCTTGCTTGGAAAAAAGAAGACAAGCATGGACTACTTTCTAAATGGTGAGAAAATTCAAAAAGCCAAAGTACAAAGGGATCTGGGAGTGCTAGTCGAGGATTCTCTAAAGGTAAACATGCAGGTTGAATCTGTGATTAAGGAAGCGAATGCAATGTTGTCATTTATTTCAAGAGGGTTGGAATATAAAAGCACCGATGTGCTACTGAGACTTTATAAAGCTCAGGTTAGGCCCCATTTGGAGTACTGTGTCCAGTTTTGGTCCCCACACCTCAGGAAGGACATTCTGACACTGGAACGTGTCCAAAGGAGATTCACACGGATTATCCCTGGAATGATAGGCTAACATACGAGGAGCGGCTGAGGATCCTGGGATTATATTCATTGGAGTTTAGAAGATTAAGGGGAGATCTAATAGAAACTTACAAGATAATACATGGATTGGAAAGAGTGGACGCTAGGAAATTGTTTCCGTTAGGTGAGGAAACTAGGACCCATGGCCACAGCCTGAGAATTAGAGGGGGTCAATTCAGAACAGAAATGCGGAGACATTTCTTCAGCCAGAGAGTGGTGGGTTTGTGGAATTCATTGCCGTGGAGTGCAGTGGAGGCTGAGACGCTAAATGTCTTCAAGGCAAAGATTGATAAATTCTTGATGTCACAAGGAATTAAGGGCTACGGAGAGAATGCGGGTAAGTGGAGTTGAAATGCCCATCAGTCATGATTGAATGGCGGAGTGGACACGATGGGCCTAATGGCCTTACTTCCACTCCTATGTCTTATGGTCTTATAGTCCATTGATTTCTCAGCAACAAACCCAAGCAAGCAGACAAAATGTGTCCAGAAACCCTAGCCACACTCCCCTACATTAAAGGCATCTCAGAAATGGCTGCCAGACTACTCAGACCTCTTGGCATCATGTTGGCCCACAGACCCACCAACACACTAAAACAGCAGCTAATGAACTTGAAATACCCCATACAGACAACAAGCAAAACTAATGTCATTTACAAAATACTGTAACAAACACTACGTTGGACAAACAGGCAGAAAACTAGCCACCAGGATACATGAACGTGAACTAGCCACAAAAAGACATGACCCACTCTCACTAGTAGCCTTACATATAGATGAGACAGGACACCTTTTTGACTGGGGTATCACATCCATCCTAGGACAAACCAAACAAAGACATGCACGAGAATTCCTAGAAGCATGGCATTCCAATCGGAACTCTATCAACAGACATATTGATCTGGACCCCATTTACCATGCTCTGAGAAAAGGGACCAGAAATTACATTACCACATGAAATGACATCGCCAAAAGAAATGACATCACCAACCCAAGGAAATATAAACACATAAATAGAACGTGGGTCACTAACATCAGTACATCTGATCAGGAGGCTCACTGATGATGTTACCTAGTATGGTGACAAAACATCTGAAAATGAACCTTCTAGCTCAGCAAGCAAACCTACATCCAGAACCTCAACCTGAGCTACAAATCTTCTCAAAACTCGCTAAGATGATCTGGTCATTTATTTTCATTAATAGGCCAGAATTAGTTTCCTATCTTTGTTAAATGTCCTCAATCACTCGGTCCCCGTAGACTTGACTGGATTTTGGAAGGTCAATGATGACCAGAAACTGATTAAAATTTCCATTGAAAAGGCAAGCAAATCCAGACAGTCATTGCCCATCACAGGACTGGCAAAAAGAGAGTGCTGCATGTTTACAACTGATAGCGTACATGTCAGCAGTGGTCTTAAATGGTGTTTTGAGAAAAAGCATCATGAGCATTTGAAGTAAATTATGGAGACACAGATTTTCCTCACTGAATCTGAGTTTGACTGGAGTCCTGGCTGTTTGAATGAAAGCTTTCTCTCTCTATTGACTGTGAGTATGGGCAATACCCAGATCCTCTGGCTACATGTCAAATGATCTACCTGTAATCAGGACTAGGTGACCTAAAGCTGGCAACAGTGCTCAGAGAGGTTTAGAGTGTTACATGCTGTAGGAAATGGCTAAATTGGTATGGATACTGAAGATGCATCATTCAAAGGCTAGGTTTAGGAGCCAGGCTGCAATTTTAATACCTGCTCCAAGAGTGCTTAATGTTGTGTTAAGTATAATGAGAAAGAAAGTCACTCATTTTTCACATTTCCCCATGATCTCTAGATATTCATTGAAATGGAGTACTGTTGTGAAGTAGAAACCACAGCAAACAATTTGTGCACAGCAAGATCCCATAAGAATACTATAATCATTTTCAGTATTGCTGAAATAAGCCAAATTCTGTCAAAGCTTTTTACCTTGCAGCCATCAGGACAGTTTGCAAGAGTAGAAATTCAAGGGAAAATCTAACATTTATACTGCATGACAAAATAATGCTCATGAGTTAGTGTTATGGACCAGATCAAACCTCCTCAAAACATGTCTAGATAGTGTAGACTCTAACTTTTTATTAGTTTAAAGGAAAGTTGCATTCCGAATGCAATTCGATTGGTCAAACTGTTCAGCTTTAAGCAAAGCACACTTTATTTCTTACACTACAGTTATATTACAGACAAAATTGTTAAAAAAAAGCTTTACTGTAACTCTACCTAAATACTTAACAAAATAGTATATCATTTAATGACTACTAATTAATTGCTCCAATATAGTAGCATCCTCCAAACACACTCGACAAAGGCAAATTCTGGAGAACTCAAAAACATATTCCCAGCATAAGGAGAGAACATAAACTTTTGTCGAGAGAGAGAGCTGTATCTTCCTCTGAAATCCTAGGTCACCAACGGAAAATCAGAACCAGAAAATCCTGGGTTTATGTGTTCCTCACTCCATTTATTAATGCTTCTTTTGTCTGCTTCTGAAAAAAAACATTTAGCCAGCTGCACTGCTGGGGACTCCACAGACAGTTCTGCTCCAAGTTTACTTTGCTTTCGAAAGAAACATAAGACCATAAGACAAAGGAGCAGAAATTAGGCCATTCAGCCCATAGAATCTGGTCTGCCATTCAATCATGGCTGATATATTTCTTAATCCCATTCTCCCACTTTCTCCTTGTAACCCTTAATATTAAAGAACCAATCTATCTCAGTCCTAAGTATACTCAATGACCTGGCCTCCACAGGTTTCTGTGGCAGTGAATTCCATCGATTCACCACTCTCTGGCTGAAGAAGTTTCTGCTTATCTCCATCCTAAAAGGTCTACCCTTTACTCTGAGGCTTTGTCCTCAGGTGCTAGTCTCCTCCCAATGGAAACATCTTCCCAACATCTACTCTGTATAGGCCATTCATCATTCTGTACATTTCAATTAGAACCCCCCCCCCACCCCCATGCTGCTAAACACTATTGAGTATAGACCCAGACTCCTCAAATGTTCCTTATATGCCAAGCTTTTCATTCCTCGGAACCTCTTTTGAACACCCTTGTAGGTCAGTACATCCTTCCTGAAATATGAGGCCAAAAACTGCACACAATACTTCAAATGTGGTCTGACGTGAGCCTTTTAGAGCTTCAAAAGTATATCCCTGTCTTTATATTCAGGTCCTCTCAAAATAAATGCCATCATTGCATTTGCCTTCCTAATTACTGACTCAACCTGTCAGTTTACCTTGACAGAATTCTGGACTAGAACTCCCAAGTCTCTCCGCACCTCAGACTTCTGAATTTTCTCCCCATTTAGAAAATAGTCCATGCCTCTATTTCTCCTACTAAAGTGCATGACCTCACGCTTTCCCATGTTGTACTCTATCTGCCATTTCTTTGCCCACTCTCCTAACCTGTCCAAATCCTTCTGCAGCCTCCCTACTTCCTCAATGCTACTTTCCCTCTACCAATCTTTGTATCACCTGCAAACTTAATCCAGAATGCTCTCAGTTCCTGCATCTAGATCGTTAATGTATCAAGTGAAAACTTGTGGTCCCAACACTGAGTCTTGTGGAACATTATTTGTCACCAGCTTCTGCCCTGAGAAGGACCCTTTTATCCTCACTGTCTGCTTTCTGCCAAACAGCTGAGCTTCTATCCATGCTAGCATCTTGCCCCTGACACCATGGGCCATTATCTTACTCAGTAGCCTCCTGTGCAGCATCTTCTCAAAGGCCTTTTTGATGTCTAGCTAGATAACACCCATTGGCGGTGCTTAGTCTAACCTGCTCATTACTTCCTCAAACAATTTGAGGCTGAACTCCCCTACCCCTTCACTTTGATGAAACCATTCTGACTTTGGCCTATTTTACCATACACTTTCACGTATTTAGAAATCTCATCCTCCACAATGGATTCCAGGATCTTACCCACGACTGAGGTTAGGTTAATCAGTCTGTAATTTTCTCTCTTTTGCCGTAGCTGCCTTTTTAAACAGAGGTGTCACGTTAGTGATTTTCCAGTCCACTGGGATTCTTCCTGATGCTAGTGACTCCTGAAAGAATCACTAACGCATCACTACCTCTTCAGCTATCTCCCTTAGGACTCTGGGGTGTAGTCCATCTGGTCCAGTAATATATCCACCAGTCCATTCAGTTTTTCTAGCACCTTCTCCTTGGTGATGGCCACAACACTCGGCTTTGCCCCCTCACTCTTGAATGTTTGGAAAATTACTCATGTCTTCCACCATGAAGACTGACGCAAAATAATTATTCAGTTCCTCAGTTGTTTCTTTGTTCCAAACTATCTCTCCAGCATCATTTTCCAGCGACCCAATGTCCACTTTTGCCTCTCTTTTGCTCTTTATGCATGTAAAGAAACTTACAGTCTTCCTCTATATTACTAGCTAGCTCACCCTCATATTTAATCTTCTGCCTCCTTATTTCTTTTTTTGTTGCCCTCTATTGGTCTTTGTAATCTTCCCAATCCTTTGGTTTCTCACTGCCCTTCGCTGCATTATATGTTTTCTCTTTTACGTTTATGCTATCCCTGAATTCCTTAGTTAGCCATGATTATCTCATCCTCCCTGTACCATGCTTCTTTTTCCTTGGGATGAATCTCTGTTGTGTCTCTTCAGTTACTTCCAGAGACTCCTGCCATCGCTGTTCCCTGTATCCCCTGCTATGCATCTCTCCCAGTCAATTCTACCCAACTTCTCCTTCATGCCTCTGTAGTTGCCTTTATTTAGCTGTAATACCATTACATCTGATTCTATTTTCTCCCTCTCAAATTGCAGAGTAAATTCAATCATATTATGATCACTGCTTCCTAAGTATTCTGACACATTAAGCTCCCTTATCAAGTCGGCTTCATTGCACAATACTAACTCCAGTGTTGCCTGTTCCCTAGTGGGCTCCACCACAAGCTATTACAAAAAGCAATCACATAGACATTCCACAAATTCTTTTTCTTATGATCCTACAACACGATTTCCCACTCAACCTGCATAATGAAATCCCCATGATCACTGTAACTTTGTCTCTCCTACAGATCCCTTCTTTCTCTCGGTGTGTCGTGCGCCCCAGCTCCTGATTACTGTTTGGAGGCCTGTACATATATCCAACTACGGTTTTTTTATTACCTTTAGGTTCCTCAATTCTACCCACACAGATTCTACACCGTCTGAGCTATCTTTTTGATAGGATGTATATCCTTGAATATTCAGTTCCCAATCCTGATCCCCTTGCAGCCATGTCTCCGCGATGCCCACTACATCATACCTGCCAATTTTGATATGTGCCACAAGCTCATTTGCCTTATTCCTTACCCTGCATGCATTCAGATATAACACCTTCAGTCCAGTGTGCTTGGTTTGATTGCTAACCCTTTCCATACACTATTTGTGGTTGTCATGGAGATTTTTAATAACCTCTCCTAGTTGTGCGATATGCCAGGACTCTGGTCCCAGCACAGTTCAGATGACGATCATCCCATTGCAACATGGTGTCCCAACTCCGATACTCAATGCTGGTCCCATCTTCCCCAGTACTGGTGCCAATGTCCCATGAATTCAAACCCATTTCTCCCACATCAATCATTGAGCCACATATTTACATGACAAAACTAATCCTTCTGAAATCCTTTATACCATTAGCAGTCATCTGAACTGCCATAATGTGAAGGGTTTAGATGGAGAAGAATTTGTTAAGTGCGTATAAGAAAATTTTCTGATTCAGTATGTGGATGTAACTACTAGAGAAGGTGCAAAGGTTGACCTACTCTTGGGAAATAACGCAGGGCAGGTGACTGAGGTGTCAGTGGGGGAGCATTTTGGAGACAGCAACCATAGCTCTATTAGATTTACAATAGTGATGAAAAAGGATAGACCAGATGTAAAAGTTGAAGTTCTAAACTGGAGAAAGGCCAATTTTGAAGGTATTATGCAAGAATTTTCAAAAGCTGATTGGGGGCAGATGTTCGCAGGTAAAGGGGCGGCTGGAAAATAGGAACCCTGCAGAAATGAGATAATGAGAATCCAGAGAAAGTATATTCCTGTTAGGGTGAAAGGGTAGTTATCGTAGGGGATTTTAACTTCCAAACATCGACTGGGACTGCCATAGTGTTAAAGGTTAAGATGGAGAGGAATTTCTTAAGTGTGTACAAGAAAATTTTCTGATTCAGTATGTGGTTGTACCTACAAGAGAACGTGCAAAACTTGAACCTACTCTTGGGAAATAAGGCAGGGCAGGTGACTGAGGTGTCAGTGGGGGAGCACTTTGGGGCCAGCGACCATAAGTCTGTTTGTTTTGAAATAGTGATGGAAAAGGATAGACCAGATCTAAAAGTTGAAGTTCTAAATTGGAGAAAGGCTAATTTTGACGGTATGAGGCAAGAACTTTCGAAAGCTGATTGGAGGCAGATGTTCGCAGGTAAAGGAACAGCTGAAAATGGGAAGCCTTCAGAAATGAGATAACAAGAATCCAGAGAAAGTATATTCCTGTCAGGGTGAAAGGGAAGGCTGGAAGGTATAGGGAAAGCTGGATGACTAAAGAAATTGAGGGTTTGGTTAAGAAAAAGAAGGAAGCATATGTCAGGTATAGACAGGATAGATCAAGTGAATCCTTAGAAGAGTATAAAGAAAGTAGGAGTATACTTAAGAGGGAAATCAGGAGGGCAAAATGGGGACATGAGATAGCGTTGGCAAATACAATTAAGGCGAATCCAAAGTGTTTTTACAAGTATATTAAGGACAAAAGGGTAACTAGGGAGAGAATAGGGCCCCTCAAAGATCAGCAAGGCGGCCTTTGTGGGGGGCACAGAAAATGGGAGATATACTAAATGAATATTTTGCATCAGTATTTAATGTGGAAAAGGATATGGAAGATATAGACTGTAGGGAAATAGATGGTGACATCTTGCAAAATGTCCAGATTACAGAAGAGGAAGTGCTGGATGCCTTGAAATGGTTAAAAGTGGATAAATCCTGATCAGGTGTATCCAAGAACTCTGTGGGAAGCTAGGGAAGTGATTGCTGGGCCTCTTGCTGAGATATTTGTATCATCAATAGTCACAGGTGAGGTGCCGGAAGACTGGAGGTTGGCAAACGTGGTGTCACTGTTTAAGCCAGGGAATTATAGGTCGATGAGCCTGACCTCAGTGGTGGGCAAGTTGTTGGAGGGAATCCTGAGGGACAGGATGTACATGTATTTGGAAAGGCAAGGACTGATTCGGGATAGTCAACATGGCTTTGTGCATGGGACATCATGTCTCACAAACTTGATTGAGTTTTTTGATGAAGTAACAAAGAAGATTGATGAGAGCAGAGCAGTAGATGTGATCTATACGGACTTCAGTAAGGCGTTCGACAAGGTTCCCCATGGGAGATTGTTTAGCAAGGTTAGATCTCACGGAATACAGGGAGAACTAGCCATTTTGATACAGAACTGGCTCAAAGGTAGAAGACAGAGGGTAGTGGTGGAAGGTTGTTTTTCAGACTGGAGGCTTGTGGCCACTGGAGTGCCACAAGGATCGGTGCTGGGCCCTCTACTTTTTGTCATCTCCATAAATGATTTGGATGCGAGCATAAGAGGTACAATTAGTAAGTTTGCAGATCACACCAAACTTGGAGGTGTAGTGGACAGCGAAGAGGGTTACCTCAGATTACAACAGGATCTGGACCAGATGGGCTAATGGGCTGAGAAGTGGCAGATGGAGTTTAATTCAGATAAATGCGAGGTGCTGCATTTTTGGGAAAGCAAATCTTAGCAGGACTTATACACTTAATGGTAAGTTCCTAGGGAGTGTTGCTGAACAAAGAGACCTTGGATTGCAGGTCCATAGCTCCTTGAAAGTGGAGTCACAGGTAGATAGGATAGTGAAGAAGGCATTTGGTATGCTTTCCTTTATTGGTCAGAGTATTGAGTACAGAAGTTGGGAGGTCATGTTGCGGCTGTTCAGGACATTGGCTAGGCCACTGTTGAAATATTGCGTGCAATTCTGGTCTCCTTCTATCGGAAAGATGTTGTGAAACTTGAAAGGGTTCAGAAAAGATTTACAAAGATGTTGCCAGGATTGGAGGATCTGACCTATAGGGAGAGGCTGAACAGGCTGGGGCTGTTTTCCCTGGAGCGTCGGAGGCTGAGGGATGACCTTATAGAGGTTTACAAAATTATGAGGGGCATAGATAGGATAAATAGACAAAGTCCTTTCCCTGGGGTCGGGGATTCCAGAACTAGAGGGCATAGGTTTAGGGTGAGCGGGAAAAAGATATAAAAGAGACCTAAGGGGCAACTTTTTCATGCAGAGGATGATATGTGTATGGAATGAGCTGCCAGAGGATGTGGTGGAGGCTGGTACAATTGCAACATTTAAGAGGCATTTGGATGGGTATATGAATAGGAAGGGTTTGGAGGGATATGGGCCAGGTGCTGGCAGGTGGGACTAGATTGGGTTGGGAATTCTGGTCGGCATGGATGGGTTGGACCGAAGGGTCTATTTCCATGCTGTAGACCTCTATGACTCTATGATTCTATGAAAGGCTGGTAGGTATAGGGAATGCTGGATGACTAAAGAAATTGAGTTGGTTAAAAGAAGGAGGAAGCATATGTCAGGAAAAGGCAGGATGGATCAAGTGAATCCTTAGAAGAGTATAAAGGCAGTAGGAGTGTACTTAAGAGGGAAATCAGGAGGGCAAAAAGGGGACATGAGATAGCTTTGGCAAATAGAATTAAAGAGAATCCAAAGGTTTTTACAAATACATTAAGGACAAAAGGGTAACTAGGGAGAGAATAGGATCCCTCAAAGATCAGCAAGGCGGCCTTTGTGTGGAGCCGCAGAAAATGGGGGAGATACTAAATGAGTATTTTGTCTTGAAATGCATAAAGTTGGATAAATCCCCAGGACCTGATCAGGTGTACCTGAGAACTCTGTGGGAAGCTAGGGAAGTCGATTGCTGGGCTTCTTACTGAGATATTTGTATCATCGATAGTCACAGGTGAGGTGCCGGAAGACTGGAAGTTGGCTAACGTGCTGCCACTGTTCTATAAGGGTGGTAAGGACAAGCCAGGGATCTATAGACCAGTGCGCCTGACGTCAGTAGTGGGCAGGTTGTTGGAGGGAATACTGAGGGACAGGATGTACATGTACTTGGAAAGGCAAGGACTGATTAGGGATAGTCAGCATGGCTTTGTGTGTGGGAAATCATGTCTCACAAACTTGATTAAGTTTTTTGAAGAAGTAACAAAGAGGATTGATGAGGGCAGAGTGGTAGATGTAATCTATATGGACTTCAGTAAGGTGTTCAACACAGTTCCCCATGGGAGACTGATTAGCAAGGTTAGATCTCATGGAATATAGGGAGAACTAGCCATTTGGATACAGAACTGGCACAAAGGTAGAAGACAGAGAGTGGTGTGGAGAGTTGTTTTTCAGACTGGAGGCCTGTGACCAGTGGAGTGCCACAAGGATCGGTGCTGGGCCCTCTACTTTTTGTGGAAATAAATAAATATGGGGTGCTATATTTTGGGAAAGCAAATCTTAGCAGGACTTCTACACTTAATGACAAGGTCCTAGGGAGTGTTGCTGAACAAAGAGACCTTGGATTACAGATTCATAGCTCCTTGAAGGCGGTGTCGCAGGTAGACAGGAAAGTGAAGAATGTGTTTAGTATGCTTTCCTCTATCGGTCAGAGTATTGAGTACAGGAGTTGGGAGGTCATGTTGTGGCAGTGCAGGATGTTGGTTCGGCCACCGTTGGAATAGTGCGTGCAGTTCTAGTCTCCTTCCTATCGGAAAGATGTTGTGAAACTTGAAAGGGTTCAGAAAAGATTTACAAGGATGTTGCCAGGGTTGGAGGATATGGGCCAAGTGCTGGCAGGTGGGACTAGATTGGGTTGGGATATCTGGTCGGCATGGACAGGTTGGATTGAAGGGTCTGTTTCCACGCTGTACATCTCTACGACTCTATGTCTCTGAGTGGACTTTGCTGGTTTGAGGCTTTGCCACAGAGAATGCACCCATTCTGATTGACAGTTAGCAGTCAGGCTATGTTTAAACTTTAAACCAGCAGTTTGACTCTGTTTAGCTTTGTGGGTGGGAAATCGTGTATCACAAGTTTGATTGAATTTTTTGAAAAGTCAACCAAGAAGATAGATGAAAGCAGAGTTGCAGGCATTGTCTACACAGAGTTTAGCAAGGCTTTCGACAAGATTCTGCATGATAGGCATGCTTAGTAAGGTTGGATCACATGGGACCCAGGGAGAGCTAGCAATTGGTTACGAAATTGACTTGATGGTGGGAAACAGGGTAATGGTAGAGGATTGTTGTTCAAACTAGAGACTTGTAGACAGCGGTATGTCACAATGATTGGAGCTGGGTCCACTGTTGCTTGTTGTTTATATAAATAATTTGGATGAGAATATAGGAGGTACACTTGCAGAAGACACCAAAATTGGTGGTTATGGATGGTGAGGGAGATGATCTAAGAGTACAATGAGATCTTGATCAGCTGGGTCAATGGGTCAAGGAGTGGCAGGTAGAGATTAATTTAGATAAATGTGAAGTGTTGCGTGTCAGTTAGACAAACTAGGGTAGGATTTACACATTCAATGGTGGGGCCCTGGGAAGTCAAACAGAGAGACCTGAGATTCAGATGTGCAGTTCCTTGAAAGTGGCGTCACAGATAGACAAAGTGGTGGAGAAGACATTGGGCATGCTTGCCTTCATTGGTCACAGCACTGAGTACAGGAGTTGGGACATCATGTTGCAGCCATATAAGTCATTGATGAGGCCACTTTTGAAGTATTATGTACAGTGTGGGTCACCCTGCTATACGAGAGATGTTATTAACCTGGAAATGGTGCAGAAAAACTTTACAAGAATGTTACTGAGACTGGAGGGGTTGAGTTATAATGAGAGGCTCGATAGGCTGGGATGTATTTTTCCCTGGAGCGAAGGAAGCTGAGGGGTGATCTTGTAATGGTTTATAAAATCATGAGAGGCATAGATAAGGTGAACAACCAGGTCTTTTCTCCTGGTTGTGAGTCCAAAACTAGAGGGCATAGGTTTAAGGTGAGAGGGGAAAGATTTAAAAGAGACCTGAAGGGCAACTTTTTCACACAGAGGGTGATGCGTATATGAAATGAACTGACAGAAGAAGTGATAGAGGCAGGAACAATTACAACATTTAAAAGACATTTGGACACATATTTGAAAGGAAACGTTTCAAGGGGTATGGGCCAAACACAGGCAAATGGGTCTAGTTTAGTTTAGGAAACCTGGTTAGCATAGATGAGTTGGACCAAAGGATCTGTTTCTGTGCTCTCATCACACCATTGTCCTCAGAAATGAACCAATGAATGGCTGTCATCTATTTTGTTGAGCTGGAATGGGCTCAATGTGTATACATGCTCTTTCTGTTACTTCTCAACAAACAATAGCGTGATAATAACCAATGTGTTCCAGTGATGTGATTTGAAGGCTTAATACTGGTCAGGACAATGTGGAGAGGTCCCTGAGGTACCATCAGATGTTCATGGTTATTCAAGAGATTAGATGGTGCCTCAGTCTAATGTCTCAGCCAAAAATGGTATTTGCAACAGTGCAGTACTCCCTCGGTACTGCATTAGCTGTGCCAGTCCAGAATTTTGCGTTCAAATCTCTGGTGTGGAATGCAAACCCTGACTTTCTAATTAGAGGTGAATGAAACATTTGAGAAACAAGAATGATCCATGCCCCAACACTGCTGTGCCTCAGGCTTACCAGCACAATGGCATAATATAATTCCTTGCCCAAAATAAAAAAGAATGAAATGGTTCCAGAAACATTCTACAAGATGGAGCCAGATAACTGAGAAGAAAGCAGTCTTCTGTAGGTCATTGTCTTCTGTGAATTATTGGCCACTTTCTCTATGGCAGAACTAAAGTCCAGTGTAAAACAGACATCCATTCAGTCCCTTCTGTCTGTAAATTGCAACGTCTTTCTTTGCCTGAGGGAGTAGTTTCCAGCCACTGTTTATTTTCTGCTTTTAAAAGCATTGTATTGATTTTGGTTTTCCCATTAACTTTTAACAAATGTACCTGAGAAACTTGAGGCAGGCATTGAATTCCAAGAGCCCTCTGACTGAGTGCTAATGAGCCAGCAGTCACTATGCTCTGCAGTTATTTTTCGACAGTGCCAAAATAACCTAATGACTTGTTGCTCAGATTTAACCCTGAAAATCAAGTCAGGGTGGGTAACTTCCTCCCCACCCCCTCACCCCCATACCAGATGTGGCATGTTTTGTCTGTTTTTTATTAATGGAATTAAAATCTCAGATAAACTGAACGAAATGCCTATGATCTGAGACAGGCGAGTTCACAGAGCAGCGATGAAAGGTCAGGAATTAACTGTTCGAGTTGCTATTGTATCAACACATTGGAATCTTCCAGCAAAGAGGGAGTACGACCAAGTTCATTCCATTTGTCACACAAACAGATTTTGAATTAGGTATTGGTTATCTATTAATCATGTAGGTTAGAATCCTTTTTAGCTTTGTTGACTGCTGCTCTGATTCAGTTAGCCATTCAGGAATTACAATGTACAACTAACCTGTGGACATTCACTGTGCTGCTGGTGGAATATCAAATTCATGCACCTACTGTTTCAAATAATTCCTGCTCGAATGAAGCACCATCCACGCTCTTCATTAATTGCACACATCGGATATTGCATGCACCAATGCTAATTAAAAGCAACCTGAGAAACAGTGTTAGCCACTCAGTACTCAACTTACCCATCTCCATAAATAATTTTCAAGAATAATTCATTGGAAGAGGTTTTAATGTTGGAACCAAAACAGGAGAGTTGGAAACCAGACTGTCAATTCACCATATGCCATTCTATATGATCACAGTCAAAATCAACCTTATTTCTATGCCAATGTGGTTAAATTACATTGATTAATTACTGTGTTAAATATTGGACCAAACACAAAAATTGCACTTTCAATTTTTGTTTCACATTTCCAGAATCCACTCTATTTTGATTTTATATTCACCCTTGCTGTTTACTACAATGCCTTGGGATGTTTCATAATTCGATGTTTACTCCAATGCCTTGGGATGTTTCATAGTTCAATGTTTCTTGGGAATGACAGCATCTCCAAAAGTGCAACACTCCCCAGAACTGACCTAGATATTGTGCTGACGTCTTTGAAGGATAAATCTGCAACCATCTGACTGAGAGAGCACCCACTGAGTAAATACTGGCATTGAAAGCAAATGTCAGTGAAATGAATCAGGCTATTGATTCTGGCCAATTTACAGGTCTAGTAATACACAGAACATGTCACCAAACTCCATCTTTCTCTGCACTTCTAAGACAATTGCCTGTAGATTGAATGGTGTAAAAATAACTCTTGATCCAATGATAACGTTTACTCTGAGTCACTGATATCCCAAAAGAAGAAACGATGACTCTGCTGGAGGACTGTAATGTCAGGGTTGGCCTCGACTCCAAGGCTTGTGGAGCAGCCATTGGGAAACGTTGCATGGAAAATGTGATTGCAAATATGGTTCTTCTGCTAACAAAGTGGGCTCAGCATGACTTCAATGCAACATACACCATCAGACAACTACCAAACATTGACATCTTCTGGATTATGTAGTTATTAGTGTCAAGTATCTTAATCTTAAACTGTGGGAAATGTGCACGCAGAGCCACACAGAAAGATCCAATTATTATTTCATTGCATTCCAAAGGACTGAGACAGGCATAGGGGCAAAGGTTACAGCTTTAAATGGGAACTCAGTGAAAAAAATTCCCATCTTCCTCCCATCCCTGCCAATGACAATTCCACAGGAATTAAAGCAATGAAACCTCAACGGCTGGGAATGAGTAATCTACAAATCTTGGTCAAAATCAAAAGAAATAAGAATACTTCATTGTCAGTCTAATGTGCTATCAAGATTTATAATTACTTTTCAGTTCTCTAAGATAAGGCAGGGTCTGTGAAGAAATAAACTCCGTTTAGTTTAAATTGTCCCTCAGAGAATTTTAACTTCCCATTGGTCTTGTTTATCCACAGTCTAACATTCTCGACAGGGTTTGAAATTACTTCTGCAGAATTACCATAATTAATGAAAAGTTAAGGCTTAAACACGTAGTTGATCATAATAGATAAACTGTAATGTTATAGTTGCATACATCAAGGAGAAGCTCATCATGCTGATAATCTTTACCAAAAAATGCTATTAAGTGATGTGAAAAGGTGGAAGCCAGAAATTTGCCTTAAACTGTGACAACTTACTTTTCTAAAGCATCTTTAACAAAATAAAACACCTAACAATGCTTCAGAGGAGTATAATTAATCCAGATTTGATGCTGAGTCTTCTCAGGTGATTTCAAGACAAATGACCATGAATATGTTCATCAAAGAGGTCAGTTTGAGGAATGTCTTGAAGGAGGAAAGGAGGAGGAATTAAAGGAGGTAAGTCCAGATCTTAGGATGCAGGCAGCTGAGAGTACAGCAACCAATGGTGGTGTGTTTAAAATTGGGGGTGCATGAAGGACTGTATTTGGAAAAGTGCATCTTTAAAATTAATAATGGAAGCTGGGAGTTATTGGGAGATCCAACGTATAGTTCCCTTCCTTAAATGCGTCCTTGAGAAGCTACTAGTGAGTTGCCTTCTTGAACCACTGCTGGTGTATTTACATTCATAATGCGATTAAGTTGAATTTTTCAGTATTTTGGCCCAATGACAATGCAGGAACGATAATATATTTACAAGTCTTGATGTTGGTCAGCTTGGAGGTGTAGGTAGTCCCACCTACTGTCCTTTTGTTTCTGGGTGGTAAAGGTCCTGGTTTTGAAAGATCCAATCTGGGGCCTTGTTGAGTTGCTGCAGTGCATATTGCAGATGCTGGAGAGATGCCATGTTTAAGGCAGTGGGTGGGGCATGAAATGAGCCTAGTGGTGGCAGAGGGTGGCCCTTGCCGTGCAGTAGCAAGATATTTCGCTCCTCAAGTGCAGCAGGATCACAAGAGTTCTTAAAATTATAGGCATTATGGCAGCTCCCAAGGTACATGATGCATATTTCTAAGATGTGCTAATGATAAATCTAAAAATAAAATTGGACTGACAGAGTGAAATGTAGGGGAACGGGTCTGGGTGGGTTGCTCTTCGGAGGGTCGGTGTGAACTTGTTGAGCCGAAGTGCCTGTTTCCACACTGTAAGTAATCTAAATCTAAATCTAACCATCACAGATGGAACATTGATGGAATGGAATCCTTCTTTATCAATGAACATGGCTGTTATGTAATGGCCTTCTCTGCATGATGTGTGTACAGTTCACAGTGGCTAGGCCTAGGAAAAGTCAACTATGTTGGCAAAGCCTCATGCCCAGACTGCAGCACTGCCCTTGCTACGGGGAAATGTGAAGAAGGAGTGTGATCCAGCCCAAATTGCATGGGTAATAACCTTGTTCTATTTGTGAGTCGAAGTTTGAGAGATTTCATAAAAGTCCCCAGTGGTCCCTTGGAGACAACTAGTTGCGATAAAAGTTCAACTTAGCTGTCACCTTGACAATTTAGGACAGAATGGTCACCCACTCCTTCATGTCTCAGGTCCCATAACAGCAATCGGTTTATTTCTGAAACATGTTCTGAGACATCCTCAATCTGTGGTAAAACTGTGCCTCACTCATCTGGAAGAAATGGCATCGATGATAATAGAATCTGAACTTCCTGTACCTCCCACACATCCTGAGGGGACTTTTAGCAGGGACCTCTTCATGCGTTCAGCAGCTATTGGAGATTGCTGCTGGTCTCTGGTGTGCTGACCCAACTATTCCTCTTCCATTTCTCTGCACCTCAGCTGTATCATGGCAACAGCAATGATAACTCCTGCTGTGGCCAGATCCATCATTCACTCTTGCAATGAACCTATGTGTACATAAAGAACAGAACAGGCCCTGAGAAATGTGTGCAGTCAGCATTCACAAATGTCAGCTTAACTTATCCTCCCGTACAGTTACACCCTTCCAAGGAGGGCAGTGGAAGGCCTGGACATGGACCTTTGAAATTGGAATCTTATTCTCATGAATGCAGTCATGTTACAATGAGGCAGGAGGGGATTGTAAATACTTCATAAACACTGAGATCTTTTGTTCCTAGTCCATATTATCCAAGAAAGCTAACATAAGAGCATGCTGAAAACTAGTTACAGCTCAAGATGAAAGGATTCAATTCCGTGCAACTTACGAGATTGTATAACGGCTTTGCACTTTGTGACCCATGGGTGCCTGTTTGAGGTCATCTGTGATTAGTTTTTCTTTACAGGGCTGATTACTCTGCAATGGCCAATGATGTCGTCGAGATTGTGCTTGTGACCAGGATTTATATCCCACAATGCATACTTGCAGCGACCACATCCAAACCACCAATCACAGACCTTGTCATCAGATATGTACCAGCTTCATTGCACCATCATGGCAGATCTCCCACCAAACTTGTTGCCATTCGTGTCAGTCAGAGGGATGGATGACAGTCTTTGTGTGAGCAGAATGGAAGTCAATGGGGAGTTGTCAGAGATATAACTGCTATGGTAGGGAATTGGGGAATTCAGTGCTGCAGATGTATCTATTGCAATGCTGTGATTACAGAAGTCTTCCAGCTGCATGAGCGTGATTAATTCAATTCCCACTTGAAGGTTTTCCCGTTTCTCAGAATGGAACCCATGTGCTGAGACAGCACTGATTCCACCTACTCTAAGTGTGGTTGTAAATGTTTTCAATTTATAGTTCACATTGAGGAGTCATGGAGCCATAGAGATGAACAGCATGGCAACAGACCCTTTGGTTCAATCCATCCATGCCGACCAGATATCCTAAATTAATCTAGTCCCATTTGTCAGCTTTTGGCTCATATCCCTGTAAACCCTTCCCATTCATGTACCCATCCAGATGCCTTCCCAAGTGAATATGGAAGATGAGGCAGGTTGCTCTTGGCACGAAGAGTCACAGGCTCTATCTGATAATCAAGAGTTCTTCCTAAACCTCCATATCCCTTTCAGACACACCATCATTACTGATCTCCCACACGTTCCCACACACCACTTGAAGTAATGATTGCAACTTTCATCCTTACTGCCTGAACTCCTGCCCTACAGTTTAGTCCTACCCACCCTGCACACTCCTCCAGTCATGGCCAATGCAGTGGGGACTGCTGATTAGTCCCCCCGCCCCCCCACAGTATCCCATGTCTCTCCATGCAACATATGCATCTCAAGCAGTGAATTCCCCCAATTCCCTAACATTGATAAACCCCATTGACTTTCATTCTGCTCACACTAAGACCGACTGTGGTCCAACTCTCCCCCACCCCACCGACCAACATGAATGGCACCAAATTCGGTGGGAGATGTTCCATGATGGAGCAATGAAGCTGGTACACATCTGGTGTCATTGTCTGTGATTGGAGGGGTGGATGTGGTCACTGCTCATGGAGCATGCCTTGAGGTGGATGTCCAGAGAAGCAAAGAGCAAGCTGCAGTGACCATGTGATCGCTGTAATTATCCTGGCTGGAATTGTCGCTATCTATTTTCTATTTGGATAGTGGGAGAATGGGAAACATTAAAACAATGAGCCAAAGGTAAGTACTAATGAGGTGTTAATGCACGCAAATAGGTGAGAAACTTGTCTCACCATTCAACACCTGGTTCGACAACAGGATATCTGTCTCTTAATGCCGAGAAGCTCCTCACTGACTATCTCACAAGCTCTTCCCAATCTCCTCACCACAATTCATGTCATTCATGGACTCGGAAGGTTCCACCCAATGTTTTTGTTAGAAGATCTTGATCTTGACAAACATGTAGGTTTAAATTAGACTAGATTCCCTACAGTAATGATACATGTCCCTTGCCCAACAAGTCCACACAGACCCTCTGAAGAGCAACCCACCCAGACCAATTCCCCTATCGTATATCTACACGTGACTAATGCACTTTACACTACGGGCAATTTAGCATGGCCAATTCACCTGACCTGCACATCTTTGTGGGAGGAAACCAAAGCACCCGGAGGAAACCCATGCAGACACGGGGAGAATGTGCAAACACCGCACAGTCACCTGAGGTGGGAATCAAACCTGGGTCCCTGGCGCTGTGAGGCAGCAGTGCTAACTACTGATTAGATTAGACTTACAGTGTGGAAACAGGCCCTTCGGCCCAACAAGTCCACACCGACCCGCCGAAGCGAAACCCACCCATACCCTTACATTTACCCCTTACCTAACACTACGGGCAATTTAGCATAGCCAATTCACCTGACCCGCACATCTTTGGACTGTGGGAGGAAACCGGAGCACCCGGAGGAAACCCACGCAGACACGGGGAGAACGTGCAAACTCCACACAGTCAGTCGCCTGAGTCGGGAATTGAACCCGGGTCTCAGGCGCTGTGAGGCAGCAGTGCTAACCACTGTGCCACCGTGCCGCCCAATAGTTTGTTGCACACTATTTAATAGCATGTTACATTGGACTGAATTTTGCTTTTTTTTGGCTTCATGCGAATTGTGTCGGTTTGTTTGAGAATTCTCTCCATGACGTCCATTGAGATTTCTCCCCTATCTTACCAAACTCATCTCAATAATTCGCTTCCCTGTCCCCACAGTATCCCATCCCACATCCAATCCAATCTCTGTCTTACCATGCTCTAATCCCAGATCAGCTCCCCATCCCTTAAGAACTGCTGATGGGCAAGGCAAGCTGCATGATTTTTTGAATATGCTAATTAGCATGACCAGGTACAGCAAGACAAGGCAAGATGTGGAAGCAGTGCACATGAAGGCAGGCTTTAGCTGAGCAAGTGTTAAGAAAGGAACCAAGCAGCCTTGAGATGCAGCCTGATCTATTGTCTGAGCTGGGTGCCTGTCCCTGCACATGAGGTGTCCTTGCAGCAGCCTTTCAGTGTCAGTTGCCTGCAATTCAAGCCTATGCAAATGGGCTGGAAAGGTACCCCGACGGCCGTGATGAGTAGGTGGATGAGACCTGCATGTGGTTGGTGCCCATGGATCATGCCTTAAGATTATGCTTAATGCTGAGCAATGTGTTAACCCTTCAAAGCCAAAGATGAGCTGAAGCCACACTCTGAATTCCATGGTAAGATTTTCTTGATGTCCACCTTATTTAGCGCGTTTAGTATGATGGCAAGCTGAATATTAATGAAACAAGTAAGGGCATTAATAAGACACATAACAAGCTAGAAGTTGACTGGAAACTCACCACTGCCCAGTGAGAAACTTGCCTTACCATTCAACAAATGTAAAAAAGGTGCAGCATGTTGTTCCTGATGGTGAGATAATTCTTGCCCAACTTCTCATCGAATCATACGTATAGACCTTTTGGTCCAACCAGTCCATGCTGACCATTATCCCAAACTAAACTAGTCCCACCTGACTACACTTGGCCCATATCC
The DNA here is from genome assembly GCF_020745735.1 of Hemiscyllium ocellatum. Taxonomy (NCBI): domain Eukaryota; kingdom Metazoa; phylum Chordata; class Chondrichthyes; order Orectolobiformes; family Hemiscylliidae; genus Hemiscyllium; species Hemiscyllium ocellatum. The sequence continues at coordinate 105,225,364 of NC_083407.1, read as the reverse complement.
CTCCAAATCTTTCTTATTCATGTAATTATCCAAACGTCTTTTGAACTTTGTAACTGCATCCACCACTTCCTCTGGAAGTTCATTCCACACACGTACCGTTCTCTGTGTACAAAACGTTGCCCCTCATGTCCTTTTTAAATCTTTCTCCTCTCACCTTAACAATATGCCCCCCCAAGTCTTGAAATCCCCCACCTGAGGAATCCAGTCCAATAATATCTGCTACAAATTTCACCATTTTCCATGTCACTCAGACCCCAATAAGATTCTGACCATTGTATCTGAACGATATCATCATCCACCGTGAATCTTCAGGTGAAAATTAAAAGTAATTACATTTTTCTTTTGAGCTATTTTCAGCTTACCATTGAAATACAATTTAGAATACTCTTGAAGATCAGGCCAGCTCCTCCTCAGAACTATCACTTATATCTTGATGGGCAATAGTTAGAATGTGAAATCTGTGATGACATGACATAGTTGAGATGCATGATAAAGATGGATTTTAGAGGAAGCAAGATAAGTACATGAGTAAGAATTTAGTGGAAAGATGTGGTGATTGGGTAAGATTAAGAAGAGTGTATGGAGGCATATATGGACCATAAACTCCAATATTAACCAGTTGTACCTAGTTGTACTGCAGACACTATGCAATTCTACAAAACTTAGGCTGACTTGACATTAAAAAACTGCAGTTGAGACTGTGTTGCTGGAAAAGCACAGCAGATCAGGCAGCATCCAAGGAGCAGGAAAATCGACGTTTTGGGCCACAGTCCTTCATCAGGAATGAAACTGGGAGTCTTGGGGGTGGAGAGATAAATGGGATGGGGTTGGGGCTGGGGAGAAGGTGGCTGAGACTGCAGCAGGTGGATGGAGGTGGAGGTAAAGGTGATAGGTCGGAGAGGAGGGTGGAGCAGATAGGTGGGAAGGATGATTGACAGGTAGGACAGGCCATGAGGGCAGTGCTGAGCTGGAAGGTTGGAACTGGGGTAAGATGGGGGGAGGGGAAATGAGGAAACTGGTGAAATCCACATTGATGCGGTGGGGTTGAAGGGTCCCAAAGCAGAAGATAAGGTGTTCTTCCTCCAGGCGATTAAAAAATTGTTGCAATTAAACAATTACAACATAGTGCATTAAAGAACAAAACTCATAGAGGATTTGGCTTCCCTCAATTACTGAAGTCTTTGCCACTTTTTCTCTACGTAAATGATTAAGAGAAATTCTGATCAAAAGTTATAACATAGCCTTTAGCTGGGTCAAATCCTGGAATTCCATCCCTACAGGCATTATGGGGCTACCTACAGCACAGGGACTGCAGCTGTTCAAGAAAACACTTACCACCACCTTTTCATGGGCAACTGGGAATGGGCAATAATTGCTGGCCCTGCCAGTAACATCAACATCCCAGAAGAGAACATAAAAAAAACTCTGTTGCAGATCACTTCCTGTCACCAAGTGAAGGAAAGAAAGCTTAGCTTTAACAGAGTCTTTCATGATCTCAGAGCATCCTAAAATTCTTTACAGACAATGAAGGACTTTGGCGGTGAAGTCAGTCACTGAAATAATGTAGGAAACATGACAACCTGTTTTTTGACAGCAAAATCCCACAAATAGTCATGTGACAATGACTTGATAAATTGTTTATTTGCGTGATGTACCAATAATGTTTAGAACCCGGGGAGAACTCCCCTTTTCTTCATAAGATAGTGACATGAGACCTTTTACAGTCAGACAGTGCTTAGTGTCCCATCTGAAAGACAGCACCTTCAACACTTCCTCAGCGGTATTTAAACACACAAACCTTCGACTCAGGTAAGACCGAGATTGCAACCACTGTACCAGATTTGACACCTTAATCAGCCGAGAGTATCTCTGCAGTACTCAAGATCATACCACACCAGACACTGGGAGAGATCTGCAGAAACCAACTGCTTACTTATGGATTACCCACTGCTAGCATTACTTTAAAATGCCAAAGTAGAGTGAAAGCTCTCTTTGTTTAATAGAATATTAGATAGCTTGTGTATGATCCAAAGGCATTATTATGGACACAGTGCCATCTAATGGACGTAATCGATCAGATATTCTTTCCCAGATTTGGGGGCATTAATGTGGAAAATGAGGGGCTTGTGCAACTTAAAGTTGCTTTTCACTTCTGTATTTTCTACGAGCCTGATTTTTTACTTTTGCCAGAATGTGACAGGAGATGCTCATCATCAGAGTAAGAAGGCTGAGGATCACACCCAAATATGCAGACAAATTAAGACTGGGAACGTTTTGAAGTCAAGCCGTATTTGGCTTTTTCAAATCATCTATAAATTTACATCGCTATACCTGATCTCAGAGAGAGAGTCTTTAAGATTGAGAGAGAGAGAGAGAGAGAGCGAGAGAGATGGAATAAGGTTTAGGGACATTTGAGAGGGGCTTTGAGAGAGCGAGGAAGACTTTGGAGTTTTAAACTCTCCTAAATTCTCATAATAAAATGTTTCTAACTTTCACCTGCTCCTGACTTTGACTGTGGATCTGTGTCATGATAGACTCGGAACAATTCCTGGCTGACGAAAATCCTAGTTCTGCATTTGTCTGTTGCAAGAGAACAAATTAACCACAAATGTGGTTAGAAGTCAGTCCGAAGGCCAACACTTCCTGCTTACACCCAATCAAGACAAGTACCCAGAGCAGAATCACTGGGACCTGTAATAGCTTCAGAGCTTGAATGGTCTGGTGATAATCATCTTGTGAGGCTCCTATGTCTAAAATGAAGACCTGTGATTTAGAAGCCTGTGAAATTGAACTGGAGTTTGAGTTCACATATGTAGAAAAGAAAAAAGAAAGGTATAAGGGGAATGCAGAGAAAGGAGCTCAGGAGACAGAAATCCAAATGTTAAAGTGAACAACAAAATTAATGAGTCACAATGGGATCAATAACAAACTATTCTGATTCATACAGCCCCTATAATGTAATAAAAACACCCAAGACAATTCACAGGAGTAGAATCAGACTGTAATGAAAACATGTTTTGTACAAAATAAAATGATTTCTGAATCTATCACTGGAAATCCTAGTTTTTTTTTATTAAAACAAACATAAAGCTGCAATCCAGAAACTTGAGCTTGCAGCCAAAGGGGGAACTACATAATTGTATCTCTCACATTCCAGCACCATTGAGATGGAAACTACTTGTGTGCAACCCCACCAAAAATAATGATCTCGGGGAATATGAACAAACCATGTTCCCTATTCCATTAGTGCAGCGTACACACACTCACATGGCTATTTAACTGGTGGAGATATGCCCTTGGACGTAACTACTTGGACAATGACACTCTGCCCGAGACAGGGATTCCCAGACATGAACTAACACCTACAATTAGAATAAACTGGCCATGACCTTATTTATATACCTGTGCAGTTGGACAGGGGAAGTCTTACGTATTTTAAGCATTGTTTTCTCTACAGAATAGGACAAGTGTTAGGACATGGTGTTAGGGGTAGAGTATTAGCGTGGATTGGGGATTGGTTGACTGACAGGAAGTAAAGACTGGGGATAAATTAGTGCTATTCTGGCTGGCAATCGGTGACTAATGGTGTACCTCAGGGATCGGTGTTGGGACCACAATTATTTATAACTGATACAGATGATTTGGAGTTGGGGAACCACGTGTACTGTGTCAAAATTTCCCGATGACACTAAGGTGAGTGGCAGAGCAAAGTGTGCAAAGGGCTGTGAAACTTTACAGAGGAACATTGATACATTGAGTGAGTGGGCAAAGTTCTGGCAGATGGAATACAATGTTAGTAAACGTGAAGTCATACATTTTGGTAGGAGCAAAAGCAAAATAGATTATTACTTGAATAGTAAAATGTTGTTACATGCTGATTTGCAGAGGCACCTGGGTGTCTTTGTGCATGAATCGCAGAAGGTTGATCTGCAGGTACAAGTAATTAGGAAAGCAAATTGAATGTTGTCCTTCATTGCTAAAGGGGTTGAGTTTAAAAGCAGAGAAGTAATGTTACAGCTGTACAAGGTGCTAGTGAGGCCACACCTGGAGTACTGTGTGCAGTTTTGGTCTCCTTACTTAAGAAAGGATATACTGGCACTGGAGGGTGTGCAGAGGAGGTTCACTAGGTTTATTTCGGAGTTGAGGGGGTTGGCGTATGAGTAGAGACTGAGTGGATTGGAATTATATTCATTGGAATTCAAAGGAATGAGGGAGGATCTTACAGAAACATAAAATTTTGAAGGGAATCGATAAAACAGAAATAAATAGGATGGTTCCACTGCTGGGTGAGTCTAGGACAAGAGTGCATAGCCCAAGATTAGAGGGAGCAGGTTTAGAACTGAACTGAGAAGGAACTTCTTCATCCAGAAGGTTGTTACTCTATGGAATTCCTTGCTCAGGGAAGTAGTCGATGCTACTTCAATAATTGCTTTTAAAGCTAAGGCAGCTACCTTGTTGAAAAATAAAGGAAATAAGGGATATGGTGAAAACGTGGGTAAGTGGAGTTGAGTCCATGGAAAGATCAGCCATGATCTTATTGAGCGACAGAGCAGGTTCGAAGGGCCAGACGGCCTACTCATGCTCCTAGTTCTTACGTTCTTATGCTCTTATGTTCTAAGTCAACCCAATGTGACTGTCTCCTGAAGAGTTATCCAGATCTATCTTTAAACCATCTTGATGCCAGAAACATCAGGATCATTGAGTGAAACTAGCAGGACCACTGAATTCAGCATGATACCGGTCAAGTCACAAACCTCCTTGATCGATATATGCCTTTAATGTCACTGGGGGCTAACTGGCTGGCCCCACTCGGTGAGTACATACATAAACTTCAAATGTTTGCATAAAGGTCAGGGACTACTTTCTTATTTTAATTGGATCTGATTAAATATAATAAATGCTGTTCTCATTTCTTTTTGTTGTAACACAGGATTATCCGTCTGATTGTGTCTTTTACGTAAACATGAAGTGTAAATAGCTAAATACTCAGTCAATTGCCAAATATATTCATGTAAACAAAAAGAACCTGTTGGTGTCAAATGAGCAGAAGAAGGAAAGTGGATCCAGTTGACCTTTCCTCCCTGGATCGTAATATGACAAAAACTGACACCAAACCACAGAAGATTTTAGGACAAACCAAATGTATTACCGAATAGATAAGTTATAGTCAACCTTTTAAAGGACATGTAGATAAACAAAAGAACAGGTCATTTAGAATTCCATGTTTCAGGCCTAGAGAGTTGAAGGTGTGGCCTTGAATGGTGCGGGCAAGGAAATCATTGCTACAAAAGAGGCAAGAGATGTACAGCATGAACAGACCTTTCAGTCCAACTCATCCATGCTGAACAGAGTCTAGTCCCATTTGCCAGCATTTGGCCCATATTCCTCGAAATCCTTCCTATTCATTTACCCATTCAATTGCCTTTTAAATGCTGCAATTGTACCAGCCTCTACCATTTCCTCTGGCAGCTCATTCCATACATGCACCACCCTCTGCGTGAAACAATTGCCCCTTAGGTCTCTTTTAAATATCTTCCCTCTCACTTTAAACTTATACCCTCTTGTTCTGGACTCCCCCACCCGGGGGAAAAGACCTTGTCTATTTACCCTATCCATGTCCCTCATGATTTTATAAACCTCTTGAAGATCACCCCTCCACCTCTGACATTCCAGGGAAAACAGCCCCAATCTAGTCAACCTCTCACTACAGCTCAAACCCTCCAACTCTGACAACATCCTTGAAGATCTTTTCTGGGCCCTTTCAAGTTTCACAACATCCTTCCGATAGGAGGGAGACCAGAATTGCACAAAATATCCCAAAACTAGCCTTCCAATGTCCTGTGTGATACAATTTTGGAAAGTTGTAGAGTCACTGAGTCAGAAGTTGTGGGTTCAATTCTCATTCCAAGATCTTGAGCACCCAATCAAAGCTGACTTGAGTGGAGTAGAGAGGCTGCAATGCATGGTCAGAGTTGGCCTCTTTCAGATCAGACATTTAACTAAGGCTCTGTCTGTCCTCTTTGGCCAATGGAATGGGTTCAAGTTATTAATTTGATGCAAAGTAGGAGAGTTCTCCACAGTAATCGAGCCAATCTTCAAAGCTTAAATAAAGGCCAAAACAAATTAACTAATCATTATCACTGCTGTTACTGATTTTTTGCTGTGCCAATTGGTTGCTGTATTTTTTGCATTAGGAAAGTGATGACACATTAAGAGAGTCCTCACTTGGCTGTAGGGTGTTTTGGGACATCCTAAGATTATGACATGTATTGTAACAGTTAATTTATCACAAAACAGGGGTTGAATTTCGGAAATTTGTTCTTGGCATGATTCAGACTTCAGGAAATTACTGGACAAAATTGGGAAGATATTGAAGGCTAGAATTTCAGTTCCTATCCCATTCTATCAAATTACCACACACATAAACCATTATTCTCATTAGGAATACAGTATATATGGCAACTTGACATGGCATATGACTTCAGGACATCACAAACTGTCTATCACACCTCCTGTTGAATTCCTCTCCCCTGTCTCCTCCACATTCACCTTCTGCAAATGCAAGGACCTCATAGATTTGTTTGTAACAAAGGTTGAGACCATCCATAGGTTGTTTTTGCTGCATCTTTCCTTTTCCCTAACCCACTTAATCATTTTAAGACATTTTCCCTTGGCCTGACTGTAAGCTGGTTTACTTTGAATTTCTCTGGTTTGTCTCCTATCTGAGCATATCCTATAGTTAATTCTGTATTAACTGGGTAGTTAATTGTATTCCGGAGTTGGCATTAACAGGACTTTCACATGTGCTTCTAAATGTTGGAACAGACCAAGTCTGTGGTTTTAGGGTTTAAAAGTAAGTACTTGTCATGTGCATTTCTGTAAATAACAGCTTATAAAGTGTATCAGCAATGAGCTCCAGTTCTATCCCTCAACATCTGGCTACCTAAAATGAAATATATGAGAATTACTTCCAGCTCTCCCTGTCCAATTTGCACTAATCTGCTGACCTAACCTCCCTTCTTATCCTCCATGATAGCTGTTATTGTAAATGGGTTCCCTTCCTTCAGGCACCGTTGCCTTCCCTTTCAATTCTGCCATCATTAATCTCTCATCACAAAAACCCATTCTGGAGCTTTGCCACCTTCTGTCCCCGTCTCTAAATGCTACTCCCCAAAATCATTTAACATGCTCTGACCTCGCAGTATGTACCCATTTTTCTTTCCTCACATGAATCTTTAGATCTGGTTTTCAAACATGCCACTGCTCAAATAGCTGACAACTTATTTGACTGTGATCATGGTACCTATCCCAGCTCATCTTTCCCTGCCTGTATATAACCTTTGACAAATTTGTTTACATCAGACACCCGTAAGGCTTCTCCACTGTTGTCTAGATTAAATGGACTGGACTCGCCCAATTCCATTTTTACTTATCCTGCTGTGGCCAGAGAATCACCTCTCCCACATATTACTGCATGGATTTCCCCCAAGGTCAATCCTTGACCTCTTCCAACTAGCCCTCAGTGGCATCATCCAAAGACAGATAGATTCTATATATATGCTGATAATATCTAGCCCTACATCACCAATTCTCTTGACGTCCAGAGTCATACAGCATGGAAACAGGACCAATAAACACCAAATTACACTAATCCCATTTACCAGCACTTGGTGACTGGCATTTACCCTGGCATTTTAAATACTCATTTGGATGCTTCTTGAATATTGTAAGAGTACCTGCCTCCACTACCCTCTCAGGCAACTTGTTTCATATTCTGCCACTCTCTGGGTGAAAATTTATTTTCTCAGATCTTCGCTATACGATTTGGTCCTCACCTTAAACATATGACCCCTGGTCCTTAGACACGTTTGGCATGGGGAGAAAATTCTCACAATTTACTCTGTCTATGCTTCTCATCATTTTGTAAACATTAATCAGATGCACCCCCAACCCCCACCAGCCTTCTTCTGCTCCAAGGAAAACAAGCCACCCTGTCCAATCTCTCCTCACAACTGAGACTTTCCGTCCCAAGCAACATCCTGGTGAACTGCTCTGCATTCTCTGCAGTACAATCATGTCTTTCCAATAGCATGGCGGCCAGAATTGCACACAGTGTTCCATCTGTGGCCTAACCAATGTTTTATAAAGTTGTAACAAGACTTCCTTGCTCCTATATTCTATATGCCAGTTAATGAAGGCAATCAACTAGTATGCCTTCTTCACCACCCTGTCTACCTGTGCTGACACCTTCAGGGATCCATGGATTTTCCCTCTTCCTCAGTACTCCCTAGGGACTTACATTTATGGTGTATATCCTTCCCCCATTAGACCTCCCAAAATGCATCTCCTTGCACACAGTTTTCTTCTTTAATCCACTAACTCTCTAAATTCCTATTGCAAAATCAATTTCTTTACTTACCCAAGTCATTAGTACTGATACATACCACAATTGCTGGCTGTTCACCTTCCACCTTCAAAATGCTCTGAGACATCTCCAACCCTGGCAACATACCATTCAACAGTTTCTATGCTGCCACAGAACTGCCTATCAGTTCCTCTTACAATCGAGTCCCCTATCAGTAAAGCTCTCCTCATCTTTTCCCTCTCCTGCTGTGCAACAGAGCCAACTGTGGTGCCACAAGCCTGGCAGTTGCAGCTTTCCTCTGGAATGCCATTCCCCTCAACAGTTTGCAACATGGTATATCTGTTTGAGAAGGGGATGGTTACATGGAACTCCTGCACTACCTGCCCACACTTACTCATCATAAATTTCCTCTGATTAAAGATGGAAACATGAAAACCATTCTCTTCAATCCCTGACATGAACATCACTCTCTATCCATGGCACTCCATCCATCTCCCTTACCATGGTGACTTGGAAAGACAGCTCCTTGACTGCCACTGGGCCAAAATGCAGGAATTACTTCCATGTTGGTATTGTAGGTCTACCTACAGTGGTTGAAGAAGACAGTCCATCACTACCTTCTCAAAGGCAACCTGGGACAGGCAATAAATGCTGTCCCAGCCTCCAATGCCCATGTCCAATGAGTGAATAAAACCAAGACTGTCTGAGGCTGAACCAGGCAGTTCACAACCTTGATATCCTATTTGATCCAGGTTTGACCAGATACCCGTTAAGACTGACTATTTCCAATGCTGTAATATTAACCACTTCTGCCTGTTGCTTGGTTCACATGTTGTTGGCACCCTTATTGAAATCCTTGTACCTCTCAGTGCTCACCCAACAAGCCTTGGTGTATCTTACACTAAGTCTATTCACCCAAAACCCTATCATCCGAACTGACTCACATGAACCTTGAATTTTAAATTCTCGCCCTTATTGTCAAATTCCTCCATGGTCGCATGCCTACCCATTGCTGCCAGCTTCTTGCACCCAAAACCCTAAACGATCTCTAATCTTGACATTCTGTGCACTCTCAGTCTCCTTTGCTCCACCAGCTGCCTAGGCACTGAATTCTGAGAGGCCCTCTTTAAACCTCTTTACCTCTCTCCCGTACCTTTTAAGGTGCTCCTCTAAACATAATTCTTCGGCCAAACTTTAGGTCACCTGCCCTAATAAGGCCGAGGCTTAGGGTCAAGTTGTGCTTGCTGTTGTGGAGAATCTTGTGATGTTTACTATATTAAAGACTCCATATAGAAAGGCACGTTGTCTTGAAATATAAGTCCTGCTGATGAAATCGGTTTACTCAGCACAGGCAGGGGATGGGGTTTGGGACGTTCATACTTTGCACGGTTCAGTAAATTACTGGATGAAGTTGCTGCACTGTTGAGGAGAGATAAGGATTCAGAAATTCATTTACCATCCTTCTCTATCAAAATACAATGTACATAAATCTCTCTTTTTATTATGAATTCGATATCCTGGGAGCTCAGATCTCTTTTGGTGTACAATTGATGCAGTTGGCTAGCATTTGAGGAAATGTAATACTTTTCAGTGGAGTATCTCACCCATAAAATGAAGCATTTTTTGCTGAGCCTGATTTATCTGGGTCAGTGACTTGCTGGAGACTCGGCAGTAAATCGTGGCTCCTCACTGTCAGCTCAATGTTGTCGTCTGTCGTAATAACAAGAGAGAAAAATATAGCTGTAAATTACTTCGAAACTCCAAGCCTTTGCTACAAGCAATGGGACTATCCTTAAACTGAACCAATGGATTAAGGGACGGTTTTTATTAGATCAATTCCCTTTGGCAAGTAAATACACGACAGGTCCCTTCGCCTTTCACGGACAATAAAAATGATCAAAGGGAGCTGTGCAAATGGGAATTGATCATCAGGATTAAGGGCTGGCTGCTGAGTTGAATCACATATAGCATAATATAAATGTTGCTCGTCTGTTTTATTGAGATAGAATCTTGTGGTACAGAAGGAAGCCATTGGGCCCATCATGCCTCTGCCAGCTCTTTGAGACAGTCCCTGTCTCCTGCTCTTGCTCAATAGCCAATACTTATCCAATTCCCTTTAGAAAGCTGTAATTGAATCTACTATTACCACCACCTTTTCAGGAAGTGCATTTCTGATCAGACCAACTTGCTGCATGGAAATAAATTCTCATCGCTCCCGTCCCTGGCTCTTCTTTCAATTATGTGCATTCTCTGGTTACTAATCCTCATTCCAGTGGAAAATATTTACTCTCAATCTACTCTATATCACTTCAGTCTTTTTTGCTCCAAGGAAGTCAATCCTAGCTTCTCTAGCACCCCCATGTTATAAGAGTACTGATATCTGATGTCTCTGTTCACACATTTTGTTTCACACCACCATTTTTTACCAACAAGTGCACAAAAGGATTGAAGTTCACATGCTTGCTCTTCATCACTCCTGCCTCAGCTCATCTACTGCTGAAATCCTCAAGTCTGCCTTTATAATCTCTAGATTTGACAGTTCTAATACTCTCCTAATGGGTCTCTCACGTTCTTCAGAAACCTGAGGCTATCTGGAATGTGACAGCCCATTTCTAACTCACACAAAAACCTAAGAGTTCACTCACTCCCATACTCACAAACCCTATAATGGCTCCCATGTAATCAATGCATCATTTCAAAACCCTCATCACTATTTTCAAATTCTTCCATGGCGTCACCCCCTTCTCATATCTGTAATCTTTCTCGACACTGCATCTAAAATGTAGACACTCCTTCAACTTTGACATCTTAAGTATTCCTGATTTTAATCTCTAGTGGGTCTCATCTTTGGAATTTGCTCGCTAACCTATTCTGTTCCTTTTCCGTTTCCTCTTTAAAGATTTTGTCTTAAAACCTACAACTTTGTCTAGTTACATGTCCTAAGAACTCCTTCTGACTCCAGTGCTTCATAATGCGTGCATGAAGCACCTTGGAATATTTTATTGCATTAAAGCTGCTATACACATAAAAAAAAGTCTGTGTGATTAATAGACAACATTGTTGGCTATGTAGTCAGTCTTTATTTACTGATCAAAAATGCAAATAGTCACAACCAATTAGCCGCATGTCTAGTGTATTGGAGAGCACTGAATGAATCCATTTTATTGAACATGACATAGAATTAAGTTAACTAAAGATCTTAAAACAGGAAATAAGCCATTTAGCTTTTGAGTACTCTTGAATTATTTCCACTTTGGGATGCAAAAGTTTGAGTCATGATAGAATAAGTGTTGATATCATGGCTGGAATTCTGTGTAGCTGATATTGCATCTAATTTCTCATGAACATAAACAGCCAATGCTGTTGCATAATGAAATGCAAACTGACTCACTGGCAATGGCCTCATGGTATTATTGCTGGACTGTTAATCCAGGTAATGTTCTGGAGACCCAGGTTTGAATCTTGCCACGGCAGATGGGTGGAATTTGGATTCAATAAATATCTGGAAGTAAGAGTCTAGTAATGACCATCGCTGATTGTCGGAAAAATCAACCTGGTTCATTAATGTCTTTTAGGCAAGGAAACTAGCATCATTATCTGGTTTGGCCTACATGTGACTGACAATATGGTTGACTCTTAAATGCCCTCTGGGCATTTAGAGATGGACAGTAAGTGTTGGGCTAGCTAGTGATGCCCTGATTCCGTGAATAAGTAAAAAATAAACCCAATTGGTCACACATAAATGTATTTATCCAGTTTACTGCACAAACTTCCAAACAGCCCATTGAAAAATCTGCACCATTGTAAAGCCTAAAGTTGGATGAAAGTCAATGTTACTTTTTGCAATAGAAGCAGAAACAAAGCCATGTCCAGAAACTCAGCTGAGAATGAGTCACATTGTACCACTGCTGGCTTCAAATTGAAGAGAAACGTATCTTGGCTGCCAGGAAGAGATGTGGATATTGTAACAATGTACTAAGACACTAAGTACAATGTAAAAATATACTAAGAATTACTACAGATATTGCAAATCTACTGGTGTTCCCCAAAATAAAGAGTTTGAACATCTTGGGATAATTACATGTATGGATGATATGAGTCAAAAATATTAAAATATTCTAATCATTGTTTTCATTGGTATCACCTTTAGGGACTGTGAATCACCACTCCAGCCTCCCTTCCCTTTGTGAAGCACAAATACCACTCCTACTCTAAAAAGCAACCTATCATTTTCTCCTCATGTTTAAATTTCCATGGAACAGAAACTGACAAATATGTAAATTGTTGAAATCGTTGAGCCTTCAAGTTGATTGGGACATTCCTTTTGCAGGTCAGAGTGGAAACAGAAGGGAGGAGATCACCCATCCAAAAATGGAGTCCATTGATTCACCGTAAGTAAATCAATGTGTTTATTGAGAATCAATGTGAGTTGATGGGGACATTGCAGCATCTCAGCTAGTGCACTGTCATATGATAACAATGAAGTGTTGTGCTGAACTCGATAACCCCAGGTGGAGGAACGGTGAGAAACTCCGAGTCAATTCGGCTGCCCTGATCTACAGAAGGGATAATGTAAGTCAAGGTGCAACTTCTTCTTGCTACTTGATGTTAGATTCCATCCTCAGATGCCTTGAGGAGGTGGTGGCAGTCTGCTTCTTAAACAGGGTAACTTGCTAGGCACTTCAGAGTCAACCCGACTGGTCCCTGCCAGAAAGTCAACTAAAACAGCCAAAACAAAAAGCCAAGGTATTAAGAGTTTTGGAAAACATCCTCCCAAATTAAGATCAACCCATCAAAGATCCAGGAAATCTGTCTGAAATAGAATGTCATGTGTCAGTCATCACGTGTCATACATCATTTAATACTTCTATGTTCAGATCCAACATTCAATAAAACTTTCTCCAACTCTTGTTGTAAAGGCCATAGTATCAGTTGTGGCTCAGTTGGTATCAGTGGCCTCTAATGGTCAGCCAACTGTTGGGCCAAGTCCCAGATCAGCACAAAATCTTGGCTGAGATTCCAGTGGCAGAAAGAGAAAGTGTGGCACTGTCCAGAGGTGTCATCTTTCAGATAAATCATTAAATTTCGACCCTGTCTTATGTCTCAGGAGGACATGAAAGATCCTACATTATTTGGAAAAGACCTGAGGAATTCTCCTCAGTGTTCTGACCATCCCCATACCAAAGAAAGCACATGCAATGTGCCTTAATGACTATCGCCCAGTGGTTCTGACCTCAATAATCATGAAGTGCTTCGAGAGGCTGGTTGTGGCTCACATCAACTCCAGTCTCCCAACCTGCCTCGATTGCCTACAATTTGCCTACTGACATTTCGGATCCACAGCGGATGCCATATCCCTAGCCCTGCACTCATCCCTGGAAACATCTGGACAACAAGAATACCTACATCAGATTCTTGACTACAGCTCCACCTCCAATACCAATATCCCCTTTAGACTTATCTTAAAACTTGGTGACTTTGGTCTCCACCCTCTGCAACTGGATCCTCAGCTTTCTGACCCACAGACCAGAATCAGTGAAGATAGGTAACTGTACCTCCTCCACAATAACACTCAACACTGGAGTTCCACAAGGAGGCATCCTCAGCCCTCTACTGTACTCTCTGTACACTCACAACCATGTTGCCAAATTCTGAACGAACGTCATCCAAAGGTTCGCTGACGACATCACCGTAGTAGGACTGATATCTAACAACGATGAGTCAAAATTAGGAGGGAAATAGAGGACTTGTGATGTTGTGAAATGAGAACAACCTCTCTCTCAATGTCAGCAAAACTAAAGAACTGACTATTGACTTCAGAAAGAAAGGAGGAGAACACGCCTCCACTTGCATCCATAGAGCAGAGGTTGAGAGGAAGAGAGAGTCAAGTTCCTCGGAGTGATGATAACCAACAGCCTGAACTTCCCATGTAGGTGTGATGGTCAAGAAGGCATAATAACACCTCTTCTTCTTCTCCTGGCGGCTCAGGAAATTTGGCATGTCCATAAAGACCCTCACCAACTTCTACAGATGTCCCACAGAAGGCATACTGTCTGGGTGCATAACAGCCTGGTATGGCAATTGCTCCACCCAGGACCGTAAGAAATTACAGAAGGTGGTGTGCACAGCCCAGACCATCACGGGAGTCAATCTTCCATCCACGGACCCCAATTACACTGCTCGCTGCTGCAGAAAAGCTGCCAACATCATCAAAGACTCGTCATACCCTCTTCCATAAGGCATAATAAACAGAAGCCTGAACACACGCACCAGCAGGTTCAGGAATAGCTTCTTCCCAGCTTAGATTGAGGAATGGACTCTCTAGCCTCAAATAATGCTGATATTGCTAACATTGATCTCAGCTAGTGCACTATCTGTACAATGTAACCTGTTTGCCTCTGTCTAAGTCTTTTTGATCTGTACATCCTTGCTTACAATGATCTGCCTGTACTGCTCATAAACAAAGCTTTTCACTGTACTTTAGTACACATGACAATAAATCAATCAATCAATATCAGTGGCTCAATAAAGATCACCACAAAACACCATCTGATTGTTTATCATGCTTCACTCAGTGTCATTGGCAGCTGTGCCTTCAGCTGCCTCAGCCTTTAGGTCCACAATTCCCTCCCTAAATCTGTCTGCTTCTCTGTCCTCCTATAAGATGCTCCCTTAAACATGCAGCTTTGACCAAACGTTTGGCCGTCTGTCCTTATACTCTATCTCTTTTTGTTAAATTTAGCTGGCTAGCACTCCTGTGAAGTGTCTTTGGACATTTAAATATGTTGAAGGTGCAATATCAGTTGTTATTGCTCTTTGTGGGATCTTGCTGTACTCTAATAGGTCATTATGATTTCCACTTTGCAACAGTGACCACACTTATATTCCTGAAAAGCGCTTTTGGCACTACCTAAAGGCACTACCTAAATGCAGGCTCTTTATTTTTGTGGCAGCAATCGTTTTCATCGTGACAGTAGTGATTTTACTGTGCTGATGTCCCCATTGCTTACAGGACAAAGGGTTAGCGTTACAAAGATCCAGTTTTGGACTGTACATTTCAGTCCTCGAGGAGATAATTTAAAAATTTCAATAAAATCATATATATACTAGAGATAACATGTTGCTTGTTTCAAATAAAAGACAATTATTTTCCTCTTCTGGTGTTGGGGAGGTGATAGCTTTAGTGGTATTGTCCCAGAATTGTAAACCAGAGACCCAGGAAATGTTCTGTCCTCAGGATTCAAATGGGGTATTCCTCGTGTTGCTGGCCTCCAGCATTCAATGCTCTGTCATCTGAAATTATTCAAAACCCTGCTACCTGGGTGTGGTACCAAGATCCCTGTTCATCAATCTGCTCTATCCTCACTCTTTGGTTCCCATTTAAATAATGCCTTGGTTTTAACCTTCTCATCTTTGATTTCAAATCTCACTCTGTGGCCTCTCAACTTACATCCTGTGATCTCGGCGCTCTTCAAAATCCAGCACTTTAAGGTATTTCTGATTTTTCTCACACCAGCATTTGTGGCTGTACTTTTAGCTTTCAAGAAATTCTTTCTTTCAAACGTTTTTGCTTCTCCACCTTAATTTCTTCCTTTAAAACACTTTTCAAAACCTACTCCTTTGGCAAAGTGTTTGGTCATCTGACCTTGTACTACCAATGTGGCTCAGTGTCTGGTCTATTTCATAAGACTCGTAAAGCACTTTGGAACATTTATTTTACATTAAAAGTGCTACATAAAGCCAGGTTGTTGTTGGTCAGCTGACACAATCCTCACTTAAAAAGAAATTAAGTCCATCAATCACAGATATTACTAAGTTATAAAACAGAGCATGAAATATGCTGAAAATCACACAATAAAGTCACAAAGGATACAACAGCTCTAATGCAGACAGCAACATTCACGCAGCAAAGATAGCTTCAGTGTGCTCATTAATGCCTCTGCCAATAGACTCAAGGTTTAATCAGAATCTTGGAAGCATTTATTGCCTCATGAATTCACCAGCGGTCACATCAATCACTTAAATAATGGCTTCAGAGCAAAACAAACCAATCCCCCTTGAATGCCTGGGATTTAATTAAACGAGGAAAGGCAATGTTTCCAGAACTAATGTGAAGTGAGTGTTCTTCTCCTTACAGCAGAAAAGCCAGAGAGGAGATTCAATAGAGGAGTTCAAAATTATGCAGACATTTAATAGAGTAAATTGGGGAATATCTGTTTTCACTGGGTGGAGAGGATAGAGCTTTGAGGAATTTGTTTTTTATGAGTTAGAAATCATAGAATCCCCAAAGTTGGAAGCAGGCCACTCAGTCCATCAAGTCCACACCAACACTCCAAAGAGCATCTCTGCCCAGACCTACTCCTCCCTTATCCTATAACACTGCATTTCCTGTGGCTAACCCACCTAGTCTGCATAACCCTGGACACTATGGGTAATTTAGCCTGGCCAACCCACATAATGTGCACATCAGTGGACTATGGGAGGAAACCAGAGCATCCGGAGGAAACCCACGCAGACACAGGGAGGATGTGCAAACTCCATACAAACAGCTGCTCGAGACTGGAATCAAACCGTGGTCTCTGGCACTGAGAGGCAGCAGGGCTAACCACTGAGCCACCAGGCCAGCCCTCAAGTTGCAATGAGCAGAAAAGTGTTGTCCCAAAGTAAGCAGACTTAATAACTTTCAAAATGAAATTTGGTAAATATTAGTGAAGGAAGAGAGTATGCTGGTGTAGGGAGTTCTAACTGAGAAGTGGAATGAATTTGCCATCTATTTCAGAGAGCTGAAACAGGCACAAAGGCTGAAATAATCTCTTTCTGTGGTCCATTTTCTTACAGTGATGATAAAAGGACATTGCCATTTGTAGAGGTGAATATTAAAGTTTCCAAGTTCAGTAGCTATGCGGAGATCTTAAGACTTGTTCTGAAGAAGAGTCCCTGGACCCAAAACATTAAGTTTTCTCTCCAGAGGTGCTGCTAGACCTATTGAGCTTTACCAGCTATTTGTTTTTGTTTCAGACATCCAGCACCTCTTTTTTTTTATTCTGGAGATCTTAAGAGAGGCATCCACATTCACGTGCGTGGTTCAGCGATGTTCTGATTTTCTGAGCAATCACCTTGGGCAAGAATAGGGACTGTTACTGTTGAAACCCTCAGTAAGGTTGCTGACTTGCAGACAAGGTGAAGATCCATTTGAACCTGCCTAGAAAAAAAATGAAAGATATGTTTCCCAGGTTTCCTAAACTAAACTAATCCCATTTGCCTGCATTGGCCCATTTCCCTCTAAAACTTTCCAATTATGCATCTGTCCAAATTTGTTTTAAATGTTGTAATTGTACCTGCCTCTACCACTTCCTCTGGCAGTTCATTGCATTTACACACCACCCTCTGCGTGACAAAGTTGCCCCTGGGTCCCTTTTAAACCTATGCCCTCTAGTTTTGAACTCCCATACCTTGGAGTAAAGACCTTGGCTGTTCACCCTATCCATGCCCCTCATGACTTTATAAACTTTATTTGAAAGCTGAAAGCCAGAAAACTGACACAAGTCATGGCATGTCATAACGTGGCTCAAGCAGTAAGTGGTTTTGACTGGAGCACAACCATAGCCAAAGATAAGATGCTGGGGGTATGTATGTGGGAATCTTAATGGCAGAGCACAACAAATGTCCGGGGGAGCTAATACAGCCTTGTTAAGAAAGAAAACGAGATTGCCAGAGTTCAGGAGGTCTGGCAGCATCTGTGGAGAGAAAACAGAGTTAACTGTCTTCAGTGACTCTTCCCCAGAACCAGGAGGTGATATTATCTTCACGCATTCACGGAATGATTTTCTGATTGATGACATTTCCAAAACTTGATACTGCTACTGGTATTCTTACTATAAAGGTGGAAACTGCGAAAGAAATCTTTCATTTCGAATAAATTAATTCTCTCTTTAAAAATGAATCTTTTAATTATTTACTTGATCCTTCTGAAAGAATCAGCATGTGTAAGGATTTTCTCATCACAACACTCTGATGATCATTTGCATTTGGAAGCTAAGATACCATCAAACAGCAATCAGCCATTTTCATAGAAAAATGATTTTAGCTTTTTTAATATTCATTTGGACATGGCAGCGACAAATCAAAATGGGAATTGGAAACCACTGCTGAGTAAAACATCAGCAGGACAGCCAGACAGTTCTGCATTTTGAAGATGAATGGTTACTGAAAAATATAAACAGTGGCTGAAAACATGCAAGTTTAAAAAAGTACAGAGATGGGTGTTGCACAATTTATGCTTCATTCTCTTCTGGTCTTCCTATATTCTTGTGAAGGAGCATGATTTGCATTTTTCAGGACACCCAAAGTCAATGATGGTGATGTACTTCTGTACTCACTGTGGAATTACAGCTGCCAATCTGTGCATTGTGATATCCCACAAACAAAAAGGCAATAACATGAGGACAGACCAGTCCTCAGTTTAACAATTCATCCAAATGACAGTGTCTCCTGGAAGTAGTGCAGTGCTTTCTTGACACTGCTCTGGAACGTGATCTGGAGTTTGGGCTCAATGGTCGGGACTGGGCCTTAAATCCATTCTGTTGGCTCACAGTGAGAGGGACACCGATTAGGCCACAGCTAACCACTGTGGAACCTGGTTCCAAATGTTTTCAGCACATACAGTGAAGAGCTTCTGACATGATTCGCAAATTGTCTAAAATGGGAGGGAATAAAACAAGATTTTACATTGTTGGATACAATCAGTGTGATCAGTCCACTGTTAAATATTTTTGGGAGACTCCAGCACCACATTAGAATTCTAATCACTGTTGTCAGCATTTAATGTTATGTGAAGACAAACACCAAAAGTGAGCTGCAGGCCAGAGAACTGCAAAATGGCTGTTTTTATTGGCAGTCGACAGACATCCTGATCAAAGCAGTGACTGTGGTTCATGCAAGACTTTTCTTGGCAAATTGTTTATGCTTCTGCTAAGATTTGACTCCTATGGTCAAACATTACAAAATGACTAGGTGACAAAAAAGCTTTCGGGGCCTCTTTTAGCTTAAATCAACATCCGGCTGCATGGAAACTATTAATGGTAATTTATAACGCAATACTAGGGTTGCCAGCCCCACAAGTTTTTAGATTAGATTCCCTACAGTGCGGAAACAGGCCCTTCGGCCCAACAAGTCCACACCGACTCTCCGAAGAGAAACCCACCCCCCTCTGACTGATGCACCTAACCACTATGGACAATTTAGCATGGCCAATTCAGCTGACCTGCATATCTTTGGACTGTGGGAGGAAACTGGAGCACCGGAGGAAACCCACGAAACACGGAGAAAATGCGCAAACTCCACACAGACAGTCGCCCACAACTGGAATCGAACCTGGGACCCTGGCGCTGTGAGGCAGCAATGCTAACCACTGAGCCACTGTGTTGCCCAACTGACTTCTCACCTCCAAACAGCTCACCCAGGCAACACAGGATATTTTTCCCCAAGCTTAGTATTTTATCACTGATAGCCAAAATACATTCAAAGAAAAGTCATACAAATTACATAGAATCCCTACAGTGTGGAAGCAGCCATTTGGCCCATTGAATCCACAATGACCCCCCAAACAGCATCCTACCTAAAGCTGCCACCCCACCCTATCCCTGCATTTCCCACAGCTACTCCACCTAACCTACACATTTAATACTTAACTCTTTGAGCCTGGAGAATTGGCAAGCCCATTTTTTTCTTGAGTTCTATGCCCAAAGGCTGAGATTTTGGTGATCACTCTTTAAACCATGATCAAGCGGCGTGACCTGTTTTTCTACAGGTAGAGCGAGGCGGTAGGTCCTAAGTTTACCTTTGGTGGACCAGGGATCGAACCTTGTTCACATGCCAGTGATTGAGCCAATTAAGGTAACCACTTTTCTTCTCCTCCCACCGACCCCTCCCCCCCAACCCGACTCCCCCACCTCAGTAACCACATATAATGCAAAAGTTATGCCTGTATTTTTGTTCACTTACACTGAAGCTGGAGATTCACACACAAGTAAGGTCCTCCTACAGCTGTTGTTAAATCTTGGACAGGGAGAGTGAAAAGGAGATATATCATACGTTTAGAATCCTGAAGAGATTTGAGACTGGACATATTTAGAAAGAAATTTTTCCTAAGTGCAGCTAGGTCAGCCACCAGCCAGCAGATCATGTGGGTGATTCAAATTAATTATCAAAAAGACTATGGGGGAATATGAGAAGACCTCTTTTTTGACAGAGCAAGTTGCTTTGTCCTGAACCGCGCTGCCTAAAAGGGCGCATAAGCAGATTCAAGAGTGGCTTTCAAATGGAATTTGGATAAATACTCAAAAATGAACATTTGTGAGGCTGTGAGAAGTGAAGGTCATTCATTAGAGTCAGAAGTGACATCTCAATGAACGAATTGTCTCACTAATCTGTTCCTCCTTATCCGTCTCAATCTGTCTGCAGCCTTGGACATGACCATCCATACAATTTCTTCTTGAGTGTTTCGCCGATCATCCACCTGGGGGCAGGGAATGGGGGAGTGGGGTGGGCTGCATTTGCCTCATTCCATTCGTATCTGTGTAACTGTTGGCAAAGTAATATCATCAATGGATTCTCTCCCAATTCCTCAGGCCTTCAATCCATGCCCCTTCTGATTATCATCTACCTGCAGCTCAGCCATCATCTGAAAACATGGCATCAGTTTTAGCATACAGTTTGATGACTCAGGTCTACCATACAGCAACCTCTCTTGGCTCTTCTACTTTCTGAATAATTAGACTGCCTATCCAATTGTCAGTACCAATGAGCAGAAATTGTGTCCAGTTAAATTTTGGGAAGACTGAAGGCTCCCACAATGTTGACCTGAGCTCATCAAAACTTCAACTACCCATATTCCAGCTCATGTCAGGTCCAGTTCACACATCACCCCTGTGCTTGCTGATTCACAGTGGTTTTCAGTTAAGCAACATCTCAGTTTTAAAATTCTTATCCTTGTCCTTGCCTCCCGCTACTTTTGTTATCTCCTCCAGCTCCAAAAATCTTCCAAGGTGGCTGCACAACTCCAGTTCTGGTCTCTTGAGAACCCCTGACTTTAATTTTACTTTATTCTTTCATGGGATATGAGCATCATGGGCAGAGGCAGCACTTATCACCCATTCCTCATTGTCCTTGAACTGAGTGGCTTGCCAGACTATTTCAGAAGTCAAGAGTCAACCACATTGTTGTTGCGTTTGGAGTCATATGTAGGGCTGACCATGGATCCAGCAGATGGTGTGGGTGCCCAGAGCATATAGCAAAGGGAACAATATTGGTAATAAAGGAGAGGTATGTAAAATATGTGTAAATGTTTGCTGTGAAAGTGGAAAACTGGGTCCACTCTAATGAGAATAAAAGCTAACAATACGCAAAGAAGACATGGCTGCGGCAGGGGTGGGGTTATAGTTAAAATGGGGCGGGGGGCAGAGATCATGAAGTTGTTAAATTCAACATTGAGTTCTAGAGGTTGTAAGGTGCCTACACAGAAAACAAAGCTTTCCTCCAAGCTTGCGCTGAATTTCATTGGAAAACAGAAGAAATGTCAATATGGGAGTACGGTGGATTTTTGAAATGGTGAGCAAATTGAAGTTGGGGGTCATTCTAGCTGGCAGATTTCCTTCTCTAAAGGACATTTATGAACTAACAGTAGTCTGGGTCTCTGGATTACTAGTCTAATAGCATTACACTACGTCACATTGATTCCCTTCTGGCTCCACCAAATACCAGGGTGTTAGGGCCTGGAATTCCTTTCTAAACTGCTCCACCTCTCTCTGTCTCTCTCTCTCTTCTCTTAAGTCACTCTCTATAACCCACCTCTATGATCAAGCTTTTCACCATCTGAACTGTATTTTGTTAAGTCTCAAATGTTGGTTCATAGTACTTCTGTGAATGGTCTCGGAGTGGTTTACTATTTTAAAGGCATTACATCAATGCAAGTTGCTGTTGATGGAAAGAGCAAGGGACGAATTGATCAGCTCTATCAAAAAGGCCGAATGGCTTCGTTCTTTTTCTGTAAGATTCCACAATGCTCCTGCAACCCCCAGTGCCTCAGACAAGTTGGAAATGCAATGAGCAGCAGAAGAATAATTCATTCTGACACTAACTCCCCTTACCTGGCTGAAATAGCATGTGGTGTGGGAGGGGTGTGTAGTTGAACAGGAAAATGACTTGACCCCATTCAATTGTGTTACCTACTTAGATCTGGATATTAACCTGCTCTGTGGAGGACCCAGCACAGCATTGCCGTGTCTGAACACATACAGCAGGGATAGACAGCGGTTTCCCCTTTAAGACTGGGACCCACTGCGCAATTTGCTCACCACATTATCACAAACATACTTTTCCATGCAACATCAATGAATAACCTTCCAAGTGTGAACCCTGGCTGAACATCCCACTACATAATCCAGGTACAACACAGCCAATGGAAACAGACAGTACAGACCTGTGAGTTTCCAAATCTGTGTGATACCGCACTGCGACTCCTCACAGAGGCAGAGTGCTGGTTCTCTGTGCCCTGGCAATTAGAAGTCTGACTCATGGCATAAGGAGAAGTTAAATCTTTCATTTATATCATGCCTTTCAACATCCCACTGCACTTTGTAGCCAATAAGCCACTTTTGAAGTGTAATCACTGTTGTAAAAGGCAGCAGCCAATTTGTGCAAGGTCCCACAAACACCAATGTGATATTGCTCAAAGAATCATTTTTGTTTGTGTAATGCTGGCTGAGGAATAAGTATTTGCCAGAACACCCCTGCTCTTCCTCAAGATATTGTGACAGGATCGCCAACACCCTCCTCGGAGAGCACACTGAGTCCTCCTTTACATTACAAACATACAGCCCAGAAGCAGGACTACGTTATTCAGCCCCTCAAGCCTGCTCCACCATGGCTGATCTGGTTGTAACCTCAAATCCACATTTGAGGTTACCCCTAATAACTTTTCACCGGCTTGCTTAACAAGAGTTAATTTGCCTTTGCCTTCAAAAATAGTCAAAGGCTCTGCTTCTACCTGCACTGCACCCTGCCTTTTTCAGAGACAGAGTTCCAAAAACTCATAAGTTGTCTAATCTCTGTTTTAAATTGGCAGTGATTTATAAACAGTGACCCGAAGTTTCAGAGATTCCTGTAAAAGGAAATATCATTTCCGCATCTACTCGATCCAAACCCATCAGGAGTTTATGTTTCAATCAAGTTTCCATTTACTCATCTAAATTTCAGCAGGTACAGGCCTAGCCTGTGCAACCTTTCCTCATAACTGGAATGGGGAGGTGGTGTTATTAGTCTAGTGTGCCTTATCTGAACTGCTTCCAACACATTAACATCCTTCTTTAAGTAAAGCAGTCCCCGGGTTACGAATGGGTTCTATCCTGAGTATGTTCATAAGTCAAATTGTATATCAGTTGGAACTCAATACAGCAAAATGTAAAATAACAATTTGTAAATACGAGCAAACATTCATGTCAGATCCATAAAATTAATAATAATGTGGAATCTTGTTTGTAAGTATGAGCATTCATAATTTGGGGACCACCTGTACAGTGTACACTGTCCTCCAGAAGGGGTCTAATCACTGATGCATAACCTCTCTGTCTCACTTGACAACACTCCCACAGTACTGACACTGTTAGTCTGGACTTTGTGCTTGTGTTTCTAGTGCAGAGTTTGAACCCATAGCCTTCATTATCAAAGAAAACAGTACCACCCATGTTGCACAGCTAACAACAATTGCTGAAAATGGAATCCATTCTTTATGCCAGCTTTGGTAGATTAAAAAAAACAATGAGAGGAGAACCTTACACTTGTAGAGCACCATACACATTCTCAGGATATCAGGAAGCAAATTACAGGAAATGAATTACTCCTAGGCGTGCAGTCTCTTTAATGCAGGTAAATGTTGCAACTGATTTGTTACAGACCCCAAAAGGAGCAAGCAAGTCAAGTGACCATTTAATCTGCACATTACAGTTTGGGATTGGGGAAAGAAAGCAGGAATTAAGAGAACCTCCTGGCATTCCTCAAACATGGATCTTATACGTTTCTGGAACAGAAAGACCTTGAAGTGATCAATTACGCATGCATCACCCTCAGTGCAATACTGAAATGCCAGCCAAGGTCAAACACTGAAGTCTGAGAGTGGAGTTTGACATTGGAAGGTTCTGACTCAGTGGGAGACAGTGTTACACTGTGTCAAACTGAAACCTCTACTGTCTCTGCCAGTCTGGACAAACCTCACGAAATGATAAATCAACTTTTTTGCTTCACCATTATCTGATTTCCAGGCTTGGAAGTAAAGATGAAGATCAAAGCTACAAAAATATACAACACAAATTGCGCTCACACACATATTTTATATTGTAAGTACACTCATACACAGGAACAGATAAGCATCTGAACTGCAACAGCAGCCAGACTTCATTGGATGTAATGCAATTTGAGACATCCTAAGATCAAAAAAGCTACTGTAGAAGTCCAGATTTTATAAACAGATACACACACAAATTAGCACTCACTTTGCTATCCCCTTTACCCACAAGAGTTTTTAAGGACCTCACACTTGACACACTTATCCAGAAGTACAAGAATTGTCTGAGAAATGTTTCTCTTGATGTGGAGTTCAGAATCCAGTACTTTTAATACCAGGGCTGTTTATCTAAACAACATGTTATTCTACCAGACATGTCCTGCCAGAATAATGTGAAAGGGCACCTACATTGTCTATCTCTGTGAACTTTGGCACCATTATTTTGCAGATAGATGCCGGAGTTAAACTTCTTTCCTCACACACTTCAAATCAAAAGCTCAACTTCCTCCATGGTGTACCTAATGACCTCGATTCCATTCAGTTTACTCGACTCTCCTGACAATGCTGACACACTTTGAGGCCTTCATCTCTTGAGCCCACGCAGCAAACAGTCAGGATGAGGAGAAAGCTGCAGGCTGACCTTCAGCCTGGCAACCAAAAAAAAGGATAACAGGGGTCGTGAAAGGGAGCAGTGAGGAAATGCTGATGTCTGAAGACATTAAACATTCAGACACTATACTAATCCAGCCTTCACTAACATGATGAAAGAGGTTGCTTAAATCTACAAAACCCTTAAATAAACATCAGGGCCCTTGCATTGTGAGCAAGGAAAACATATATTATTAAGATGACACAGTTGTTGGCATTGACACCGAATCTGCATCTTAATCAAGAAAAGAATTCAAACAGATTTAGTTTTATGAGGTTTACTTTTTACAGCAGGGAAGGTTAAGGGCAGATTAAGTAGGGGGTCACAATGATGGAGGGCTTTGAATGAGCAGATTAGAATTAAACGATTTCCAGTGGCAGGACGATTGGGTAAGCAGAGGCCACAGATTTAAGATAATTAGCTATTAGATAATTAGGGGTGAGGAGGGGAAACGTTAAGGAGAAGCATTTTTTGCAGCAAATTGTTGGCATTTGGAATCTGTTGCCTGAAGGAGAAATGAATGCAGATCCAGAGGATAAGTAGATACAAAATCCCGAAAAAAAAATGAAAATGACGGTACTGGTGCAAAGTGGAGTTCCAGATTGAACAGTTCACCCATTTCTACATTCTACTGGATTCTCCTTAATCAGATTAACACTTGAAAAGGAAACATTTGCAGGATTAAGGAGAGAAAGCAATATGTGAGATTAATGGGATAACTCTTCAAAGAGATGGGGTCAATGGGTCAAACAAGCTCCCCCCATTGCTGTTTGATTTGTATGACTGGAGATCAAACATGAAATTTACCCATAGGAAATAATAGTAGCTGAAGCATTTTTGCCTAACACCTTGGACTATACAGACTATGTTGATTCCCAGGCAGGAACGCAGGTAGAGCCAATGGGTTGGTACTTCCAGATCAACCCAACACACTGTAGCGCTATCAATGAAGAGACCCATGTGCACCACTCAACTAGTGGCCCACAGCACCGCCTGTCCCCAGGCAATTGACATTGTTCACATAAAAACAGTGCCTGTGTCATTTCCCCAGTGTCTTCCAAGGAATGTGGAAAATAGGCAAGAAAAAATAGCATTTACATGCAAGCAAACCTCTTGTCATTTAGTCCTGATTGCAGAGCTGAGCAGACAAGACTCATTAAAAGCAGTCAGCACTGTGCCAAGTTTCATCTAGGGTTCATGGCATAATTCAAGAGGATAATCATTTCTGTGTGAAGCATTAAGTTTTTTTTGTGTGTTCAGTATTTTGTGCCGGGTTTAATTTTGATTGGATTCTTGATTAAGTGATTACACAGGCTGCTCTGGTGCAAAGATCTGCAAATTGGCTGTTTTCGTCTGAAGTCTGACAGCCGTTCTGATCCAAGTGCACTCCTGATCCAAATGTAAGAAAAGTGCTGGCAAAGTGGTTCCCCCATTTATCAGGAGTCAGCTGCATTCTGTTTCTCATGTTTTAAAGATGCAAAATTCTAGCAGGCTCTGAAGAGCGGGGAGAATGGGGGATGGGGAAAACAGCATCTTCAACTCTAAATGTTGTTTCTGACAGAGCTTAAAATAAAGCACAACAGACTAACTAGTAATAACCAACCTAGAACCTCCTTGATAAATCTACAAATTTCTACCTTCATTTCTACCTTTATTTTGCTTGTGCTTCTAAATCCATTTATAAGTATGAACTAATCTACCTTATAGAGAGCATGTTGAAGCTGGAAAAAGGACCACAACACAAGATCTTATCGAACACTCCAGTGCAGTAGTGAGGGAGGACTGCATGAGCTCTGTCTACCTGCCTGGTTTCAACCCTTCCTACTGAATATCCCCAGCATCTTGACTTGTGATGGAAAAGAATGCAACTATTTTCCTTTCTGCAGGAGAAAGTAACAGTCTTTTTCATGGATAAATTTAAAGTTTGACCTTCCTTTTGAAGTTGAAAGTGCATTATTGATACTTTTGAAGTTCATAAATTTGGGTTCTTCCTCTTTAAGTACTCTAGAGGTCTGTCCCACATGTAAAAGAGATCCAATTTTCCGATATACCAAAACTTGTTACCTCAAAAATCTAGAAGGACAAGAGCTGCAGATGTATGGCAATGCAAGCACGTCCATTCTGTCCTCCAACTCACATGCAATCCTCACTTGGCAGTTCCTTCATTTTCTTGGGGTCAGAGTGCGGGAACTCCACACGCATGGAAACCACAGAACTGTGAGAGCACCTTCACACTATGGACTGCAGTAGCAGTTCAAGAAGGAGGATCGTTGGCCTTGCTGACAACTTCAACTATGGAAGAATTAAATCTTTTGAAAGCTAAATGTGGTCCTAGTGCTGCCCAGCTGACAGCCTGCTGTAGACAATCTAGTAGGTAACCCATGGCAGCCATTAGAAACTCATTTTTGCTTTAGCTCCCTTCCGACTTTCTGACATGAACTGTCACTTCCATAGACATTGGCAACAAACTGGTACCTCATCGAACTGACCGAAATTCATTTGTGGCAGTGGACTATTTGAACAAAAAGGGTATCACAGTCAACGATAACCACATCCCGAGAAATTCCGAGATAATCAACAGGAGCGGGATCGACTTTCCCCATTTTGAATTGTACTTTCTCTCTGACCATGCAATCACAACAGCACTACATTGTCTATTATGTCTATCCAGGTATGGGGTCCAGCTTTTGCCTGTCTCTTTGTTGGCTACGTAGAACAGTCCATCTTCTGTAGTTACACCGGCACCACTCCCCACCTCTTCCTCCGCTACATTGATGACTGCATTGGTGCCACCTCGTGCTCCCGTGAGGAGGTTGAGCAATTCATCAACTTTATCAACACATTCCACCCTGACCTTAAATTTACCTGGACCATCTCTGACACCTCCCTCCCCTTCCTGGACCTCTCCATCTCCATTAATGACGACCGACTTGTCACTGACATTTTTTACAAACCCACCGACTTCCACAGCTACCTGGATTATGCCCCTTCCCAGCCTACCTCCTGTAAAAATGCCATCCCATATTCCCAATTCCTCCGCCTTCACCGTATCTGCTCCCAGGAGGACCAGTTCCACCACAGATGGCCTCCTTCTTCAGAGACCGCAATTTCCCTTTCCACGTGGTTAAAGGTGCCCTCCAACGCATCTCGTCCACATCCCACCCCTCCACCTCAAACCCCACCCTCCACCGTAACAAGAACAGAACCCAGTGGCGCTGACCTCCCACCCTACCAACCTTCGCATAAACTGCATCATCCAACGACATTTCCGCCACCTCCAAATGGACCCCACCACCAGGGATATATTTCCCTCCCCACCCATTTCCGCTTTCTGCAAAGACCATTCCCTCCGTGACTACCTGGTCAGGTTCACGCCCCCCTACAACCCACTCTCCCATCCTGGCACCCTCCCCTGCCACTGCAGGAATTGCAAAACCTGCGCCCACACCTCCTCCCTCACCTCCATCCAAGGCCCCAAAGGAGCCTTCCACATCCATCAAAGTTTTACCTGCACATCCACGAATATCATTTATTGTATCTGTTGCTCCCGATGCAGTCTCCTCTACACTGGAAGACTGGACACCTCCTTGCAGAGCGCTTTAGGGAACATTTCCGGGACACCTGCACCAATCAACCACACTACCCTAGGCCCCAACATTTCAACTCCTCCTCTCACTCTACTGAGCACATGGAGGTCCTGGGCCTCCTTCACTGTTGCTCCCTCACCACCTAATGCCTGGAGGAAGAACGCCTCATCTTCCGCCTCGGAACACTTCAACCCCATGGCATCAATGTGGATTTCACCAGTTTCCTCATTTCCCCTTCCCCCACCTCACTCCAGCTCCAACCTTCCAGCTCAGCACCGCCCTCATGACCTGTCCTACCTGTTCTATCTTCCTTTCCACCTATCCACTCCACCCTCCTCTCAGAGCTATCACCTTCATCCCCGCCCCCATTGTACTCTTTGCTACCTTCCCACACCCTCCCCTCTGACCTATCACCTCCATCGCCACCCCCATTCACCTACTGTATGCTATGCTACTTTCTCCCCACCTCGACCCCCCTCTCATTTATTTCTCCATTCTGCAGGCACCCTGCCTCTATTCCTGATGAAGGACTTTTGCCCGAAACGTCGATTTTCCTGCTCCTCGGATGCTGCCTGACCTGCTGTGCTGTTCCAGCACCACTGTCATCTATTATGTCTATCCACCAATCCAGCAAACAGGCTTTGCCTGATGCGTGATGTTTCCAATGAATACACTGGTAGGAAGCATGGACTGGATGCAGTGGCAAAGAATAATGGATCGTAGAATTGGACTTAA
The DNA here is from genome assembly GCF_020745735.1 of Hemiscyllium ocellatum. NCBI lineage: Eukaryota > Metazoa > Chordata > Chondrichthyes > Orectolobiformes > Hemiscylliidae > Hemiscyllium > Hemiscyllium ocellatum. The sequence goes on along the minus strand of NC_083407.1, from coordinate 105,195,689 downwards.
TCTATAGTGTTCCATCAGGTACTCCTAGGTCAGGTGCAGCATAGATTTGTTGAAAAGTAAATTAACAAAGTGCTCCATCAACCCACCAACCTTTTACCAATAAACATACAAAATGGGCTTAGATTCAAGATGGTGATGATTCCCTCACACAATTTGGTCAATTACAGAAACAGCATTGAATAATTCCCTTTCTGCTGCTATATCAACTATTTCTGACTCTGATACTGACACAGGTTACTGGGTGCTTCGACTCTTTGATCAACTTTCAATTTCTACCATTAAGGGAGTATCCTTCACTGGCCAGATTCCCAATCTCATTAAGAATCCAATCCATTCAGTAATTTCAGGAAATTGTTCCTCCATTCCAGCTCTCACCTTCACCTCATTTTACACGCCCGTTCTAGCGATTGTCCATCACAGGTACATCCTGTCCAAATTGCAGGTAAGCCCCTCTCCAAGTGAGCTTCATAACAGAAATTTGAATTTGTGTAACAGCTTTTAACACAGAGAAATATCAAGTGCTTAATCAGACAGAAACTGAAATCTAGCCACCTGAGGACAGGTAAATTGTAAGGAGAGGCGTGGGAGAGTAAAGAGATATGGAGTTTTATTGAGGAAATCCCAAAGGCTTGGATCCAAGCAACTGAAGGCACAACAGAGAGAAAGAAATCAGACATTCACAAGAGTTAAGAAATGGGAGAGGGCAATCATCTCAGAATGCTGGAGAACTGCAGGAGATTAAGAGATAGGGAGGATTAAAGACTTGGAAGGGAGAGGCCATGAAAATACTTTAACATCAAAACAATATTTTTAATTGGGGAGTTTTAGGAACGTGAGCTAATATAAGCATTGAATGCAAGTGTGATTGGTGACCAGGATTTGGTGTGATTGGTGACCAGGATTTGGTGTGATTGGTGACCAGGATTTGGTGTGAGTTAAGATGTGGGCAGCAAAGTTTTGACAGAGTTGGAGATTAGAGAGTGGGTTTTGGGGTGGCATCATGAGAGCAATTTGTCTACAGGTAACAAAATTATGGGTGTGCTTTTCAAAAGCAAATGGCATGAAGCAGGGTTGGAGGTGGGCCATGTTAATAAAGGTAGATGGTGTTGGCAAGGATCTGGGGTCAGTTTAGAGTCACTCTCTGACTTATCCTTTGCCTTCCTGGCCCTGGGGACATACATTCACTGCCATTTGGCACTTTTTTCAATATCTCACTTCATTGGAAAGTGGCTACTCTACAATCGACCAAATAGTAACTACAGTGGAAGGAGAAGCAATAATCTTTTCCCTTCGGTGGGGGATGTCAAGATGAAGGAGCACATTTTTAAGGTGAGAGGAGAAAGATTTAAAAACAAAAGACGAGGGGCAACATTTTTTACACAGAGTGGTTAGTGTGCAGAATGAACTTTCAGAGGAAATGTTGGATGTGGGCACAGTTACAAGGCTTAGAAGACATTCGTAAAATCATGAGGGGCATGGATAGGGTAAATAGACAAGGTCTTTTCCCTGGGATGGGAGGAGTCCAGAAATGGAAGATGTAGGTTTAAGGTGAGAGGGGAAAGATTTAGAAGGTACCTAACGGGCAACATTTTCACAAAGAGGGTGGTATGTATATGGAATGTGCTGCCAGAGGAAGTGGTGGAGGCTGGTACAATTACAACATTTAAAAAGCATCTGGATGGGTATATGAATAGGAAGGGTTTAGAGGGATATGGGCCAAGTGATGACAAATGGGATTAGATTAGGTTAGGATACTTGGTTGGCATGGATGAGTTGGACTGAAGGACTGAAGGGTCTGTTTCCATGCTGTACACCTCTATGACTCTATGATTGTACGACTATTGAATAAATGCATGACTAAGAAATGTTTGGAAGGTTTTGGGTCACTTGCAGATAGGTGGGACTGGTTTAATTTGGGATTATAGTCGCCATGGACTGGTTGGACCGAAGGACCTGTTTCCATGCTGTATGACTCTATAATAACATGATTTACAATCCTCCTCAGGATGCAGCCCTCCCCCACCCTCCACACCCATGGCTCTCACGGTTGGATGGATGAGTTACAAGATGTAATGACTGCTGGCTGGCAGGCAGCACTTGGCCTGGAGCCAAGTCATACGATTTATCATGTGGAGGTCAGTGAGAGACAGCAGCTACTCATGGGGCTGATAAAGCACATCTCCAAATACATATTGATAAAGACAATGCAGGCACTCAATAAAGAACTGAAGCATTCTCAAGCCAGCATATGCCTGCTGTAATCCAAGACCTGCAGCATGATTTACTCTGTGCATTGTGGCCATGGGGTTCTATGCAAATAAGTAGGTACTGCTGTATTTTGAGCCACTGGAATTCTAATCATTCAGGAAACTCTTACATTTTTGTCATGGTTTTTCACAACATTGCAAAATATCTTACACCAAATTATTTATTGAAGTGCAGACACCGTTCTAATGTAGGAACTACAGCAACAGCCTGCATTTATATAGCACCTTTCATTTATTAAAATGTCCCAAAGTGCTTTGAAATGCAGTGTAATTTTTGTTTGCTTGGAGTCATAGATGTTGATATTAGATCAGGTGACCAAAAGATTGTATAAAGATCAATTTTAAAAAGCATTTTAAGGATGGAAAGTGAGTTGGAGAGGATTTAAGTAGAGAATTTCAGACCTCAAATCAGAATTTGTGAAAAGGCCAGAATTAGAGGAGCAGATATATAAGTAGCCAGAGGAGCAGTAAGGCTATGGGAGTGATTGAAAACAAAGATGAGGATTGTAAATCGAGACATTATTTAATCAAAAGCCAGTTGACACCAGCAAGCACAGGAGTATTGAGTGGATGGGATTTGGTGTGATTGTGTACATCAGCAACAGCGATTTAGATTAGATTAGATTACTTACAGTGTGGAAACAGGCCCTTCGGCCCAACAAGTCCACACCGACCCGCCGAAGCGCAACCCACCCATACCCCTACATTTACCCCTTACCTAACACTATGGGCAATTTAGCATATAGCCAATTCACCTGACCCGCACATCTTTGGACTGTGGGAGGAAACCGGAGCACCCGGAGGAAACCCACGCAGACACGGGGAGAACATGCAAACTCCACACAGTTTAGATGACTGCAATTTTGTGAAGGGTAGAATGCGGGATGGTAGCCAAGAGTGCATCAGATTAGTCAAGCCTAGAGTTAGCAAAGGCATGGATGGTGCTACTAGCCAAAGGTGAGCTGAGACAGGGTGGAATCTGGTGATGTTGTGAAGGTGGAACTAGGCATACTGCAATGTCCTGGAAACAACAGCATGATTCAGTTGGTAGCACTCTTGCTTCACTTCCAAAGGTTTTGGGTTCACATTCCACTCCAGACATCCCCAGACTGTCAGAATAATTGCCTCTCAGATGAGACATTAAACAGATGCCCTGTGTGACTCTCACATGGATATAGCAGATCCCCATGGCACTATACTGAAGAAAGCAGGGGAATTCTTTCCTGGTGTTTTAGCCAATATTTATCCCTCAACCAATACCCAAACACAGATCACCTTTCCAATCATTTCATTGCTCCGTGTGGGATCTGTCTGTGCATTAATTGACCCTGCATTTACTAACATGCAACAGAGCCTACTCTTCAACTAAGCATTTCACTAAGAGTGACAATCATCAGAACATTTATCGTACATAAAAGCAACACATTCTTCCTATAAATTTTAGCTGGCTAGTATCTTACTTCATTTGTACTTGCTAGAAGTGACATAACTTCAAGCACATGGACCTGAGTTCTGCAAATCCTCTTTGAGCCTTGCACCTTTTTTGAATAACTGGGAGCTGGGTGAGCCTTTAGTTTCCCAATACTTTCTCTATATCATTACTAACTAATCAGCAAACTTTGTTCTTGTTGTGTAAATTGTTCTGATCATTTGAAATTTGGCATTCTTGCATTTGTCTTGACCAGTACAAGTCCCATTTAACTTTGAATTAGTTATAAGATAGGGACTAAGTATTAAGGTAACATGACAAAGCTCACTATAATATCCTTTGTCACAAATTCCTGTTCTGTGGCCTACACATCTCACATGTGTACATGATGTTTTGCCACTGCCATTGGGAGGCATTGCACCTCTTCCTTCTACTCAGGCCCTCAGTCTTGAGATTCCTCTTCTTGCCAGTCTGTTTCCCAGCCTTCACTCCCCTACCCGAAAAAATTGTTTCTCTTTATCTAGAGTAACAATTCCTTAACCATCCTGAGCACCTCAAGTATATTATCCCCTCTTAATCTTCTATACTTCTTTTCTCATTTTACATGAACTACTTATTCTCAAAGATTCATATCCAGAAATACAATAATGACTAAAAGCCAATACTTTTTTGTCTTAATTTTCTGTGCATTCATGTTTACTTTAACTCTATTATTTCCTGTTTGGTTCCTCTGTATTGATAGATGCATAAAATCCAGCTGAAATGATTTAGTAACGGGTTTAACATAAAAGAAAATGTTTTAGCTGATCCCTACTGTAAGTTATATGTGATCATTGATGGCATTACTCGCAAGGCCACTGAGGTTGAAGAAATAAAGTTTCCCTTTTTATTTCACAGGATTGGACATTGCATTTAGCTATCTTCTTTGGGGAACTGTCCCAGGACAAGCAATGTCAAGGGTGATCAGCACGAAAGGACTGTCTGACAAAGCACTTCACAAATTTCTGCATTGCAGACCACATCTCTTGGGAAAAGAATACAGCTGGCTGATCCAGGTTGAAGAAAGCACTTATATCACATCTGCATTTTGGATTAGTAGCAAGAATTCAGACCTGGAAGCAATATTTTCAGGAACAGTTAGGAGTGTCACTATTCCATTGTATTGACTGGAACTGCAACAACAGGATCTTGACAGAATGGGCCAATGTGCCGAGAAGTGGCAGATGGAGTTTAATTCAGATAAATACAATTTGGGAAAGCAGATCTTAGCAGGACTCATACACTTAATGGTAGGGTCCTAGAGAATGTTGCTGAACAAAGAGACCTTGGAGTGCAGGTTCATAGCTCCTTGAAAGTGGAGTCACAGGTAGATAGGATAGTGAAGAAGGCGTTTGGTATGCTTTCTTTTATTGGTCAGAGTACTGAGTACAGAAGTTGGGAGGTTATGTTGCGGCTGTGCAGGACATTGGTTAGGCCACAGTTTGAATATTGAGTGCAATTCTGGTCTCCTTCCTATCGGAAAGATGTTGTGAAACTTGAAAGGGTTCAGAAAAGATTTACAAGGATGTTGCCAGTGTTGGAGGATTTGAGCTACAGGGAGAGGCTGAACAGGCTGGGGCTGTTTTCCCTGGAGCGTCAGAGGCTCAGGGGTGACCTTATAGAGGCTTACAAAATTATGAGGGGCATGGATTGGGTAAATAGGCAAACTGTTTTTCCTGGGGTCAGGGAGTTCAGAACTAGAGGGCACAGGTTTACGGTGAGAGGGGACAGATATAAAAGAGACCTAAGGGGCAACCTTTTCACGCAGAGGGTGGTACGTATATGGAATGAGCTGCCAGAGGAAGTGGTGGAGGCTGGTACAATTGCAACGTTTAAGAGGCATTTGGATGGGTATATGAATAGGAAGGGTTTGGAGGGATATGGGCCAGGTGCTAGCAGGTGGGACTAGATTGGGTTGGGATATCTGGTCAGTATGGACGGGTTGGACCGAAGGGTCTTTTTCTGTGCTGTACATCTGTATGACTAATATGATTTTTTACCTTTATCTCATTAAACTATTTCATTTGTCGTCAGGGTATGAGATATCAAGGTAAGTACCTGAAACATTGTCAAGTAATTAAAGTTTAAGGAGTAGCTTATAGGAGGAAAGAGATGCTGGAAGCTTTAAAGCAGATTTCTGGGGCTTGTGACTTTGGTTCATGAAAGTACAGAGGTCAAAGGTGGAGCATCAGAATTTGGGGGAATGCAAGATTTGCAATGACTGGACCTGTGGAGAAGTGGTGGTGTAGGGTTAATGTCATTGGTGTAGTAACCCACAACTCCAGATACACATTCTTTGGATAGAGGGTTGGGACACAGCAGATGGTGAAATTTTGAGTTCATCTTTTTTTAAAATCTGGAATTAAATGGCTTAATGACATTCATGTCACCATTGCCAATTATTATAAAACCTCTTCTGATTCACAAATTTCCCTTAGGGAAGGAAATCTGCTGTCCTGACCCAGTCTGGTCGACATGTGACTCCAGATGCACAGCAATGTCATTATTCTCAACTGCCCTCTGAAATGGCCCAGCAAGCCACTCAGTTCATGAGCAATTTAAGGTTAGGCAATAAATGCTGCATGACCAGTGATGCCCAGAATAGAATGAAAATTTCAGGGACCATGGAAAGCAATCTGGTATCATCAGCCATGCCTAGAAGATGGCATGGCTGCAGAGGTTCTCCAAAGCATCAATAATGTCAGTATGACCTGCTGGTGCTGTGGACCTCAAGTTAGGCCTGCATTTGGTTAGATCCATCAAGTTCTTTTATTGGAAGCGATCCTGAAAATACTCTAGGCTCACTCATCTAAATTTTCCAGTCTGTATATAGATTAAATTCTCCCTTACAGTTTTGCCTTTCTAAAAAACTTTCATTACTTCTTCCAAATATGCTCCATCCTATTGTGTGGCTACCTTTAGGGGGTCTGTACATCTCTCCCATGAGTTACTTCCTGCCTTTAACTTTTCTCATTTAATCCCAAATGGTTTCCACATCCTGGTTTCCTGAACTTGGGTCATCCTTTCTATTGTGCTAGTATCATCATTAATTAAGAGAGCCACTCCTTCACCCTTTATTAGTTACCTGTTCTTCCTAAATGACATGCACCCTGCAAGGATTAGATCATTCTGCAGCCTTGTCGCTGTAACGACTGCCATATGATACTTATTCATTTCTATTTGCACTGTCAGTCCACTGTTTAGTTTCAAATAAGGTGTGTTCAGATTCAAAGCCTTTTTGTTTAATCCTTTTATTCTTCTTCTAAGTTATTGATGGAGTTGTAGACAGGTTCAAAGGGGAGACATGGCATGACCACTTGCAAAGTGATAATGTACAGGGTAATGGGAGGAGGTTCAAGAGTTACGCAGAGTGATGTTGAGAGGGTCAAGATTGCACCATGCGTTCCTAAGGTTCATCAAGCATTCACCTGCCTAGTCTAGCCATGGACTTGCACAAATAGAAGGCCTGGAGCCCACATTGGAGAAACCGACTGTGCACTATGACACCTTGCTAGATGAGTTGGAGGAGAAAGGCAGTACGAGGAAAGCTGGCCCAGATAGCAATCGTGACATAGACAATCCCCTCATAGTTAATGTATTCCAATGAAATTAAAGTATTCTGTCAGACGTGATTTACATGACCCAAAACATGCAACAGTGCATTTTGTGTCCCTTAATTCATTTATCCCGAGCTCTCTTCAATGTACACAAAACACTGAATCATAGGCTTGTTTGTGCAAGCAATAGTCATTTTGGTTTAAGTCCAACTGTCAACCAGTTCCAACCAAAGAAAACAGAAGGCAGGAAGATTCAGAATTCCTGTTTTCCCAACTAATGTCTGATTTAGAACATTGAGTCATTGAGGAGTCACTAGGCGCCCCACTGATAAAACATAGTGTTTCATCGCCACCATGTGGCAAAAAGAACAAATAGCCAGAGAAGGAAATATAAGTACTTGGACAAGATCTGAACAATTTTCCAAGACAAGCAGCTAATCTTTAAAATTTTATATCTCATCTAAATTTCATAAAATCAAAAATAAAAGCTTATCGCACAAGGCAATTTAACCTGCAGTGAATCTGAAGAATATAAGGTGAATTACACTCAGGTAGGTAATGGTAAGGAGACTTCTCCAAACCATGGATGAGTCCTTAAAACATGTAAGGACAAAGAGTAAAGTTGGGCTATTATCAGTTAGAGAGCAGTGAACTCTAAGGTTCTAAGCAGAAGAGTTTATGAAGAAAGAAAGGAAGATGTGCATTTCTATAGTGCCACTCGCAACCACAGAACATTGCAATGTGTTTTAGGATCAATGAAATACTTACTGATGGTAATGTGGGAAATGCAATGGACAATTTGCAAATGGCTATGTGATAACTGGCAGACAATTTGTTTTAGTGATTTTGGTAGTGGAATAACTGATGGTCAGGTCAACTCAGCAGAATTCCTCTGCCCTCCTTCAGATTACGCTGTGGGAACTTCTACATCCACCTAAAAGTGCAGGCCATTTTTCTTTAAACCAGAATATTCATGTATCCTAAAAGAAAACAAAAAATTACAGATGCTGAAACCTGAAACAAAGACAGAAATTGCTCAAAAAACTCAGCAGATCTGGCTTAATGGTTAATGTTAACTTTGCTTTCTCTCCATGGATGCTGCCAGACCTACTGAGTTTCTCTCACAATTTCTGCTTTCGTTCCTCATGTATTCTGCACAACATGTTTACTGGAAGAATTTGTTGGTGTTATATCTACATGTTTACACCATTATATACCTATCATTATGGTGAAACGTGGCACAGAAACATGCCAATATTTTCACAGCAAACATTGTAGCTAATTGGTCATTTTTGGCAAGAGAAATAGCAGAAATGTGATTTTGCTTAAGTAACAATGAGATGCAAAACCTATTTCCTGAGAATTTGTGCTTTAAAGATGTAGTTGCAGTAATGGAGTCATTATATTGGAGCAAATCTCCAGGAAATTCATATTTAAGTGACTGGATCAAGTTATTGTGAATTAAACATTACTTTCAGATTAGCTGCACATTTCAGGGTCCTTTTGTGCTGTTTCAGAAGATTATTTGATGCCTGGGCCAGAACCTCAGCAGCTTTTGAACTCAATCTAGTTAAATTATTGATCCTCAGGAAGCTAATAGTTATTTTAATTGTAAGAATGTAATCAAACATTAAGAATGGTTTCTGTGTGGTCAAAGGCCAAAGGTAAATGAACTACCAGAGGACCCAGTGATCAATCTTCACCTATTAAATACTGAGGTATTAGAAACAGTTAATATCTTAATTACCTGACCATTTTCAAGAATCAATTCAATTCAAATGAACATCTGGTGTCAGCCATGGAGTACTGTTGGCATTCCCAACTCTGAGTCAGACCATTGTAGGTTTAAGTGCACTCCATAGATTTGTGATTTGGAGATGCCGGTGTTGGACTGGGGTGTACAAAGTTAAAAATCACACAACACCAGGATATAGTCCAACAGGTTTAATTGGAAGCACACTAGCTTTCGGAGTGTTGCTCCTTCATCAGGTGATTGTCACCTGATAAAGGAGCAGCACTCCAAAAGCTAGTGTGCTTCCAATTAAACCTATTAGACTATAACCTGGTGTTGAGTGATTTTTAACTCCATAGATTTGAGTACATAAATCAGTGTTGAGGGGTGCTGCCTTTCAGATGAGGTGAGAAACCAAATACTTGCCTATCCTTTTCACAAATGATCCATCACCACTGAATAAATGAGTTCTCTGGCCAACATTTAACCCTCAAGTAATAATATGAAGTCAGATTATCTGGTCATTATGCATTGCTGATTGTGGGATCATACAGTGCACAAATTGTCTATTCGCTTCTAGATTATAACATAGATTATATCTTGACAAGGCAGCAAGATGGCTCAGTGTTTAGCACTACTGCCTCACAGTTCGATTCCAGCCTTGGGCAATGTCCGTGTGGAGTTTGCATATTCTCCCCATGCCTGCATGAGTTTCCTCCGCGTGCTCCAGTTTTCCCCCAATCCAAAGATTGTGCAGGTCAGGTGAACTGGCCATGCTAAATTGCCCATAGTCTTAGGTGCATTAGTCAGTGGTAAATAGTGGGCACGGGAATGGGTCAGGGTGGGTTACTCTTTGGAGGCTCAGTATGGACTTGTTAGGCCAACCGGCCTATTCCCATATTGGAGGGAATCTAATCTACAGTCAGTTCTGATATAACACAGTAGTTCCAATCTTGTGCAACCTCATGTTACAAGAAAATGGCATAATAGCAGCACCATTTAAACTAATTGGCCAAAATCGTGTTTTAAGCAATGCATGCTTTAAAAGTTCACAATATAGAAACAATGTCCCCAATTCGTCAATCATGTTATAGCGAATTTGCATTAACAAAAAGTGCATTATCACAGAATGACCTGTACATGCTTTTGGGTGTCCTGGGGTTGTGAAAGGTGGAGTAAGAATGGAAGGCATTCTTTTCCATTGGCCAATCTGATATTTATTGCCCTTAGAATGTGGCAATGGAGCTTCCAAACCATGCTGGGCCGTGTGCAGATGTTTCTTGCTTGATTTTATTAGGTAGGGATCATCGCCTGTTGAACCATTAGTGATGATGGAACTACAGTAAATATGTAAAGAAATATGCAACTTGAAGAGGAAGAGGTGATGATAGCATCCTCATAGTCATAACAACATAGTCATCACAATTGTAATCATAGTCATATAGCATGGAAATAGACCCTTCAATCCAAATATGTTCCCAAACTAAACTATTCCCACTTGCATGCAGTTGGCCCATATCCCTTCAAACCTTTCCTATTCATGAACTTACCCAAATGTATTTTGAATGTAGCAACTGTACCTGCATCCACCACTTCCCCTGGCAGTTCATACCACATATGAATCACACTCTGTGTAAAAAACATTGCCAATCCTGTCCTTTTAAAACATTTTTCCTCTCACCTTAAAAATACACCCCCGAGCTTAGAACTGTCTTACCCTAGGGAAAAAGATTTTTGCTATTTACTCTATCTTTGCCCCTCATGATTTTATAAACCTCTATAAGTCTTCCCACAACCTTTTGCACTCCAGTGAATAAAGTTCCAGCCCATCTAGTCTACCTTTATAACTCAAACCCTCCATACGCAGAAACATCCTGGTAAATCTTTCCTGAACCACCTCCACTATAATACTATTCTTCCTATAGCAGGGTGACCAGAACTGCACAGTACTCCAAAAGAGGACTCATCAATGTCCTGTACAATCTCAAAAGAATATCCCAATTCCTATACTCAACGGTCTTCTTAAATACCCTGTCTGTCCGTGATGCAAATTTCAAAAAATTATGTACCTGAACCCCAAGGCCTCTCTGTTCTACTACCCTACTCAGGGCCCTACCATTAGCTGGATAAGTCCTGCCCTATTTTTAATATTTGTTTATGGGATGTGGCATTGCTAACTAGGACAGCATTTATTGCCCATCCCTAATTGCCCAGGGAACAGATAAGAGTCAACCACATTGCTGTTTGTTTTACCAAAATGCAATAACTCGCATTTATCCAAAATAAACTCCAACCATCACTCCTTGACCCAAGATACCTTTGTAATCTTAGATAACATTCTTCATTGTCCACTATAGTACCAATTTTGGTATCATCCACAAACTTACTAACCACACCTCCTGTACTCTCATCCAAATTATTTATATAAGTAGTGATTATATGTGCTATTGTAGTAACCTTGGTCTGTTTCTGTGAGACAACCTTATAGAGCCAAGAGTTCTAAAACTGTGGTATGTCTGATGACAATATGTACTACCTGTTGTCCATACCTCCAGCCAGAGTACACCCATGATATTGGGATTGGATATTGAATTTGGTGAAAGTGAGGACTGCAGATGCTGGAGATCAGAGCTGAAAAATGTGTTGCTGGAAAAGCGCAGTAGGTCAGGCAGTATCCAAGGAGCAGGAGAATCGACGTTTCGGGCATAAGCCCTTCTTCAGGAATGAGGAAGGTGTGCCAAGCAGGCTAAGATAAAAAGTAGGGAGGAAGGACTTGGGGGAGGGGCATTGGGAATGTGATAGGTAGAAGGAGGTTAAGGTGAGGGTGATAGGCCGGAGAGGAGGTGGGGGCGGAGAGTTCGGGAAGAAGATTACAGGTCAAGAAGGTGGTGCTGAGTCCGAGAATTGGGACTGAGATAAGGTGGGGGGAGGAAAAATGAGGAAGCTGGAGAAATCTGCATTCATCCCTTGTGGTTGGAGGGTTCCTAGGCGTAAGATGAGGTGCTCTTCCTCCAGGCGTCATGTTGCCATGGTCTGGCTATGGAGGAGGCCAAGGACCTGCGTTTCCTGGGGGAGTGGCTGAACACTTCAACTACCCCTCCCACTCCACCAAGGACATGCAGGTCCTTGGCCTCCTCCATCACCAGACCATGGCAACACGACGCCTGGAGGAAGAGTGCCCCATCTTCCACCTAGGAACCCTGCAACCTCAAGGGATGAATGCAGATTTCTCCAGCTTCCTCATTTCCCCTTCCCCCACCTTATCTCAGTCCCAACCCTCGGACTCAGCACCACCTTCTTGACCTGCAATCTTCTGCCCGACCTCTCCGCCCCCACCCCCTCTCCAGCCTATCACCCTCACCTGAACCTCCTTCCACCTATCGCATTCCCAATGCCCCTCCCCCAAGTCCCTCCTCCCTACCTTTTATCTTAGCCTGCTTGGCACACCTTCCTCATTCCTGAAGAAGGGCTTATGCCCGAAATATCGATTCTCCTGCTCCTTGGATGCTGCCTGACCTGCTGTGCTTTTCCAGCAACACATTTTTCAGCTCATATTGAATATGGTGGCAGTTAACCAATGCATTTTATCCTACCTGGCGTTGAATGTGTTTTGTTGTACCTACCCAGGCCAGGTTCCGACTGCTTTGTTATGAAGAGGAGTACTGAATGGAACTCAGTGGCTCATGAGCAACACATATCTATACAATGCCTCTGTCACACAGAAACAGCTCAATGCTCATCACAGAAGCAGAAATGGTGAAATATAAATGTTGAGCCAAAGCTGAACATATTAAGAATGGTAACGAAAAGCTTGATCATTGAGGTGTGGTTTAAGGAAGACTCTACTTGAAGAGACAGAGGTGGACAGGCAGAATGGGTGAAGGCACAACAACAGATGATAAGGTGAAAGGAGATGAGCATGCACAGAGTGTAAAGTTCTTGAAGGGTTGTAAGAATCAAGAAGCTTGCAGAAGGGCAAATTAATGATGGGGTGCAAACACAAGGCTTAGAATTTTAAACTGGAAGGCTTGTGACAACTTGAAGTTAATGTAATGCTCATGTAACATTGAACACAGTGTCGATGACTAGAGCAGGATATGACATTGGCATCAGAGCTTTTAAAGAGTTGAGGTGAATGGAGGGCATGGAAGGTTTCTCACAAGGATATTGGAATTCGAGATCTAGATTCCCTACCGTATGAAAACAGGCTATTTGGCCCAACAATTGCACACCAACCCTCCGAAGAGTAACCCACCCAGACTCATTTCCCTCTGACTAATGCACCTAATACTATGGCATTTAGCTTGGCCAATCCACCTGACCTGCATATACAATATAGAACATAGAATGTTATAGCTCAGTACAGGCCCTTCGACCCTTGATGTTGCGCCAACCTGTAAAATTTATCTGACGGCCATCTAACCTGCACCATTCCATTAATATCCATACGTATGTGCAGCACCCATTTAAATGCCCTTAACATCGGCGACTACTACTGTTGCAGGTAGGCAGTTCCATGCCCCTACTATTCTCTGAGTAAAGAAACTACCCTGATATGTGTCCTAAATATATCACCCCTCAATTTAAAGCTCTGTCACCTTGTCTGAGCCTTCACTATCCGAGGAAAATGGCTCTCTGTGCACCCTATCTAACCTCTGATTATCTTATACATCTTGATTAAGTCACCTCTCAACCTTCTTCTCTCCAATGAAAACACCCTCAGTTCCCTCAGCCTTTCCTCGTAAGACCTTCCTTACATACCAGGCAACATCCCAGTAAATCTCCTCTGAACCCTTTCCAAAGCTTCCACATCCTTTCTATGATGCAGTGACCAGAAATGTACGCAATACTCCAGGTGCAGCCTTACCAGTGTCTTGAACAGCTGAAGCATGACTTCATGGCTCTAAAACTCAATCCCCCTACCAATAAACGCCAACACACCATATGCCTTCTTACCAAACCTATCAACCTGGGTGGCAACTTTCATGGATTTATGCACCTGTACACTGAGATCTCTCTGTTCATCTACACTGCCAAGAGTTTTACAATTAGCCCAGTACTCTGCACTCCTGTTACTTCTTCCAAAGTGAACTATCTCATACGTTTCTGCATTAAACTCCATTTGCTGTTTATCAGCCCAGCTCTGCATCTTACCTATGTACCTCTGTAACCCACAACATCCTTTGGCACTGTCCACAACTCTGCCTACCTTAGTGTCATCTACAAATTTACTAACCCATCCTTCTAAGCTCACATTCAGACCATTTGTAAAAATGACAAACAGCAGAGGCCCTAAAACAGATCCTTAAAGCACACCACTGGAACTGATGAACATTTGCCATCAACCACCGCCCTCTGTCTTCTTTCAGCTAACCAATTTCTGATCCAAACTGCTAAGTCACCTTCAATCCTGAAACTCTATATTCTATGCAATAGCTTGCTGCGTGGAACCTTATCGAATGCCTTACTGAAATCCATATGTACCACATGAACTGGTTTACCTTCATTCACCTGTTTTTTTTTCCCTTCTTGAAGAAGTCAATAAGGTTAGTGGGCCAAGATCTGCCCTTCACAAAACCATGTTGACTATCCTAATCAAATTATTCCTTTCCAGATTATAAATCCAATTTCTTATAACGTTTTCCAATACCTTACCCACAACTGAAGTAAGGCTCATTGGCCTATAATCACCACGTTAAAAATCACACAACACCAGGTTATAGTCCAACAGGTTTAATTGGAAGCACACTAGCTTTCGGAGCTTCCAATTAAACCTGTTGGACTATAACCTGGTGTTGTGTGATTTTTAACTTTGTACGCTCCAGTCCAACACCGGCATCTCCAAATTATAATTACCACAGTTGTCTTGACCCCCCCCCTCACTCCCAATCAAGGGAACAACATTTTTTATCCTCCAGTCTTCTGGTACCACTCCTGTCAACAATGATAATATAAAGATCAAAGCCAAAGGCTCTGCAATCTCCTCCCTGGCTTCCTTGAATTGAATTGAATTGAATCGAATTGAATTTATTGTCACATGTAACAGAGGTATAGTGAAAAGCTTTGTCTTACGAGCAATACTGGCAGATCACATACTTAAGTAGCATAAATAGTAAATAATAGGTAAACAGTGGCAAAAACAAAAACACAGCTACAGGCGAATGTTAAGAGTTTGTGAGTCCATTCAGTATTCTAACAATAATAGGGTAGAAACTGTTGCGAAACCGACTGGTGCGTGTGTTCAAGCTTCTGTACTTTCTCCCTGATGGTAGAGGTTGTAGAAAAACATTGCCAGGGTGGGACGGATCTTTAAGACTGCTGATGGCCTTCCTTGACAGTGGACTCGGTAGATGGATTCTATAGATGGAAGATTGGCCTTTGTGATTGGCCGGGCTGAGTTCACCACTCTCTGTAACCATCTCTGATCTTGAATGCTACAGTTGCCATACCGGGTAGTGATCCACCCAAGCAGAATTCTCTCAATGGTGCACCTATAAAGGTTCGTAAGTGTATTCACCGTCATGCCAAATTTCCTCAGCTGGCTGAGGAAGAAGAGATGTTGTTGGATCTTTGTAACCAGACCATCCACATGAAGGGTCCAAGAAAGCTTGCTGTGGATGACCAATCCCAGGAGCTTGACACTTTTCACTCTTTCCACTTCTGTGCTGTTAATGTGTAGGGCACATGAGTAACATCCCACCAAAAGTCAATAATGAGTTCCTTAGTTTTGCCAACATTGAGAGCTAGGTTGTTCTCAGTGCACCATTTTTCCAAGTCTTCCAACTCCCGTCTGTAGTCTGTTTCATCGCCATCCCAGAGAATCCAAGGACAAATCCCATCTTGCCCAGGGGTCTTATCTATTTTCAGATCTTCCAAAATTGCTAAAATCTCCTCTTTGTCAACCACAATCCCATCTAATCTTGAAACCTGTATCTCCATATTCTTACTAGCATTGCCCTTTTCCAATGTGAATACTGATGAAAAGTACTCATGAAACACTTCCCCTATGTCCTCAGATTCCACACACAATTTCCCACGACTATCTTTGATTGGCCCTAATCTTACTCTAGTCATTCTTTTATTCCTGACATACTTATAGAAAGTCTTAGGGTTTTCCTTGATCCGACCTGCCAACAACTTCGCATGTTCCCTCCTGGCTCTTTTTAGTTCTCTTTTTAAATCTTTTCTGGCTAATTTATAACTCTCAAGCCCCCAAATGAGCTTTCATGCCTCATTCTCACATAAGCCTTCTTCTTCCTCTTGACAAGAGCTTCAACTTCTTTAGCAAACCATGGCTTCCTCATTCAACAACTACCTCCTTGCCTGATAGGTATATAATTATCAAGGACCTGCAGTAGCTGTTCCTTGAATAAGCTCCACATTTCAAATGTGTCCATCTCCTGCAATTTCCTTCCCCATCTTATGCATCCTAAATCTCGCTTAATTAAATCCTAATTGCCTTTCCCCCAGTTATATCTCTTTCCCTGCTGTATATACTTATCACTGCCCATTGCTTTTGCAAACATAATCGAATTGTGGTCACTATTGACAAAGTTCTCTTTGGATTGTAGGAGGAAACCGGACCAAACCCACACAGACACAAAAAGAATGTGCAAACTCCACACAGACAGTCATCCAAGGCGGGAATCGAATTCAGGGCCCTGGTGCTGTGAGGCAGCAGTGCTAACCACAGAGCCACCGTGCTGTCCAATTGCTGAGTCTAGGAGGGGAATAAGGTATGGATGAAGACTTAAGCAGCAGTTAGCTGTGGGAGAGATACAAAAATGTAATGCTAGCGAGGTGGAAGGAGGAAATTTCACAAGAGATATAACATAAGTTTTTACATTCAGCTCAGAGTTAAGTAGATTGTGACATATCTGGTTCAGCCTAAGACGCTGACCAGGAAAGAGTTGAAAATGGTATTAAGGAGATGTAGTTAGCATGGAGAGCAAAGATGATGGGCCAATCTTCACGATAATTAATTGGAGGAAACAATAGCTAATCCAGAATGGAGTTTGGAGACAGAGTCTAACACAAAGCAGCAGTGAGAAGGCTAACTGAAGTGGTGGAAAGGTCAAGTTTGGTGTCACAGCGCACTTGTGGAAACTGAGCCTATGCTTTCTGATGACACCACCAATGATCAGCATGTAGGTTATGACAAGGGAAGGCAGTGATAGATCCTTGGGGAAATTCCAGAGTCAATGATACAAAGGCAAGAAGCAAAACCAGTGCAGGAGATGCTCTGAGCAGATAAAAGTGGAATCAAGCAAGGGAAGTCCCATAGTGTTAATCAACAGAGGTAAGGCAGTGGAGGGGGCTGGTGTGTCATATCATAGACTGCAGACAGGTTGAGGAAAAATGAATGATATGTGAGGACGGTGACATTGTCCCAGTTTAATTTTTGCCCTTCGTTGTCTGTGTGGTTGGAAAGGAGAGAGGTGCTGGTCATATGACAGGAACCTATCACAAATTATCTCAAAGTGTCCTTGTAATGAAATTTTGCATTTAAAGGCCAGCTGGTCTCATCATTCTGCATATTTTCTCGTAATTGTCTTGTTCCCCCTAAACTTTAGCCAGCCTGGAACATGCACTAAAATCCTGCAAACCCCTTTGATTTGTTTCATAGATTAACTGTAACCTCTTGCAATTTGTCCAGACAATGCATCATTGTCTTTCCAGAGTCCATGAGACTGCAGTACAAACAAAATGAAAATGCTAGCAAAGAGTGAGTCAGAACCCAACCACACCATCAACAGCTGCTATGTGAAACATAATACTGCCGTGCCCCTATGCAACAAGCTCATTTTGGTCATATAATTGCAGATTTAATAACTGAAGATTGGGTTTGGAAGCTTTGTAAGTTTCTTTTGTTTTCATGACCTGCTTTTTTTCAATATCACTGTTTTGATCACTGTTTTCAATATCACTGTGCTTATTGTTTTTGGTTTTTTTTTGTTCCCATATTTGAAGAGTTTTCTTACTAGTTTTTGTGCAGTACTCAAACTCCAACATGTTCTTTGCAATGTAGATTTCTTCCACTAAGAAATGTGTGTATTTCAGTTACCTGCATTGTAATATCCTTTCTGAGTCTTCTTTTGCCTTTTTTTTCAAACGTGTGGATTGCTAATTGGATTCAAAGTCAATTGATGCCTTTGAGGGTTTCAATAGTACTTCTTAGAACATCTTTTGAAAGCTTTTGATACCCAATTTGAAAAGTTAAGGACTTTTTGGAAGTTTTGACACCAAGGAGATGATCCAATATCTGAGATACCAAATATCTTTCTAATATCTATGAGAACTATCAATCATTCCAAATTATAATATTTGATAGCTTTGCTATTTATAAGAGCAGTGAAAGCAAAATTAACATTAATGTTTTCCAGTAAAGAATGGTGAAGATAGAATATATGTTGTGTTAATGTTAAGTAGAGTGGAAACATCACGTGGGAGTCAACTATAAATCTCCATGGTAATACTGCGAGTTCTATGCTTTAGAAGGAATGTTCATGCAACACAGATGTAAACATATTATATAAATGTCTACTGTTTCAACTTTTCTTTTTTAAACTTGAACTGTGTGTCATTTCATTGCACATCGAAAACTCCTACATCTTCTTTATGGAATGTATCCATTTGAACACTACTAACTCTTAGCTGCTGCATCTGTTCCACCGTAGGTGGCTTCAACAGTTAGAAAACAACAGATCAAAAAACAGTTGCTGCAGCTGCATCAGGCTTTGAAGGTCACCTTGCAGTTTTATACTCTAAGTTGCTAGCAAGGACAGTAGCATGTAGCCAAACAAAAATAACTTCAGAGGAGTACCTTTTGTTGTCCAGGCAAACACTTTCATCTAGACCATCACCACATTAACATTGCTGGTCTTCAACTCTACAGCCACTCAGTAATTTCTCTAATCATAGCTCCCGACACTTCTCTGTGAAGAACTTGCTTAGCAATCTTTGAATGTCTGCCCTCCCCCACCTCCTTCAAGTGGCTTTACTAACTCCTAATGTGCCTTACTACGTGAGCTTCATGGATCTCAATCTTTCCTTACCCTTCCCCATCACGAGGGATTGCCAGCACAGCCCTCACAACCTGCCTCGCTTTTCTTTGGCCTTCTCCTCCTTCTTCCTTTGTCCTTTCCCACCCTATGCACTTCACCTTGTTCCCAAATACATAATATCCAGCCTTATGGGACTTTTCATCTTAATGTTGTTCTCACCCCAAGGTAAGTGAATCAGAATAATGAATAGATATTCCAAATTGGAAAGGTAGAATTGTGCCTCTGTCATCTGCAGCTTTTCACCGTATATATTGCCCACGATTTGAGAGAACTCAATGGTAGTCATATCTTGGTGACACTATGGATAAAGGTGTTTGCCAGGACAACAAAAAGTACTCCTTTTAAGTTATTTTTGTTTAGCTACATGCTACTATTCTTCTTTGATTTGATTTATTATTGTCACATACTGAGTTACAGTGAAAAGTGGTGTATTTCATGCTAACCAGACAAATAATTCCTTACATAAGTACATCAGAGTAACAGAACAGAATGTAGAATATAGTGTTACAGCTACAGAGAAGGTGCAGAGAAAGATCAACTCTAATATATGAGAGGTCCATTCAAAAATCTGATAACAGCAGGGAAGATGCTGTTCTTAAATCTGTTGGTACCTGTTTTCAAACTTTTGTACCTTCTGCCTAATGGAAGAAGGTGAAAGACATTATAAGCGGGATGGGAGGAGTTTTTGGTTATGTTGGCTGTTTTCCCCGAGGCAGTGAGGAGTGTAGACAGAGTCAATGGAAGGAAGGCTGGTTTTTGTGAGGGATTGGGCTGAGTTCACAACTGTCTGTAATCTCTTGCAGTCTTTTTGCCATACAAAGCTGTGATGCAACCAGATAGGATGCTTTCCATGGTGCATCTGTGAAAAATTGGTAACAGCCATTGTGGACATGCTTGCCTTCTTGGCTGTATCATTGACATGGATGGACCAGCTTAGATTATTTACTCCTAGGAACTTGAAGCTCTTGATCACCTCTACCTCAGCATCACTGATACAGGCTGGGACATGTCCTCTCCACTCCACTTCCTGAAGTCAATGACCAGCTCCTTTATTTTGCTGCCATTGAGGGAGGGCTTGTTGTCTTTACACCATGCCACTAAGCTGTCTATCTATTTTCCCTGTTCTGTCTCATTATTGTTTGAGATCTAGCCCATAGAGTGGTGTCATCAGCAAATTTGTAAATGGAATTAGAGCTGAATTTGGTCACATCATTGTATATTAGTAAAGATAGAGTCAGGGGCTGACTATGCAATGTTAAGGATTATTGTGGAGGAGGTGTTGTCACCTATCCTTACTTCTATGGTCTGCACATCAGGAAGTCAAAGATCCAGTTGCAGAGGAAGGAGCAGAGTCTGAGGTCTCAGAGTTTGGAGATGCGTTTGGATGTAACTACGGTATCGAGCTAAAGTCAGTACAGTATATAGGAGTCTGACGGAGGCAGCCTTATTGTCCAGATGTTCCAGGATGAGTGTAGGGCCAGGCAGATGGCATCTGCTGTGGACCTATTGTGGCAGAAGGCAAATTGTAGTGGATCAAGGCAATCTGAGAAGCTGGAGTTGATGCGTCCATTACTAACCTTTCAAAGCACTTTATAATGATGAATGTCAGAGTCACCAGGCAGTAGTCACTAAAGCACATTTCCTGATTTTTCTTTGGCACCAAGATGATAGTAGCCTTCCTGAAGCAGGTGGGAACCTTGCATCATAGTAAGGAGAGGTTAAAGATGTGTGCAAATATTCCCGTTAGCTGGTCTGTGCAGGATCTGAGTGCAGGGCTGGGGACTCTATACAGGCCAGTCACTTGCCACATGTTCACCCCCAGAAGGCCGATCTGATGTCTGCAGCAGTGAACCCAAGGCTGTCAGGGCAGGTGACATCAATTTACTGATCTTCTGTTCAAAACGAACATAGAACACACTTGAGCTCATTCAGGAGAGAGGCATTGTGGTCAGCGATTCTACTCAACTTTACTTTGTAGCCCATTATATCATGTGATTCGTATTTGTTGTACAGCATTGTGCTACAACAGTCTCTCACATACACATACAACAGCAGCTTCCACAACAAACACACTGGATCTGCTTCAACCAAATGACTATGTCTCAAAGTCTAAGGGGAGCAGTCCTCAATCAGGTCAGGAAAATGTTATGAGTGAGGGGTACTGACACATTAAAGTCCAAGATAGCGCCAGACTCAGTCCAGGGGCTAGGTCACGATCAGTATTGGTGTGTTGTCCAATGAGGGCCAGAGAGTTTGTATCATCTGGGAAGTGGATCATGGTCAGTACTGCAGGCCCAGTCCTGTCGTTGTTTGAGATCTGGCCCCAATACGTTGGGGTCATCAGCAAATTTGTAAATGGTGTTAGAGCTGTATTCAGCCACACAGTCTCTCACTGTATAAGGACTATAGTAAGGGGCTGAGTACGCAGCCTTGTAGGGCACTGTGTTGAGGATTATTGTGAAGGAGGTGTCGCTGCCAATCATTACTGATTGTGATCTGTAGGTCAGGAAGTCAATGATCTAGGTTGTCCCTTTATGGATCCTACATTCTCTTGGTTCTGTAGGACATTGGGTGTCTCCACTAGCACTCGTAGAGGCTAGTTTTTTTTAAATTCAACCTCTCCAAAGATGCAATGACACATCTCTGGAGTAGGTGGGACTTGAATCTGGGCCTCCTGGCTCAGAGGAAGGAACAGTACCACTGCATCACAAGAGCCCCCAGTGATTTCTTACTAGGCTGCCTCTGTTTTAAATGCCTTGCAGCCTGAGTTTGTCCTTAACTTTTTGTAATACTGTTAATATTCACACTAAGACACACATTATCCTGAACACATCTATCTAGAGTTTCTCTTCTGTTCCATGTCGAGCCTGAATCACATGTTTCTCTCTCGGCTCTAGTCTGCGGCTGTCAAAATAGCATCATCATTATTCTTTTCCTGTTATATGACAAGGTATACATCCAAGTTTGCTGACAAGTCAAAGTTACGTGGCACAGCAAACAATGGATAGAGGATGGGAGCAAGAAGTCACACAGATATTAATAGATTAAGTAGACAATATTATGTGAGATAGACTTCAATGTGGGGTCATCCACTTCTAGACTTAAAATGGATCAGTTTATTTTCCAAAAAATGAGAAGCTGGAGCTTTGGAAAGACAGAGATTTGGGAATTCTTGCAAAGAAATCATTAAAGTCTTGTGGACAGCTGCAAAAAGTATTTCAAATGCTAATGGAATATTACATTATTTCACAAGAAAGATGATCTTACCCATTGAATTGTCTTTTGTGTTTTTAAATGTCTTCATTAATGTTTATACTTGAAAGTATATTTTGCTTTAAAAGATTGGGTTTCTGCTGGATTTTCTTTTATTTCACAATTTTAAGAGAAAAAAATACCTTCAATCATGCATGCATCCCAAGGATATGATGTACGCATTGCCCAGTTTCCACCCAGTTATTTCATCAGAACTAACAATTGTTAGCTCTTAAGGGCCAGGCTACATCATCCTGAAGAATGAACAATGACGTTAACAGCCTAGTAGTGTAAGAACATTTAGCCAATTTCAATGCCATGTTTGAAAAGGAGAAACACCAAAAATATGTTATAACAGTTCTAGCTTGAGGCAAGGCCAGCTCCAACATGATGAGACAGATGTGGTCCACAGTAAACTGGGCAAACTTGTTATAGAATCGTAGTCATAGTCAATAAATAAAATAACAGAAGATCAGTGGGAGCTGTTTGAAAAAGAATTTGAAATGAAACTGCACCAGTTAAAGCTTGTACTTGTTAAAGAAATAAAAATGGATGACGAAACAGCTGTTCTTTTAACAAGTGAAAGAAAAAATATACAAGAAGCACAGATCTTGGTAAATGAAAGAGACGTAAAGAACTGCAAGACTGACAAAACAGTAGGCATTACACACAGAAAACATTCAAAGAAACATACAAGGAAATATGTGAAAATCAACACAAAACAACTTTTTAATAATTATTTTAGAAATAGTGTGGTTCAGAACAATGTTGGTCCCTAAAGACTGACAATGGTGATGTTTTCAAAAAGGAAATAAAAGGAATGACAGATGTGTTAAAAAATGATTTGCAGGAGGGGAAGAGAATAGCATTCCAGGCATAGCAAAATGATTAATATTACTGAGTCAGAGAAACGAAGAGTAATTAAGAAACTAATAACATTCAAGCATGACAAATTTCCAGGAACAAATGGTATTCATTCCAGAGTTTTGAAGAAAATAGGTGAGAACATTGTAGAGGCACTAACTGTAGCCTTTCAATGTTCACTTGAGTCATTCATTTAGACTAACAATACACAATTTACAACCTGCTACTTGAGAAAGGTGAATTACACATTGATTAGTTATCCTAACATATCAAGAAATTGCTAGGGTCCATAATTAAGTATAGGGTGACTGGGCATTTCCAGTGAACATTTTCAGCTGATTAGACGGAACCAGCTTAGATATGTAAAGGTTACATCATCCCAGAAAACCTGATTTAACTTTCTTTTATAAAGAGGCATTGGAAGTAGTGGTAAGGAAATGTCTAAGGATGTTATTAATATGGATTCCAAAAAGGCATTCAATAATGTCTTTCAAACAAGAAAGATAGTTAAAGTTGAAAGGGATGGAACTAAGACAAGTTATTAATGTGAAGAGTCCTGCCTTAGGAAGATTTTCCAAGGAGACAATCTCACACAGATTGGAATTCCTGTTTTACTTCATGAAAGAAGAGAGCTCTGCATTTCCAAGAGGAGATTCTGATCAATGTTCCTTCAGAAATGCAGGGCCATGCTTCTATTCTGACAGTTTTCATAGCGTAGACCTATCATAGGAGAGAAAATCATGCCATCCCTTCACTGCAGACAGCTGTCGAATGTGGAAATTTACAAGTCTGTTTTGACAGCTGCTATCAAACCATATATAGAGAAGGTAAAGTGTGATGTTGGGGTGCTAGCAGGGTACAGTGCCAGATGCAGAAATTGCCAGATAAATAGGATGCCAGGTTAGTAAGGGGTGGGATGTGGGTGAGTCAGGTGCCAACTGGGTTTGGGTAGAATGCCAAGTGGGAAGGGTGTAGGGTGCTAGATGATAAGGTAAGTGCCTCAATAATGTTTAGGATAGGTGAGTGTGAGTGGATGGGGGCAAGAAGGATGGGCACTGGGTCTGGGATCTTTGGGTCTGGCTATAGGAGGTTCGGGTCCAGTGGTGTGAGAGGGGAGGCCCAGGTAAGGTCTCATAGAGGGGTGAAGGATGGTTAGGTCACGTCAGATGGTAGATGGGAGGTTCCAGAGTCAGATCCCAGGAATGGTGAGTTAGGGTCTGGATTTGTAAGTGGTCTGGGAGAAGTATAAATGGCAGTGTGTTGAATAGTTACTTCGGAGTTAAACTATGTATTTGTAGTCTAACTTCTCCTGAGTAACAACTTATTTAATTTCATAGAGATTCTCCAAAGTCTCTGATTTAAATGGAAACTTTTGGAAAATTCCAGGTGCAGAGGAATTACCCAGAGGGAAATTTAACTTCCTGGGCAATGACTTTGGAATCTGCTACAATGGAGATTCATACATAACTCCCACCTGCACTGTAATAATGACTGGACAATGGAAAATCCAAGTCAACATATTAGACTAGAAGAGTGCAGAATGATAATAGCACTCCAAAAGTTAATGTTTCAGAAACTGCACAAAAATGTAGAACTATATTGCTGAAAATTACACCATGCTGTCTACTTGGGGACAACCCAACGGGCTCAGTGGTTATCACAGCTGCCTCACAGGGACTGGGACCTGAGTTCAATTCCAACCTTGGACAATTTCTGTGTGGAGTTAGAAGGGTAGGATTGGTGGGTCTGGGTGGGATGCTGTTTGGAGGGGTGGTGTGAACTCATTTGGCCAAATGGCTTGCTTCCACACTGTAGGGATTCTATGAAATATCATTCTGAAATGCCCTCTTTTAACTGCCTTATGCTGGCTCACCATACAGTACGAAAATGTGTTGCTGGAAAAACGCAGCAGGTCAGGCAGCATCCAAGGAACAGGAAATTTGACGTTTCGGGCATAAGCCCTTCATCAGGAATCAACATACAGTATTACCAGCTCTTTGCTATATGAAAATTTTACATATTACCACCACCCCCGCCCCCTCATCCCATTGCTGGCTTGGCATAATTATGAGGCAAAGTCAAGTACATGGAGTTTGGTCAGCAACGGTTGTGCTAAAAGGCAGATGAACTTGAAGTGCGAAATATCCTCCTTCTGTTCCTGTGTCTCTCACTGTGTGAACATTTGAAAGTTCCTTCTCTTTTTCTGTAAAGCTTCTGGAAATAATTTCAGAGAAATTATGAATTTTCATAAATATTTTAGATCTGTGCTTTACTCTCATTAACTCCTCAGCAAAACAGAAGTAAACACAAACAGCTGGTTTGCACTCTTTGCATTTCCACGTTTCCTGCTCAACATGATGATTTGCAATCTGGCAGTGAGAACAGTCAAATAGCCTTCCAGCATAGAAGGGGACAATCTGGATCATTTTGACTGTGCTGGCTGATGGTTAGGAAAGAATACTGAGATGGTTTATATTTAAATTAATTTTGTTTCCTGAAAAGTCACTTTTAATTTTATATATAAATTCATTTAATTTCCTTGAGTCACTTATGAGGTTTAATCCATTTTTTAAAAATCTTCAAACTTTGAAGGAAAACTGTGTTGGTTAATGTCTGTTTAGAAACAAAGAGAGGCAAACATTTATATGCCACCTCAGGACCATTACAATCAATGAAGTGCAATGTAGGATCAAACTGTTCAGAGATATTACTACAAAGGGCAGCACGGTGGCACAGTGGCACAGTGGTTAGCACTGCTGCCTCACAGCGCCAGGGACCTGGGTTCAATTCCCGCCTCAGGCGACTGACTGTGTGGAGTTTGCACGTTCTCCCCGTGTCTGTGTGGGTTTCCTCTGGGTGCTCCGGTTTCCTCCCACAGTCCAAAGATGTGCGGGTCAGGTGAATTGGCCATGCTAAATTGCCCGTAGTGTTAGGTAAGGGGTATATGTAGGGGTACGGGTGGGTTGCGCTTCGGCGGGTCGGTGCGGACTTGTTGGGCCGAAGGGCCTGTTTCCACACTGTAAGTAATCTAACCTACACACCTCTAGGGTAGGTGTGACTTGTACCTGGGACAGCTGGTTCAGAAGTAGGATACTACCATTGTGTCCAAGAACCTCCCAAATGAAGTATGTTATACTGTTTAGGTAAGTAGGATGGCACGGTGGCTCAGTAGTTAGCACTGCTGCCTCACAGCACCAGGGTCCCAGGTTCAATTCCAGCCTTAGGCGACTGTCCATGGGGAGTTTGCACATTCTCACTATGTTTGCGTGGGTTTCTTCTGGGTACTCCAGTTTCCTCCCATATTCCAAAGATGTGTAGATCAGGTGAATTGGCCATGCTAAATTGTTTATTGATGCATTAGTCAGAGGGGGGTGGGTTACTCTTCGGAGGGTTGGTGTTGACTTGTTGGGCTGAAGGGCCTGTTTCAACACTGTAGGGAATCGAATTGAATCTAATCTAATTGAGCAGCTAATTTGCATACAGCAGTTCAATTAGACACAATCAGCTAAGTAACCAGGCAATTTGGTTTTGAAGATTTTGGTTGAGGAAAAAACATTGGTCTAGACAACTGGGAGAGCTCTGTTCGTCTTTCACATCAATCCAAGAGGACAGATGAGGTCTTAGCTTAACGTTTCTATTATTAAAAATATGCTGTTAAACTTGAAAGGATCCAGAAAAGATTTAAAAAGATGTTGCCGGGATTGAAGGGTTTGAGCTATAGGGAGAGGCTGAATAGGCTGGGGCTATTTTCCCAAGAGCATTGGAGGTTGCGGGGTGACCTTACAGAGATTTATAAAATCATGAGGGAGATGGTTAGGGTAAATAGCTAAGTTTCTTTCCCACAGCAGGGGGAGTTCAAAACTAGAGGGCATAGCTTTAAAGTCAGCAGGGAACGATTTAAAAGGGGCAACTTTTTCAAGCAGAGGGTGGTGTGTGTATGGAATGAGCTACCAGAGGAAGTGGTGAAGGCTCATACAGTTACAACATTTAAAAGGCATTTGGATGGGGAAATGAATAGGAAGGATTTAGAGGATATAGGCCAAATGCTGCCAAATGGGACTAGATTAATTTAGGATATCTGGTCAGCATGGATGAGTTGGACCCAAGGGTCTGTTTCCATGCTGTACATCTCTATGACTCTATCACCTCTGACAGTGCAGCACTCCATGGGTTCAGTAGTTTCACAAACAGAATTCTTCTGATGCAAATTGGGAAATTACACATTTTATGCTCACAATTTCCTGCTGATTAATTTAATCAACAGAAAATTTACAATTAGGTGCCTTGACACATCGCTCACTTCCCCTTGGCTGTCTGTCCAGCCCTGAACTAGCATTTTTCTTCTATCTCCTCTCAAAACTTCTAGGAGCACAACTTACCTGTTCTTGCAACCCTACCTTCCCCTGAAACTGCTGACCACCAACCATCCAATTTGGTCCCCCCAATCATTGACATTGTAAGTGCTTTGCTCTCTTCACATACTACGGCCCTCTTGAAAAAAGAAATGCCCCTGAATTCATGTCCTTGCAAGTTACCACCCTGGCTCTAACCTCTCTCCCTTTCTAAATCCTTGAATTCTTTTGTTGTCTCCTCAAGCAGTGTCCATAGTGATATAATTTTGTGTGTACATCTCTAATCAAGAGCCAACAACTGCAAACTGTCAGATATTATTGCCAGCCCACAACAGTCTGCAGTGCAGCACTACCCCCACATCTGAAAGCACCCCAAATTCAACCTCACAGTTCCAAGTTTAATCATTTGTTCATTAACTACTGCTAACAATAGGCTGCGACAGACCCCAAACTCAATTTTTAATGATGTGGTGTATTACTTTTATGTTTTAGTTGATGAGATTGAGCAATACGAGTCAAGGGTAGGAAGTGGGGTGAAAGGACAAGGGTTGAGATTGCAGTGCTGAAAAAGCACAGCAGGTCCCCTTGAAAGGACAAGGGGTAAATTGAATAGTGTGTACAGATGTAGTTAAATCCCTAAAGTTTGGCAGAAATACACCAACAAGTAGGGATTTGTAGATAGGTACAAGGACATTCCAGTAACTAAAAAATGGTCTGCAATGTCTTTTGTTCCCACACCTTTTGTTGGAAGTATTGTCCTGGGTGTGTGCCAAAGGCACTATTCAGCACAAACCTCGTGTCCTCTCTCAGGGTGATAACTTGTGGAATTTCACCACTACCTCTATTTTTATCTCTTAACTAGCTCAGCCCATACTGCAGCTGTCCATGTTAAATAGGTGTAGCTTGAAGCTTCATGGTTCACAACAGCTCAAGGGTGTCCTGAGAGGCTGGGAGGAAGTCAACAGCCTTCTGCCAGTCATGATTCAATCAGATGGGCTGCACTGTGTGGGAGTATGAGGACAGGCACTGAGGGATTACACAAATAATTCCGTTTGTATAATTTAATGTTAATGAAAAGTTTCCTCTGGGCAGTTTTTGTTCTTGAATCCTGGCCAATGGGAGACTGTGCTGGGGGGGTTTCATGTGGGTGTGACTGTCAGAGATCTACCATTTGGCACTATCAGGGAAAATAATTTAAACGAAAGTAGAATCAAACCATGAGCTCATAGAGAGCCCTGCCAACATTCTGGCAATAATACTAAAGGCTTGTGCTCCAGAACTTCTCACTTCACCAAGCTGGTCCAGCACAGTTACAACACAAGGATTGGAATTCTGAATAATCAAAGATGGAGGATGGGGAAAATAATTGTGGCTGTAAGAGCTGCTCTGATTTTGAGGTATTTGGGTGTTGGAGGTAATTCCTTTGAATTCCAGGAGCAGTAATTACTGTTTCATAAGCTGTTGCATTGTTTTGGAACTTTGGGGAAGAAAGATCAAAACAACGGCACTTTTAAACGGAGAAAGATAAAACAAAAGGCAGTGACTACGTGGTTAGTGAGAGGGAGAGAGAAGAAAACCTACACTGCTAACTGACACAGCAGTGAATCTGCACAGTTACTGCCTTTGCTGTTCAAGTTCATGTATCTCTGGATATTGCAGTGCACCTAGGAAAAATTAATAACCAGTGAAATTCACAACTGACCTTGGAGGAACTTGTGTTGCAGAGCTCGCAGCACAGGAATAGGTAAGTGCATAGTTTTAAGTGTAACATTGCTGTCAGTCTACAGTAGTGCGTAGATTATATGTTTTATTGAGATCTGTCACTTGATTAAATTTTTAAAATATAAAATGTAAGCATGAAGTTAGCCTGGAGCACTGTTCTATAGAGCAAACAGGCAGTGCTATTTTCTGGGTCTGTAGATTGTGACGGAGCAAACAGGCCTTTAGGAAAGTGATATGCTCTTCCTGTCAGATGTGGGAGTTTAAGAAGAGTTTCCATGTTGTTGACAATTATGTCTGCAGGAAATGTCTTTGGTTGTGAATCCTATCAGGGCACATGGATCGATTGGCGTGGCAGTTAGAGGCAATAAGGAATTTACAAGAGCTAGAGGGTGTGATGGATAGCAGTTATAGGAAGGGAGAAAAACCACAGATACAGTCAGGTAGATGGATTACCTCCAGGAAAGGTAGAAGAGGGAAGCAGGTAGTGCAGGAGTCTCCTGTGGGTATTTCAATTACAAACAAGTATGCTGTTTTGGAAAAATACAAAGGGGTGATGGACTCTCAGGGGAATATAGCATGAGCAGCCAAGTTTCTGGTATCGAGACTGGCTCTAAAGTAATGAGGAGTATGTCGGGTTCCAAGTGATCGATTGTGCTAGGGCACCCTCTAGTCAGAGGCATAGACAGGCATTTCTGCGACCCAGCAAAAAACCCAGAATGATGTGTTGCCAAGATCAAGGATGTCTCAGAGAGGGTGCAGAATATTCTCAAAGGGGAGAGGAACCAGCAATAGGTCCTTTTATACATTGGAACTAATGACATAGGAAGGGAAAAGGATGAGTTTCTGAAGGGAGAATATAAAAAGTTAGGCAGAAATTTAAAAAGGAGGCCCTCGAGGATAGTAATATCTGGATTACTCCTGTTGCTACAAGCTAGTGAGGGTAGGAATAGGAGGATAGAGCAAATGAATGCTGTAGAGGCAGTTAGTGAGAGGGAGAGAGAAGAGGAGCTGGTAAATGGGAGAAGGGTTCAGAATTTTGGATCACTGGATCATTATGAGGTAGAAGTGGCCTGTACAAGAAGGACGGATTGCACCTGAATTAGAAGGGGACTAATATACCGGCAGGGAGATTTGCTAGAGCTGCTCAGGAGTATTTAAACTAGTAAATTGAGGGGGCTGGGGGGGTGAGACCCAGGGAAGTAGTGAAAAAAGAGATCACTCAGACTGGGACAGTTAGGAAAGGGAGTGAGTCAAACTGTCAAGGCTGGCAGGAACAAAGCAGAGAACAAGGTAGGACTGATACATTAAACTGCATTTATTTCAATGCAAGAAGCCTAACAATGAAGGCAGATGAACTCAGGGCATGGTTAGGAACATGGGCCTGGGATATCACAGCAATTACAGAAACAAGGCTCAGGGATGGACAGGACTGTGAGAAAGTGAAGACTGCAGATGCTCGAGATCAGAGTCGAGAGTGTGGTGCTGGAAAAACACAGCAGGTCAGGCATAATTCGAGGAGCAGGACAATTGATGTTTTTGGTAATAGCCCTTCATCAGTGGCATGGATAGGATAAATAGACAAGATCTTTTCCCTGGGTTGTGGGAGCCCAGAAGTAGAGGGCATACATTTAGGGTGAGAGGGGAAAGATATAAAAGGGAACTAAGGGGCAACTTTTCACACAGAGGGTGGTACGTGTATGGAATGAGCTGCCAGAGGAAGTGGTGGAGGCTAGTACAATTGCTTTTAAAAGGCATCTGGATAGATATATGAATAGGAAGGGTTTTGAGGGGTATGGGCCGGGTGCTGGCAGGTGGGACTAGAGTGGGTTGAGATATCTGGCTGGCATGGACAGTTGGATCGAAAGGCCTGTTTCCATGCTGTACATCTCTATGACTCTATGGTATGTACCCAATTATGTGGAAAATTGCCCACGTATATCCCATACATAAAAAGCAGGACAAATCCAACCTAGCCAATTACCATACCTTCAGTCTACTGTCGACCATCAGTAAAGTGATGCAAGGGGTCATCAACAGTGCTATCAAGCAGCATCTACTCAGCAATAACCTGCTCAGTGACACTCAGTTTGAGTTCTGCCAGGGGTTGGGGTTATATTAGCACATAGGAAAATGGTTGTAGTTGCTGAAGGTCAGTCACCTCTGCTCCAGGACATCTCTGCAGGAGTTCCTCAGGGTAGAGTCCTAGGCCCAACCATCTTCAGCTGCTTCATCAATGACCTTCTTCTATCAAAAGGTGAGAAGTAGGGATATTCGCCAATGATTGCACAATTTTCAGCACCATTGTGACTCCTCAGATACTGAAGCAGTTCAAGTTAAAATGCGCAAGAGCTGGACAATATCCAAGCAACAAGTAACATTTGTGCCACATAAATGCTAGACAATGACCATCACCAATAAGAGACAATCTATCCACCACCGCTTGACATTCAATGGTGTTACCATCACTGAATCCCCTACTATCAACATCCTGAGGATTATCATTGACCAGAAACTCAACTGGACTCACCACAGAAATACAGTGGCTACAATAGCAGGTCAGAGGCTAGGAATACTGAGGCAAGTAACTCACTTTTTGACTCCTCAAAGCCTGTCCGCTATCTACAAGGCTCATGTCAGGAGTGTGATAGAGTACTCCCCACTTGCCTGGATGAGTGCAGCTCCAACAACACTCAAGAAGCTTGACATCATTCAGGACAAAGCAGTCTCCTTGACTGTCATTACATTCACAAACATCCTTCACTACTGATGCTTGATAGCAGCAGTGTGTACTACCTACAAAGTGCGCAGCAGAAATTCACCAAAGATCCTCAAACAGCAACTTCCAAACCCACAACCATTTCCATCCAGATGAACAAGGGCAGCAGATATACAACACCACCTTCGAGTTCCCCACCAAGTCATTCACCATCCTGACTTGGAAATATATCACCTTTCCTTCATTGTTGCTGGGTAAAAATCCTGGAATTCATTCCCTGATAGCATTGTGGATCAACCCACAGCTGGTGGATTGCAGTGGTTCAAGAAGGCAGCTTACCACCAACTTCTCAAGGAGAAAGTGAGGACTGCAAATACTGGAGAGACAGAGTCGAAAAGTATGGCACTAGGTAAGCGCAGCAAGTCAGACAGCATCCAAGGAGCAGGAGAGTATTCCTGAGCACGTTCCTGATGAAGGGCTTATGCTAAAACGTCGACTCTCTTCCTCCTCAGATGCTGCCTCACCACCTCCTCAAGGGCAACTAGGGATGGCCAATAAATGCTGGTCTATCCAGAAAAGCCCACATCCCAAAACATAATTTTTAAAAAGTCAAAGAGTCATAGAGAGTTAGCACAGAAAAAGGCTGTTTGGCCCACTGTGTTCAAACCAATCATCCAACATATAACATTCCAATCCCATTTCCCACCACTTAACCTGTAGCCTTGTATGCTATGGTGCTTCAAGTGCTCATTTAAATACTTCTTAAATAACTTGAGGATTCTTGCCTCTACTCCCCAGTTTGCAGAGTTCCAGATATCCACCAACCTCTGGGTGATTTAATTTCTTTCCCTCAAATCACCTGAAAACCTCTTGCTCCTTACCTTAAAACTGTGCCCTCTAATTATTGAACCCTCTTCTACGGACAAAAGGTTTTGTCCCTATCTACCCTGGTCTATCTCTCTCGTATTTTTGTGCACCTCAATCCGATCTCCCTTCAGCCTTCTCTGCTCTGAAGAAAACAATCCCAGTCTCTCTTCTTAGCTAAATTTCTTCAGCCTAAGGCTGAATCTCCACTGCACCCTTTGCAGTGCAATCACATTTTTCCTATAACCAGAACTGCACACAGCATTTCAGTTATGGCCTAACTAATGTTTTATATATAGCACCATCATGACCTCCTTGCTCTTACATTCAATACCTTGACTTATAAAGCCACTTTTCCCATATTCCTTATCTATGTGTCTTGCTGTCTTCAAGGATCTATGGGTGTGCACACCAATCTCCCTCTGATCCTCCGTATTTCCTGGGGTCCCACCACTCAATGTTTACTCCCTTGCCTCGTTAGTACTCTCAAAAAGCACCACCTCACCCTTTTCAGATTAAATCCATTCACCTCTGTTTAGCCCACCTGACCATATTGTCATGTATTCTAGGGTTTTCTCCTTTGCTATCTACCCTGCCACCGAGTTTTATGTCATCTGTGAACTTACTGATCATACTTCCTACATTCATATCTGGATCATTAATATACACTTCAAGCAGCAAGAAACCCAGCACTGAACCCTGTGATACTGATTGGATATAGGATCTCAGTCACAAAAAAACACTCTCTTTGGTTATCACCATAAATGAGGTCCAGGACCATCCCTTTTCTTATTGGAACATGTTCTTTGACAAATTATCTGATTAGACGAAGTCCAGGATAATTCCTGCCTACCTGCCCATACTCTTCCTCCCAAGCTCTGTATTTTTGAGGTGCCAGGCGTTGTTGACAGCTGAATGTAGATGAGTTGAGATCACACAAATGAGGTCTGTTATCACCAGAATTTAGAAGGCTAAGGAGTGATCTGATTAGGGAAAAACAGGGTAGATAAAAATAAATGATATCCACTGGTTAGTAATTCTAGAACTAAGCGGTTTAGTGTAAAACTTAGGGCCAGACTGTTCAGGAGAGCTGTTAGGAAGCACTTCTACATACAACGGGTGGTAGATGCAGATGCTTGGAACTCTCTTCCTCAAAGGGCAGTTTGATGTGAGGTCTGTTGTTAGTTTTACATCTGCGATAGATCTTTTTTCTTAAGCAAAGCTATCATGGGATATGGCCAAAGATAGGTATATGAGGTTAATCCACATGTCAGCCATGATGTCATTAAATGACAGAACAGGCCTGAGGGGCTGAATGGCCAACTCCTGTTCCAAGAATCCTATACTCACGCTTATACTACAGCCAGTCTAGATTTCTCCAGAAGTCCTGAAGACAGTTATCATGACAACTGTAGCAAGATGAATGTGATGCCAACACGATATTCTTGGTATGGTCACACACCAACTACATTTCTATAGGATGGTTCCTCTACCTCTGTCTGTGGACACTGGGGGTGCACAGAGCAACATGTATGCAGGTGACAATATCCTGCACCATTGGGAATTCCACTAACCCAATAATGTGTAATGTCTTCTTCTTCTGCTTGACTCTCCTAAGCAAGGGGACCATATACTGTCCTTGCCTGCAACAGATGATCTCTATGACTTTACAGACACACCAATGAACGGTATGTGTGGACATGTTTCTTTTCCTCTGCTTGGATGGGTTTGAGTGCACCAAACGTTAAAGTGAACTGACAGCGCTATATTTGTTATGTTGTGAAGCTCTGGTTCGGGTTGTAGGACGTAGCACAGTTCAGTGAGCACCTTTTTGTTCAACCAAAATTGGCTCAGGCACTGCTGCTGGGTCAGAAGTAGGTAGGAGGAACGTCCCTGAAACCTGTTAGTGAATAAAATCTTCTATGTAGAGCGTTCCCCACCTTCTCCCTCTTCACAGAACGCTCTGCATCTCTTCAGTCTTCTCTACATTTCACGGTCACTTTGCAGACAAAAAAACAATGTAACCACAGATATCATACCTCATTCACCAAATGTTGCATCTTTCCTGACTTTAACCACAAGGTCTCAAAACCATCTTTGAAAACAGCACAGTACTTCCACAAACCCAACCTCGGTAGAATTAAGTCAAACAGCATTTAGTGCAAGTTGGGACCTGACCCTTGAAATGCTATTAGTGCTGGGCCTCACTTGTAGCTGAACATATGTTCCTGGTGAGTGACAAGTGAAAATGTTGAGTGGAACTGCATGGTCCAGTTTTGCAAACCGTGCGTCTGTACAGCTGACTGATGTGATGGCAGCTGTAGTTCAGGGGCTTCCCCAGCACACACGGGACACATGCATGAATACCTTTACAACGATGAAGCATTACATGGGCCTTGTCAGAAATGACTGGAGATAAAATTTGCATAAACTCAAGGGCACCTGGTTCCCATGTACTATTTTCAGTGGATTTCACACTAATGATCCTTAGGGAAGTATTTTGGTTAAAAAGGTGAAACAAAACCGGTGCTGTGTAAGTAAGACACTGTTGTTCGCAAGTCTGGTTTTAGCATGCAATTTTGATCCTCATAGTTGATTATCATAATTTGCACTTGTCTGAGGTGTTAAATCACAAAACCACAGATTTAAAATTCAAGTGTTGTGTAGTACAATTATGGTACCCAATGAACACAGTCTGCAGATTTCTCAGCAACAAACCCAAGCAAGCAGACAAAACGCATCCAGAAACCCGAGCCACACTCCCCTACAAAGACAATTCAGAAATCACTGCCAGATTACTCAGACCCCTTGGCATCATGTTAGCCCACAAACCCACCAACACACTCAAAAAGCAGCTAATGAACCTGAAAGACCCTATACAGACAACAAACAAAACTAATGTCATTTACAAAATACTGTGCAAGGACTGTAACAAACATTACATTGGACAAAAAGGCAGAAAATCAGCCACCAAGATATATGAACATCAACGAGCCACAAAACGACATGACCCTTTCTCACTAGTATCCTTACATACAGATAAGGAAGGACACCACTTTGAATGGGAGAACACATCCATCCTTGGACAAGCCAAACAGAGACATGCATGAGAATTCCTAGAAGCACAGCATTCCAACCGGAACTCTATCACCAAACACATTGGACCAGATTTACCACCCCCTTAGAAGAAGAACAAGAAATTACATCACCATAGGAAATGACATCACCATCCCAAAGAAACCCAAACATATAAACAGAAAGTGGGAATCATCAGCAGTGCTTCGTCCAGAGGCCCACTGAAGATGTTACCTAGTATGGTGATGAAACGTCTGAAAATGAACCTTCCAGCTCAGCAAGCAAACCTACATCCAGAACCTCTCCCTGAGCTACAAATCTTCTCAAAACCTTCACATTCAATCCGAGAAGGTCAGTTTAAGTGGCAATTAGCTCCTTGAAAATATCTAAGTGGTCATGCTTGCTTCAACTCCTTTACCACCATGTTTTGAGTTAAATGTGGTCTAAGACTGGCACTTCAACTCAATATCAAAATCAGAAATTGTTGGAAAAGCTCTGCAGGTCAAGCAGCATCTGCAGAGAGTTCTGAGAAATGTTAACTCTGCTTTCTTTCCACATATGCTTCCTGACCTGTTGAGTTTTTCTATCAATTACTGATTTTATTTCTGATTTCCACTGTCAGCAATTTTTTTAAAAATTTCCACTCAATATACTTTTTTGGTCACCTAGGAGGCTCTTCTGCACCTTAGGGTGGCATGGTGGCTCGGTGATTGGCCCTGCTCCCTCACAGCGCCAGGGACCTGTATTCGATTCTAGCCTCAGGCACCGTCTGTGTGGAGTTTGCACGCTCTCTCCGTGTCTGTATGGGTTTTCTCCAGGTGCTCCAGTTTCCTCCCATAGTCCAAAGGTATGCAAGTTAGGCCCCATTGTGTCCAAGGATGTGCAGCTTAGATGTGTTAACCATGGGGAAATGCAGGGTTACAGGGAAAGGGTAAGGGCAGTGAATCTGGCTGGATGTCCTTCGGAGGATCCATATGGACTCAGTTGGGCTGAATGGCCAGCTTTCACACTGTAGGGATTCTATGATTCTAAGTGTTAAGTGAACTTTAAGAGAAAGTAGACATCTGGTGGTGAGAGGTCTACATATCTGCATTTATACCTTAGTAACTGCTCAACTCGACGTATTAACTTGCCCTTCCCAATTAATTTGTACCTAGTTGGGAAACTTGATGCTTCATAAACTTAACAGCAAACACCAGTGAGTCAAGTTGAGTCCACAAGTCTCCAGTCTGGGAGACTGCATGGCTGTAGCAGCCATCTTCCTTCTCCTCACTTTAGATGGAATTGCTACAACTTCAGCATGTGCTCTCACACAGGGAATGATGTCTCACAGATCCTGTAACCACCCAGCTAGGCAGCAGCATTTCTGATTGGTTGGCGGGCAACCACCATTACAGAGATCAAACACAATATCAGACAGGAAGAATACAGGAAGGAGATTCATGGATCAGGGGTGAAAGCTGCAAGTCACTGACATGAACTAAAAGTTGGAACCTCATCCAAAAATTAATTGTACAATAAAGTTTTGATATCAATAAGCAGCATTCAAAGTTGGAGGTGTAAGTAATTATTTATTTTAAAAGGAGTGGAGCTCAGCACTGGAATGTGAGACTTTCTATATGCTACTGCAGCATCAGATGTCCAGTTATGACCTGTTTCTGTATATCTGCCTTCAATTCACAGTTAAGAAGAATTTGAACATTCTTCCATAGCCTCCGATTCTAACCTTGCCTCAATAATGCTTGAGAGGGCATTGTGCTCTAATTAGCTTCTTGTGATCTCAGAGATCGATTAAAACCTTTGGAACTGGCACATTCATGCAATACCTCACCTTCTGATTTGGCCAAGGCACAGTCTTAGGAAATGCAAACCAGCGCATGACAACTGCAATAGGTAGGTTAATTAAATATTTTTAAGATGGAGGTAGATTCTTATTAGTCAGGGGGATCAAAGGTTATCAGGTGCAGATGGGAATACGGAACCCAAAACACAAACCGGTCAATTGTGATCTTATTGAATAGTGGAGTGGGCTCCAGGAACGTAATTCGTATGTTTTTGTGCAATGTGCTCACATACAAAATGAAAGTTGCAATGACAGGGTGACTGCTGTGTGGGATGGGAAAAGGAGGGTGTGGATGTTGAAGAGGGGGTCTTCTTTAAGCTGCTTCATGCCAAGGAAACATTAAATTGTCAAAGCATCACCTCACATAAAGTAAAAATTACGAGTGAAAGGAAGAGCTATTATCAGAAATGAATGAAATCCTGATGTCGTAAATGCCTCCACACTCCTGTGGGTTTGCTGTCTGGTCTCTTGAGCAAGTTTGACACTACCCTTTTTGAGAGCACTACCTGGAATTTCATGGGATAGGATGTCCAGGCTGTGGCATCTCTTTACTAAGACAATGGACTTTCTCTTTATATTCAAACAGATTGGTTGGAACTGGAGACACAGAGGTCAATGCAGCTGAACTTTCTGTGGCATTGTTATTGCAACAAAATGCACAAAACACAACAAACTCTGCAGGGCTAACAGGAATAGCAGCCATGTGCTGCACAGCTCCCAGAGGGACAAGCAATGGGACAGAAACCACCACAGGGCGAAGAGCTCTGGAGTGAAACTGGATTTACACATTTAGATGCAGCTATCTGCAAGTGACCAAGACGCAGTGCAGAAGACAATTGAGATGTCACCATCTAACATCTATATTAGCTACTGGATGAGAAGTTAGTGGCAAGTCCTAAAGACGGCAGGCGTTGTTGATGTGTCTGGAAGCAGATCACCTAAGAGAGAAACTGTGGGGATGTCAGATACATTTCACAATCCTCAATTCATAAGTGAATCTGGGATGTCACCAAAGCTCTCTTTGCTAGAGCCTGCTTATTTATATTATTCCTCTTTGACAGTGTTAGTTAAGCAGCCAGACATTACTACTCTCAGCTATTGCTGGCTTCCCACAGATGCAGCGTGCAATTACTTTCACCAATATAGCTAAAAGATCACCCTATCACAAACAGTGGTCTTCATTAACAGAAGAGAATTTGAATTCATTAATGTTTAACTCAGTAAAATCAAGACAGTCAAACATTGCAAATTTGCCTGCATATCATCTTAAAGGCCCTTCGTCTATACAAGGATGGTTGCTGAGTGACATACAATATTGTTCCACATCTGGCTGATGATAGCTGTAAGACATCCTTAGACTGCCACTGGAGGAGAAATACAATGCTGCCCACACCTCGATTGGGTCGATTGTAGAATAGACTGTAAACCACCTGAAGCTGACGTTCTAATGCT
Source organism: Hemiscyllium ocellatum (assembly GCF_020745735.1). Taxonomy (NCBI): domain Eukaryota; kingdom Metazoa; phylum Chordata; class Chondrichthyes; order Orectolobiformes; family Hemiscylliidae; genus Hemiscyllium; species Hemiscyllium ocellatum. Next base: position 105,156,461 of record NC_083407.1, on the reverse strand, counting down.
GTTCTGTCAGACATGCCATAGAGGATATCCAGACAGGGTGACCCCATGAAGTGTTGTACTATGCACTCCACAAGCTCAGTCTCCAAACTAGGGATTGTTTTTGCTGAGGAGGTGATGCAGATCCATGGGGAGTCTCTGTGCAGGAAGGTGAGGAAGGCCAGGAGGACTGTCAAAGACAGCAGGACAGGGTAACAATCAACCAAGTCCAAGAAGCCAGAGAGAACTGTGTAATCACCCATTACAAGGATGACTGCACTTGGTTGACATATGAAAATTGTAAGAAACATTTTGATTTGCACATTTTAGGAAAGCCCTCTACCAGATATAATACACATTCCTCAAGGATTGACTTGTTTTTCTATTTGATGTACATGATAAAATGTTGAATTCATCTTTCTGCTATACATCCAAACCCTCACCTCTGCAAAGTTTCCAGTGTCTGAGCAAAATGTGCTCTAGGATGACGTTACTGCGAAAGTACCTGATGTAGTGAACACTTACACGATTTCACACTCCTGGATATCAGCATAACATAATTACATATGAATGACATCAGTCACTTTATTCCCCAACAAAGGCTACGGAGATGTCCCTCATCCTGAGAATGCCCCACATGTGTTGAACCATCACTATCCTTGCAGTGCTTCAGAATGCAGTGAAACCCTTACATTGCCTGAGCATCTCTCTGACAAAACTTCCACTACTTGGACTGTGATTTGTCCATCTATTTCCTCCAATGTACAGCACTAGGATGAATGTTGAACTTGCGAGATGTCCACTGGTCACTTCACAGCCAGAGAGGTTACAGTGTGTCTTTGACAATTCCAGACATGGAACAAACTTTTTCCTCTTATAATCTTAGAAACTCAACAGATTCTGCCATCTTTCCAACAAGTGTATTTTTAGGGTCCAATAAATATACACTCCAGGATCTGGCTTCTCCCTTTTACCTTATAGTTACTCCCACAGAAATGAGATACACCAATCGTGGCATGGCTGCAATCTCTAACATCTAGATGTGAGGTTCTCTGCATACTTGCACTTTGTTGATTATGGGAGGTCCACTGTAACTTTTGCTTGTTGAATATGATCCACATAGAGTCATAGAGATGTACAGCATGGAAACAGACCCTTTGGTCCAACCTGTCCATGCCAACCAGATATCCCAACCCAATCTAGTCCCAACTGCCAGCACCTGGCCCATATCCTTCCAAACCCCTCCTATTCATGTACCCATCCAAATGCCTTTTGAATGTTGCAATTGTACCAGCCTTCACCACTTCTTCTGGCAGCCCACCTCACAACCACCACCCTCCACGCGAAAAAGTCACCCCCCAAGTTCCCCCCCCCCCCCCATTTTTCCCCTCTCACCCCAAACCCACGCCCTCGGATCACTTTCCCTTATCTTATTGGGATAACGAAACTGCTGGAAAAGCTATAACAGTGCAAGTGAATATATATTTACATGATGCAGAATATTGTACAATGGTTGAACACCGATGTACTCTCAAATGTATTTTGTCTTTCTCTCTCTCTCATTATACCTAGAGGAAGGCCTAAGTTGCATGGTGTGGGTGGATGAAGCCTGCTGTGTGGTAAGTACACAGTGACTTTGAAGGTGTTGGCAGTTACCCATGATGGCTTTGGGCCTAGAGAGTCCCACACCACAAGTGCAGGTTTATCCACTTGGGCAGGTGCTGCTGTGGATACCGGGGTCACAGGCAGTGAGGAGGCAGAGAGACAGGGTACCTCTGAAATGCCATAAGATGAAGTCGCTGGGGTTCCGGTCTGTGGTTCCTCCTCCCTGTGGGTGCCTATTGTCATCACCCTTGTGAAAATAGGTCATCTCGAGTCAGGTCAAGGTACCTTTATCCCATTGTCATGATACCATTGTTGCTAAGCTCCACTGGCCAGAGCAATTGAGTGCAGGTTTTGAGCACGTATCAGACATAATCATAAAACCACTCTAAGCTAGCTGCCACTCTTAACATGAAAACAGTTAAGTGCTCGCAAGGCAGTAGTAAGAACATTGAGCAAAAGTAGACCATTCAACCTGTAAAGCCTGCTCCATCACTCAAAAAGATCATAGCTGAATCGGTTTGTGTTTTGAATTCCGGATTTCCATCCACTCCTGCCCCAGATCTTTACTCTTCTGCTCAAAATTAATCTATCTACCTTCATCCTAAAAGGGCTGCCCCTATTTTGTAAACAGTGTCCTTAGAGCCACACTCACCCTCAAGGGGAAACTCTTCAAGACCATTCCAGATCTTGTCTACTTCAATTTAGTAACCCCTCACTTTCCTACACTCCTATGGAAATAAGCCCTGCCTGTGCAACCTAACCTTTGTCAAGCTAACTGGCCTACAATTCCTTGTTTTCTGCCTTTATCCCTTTTTAAAATTCATTTGTGGGACGTAGGAATTACTACCTGGGCCAGCATTTATTGCCCATCCCTAGATGCCCTTGAGAAGGTGGTGGTGAGCTGCCTTCTGACTATTCAACCCTTGAACAGAGATTTGATTTATTTTTACTTATTTGTTTCAAGTCCAATGGAACCTTTCCGGAATCTGGAACATTTTTCAAAATTAGCAACAATGAATCCATTTCCTCATTAACCACCTTTTCAAGCCCAGAGTTTAATTCCATGAGGACCTGTCAGCTACAACTCCCCCAGTTTGTTCATTACTGCTTCCCCAGTGATAAATTCACTAGGTTTGTCTCTTCATTCCACCTCCTGTTTAAAGCTACTATTTGAATGATTTTTTATCCTCTACAGTGGAGACAGAAGCAAAATATCTGTTAATGTTATGTGCCTTTTTTTGTTATCTATTATTAGCTCCCCAATCTCACTACCATTTCTCGCTGTCCATCTCTACACTTCTAATTTCCTTTCCCATTTCAACACATAATCTGTAATTCCTTTGTTCTGACTAATCTTTTAATCATTCTCTGAAGTTCTTTATACTTTGTCCATTTCTTATTTGACATGCCACTCACCTTTTGTGCAATTATATGCTTTTTTCTTTAGTTTGATTCTTTCCTTTACTTTTTAAGTTAATGACAGATGGCGGATCCGTCCTGAGAACTAAATAGGAATGCAGTGATTCTGAGTATTTTGAAACTGCCCCTTGAACGCCTGCCATTGTTTATCAATTGATCTGTCTCCGAAGCCCAGTAGTGTGTTCATTTCCGCTAGCTCAGCCCTCATGCCCATATAGGTGGCCTTATTCATGTTTGAAATACTAGTCTTAGACCCACTCTTCCTTCTTTCAAACTGTGTAAATTCAGCCATAATGTGGTTGCATGTGGTAACTTGCATCGACTCCTCCATCTTTTATTCTGAAAAGCACACTTATCTGATGCTCCCCTAACTATGTCTGCAGGTGAACTGTGTCACGTATGGCATGTCTTCTGCATGGGGCTGAGCATGTAATGTGTCAGAGACCTGAGGCATTTTTTTCCTCCACCAGATGCCAACATCCGTGACAGAATAGGCCCTGTGTCTATTCGAACTTAGATACTCCTGAGGTGACAATCCTGTGCTGCTGAATGTTGCAGGTGGATGCCTTGTCAGTTTTTACTGTTTTGTAGCAGTGACCACCGAAGGACTGGGCTTGCAGAATCTGAAGTGGTGCCTAGCTGGCCCCTTTGAGCCAGGAAAGTCCGGCCACTCTTGCTACCAGTGATGAGAATGCCCAGCTCTCTCCCCAAGCCATTTGCTGAGTGACTCGCATAGTACCTCGCTTACATTGATAGTGAGCTGAGAAGGATGCAATTATGTAACTTAACTCCCCCTGAAGCATTGGCAGATACGCTGTTGTCCAACACCCTCAGCACCATACTTTAACTTCAAAATTTTACTTTAAAATTAAAAGTAAATAACAAAGCCTTTTCACACATCCATGCTGCACAGGAGAGTTTGGTCATTCTCTGCTCTGCACGGAACAAGCCTCCATCGTCTCTTTTGATAACAGAAACCCTCTCACTCCTGGTACCATTCTGTTAAATCCCCTCTGCACCCTCTGCCAGTCCTTGACATTCTTCCTAAATGATGTTCCTTGGTTATCATGACAAGATTGCCAAAAACTGGCTTTTTTACTACGGACTAAACAGTCGACACGATTCCCGACATGAAATGATTGGCCCTGCATTCCAATGCACAAAGAAAATAAAAAACACAAAACTTTAACTTCCCTGTGCAATATTCACAACCAGAATGATGTCTTGACCTGATGACAAAAAGTTGTTAATGATCTCTCTCGAACAAGCAGCAACTGGAAGCATTTCTCCAGCAGAGTAATTGAATTTCTGACACATGCATTTGTCTGAGTCTCATTACTGCTGAGCTTGCACAAACACTGACCGTCCCCAACGCACAAGGAGCTTCTTAATTCACTTGTAATTTTGCTCCATGACTGTTAAAAAAATCCTGATGAGCTCCAGGGTCATAGTACGTGGATCATCCTCAGCAGCGTGACTGCAGCATCTTCTTAAATGATGAACTAGGCATTTTTTAATATCAGTTTTCTGACAAACATACACACACACATTATTAATGTGAATTAGGTGAAACTTAATCTAGTAGATCAAACGACATTGACAAATGTTTAAATGCTGCACATTCTTGTTCCTCACTTCCACCCATCCGTTATAATTTGGAGTATTTCAAAATACCATTTTTCTTACTCACCCTCAACAGCAGTTCTAGTAAGCAGATGTTGCCTGCTATCATGTTAGTGTTGCATCATTTTGTAGTCTTCTCTTGCATACAGAATATTACTGGTAAAATGAACTTTCTTCTTCCTTTGCAGTAATCTGCAAACTAGAAACATAAGGTTTTCCTACTATATGAAAAAGTACAGAACCGTCTTAACTAACATAATTACTAACTTATGCTGCTTTAGTTGGGTTGACGTCACTGATTAATATCTGTACTCTACCAACATTTGTATGGTTGGCACAAACCAAACTGGGCACGAGTTAATGAAATACTTGTCTGGAACTAACCAGGCTACACTAGACCTGTCATTATACAATGAAATAAGGATTATTCAATGACCTTATAGTGCTCCCAGGTAGCAGTCATCAAAATATGATTGAATATTATATTTAGTTTGATGGAGGGAAGAGTAGGCTCAAGACAAGACGTTTAAACCTAAGGAAGGGAAATAATGGGGGCATGGAAACAAAGCAAGCTAAAGCGAGTACAAATTAGGTTAAGGGATAGATCAATAGAGATGTCATGGGGAGATGCTGGGACTTTTACCCCTGGAATGTAGGAAACTGAGAGGTGATCTTACAGAGATTTATAAAATCATGAGGGGCATGGATAAGGTGAATAGCCAAGGTTTTTTCCCATGGTAGAGGAGTCCAAAATTAGACAGCATAATTTAAGGTGAGAGGGGAAAGATTTAAAAGGACCTGAGGGCAGCTTTTTCACACTGGTGGTGGTGCATAAATGGCCTGAGCTGCCAGAGGAGGTGGTAGAGGTCAATACAATTACAGCATTGAAAAGAGATTTGGACAGGAACATGGATAGGAAAGGTTTAGAGGAGAATGGACCAAACATAGGCAATGGGACTATATCAGTTTAGGAAACCTGGTTGACATAGACACGTTGGGCTTGTCTGTTTCCATGCTGTATACCTCTATGACTCTATAGTTGATATTTAAGCAGGTTTCAGAATATACATGATTGATACATTCTCATATTAAAGAAAATGAAAAAGAAAAATTTCAAGGAGGTGACCCTTGCAATGAAATACAAAGCAACTTAAAGGTGACATCAAACTTTTAAAAATGCACATAATTACGTAAAGATTGGTGGTGGGTCAGAAGATTGGACAGAATATGAAAGACAGCAAAGGCTGGCTAAGATTAACAAGGATTAACCTCGCTCTGAGGTGCCGTTTTGTACTGAGCAACACAGAGACTTGCAGCCAACAGCGGACCTGAAGTCTCCAGGAAAACTCTCTGATTTCCAGGTTGAGAATTCTTGACCTCTAGCTTGTTCAGCTCATCGGATAAGATAGGAAGCTGTGTATTAATGAGGTGAGACGCAGTTAATCAGGTCTTTAACAAGCAATAATTCCCTCTAACTGACAACTCACCAATGCCCAGTGAGAAACTCTCCTCGCTTCCCACTAAATGCTTGAAAGAAGCAAAGGGCTTCACCCACCATTGAGATCATCCTCACTGAACCTCTCACACAATTCTGCCACAGATCTCCCCATAGCCCTGTTGTTCAGGCCCCTATATAATGCTGCCCTATGAGTTTCTATAGATATTTTAAAAAGAAAAGGGTAAACATAATAAGCATTGATATGACAGAGGGTGAGTCTGGAGATTACAAATGGAAAATAGGATGATTGCAGATGAATTGAACAGGTATTTTGCAAAAGTCTTCACTACAGAGGAGCCATGTAACAGAAAAAGCTGCAAATCAGGAAGTGAAAGGGAAGCTGGAAGTCAAGAACATTACAGTCAGCCAGGAAGCAGTACTGACCAAATTGTTGGAACTGCAAACTGACAAGTACCCAGGTCCTCATTGACTTCATCCTAGGGACTTAAATGAAGTGACTAGTGAAACAGCCAATGCATTGGTTTTAGTTTCAAAATATCCTCGACTTGGAGAAGGTTTCATTAGATTGAAAAATGTTAGAAGTTATTATGGCATTTAGAACAGCTCAAAGTAATCAGACATAGTCAAGATGGTGAAAGGAATTCACATTTAAATAATTTATTGGAGTGCTCTGAGGAAGTAACACATGCTGTCGATAAAAAGGAAATGGTGGATGTACTGTATTTAAATTTCTACCTTGACAAGGTGCCACATCAAAGTTTAAAGTTGAAAATGAAGGTTTATGGTGTAGAGGGTAACATATTGACATGGATAAAACATTGCTGAAAAATATGTTGCTGGAAAAGCGCAGCAGGTCAGGCAGCATCCAAGGAGCAGGAGAATTGACATTTCGGGCTTAAGCCCTTCTTCAGGATCCTGAAGAAGGGCTTATGCCCGAAACATCGATTCTCCTGCTCCTTGGATGCTGCCTGACCTGCTGTGCTTTTCCAGCAACATATTTTTCAGCTCTGATCTCCAGCATCTGCAGTCCTCACTTTCTCCTAATGGATAAAACGTTGGCTAGCTGACAGGAAACCACATACAAATATATAGGTCAGTATCTGGTTGGCAAGATGTAATGAGCAGTGGACCACAGGGAGAGATGCTGGGGCTGCAGCTGTTTACAATTTATATTAATGACTTTGATGAAGGGAACAAATGTATTGTTACCAAACTTGCTGATGAAACAAAGTTGACAGAAAAGTAAATTGTATACAGGTTGTAAAGATGCTGTTAAGTGAGTGGGCAAAGACCTGGCACATGGAGAATAATGTGGGAAAATGTAAATTGACCATTTTGGCAGGAAGAATAAATAGGAAGCATATTATCTAAATGGTGAGAGATTGCAGAGCTCTTAAGTACTTTAGTGCTAGAGCATGAATCACAAAATGTTAGCATGCAGGTATAGCAAGTGATTAGGAAAGTTAATAAATATTAAGTTAATAATTGTAAGGGGAAATGAATCCAAAAAAAGTGAGATTTTGCTTCAGTTATACAGGGTTTTAGCAAGACTCCATTTAGAGCACTGTGCAAAATATTAGTCTCCTTATTTAAGAAATACTATAAATGCATGGAAAATAGTTCAGAGATAGTTTACCAGAATAATAATTGGAATGGGCATGTTGTTTTAAGAGGAAAGGGTGAACTGGCTTAACTTGTATCTGCTCAAGTTTGAAAGTGTAAGAGATGACTTAATTGAAACATTAAAGATTCTGAGGGGTCTTGCCAGGATGAATGCAAAGGTTTCCATTGAATAGCACGGGTGGCATGGCAGCTAGGTGGTTAGCACGGCTGACTCACAGTGCCAGGGACTTGGATTTGATTCCGACTCAGGTGACTGTGTGGAATTTGCACGTTCCCTGTGTGCCTGCGTGAGTTTCCTCTCACGGTCCAAAGATGTGCAGGTTGGGTGGATTGGCTGTACTAAATTGTCTGTAATGTTCAGGGATCTCTTGAGCAGGCAGGTTAGCCAAGATAAATGAGGGATTACTGGGATAGGGTAGAGGTCTTGGTACAATGCTCTTCAGAGGGTCAGTGCAGATGTGGTGGACCAAATGATCTCTTTCTGTGCTGCAAGGATTATATGATTTTATGAGACAATCTAGAACTATGGGTCACTGTTTATAAACAAGGGGACATCCATTTATGACAGAGATGAGGAGTGTTTGGAATTCCTTTCCTCAAAAGGTGGTGGAACTAGAATCTTTAATATTAAAGCAGAGATAGATGAATTCATGATAGGCAAAAGAATAGTTATGAGGTGTAAGCAGAAATGTAGAGCAATAGATCATCCATGATCTTCTTGAATGTCAGAACAGGCTGTAGGGATGAATTGACCTACTTCTGCTCCCAACTAAAATGTTTGCACAAATGTTTGTATATACTTTTAGATTAGATTTTTTTTATTAGATTACTTACAGTGTGGAAACAGGCCCTTCGGCCCAACAAGTCCACACCGACCCGCCAAAGCGAAACCCACCGTGTGGGCGGCACGGTGGCACAGTGGTTAGCACTGCTGTCTCACAGTCGGTTCAATTCCCGACTCAGGCGACTGATTGTGTGGAGTTTGCACGTTCTCCCCGTGTCTGCGTGGGTTTCCTCGCAGGTTTCCTCCGGGTGCTCTGGTTTCCTCCCACAGTCCAAATATGTGCGGGTCAGGTGAATTGGCCATGTTAAATTGCCCGTAGTGTTAAGTAAGGGGTAAATGTAGGGGTATGGGTGGGTTGCGCTTCGGCGGGTCGGTGTGGACTTGTTGGGCCGAAGGGCCTGTTTCCACACTGTAAATAATCTAATCTAAAAAGTTCATTCCACTTCTGGAAATGAAAACTTAATAAATGGTAGTAAAGGAGGCATTAGAATCCTTCAAAAAATTCAGATCCAATATTACAGACATGCACTGTGCTCTTTGGTGTATTGTGTGTGCCTGTAGTGCTCACCATGAGCTCTAGGGCAAGGTCAATTTATGAACATGTTATTACAGCACCCAACTGTTTGTTTCCAATGATTGGCATGAGTAACATGGTGGCTCAGTGGTTAGCACTGGTGCTTAGCAATGCCAGGGCCCTTGGGTGACAGTGTGGAGTTTGCGCATTCTCCGTGTGTGTGTGCGTGCATGTGTGTGTGTGTTTCCTCTGGGTGCTCCGGTTTCCTCCCACAGTTCAAAGATGTGCAGATTACATGGTTTGGCCATGCTAAATAGCCCACAGTGTACAGGAATGTGCTGGCAAGATGGATTAGCAATGGGAAATGCAGGGTTATAGGGATAGGATAGGTGGGTGGGTCTGGATGGGATGTTGATCAGAGGGTTGGTGTGGACTTTACAGGCCAAATGGCCTGCTTCCACACTTTGGGAATTTTATGATTCTAATTTGCACCATATGTGTAGCACATGGGTAGGCTGACAGTGGAAGGGGCGTTATTGTCATGACACAGAGACAGACAGCCAAACTAAATCAGCCTTTCTAACTCTGCATTCACAACACCTTGAAATTAAAACGTTCGAAGACCCTCAGTATTGACCCCAAAGCTTAAACAACAAAATAATCTAATTGATATTTAAAACTAATATCTTTTGTTTTCAGTCAAAAGACAGACAGACAAACACAGTTGAAAGTTAAAGAAAAGAAAATAACAAAATTGGCCAAATTACTTAAGCGGTTTTCACGATGCATTGTTCCACAGGCATGTGATTGTTTCTTAGTTCATGTTCTGAAGATGTCAATCAGAACCACCTTTTCTGCTCACTCAAAGGAAGTCAGTAATACTTACAATTTAGTTTCTATTCTCTGAACATCCAATAGCTCATAACAGGAGGTTAGGCAGGGAGCTTTCAAATCTTCAAGCTATAGTATCGACAGCCAAATTCCTCTCCCAGAAAGCACAATCCAAAACCTAGTTCAAAACTCTGGCTCTGCCTATTGGACTGACCATCTCCCCATGGGGTCCCAGTTACCACTCAGCATTTGCCTTCTGTTGGAGTATAATATTTCTTGCAAACTTGCTGGAGCCAGTTCCCAGGTACTGACTTTATTATGGACAAACACTTGCTATCCATTTAACCATACTATTCTTTGCCGATGTCAAACAGTCTGAGGAACCTTTTGATCAAGAATTGTTCTGCTATTAACTTCCAAGCCTGGCCTCACAAACAAATAAGACCTTATTTGCTGTGTTTTATTATTAGCACATGCTGCTGCCCACAGTCCAAAACTTAGTTCACAATCCAAAACCAAAACTGATACAAAAATAAATTTAAAATAGTAAAAGATCAGTGAGGGTTCAAACAGTATGATCAACTGTCAGCAGACCATCAAATTCTGTCACGTGTCTTCAGCACAAAATATAAGCCAATACTCCCAGTGCAGTACTGAGGGAAGGTTGCACTGCCAGAAGCTAAAACTAAGGCTTAATTAGCTCTAATGGAAGCAGCATTCTTGCTAATACAGTATTTATCTGTCAATAAACACCAAGTTCTGTTCACTTGTCACCACTACACTCACATGTATTGTTCCTCAGTTCGGACAATTTACAAGTTTAAATTTCTCAGTCTGTTCCTCATATCCCTCCCTGACATTGTCCCACCCCGTATTGAGGGGCGTAGATAAGGTGAACAGACAAGGTCTTTTCCCCAGGGTAGGGGAGTCCAAAGCTAGAAGGCTTAGGTTTAAGTTGGAGGGTAAAGATTTAAAAGGGACCTAAGGCGCAACTTTTTCACGCAGAGCGTGGAATGAGCTATCAGAGATGGTGGTAGAGATTGGTACAATAATAACATTTAAAAAGCATCCGGATGGGCACATGAATTGGAAGGTTTTAGAGGGATTTGGGCCAAATTCTGGTATATGGCACTAGATTAATTTAAGATATCTGGTTGGCATGGATGTGTTGGACCAAAGAGTCTGTTTCCATGCTGTACATCTCTGTGACTATGACTCTATATCAGGAATGCCTTCATTCCTACAATTTTCTTCAATTTTCTATGGTTTTCCGGTTCCAGCCTCTCGCACATTTCAATGTTAAATCATTTCTCCTGAAGCTCAATAATTGCCTTCCTACCTGCTTTAAGTGTTTCTTAACACCTAATGTATTGAGCAAGCTTGTGATCATCTGTCCTAACATTTCCTTATTTATTGAAAGCACAATATAAAGGCAAGTTGTTATTAAAAACAGATCATTTAGCTCTGGTGGTGGTGCTGTTTGTACATGTACAACTTGGCTGCCTTATATGTCACAAGTTACTATATTTCAAAAATATTTTATTCACTGGGACATCTGAAATCATAAAAACACCATGAAAATCATTCTTAATTATTAAACATACAAACATACAAAATAGGAACAAAAATAAACTATTTGGACTCCGGAGCCTGCTCTGACATTCTATAAGATCACAGCTAACCTGTTTGTGTTTCAAATTCCATTTTCCTAATCTCCTCTGATAACCCTTGATTCCATTGTGAAACAAGAATCTATTGAACCACTGTCATTAAAATATTAAATTATCTCACCTCCTCCACCTTCTGAGGGAATGATTCCCAAAGTCTCAAAACCCTTAGAGAGAATAGACATCTCTTCATCTCTAACCTGAAAGGGAGACCTCTATTTTCAAAATAGTGCTCCCCCGTTTTAGACTGATCTACAGAAGAAAGCATCCTTGCTATATTCACTTTATCTAGTTCATTCAGGATCTTATATTCTTCAACCTGCTATCAATCTAGAAAACATCCTCTGAATTGCCTCCAATGCATGTATACAGTTTTCAGGATATGGTGTCATCAATGCCCTGGATAACTGAAGCACAACATCCTTATCTTGTTCAATTCAATTTGTCATAAATGATAGCATCACATTAGTCTTTTTGATTATGTGCTACTCCTGCAAATCAACTTGTTGTGACTCAGAATCAGTAAATCCCTCTTTACATTGGAATTCCAGTCATTCTCTGTTTAAATAATAATCTGCTTTTCCATTCTTTCTGTCAAAGTGAACAGTTTCACATTCTCCAATTTTATAGTCCATTTGCTAGAAGTTTGCCCATTTGTTCAACCCATTTATGTCCATCTGCAACTTTCTTATGTCTTCTTCACAACATACTTTCCTACCTATCCTGGTGTTGTTTGTGAACTTAGCTCCCAAGCCTTTGTTCCCCTTATCTATGTCATTGAAGCAAAATTTAAAACTTGAGGCCCTAACACAGTACCCTCTGGGTCTCCATTTGTCTCATCCTGTCAAATAGCCAAAGACTCATTTATGCATATTACCTGTTTTCTGCCAAACAGCCAATCTTTTATAGATATAGAATCCCTACAGTGTGGAAACAGGCCCTTTGGCCCAACAAGTCCACACCGATCCTCCGATGAGTAACCTACCCAGGCCTATCCCCTACATTTAGCCCAGACTAATACCCCTAACCTACACATCTCTGAACACTATGGGCAATTTGGCATGGGCAATCACCTAACTTGCACATCTTTGGATTGTGGGAGGAAACCAAAGCGGCACGGTGCACAGAGCTTAGCACTGCTGCCTCACAGCGCCAGAGACCTGGGTTCAATTCCCACCTCAGGCAACTGACTGTGTGGAGTTTGCACATTCTCCCCGTGTCTGTGTGGGTTTCCTCCGGGTGCTCTGGTTTCCTCTCACAGTCCAAAGATGTGCCGGTCAGGTGAATTGGCCATGATAAATTGCCCGTAGTGTTTGGTAAGAGGTAAATATAGGGGTATGGGTGGGTTGCGCTTCGACGGGTCGGTGTGGACTTGTTGGGCCGAAGGGCCTGTTTCCACACTGTAAGTAATCTAATCTAATCTAATCTAATCAAAGCACCCGGAAGAAACCCACACAGTCACCCAATGCAGAGATTGAACCTGGGTCCCTGGCGCTGTGAGGCAACAGTGCTAACCACTGAGCCACCATGCCGTCCATGGCAATGTGTTACTGCTTACCCACTGATAATATAACCATTAGTGAGATCTTATTTTCCACAATAATCTTTGATATGGCATCTTGTCAAATACTTTCTGGAAATCCAAGTCTTGCAATCACTCCCTTATCCACAGGACATGCTACTCAGAATCTCAGACTCACAGTGCAAAGGGCACCATTCAGCCCATTGTGGCTGCACTATGGTATGAGAACTTTGAATTAATGCTCATCTCCTGACTTTTCTCTGATCTCTGCATGTTCCTCCTATTTTAGTGATCACCTAATGTCTTATAGAATGCCTCAATTCAATGTGCCTTCAAGACTTCTATTCCATGCTTTCCACATCCTAACCTAACTTTTGCTTCTTTTGCAAAACTCCTTTAAAACTGTGCCATCTCGTTCTCAATCCATTTACCAGTATTCACTCTGTCCAGACATCTATGATGTTGACAACTTCTATCAATCTCCTACTGGCATCATCCTCTCCAAAGGAAACAATCCCAACATCTCCAATCTTTCCTCTTAAATGTAGTGTGTCTTCCCTGTAACCATTTTCATGAACCTCTTCTGCATTTTGAATGCAGTCACATCCTTCCTACAGTGTAGCTCCCAGAAAGGTATACAAGACACCAGCTGAGGTCTGACCAGTGTCTTAGTCGTAAAAGTCTCCGGCCTGCTAAACCACCGTTAGATTGCCAACATGGCCAAACAGCAAGGAATGCTGGGTACACTGGCCACTCTGAAGTCACAAAACCCAGACACCAGACACAAACATCAACTAGTGCTAATGACATTAGCTAGTGTAAAGTACATATCCTGTCAACAACCATCCTGGATAGACATATCTCACCAACTAAACAAAGTAGGAATGCACATTAGCAACAGACACTCAAGCTTAAAACAATGGAACAAACATTAATAGGGCACTTAGTGATTAGCAAAGCTATCCAAACCATCAGTAGCCATAAGCAGAAGCTAGGGGAAAAGATATAAGAATAGGACATAGAGAGTCATGCAGCATGGAAACAAACCCTTTGGTACAACCAGTCCATGCCGATCATAATCCCAGCTAAACTAGTCCCACCTGCCTGTGTTTAGTCCATATCTCTGCAAACATTTCTTATTCGTGCCCTTATCAAAATGTCTCTTAAATGTTGTAACCATACTGGCATCCAACACTTCCTCTGGAAGTTCATTCCACACACAAACCACTCTGTGTAAAAAGAATTGCTGCTCATGTCTTTTTTAAATCTTTCTCCTCTCACCTTAAAAATATGCCCCTAGCCTTGTAATCCCCCATCCCAGGTAAAAGTCATCTGTCATTCACCTTATCTATACCCCTCATGATTTTATGAACCTCTATGAGGTCACCTTTCAACCTCCTATGCGCCTGTGAAAAATGTCTCAGTCTACCCAGCCTCTTCTTATAATTCAAACCCTCCATTCTCAGCAATACCCTAATAAAGTTCTTCTGAATCTTCTCTGACTGAATAATATACTTCCTATAACAAGGTAATCAGAACTGGACACAGTACTCCAGAAAAAGCCTCATCAACAACCTATACAACCTTAACATGACATCCCAATGCCTATACTCAACAGTCTAAGCAATGAATGTAAGTGTGTTAAACACTTTCTTAACCACCATGTGTAAATGTAGCAAACTTCAAAGAATTATGTGCCTGAACCACAAGATCTCTCGGTTCTACAAAACTTCCCAAGGAGAAAGTGAGGACTGTAGATGCTGGAGATCAGAGTCAAGAGTGTGTTGCTGGGAAAGCACAGCAGGTTAGGCAGTATCGGAGGAGCAGGAGAATCGATGTTTCGGGCATTAGCCCTTCATAAGTCCTGTTGAAGTAACACACTCTTGACTCAAAACTTCCCAAGACCCTACTTTTGCCCTTGTTTGTATTACCAAAATGCAATACCTCACATTTGTCCAAATTAAAGTCTGCCTGCCACTTCTTAGCCCATTTACCCTAAGGATCAAGCTCTCTTTGTAATCTTAGATAACCTTCTTCACTGTCGACTACACTACCAAGTTTGGTGTCATCTGTAAACTTACTAACCATGCCTCCTATATTCTCATCTAAATAATTTGCATGAATGACAAAAGTGAACCCAGCACCAATCCCTGTGGAACACCATTGGTAACAGGCTTTTAATCTGAAAAGCAATCTTCCACCATCACTCCCTGTTTCCTTCTGTGAAGCCAATTTTGTATCCAATTGGCAAGCTCATCTTGAATCCCATGTGATCTAAATTTACTAATTAGTCTACTGTCAAAGACTTTACTAAAGTCCAAGTAAACAATGTCTACTGCTCTGCCCTCATTAATCTTGATTACTTTCTCAAAAGCCTCAATCAAATTTGTGAGACACAACTTCCCTCGCACAAAGCCATGCTGACTACCCCTAATCATTCCTTGCCTCTCAAATTGCACGTAAATCCTATCTTTCTGAATTACCTGCAACATCGTACACACCAATGAAGTCAGACTCAAAAGTCTATAGTTCCCAGACTTCTCCTTACATCCCTTCTTAAACAAAGGTAGAACATTAGTCACCCAGCACCTTACCTATAGTTATAGATGAAACAAATATTTCTGCAAGGTACAATGCAATTTCCTCCCTAACTTCCCACAATGTTCTGGGATACAATCAGGTCCCAGAGATTTATCCACCTTTATATTTTCAAAGGCCTCCAGCACTTCATCTTCTGCAATGTTAATCTTTTTCTAAACATCAATATTTATTTCCCTGAGTCCTCTAGCCTCCATTTCTTTCTCCACAGAAAAAAAACGTGAAATATTCATTTAATATCTCTCCCATTTCTAAGATTCAACACAAAGACTACCTCTCTGACTTTTAAGGAGTCCTACTCTACCTTGTTGCTCTCTTGCTCTGAATGTACTTGTAGAATCTCTTTGGATTATGCTTGGCCCTATCTCCTAAGGCTATTGCATATCCCCTCTTTGCCTTCCTGATCTCCCTCTTAAGAATGTCCCTACACTCTTTACACTGTTCAAGAGATTTATTTGAATCCAGTTGTTTATATCTAGAATATGATTTTTTTTAGTTTTAACTAGAATCTCAATATCTCTAATCCTACTAGCCTTACCTTTCACTCTAACAGGAACATAATGACTCTGAACACTTGTTATCACACTCTTGAAAGCCTCACATTTATCAGACATCCCTTTACCTGCAAGAAGTCTACTCCAATCAACTGCAAGTTCTTGTCTCATACCATTAAAATTTGCCTTACTTAAAATGTTTAACGTTTATGGAAAGCTTATCCTTTTTCATACCTATTTTAAAACAAATAGAATTATGATCACTCGACCCAAAGTGTTCCCCTACGATCACTTGTCAATTGCCCTGACTTATTACCCAAGAGAAGGTCAAGTTTTGCTCCTTCTTTCGTAGAAATATTTACATTTAATAAAGAAAATTTTCTTGAACACATTTAACACATTCTTCTCCATCCAAACCTTTTACACTATGGTAGTCCCAGTCAATGTTTGGAAAATTGCCTACTATTACAATCTTATTATTCTTAAGTATGTCTGACATTTCTCTACATATTTATTCCTCAATTTCCCTCTGACTGTTTGGAGGTCTGTGGTATAATCCCATCAAGATGATCATTCCTTTCTTATTTCTAATTTCAACCCATATATTTCCACTAGACAATTTTAAAAAATATTTTCCCTAGGTACAGCAGTAAAACACCACTCCCCCTCCTCTTTTGCTTCCCATTCCTATAGCATCTGAACCCTGGAACACTCAGCTGCCAGTCCTTTCCATCCCTCAGCCAAATAATAGCCGTGACATCCCAAACCCATGTTCCTAAACATGCTCTGATTTCATCAGCCTTACCTCCAAGACTCATTGCATTGAAATAAATGCAGTATAGTATTTCAGAGTTACTTTATTCTCTGACTTGCTCTGTCTTTTCTAATTAACTTCTTTTCAGATTCTAAAACATCCTCATCTACCTATGTACTCTGCTACTTAGGACTACCCCACAACATAACAGTTTACAGTCCCCCTTCACAGAATTAACAAATCTCCCCGCTAAGATAATAGTCCCTTTTCAGTACAGGTGAAACCCATCTTTTTTGAACAGTTGTTTTCTGACCCAATTAAGATTCCAAGAACCCGAATCCCTTAACTTTACACCAACTTTTCAGCCATTAATTTATTTCCTTTATCCTTTTATTCCTTCCTTCATTTGAGCGTGGTACCAGGAGTAAACCAGTGATTACTACTTTTGAGGTTCTCTTTTTATAATCCTCCACCTAACCTCTTATGTTCACTCTGGAAAGCCTTAGACTTTTCCCTAGGTATTAATTCCTCCCAATGTTTACAATAATTGCTGGTTTCTCACTCTCCCCTTTAACGATATGCTTCAAACATTTTGAAATGTCCTTAACCCTGACACCAGGAGAGCAACATACTACCCTAGATTTACATTCACTGCTGCAGAATCTCCTGTCTTCTCTTTGGCAGGAGATTCCTTATAACCATTATTCTTTTAAATTTTGTCAAATCCTGCCTAACATAAGATTCATTCTCAGTGCCCAAGGTCTGACTGCCTCTTCTATTTCCTTCTGAGAGACTATCCTTTTCAACAGTACCCAAAATTGTGTATTTGTTTGAGAGATAAATAGCCACAAGAGACTTCTGAGCTACCTTTTTACCTTTCCTGACAGTAATCCATCCTGCTGTGTAGTCACTTCTCTAATTCAACTAGCCATTTAACTCTGTCTCGTGTATGCCCCAATGACATTTAGCCTAAAAAGAAGCAGCTTACAATAGCACCTTATACATAAATAAACTGCCTTTCTTTACCCAAAGAATTAACATTAAGCATGCAAAAAATAAAAACTAAAAACACTTAAACATATAAATCTTAAATAAAATCAACCACTGAGCTGAACAAACAAATTAAAAACAATTTCTCCTCAAGTGGTCCAGTAGATAGCTTTCAATCTTCTAATAAAGAAAACTCATTCCAGAGCTGTCCACGTGTAGGCCTCTTCAAAAGCTCTAGTAAACCAACTCCTACTAACAAAAACTTTCTTCGCAATCTAAAAAACTTCTCTCTAGCAATGTAAAAAAAAACTCTCCTTCTAAGCATATAATTTTTCTGAAAAAAAAGCCAACCTTGTGTAGACCTTTCCAAAGATCTGTTAACATAACTCCATTTGAAAAAAACTCCAAGTGATTTTTTTTGTTTTTGTTTTGTATTTGTGACTCTTAAAAATCCAAAAATTAATCAAAATTAAAATCTTGTCATATTGAAAGGTAATAACTGTAAGAAATGTATGAGTAAATCTAGAAGTAAGCTTGCAATCTCAAGAGCTGCTGCAAGATCCACGCTACTCTCAGTCCACCATTTTCAGGATCTGAAGATCGAGCAGGAGAGCTACCTCTACCTGTTCTGTCATCTTTAATGACTTATGTACATAGGTCTTTATACACCTGCACACCATTTATAATAGTACCACTTATTTTATACTGATTCTCCATGCATCACTTCACAGTTCTCCACATTGAGCTTCATATGACACCTATCTACCCACTTTACCAATGTGACGATGATATTTTAACATGCTATAATGTCCTCCTCATAGTTTGCAATTGTTCCATGTCAGAAAATTTTGACTGTCCCTTGAACGCCAAGCTCAAGATAATTTATATATGGCAGGAAAAGCCAAGTCCCAATACCGATCCTTGGTGAACTCCTCCACAAACCTTCTTCTAGCCCAAAAAACCATTAATCTCCATTTCCTAACCGTCAGCGAATTTTGTACCCTCATTGTCCCTTTTATTCGTGACCTCACAGGTTTGTTGTATGTTGTTGTGGTTCTGTTCACCGAGCTGGAAGTTTTTGCTGCAAACGTTTCGTTCCCTGGCTAGGGAACATCATCAGTGCTATTGGAGCCTCCTGTGAAGCGCTGCTTTGATGTTTCTTCCGATGTTTATAGTGGTTTGTTCTTGCCGCTTCCGGGTGTCAGTTTCAGCTGTAGTAGTTTGTATGTGGGGTCCAGGTCGATGTGTCTGTTGATGGATGTTCTTGCCGTTTCCGGATGTCAGTGTCAGAAACTGACACCCGGAAACGGCAATAACATCCATCAACAGACACATCGACCTGGACCCCACATACAAACTACTACAGCTGAAACTGACACCCGGAAGCGGCAAGAACAAACCACTATAAACATCGGAAGAAACATCAAAGCAGCGCTTCACAGGAGGCTCCAATAGCACTGATGATGTTCCCTAGCCAGGGAACGAAACGTTTGCAGCAAAAACTTCCAGCTCGGCGAACAGAACCACAACAACGGACACCCGAGCTACAAATCTTCAACCAGACTTTTGTTGTATGTCATTGTCTCAAATGTCTTTTGGAAATCCATGAACTCCTTTAAAGAACTTGAATGAATTAGTTGAACACAATTTCTCTTTGACAAAACTATGGGGATTATTCCAAATTAAAATGAGTTTTCTCTAACTGTGCAGCTATAATCTTTTTAATGATTCTAACACCTTCTCCATGGCAGAACACAAGCTAACTGCCCTATACTTTCCTGTTTTCTGCTACCCATCCTTCTTGTGGAATTATATTTGCCACTTTTCAGTCCAATGGAATTTTTCCTGAATCTGGTAAATTTTAGAAAATTAACACTTATGTATCTACAACCACATTATCAAGGTCATCACTAAGTAATGCAGTGACACCATCCTTAATGAACAGAGTTGCCCCTTCACTTTTTCATATCTTCCTATTGTTGTGAAACTTGTGAAACTTTACAAGGATGTTGCCAGGGTAGGAGGATCTGAGCTACAGGGAGAAGCTGAACAGGCTGGGGCTGTTTTACCTGGAGCGTCAGAGGCTGAGGGGTGACCTTATAGAGGTTTACAAAATTATGAGGGGCCTGGATAGGGTAAATAAACAAAGTATTTTCCCTGGGATTGGGGAGTCCAGAACTAGAGGGCATAGGTTTAGGGTGAGAGGGGAAAGATATAAAAGAGACCTAAGGGGCAGCTTTTTCATGCAGAGGGTGGTACGTGTATGGATTGAGCTGCAGAGGAAGTGGTGGAGGCTGGTACAATTGCAACACTTATGAGGGATTTGAATGGGTATGTGAATAGGAAGGGTTTGGAGGGATATGGGCCGGGTGCTGGCAGGTGGGACTAGATTGGGATGAGATATCTGGTCAGCATGGATGGGTTGGACTGAAGGGTCTGTTTCCATGCTGTACATCTCCATGACTCTATGACTTTTCTTGAATGTCATTTCCCCCCTCAATATTTAGGAACCAATCCTTGTCATCGTACAGCCATGTCTCCATATTGGTCATAAGATCATATTTATTTACTTCAATGTACTCTATCAATTTGTTTACTTTGCTATGTATGCTATATCATTCCGATACAGAGTTCTTAGTTTTGTCTTTTTTTTGTTATCTTTGTAACATCTGGTCTTCATTGTTGGTGTATTCCTATGTTTTTTTCTCTCTGCCCCTTTCCTGACATCTTTTGACCTGCATTTCCCATATTATGATTTTCCTGTTGTACCTTATCTCTACATCTTTAATATATTCCATCTTTTCCCTTCTGATCGCTTGCCACTATTATTTCATTTGAAACCCTGTTCACCTCCCTAGATTTAGTTTGCAAGAACGATGACCGCTGCATGGTTCAGTAAAGACCATCCCAATGGTAGCAACATATAATTTAAAAATTAAGGGACATACTACTGAGTCCTGTGGGATCCTAGTGGAAACAGACACAAATAAGCCTGTTGACCATTAATTTTCGTTTCTAGTCACTGATCTAATTTTGGTCTCAACTTGTCAATTTCATCCAGATTCCACAGGTGTTTAATTTTCTAATCAGCTTTCAATACAGAACTTTGTCAAAGCTGTGTCAAAATCCATATAGACCACTACAAGTGAGACACTCTTATTGATCCTTCCTGTTAGCTCCTCAAAACACTTGATGCAGTTGGTCAGAGTCAACTTTCCCTTTACGAATCAATGCTGATTGCTTTAGATTAATTCGTGCTTTTCTAAATGATGACTGACATTGTATCTTTCAGACCTTTACCAATAATTTGCACATCACCAAGGTTACACTAATTAGTAATTGCTGAGTGTCTCTCTTCCTCCCTTTTCCAGAAAGTCTGTAGCCAAAGAGGATTGCAAGATGATATTCAGAGGCTCAGTTGTTTCCTCCCTTGCTTCCTTCAGTAGTCTGACACAAATTTCATCTGGGCATGGTTACTTCCATGAAGGTAGATATTAATTTGTGCACATTAAATTCATAACATTTGTCAAATTGTCCAATGTATGATCTATAAGGAGAGACTAGAAAACTTGGGTTGTTTTTCTGGAGCAGTGGAGGCTGAAGGAATCCACAGGGTTATGAGATGCATAGATAGGGTTGACAATCTGTATCTTTTTCCCAGAATTGAAATGTCTAAAACTAGGGGGCATACATGTAAGATGAGAGGGGGTAAGTTCAAAGGAGATGTGAGGGGCAAGTGTTTTACACAGAGAGTGATAGGAATTCTCTGCCGGGGTGATGATGGAGGCAGATACGATAGGAGCATTTAAGGGACTTCTAGATAAGTGCATGAATATGCAAGGAATGGAGGGGTATAGACCAAGGGCAGACAGAAGGGATTAATTTAATTTGGAGTCATGTCCAACACAGCATCATTGGCTGAAGAACCAGTTCCTATGCTATAATGTTCTATGCTCTAAAATCCTCAAAATGCAAAATCCACTCATTCCTCACTTCCACTGCACCTGTTATTCCAACAGATTGTTCAAACATGATTTCCTTTTCATAAAACGATGTTGACTCTGCCTGATAACCTTGAACTTACCCAAGTGTCCTGCTATAATGTGTTCATCTTGTCTTCTATCTCCCTATTTTAATGGATAAAGAAGTCACATTTGCTACCTTCCAATCAAATACAGCCATCAAGAAAGTTTAGGAAAATAAACACCAATTCATCATCTCACTAGCCACTTCTTTTAAGATGGAAAAATATCCTTCAGGACAAGATAACTTGTGAAACACATCTTCCATGAACCTGTTAATTGGCAGAGCAGGCTTGAGGGGCTGATGGCCTATTTCTGCTCCTAACTTATACATTCAGATGCAAACTGAAATTCTATCCTGGCAACTTGCTTTGACTTATTTTGCAAATTCATCTTCCAGCTGTGACTACATGCTATGCTTTCCTCTATTGTAATACTTAGAATCATAGAATTATACAGCATGGAAACAGACCATTGCGCCTGACCCATTCATACCAATCAGATATCCTAAATTAATCTAGTCCCATTCCACAGCACTTGGCCCATATCCCTCTAAACCCTTCCTATTCACACACCCATCCATATGCCTTTTAAATGTTGTGATTGTACCCGGCTCCATTTGGCAGCTCATTCCATACACACACCACCTTCTGTGTGAAAACGTTACGCCTTGGATTCCTTTTAAATCTTTCCCCTCTCATCTTAAAGTTATGCCTAAAGCTTTGCACTCCTGTACCCTGGGACAAGGACCTTGGCTATTCATCCTATTCATGCCCCTCATGATTTTACAAACCTTATGAGGTCACCTCTCAGCCTATTCAGCCTCCCCCGATAGCTCAAACACTCCAACTCCAGCAACAACCTTGTAACTCTTTTCTGAACCCTTTCAAGATAATAACATCTTTCCTACAGCAGGGAGACCAGAATTGAACATAGTGTTCCAAAAGTGGCCTAATCAATGTCCTGTACAGCCACAACGTGACATTGCAGCGTGACTCAACGCACTGACCCAATGAAGGCTAGTGTAACAGACAACTTCTTCATCACCCTGTTTACCTGCCGTCGGTGCAGCATAAGATTAGCATTACCATTTAAAGCCAGCCAATCACTTATAGTGATCATTAAGACAACAGGCTGAATCAATCAATAGAGGGATTGTGGTGCAGTGTGATCGTGGAACAGAGTGCAATAATTGAAATTTGCTGCAGGTGGAACTTTGTAGCAGAAGGGGAAGCAAGTGCTTCTGTTGGCCTCTGGTATTTGTAGTGTTTATGTCACGACAACACATTTAATTTACTATGCCCATGAAACACAAAGACTGGTGGAGTTGTAAGCCAGAAAAGGGCCAGTATGGTGCTTGGAATATTTGCTAGTTCGATTGTTGGAGAGGGTGTAAACTAATTTGACAAGGGATGGGAACCTAAGATTAGAGAAACAAAAGGGTTGGAAGTTTCAGGGATCTGAGCAACATAAGTCATAGAGTCATAGTCATAGAGATGCACAGCACAGAAACAGACCCTTTGGTCCAACTTATCTATGCTGACCAGATATCCCAACCCATCTAGTCCCACCTGCCAGCACCCAGCCTATACACCTCCAAACCTTTCCTATTCATATACCCATCCAGATGCCTTTAAATGTTGCAATTGTATTAGCCTCCTCCGCTTCCTCTGGGAGCTCATTCCATACACAAACCACCCTCTGCGTGAAAACATTGCCCCTTAGGTCTCTTTTACATCTCTCCCCTCTCACCCTAAACCTATGCCGTGAGTTCTGGACTCCCACATCCCAGAGAAAAGACTTTGTCTATTTACCCTGTCCATGCCCCTTATGATTTTATAAACCTCTATAAGGTCACCCCTAGTCTCTGACGCTCCAAGGAAAACAGTCCCTGCCTATTTAGCCTCTCTCTATAGCTCAAATCCTCCAACCCTGACAACATCCTTGTAAATCTTTTCTGAACCCTTTCAAGTTTCACAACATCTTTCTGATAGGAAAGAGACCAGAATTGCTCACAATATTCCAAAAGAGACCTAACCAACATCTTGTACTGCCACAACATGACCTCCCAAGTCCTATACCCAAGTCCAATAAAGGAAAGCATTTGATGGTTGATAGTTTGAGCACGACCTCCCTATTGCACTCACTGAGTATGTATTGGAAATACAAATCCACATATGCTTATAACTCAACCATTTACCAACAGAAAGCTGTTGAGGCTAGTTTGTTAGATATATTCAGGAGTATATTCAGGAGTATTCAGTTCATGAACTGAACATATCTAGCAAACTGGCCGCAAACAGCTTTCTGCTGTAAATAGTTGAATTATTAGCATTTGGGGATTTGTATTTCCAATACATAGTCAGTGAGTTAGTGCAATAGGGAGATATTACTAAAAGTATACAAGACACCAGACAGACCACAACTCTGGTCTCCTTATCTCATGAAAGATACAATGGCTTCAAAGGCTGTCTACAGAAGGCTCAATTGGTTGATTCTGGGTATAGAAGGATTTTCTTATGAGGAGAGGGTGAATAGGCTTGTACTCATTGGAGTTTAGAAAAATGAGAGGCGTCCTTTGTTTTTAGACACTTTTAGTATGGAAGGGCAAAATGTGTCAGCACAGGCTTGGAGGGCTGAATGGCCTGTTCCTATGGTGTATTGTTTTTTGCTCTTTGACCTTACTGCAACCTAGATACGTAGAGTACTTGACTGGGTAGATGCAGAGAGATTTTTTTCCCCTTTTGGGAGAGTCCAGGATCAGATGGCATAATCTCAGAGTATTTAATATAGTGACAAGGAGAAATCTTATTCTCTCAGAGGAGAGTAAATTCTTTACGACAGAAGGATATTGACGCTGGATCATTGAGTGTATTCAAAGCTGAGATAGACAGATAAGGAATCGAGGGTTATGAGGAAAAGGCAAGAAAGTGGACCTGAGCATCCCCAGATTAATCATCATCATTATCAAATGGCAGAGCAGAGTTCATGGGACAAATAGTCCAATCCTGTTCATACGTCTGCTGGTCAATTAAAAAAAACATTCATGGTTCCTGTTCCTCTCATTGCTCTCTAACCAATGTCAATAAAGCACAGCTCAGCAGAACAGCAGTCATGAAATTGTTCTCAGATTCCTTTATGCGAAGTAGGCAAGGAATATGGGAGGTAATGGAGTACTGATACTAGAGCTGGACTGTTAATCCAGAGACCCAGGTAATGTTCTGAGGACCTGGATTTGAATCCTACCTCAGCAGATGGTGGAATTTGAATTCAATAAAAATCTGGAATTAAAAGTCTACTGATAAGCATTTGTCGGTTGTTGGAAAAACCAATCTGGTAATGTTCTTTTGGGAAGGAAACTGCCATCTTAGCTCATCTGGCCTACATGTGTTTCCAAAACCATAGCAATGTTGTTGACTCTTTACTGCCCTCTGGACAAATAGGGACGCTCAATAAATGCTGGCCTAGCTAGTGATGCCTAAATCCTGTGAATGAATAATCATAAACATATCCCATCTGACTTGAATCATCCTGTGTAGACTGCAAGGTTACAAGTAAGGAAGCTGCACTTCTGGCAATGTGGAACAGTACATAAAATTATCACTACAATATGTGATAAATGGCTGTAATGACCAACAAATGGCGTTGTACAACAGAGTGAAAATTAGAGCAGCCCACATATTATGTGACCAATTCCTGCAGTAAGATCAAACAAATTCCTCAGCATGAGAGCAAACATTTGTTAGCCTAAGAGCAACTCCACCTATACAAAGTGGCCTTCACATTAAGAGCAACTCCCTAACCCACCACCCTAAACTATGGATGGGAGAGTGCTATCATAGCTGAAAATGTGTTGCTGGAAAAGCGTAGCAGGTCAGGTAGCATTCAAGGACCAGGAGAATCGACGTTTCGGGCATGAGCCCTTCTTCAGAAAAGGGCTGAAGAAGGGCTCATGCCCGAAACGTCAATTCTCCTGCTCCTTGGATGTTGCCTGACCTGCTGCGCTTTGCCAGCAACACATTTTCAGTTCTGATCTCCAGCATGAGCAGTCCTCACTTTCTCCTCGAGTGCTATCATAAACAAGAATGAAAAACTGGGGAGTGCAACCTCCAATCAGTCATCTGTTGTTGTTTATATTGGTGGCTATCGGGATTTTCGACTCAGAAATTAGTCTAGTATTTTATTTGGGCTTTGATCAGGCACTGATTTAGATTTTATACGTCAAGTAAGTTTTCCAAGGATTGGCGTGTTCAGCAGTCAAAATGAAGCGGCAGCTATTGGGTCCATAAGGTACGTTCCTGTGTCAGGATTCTTTGTGGGAAAAGTGAAACAGGAATGCATTCTCCGATTAATAAGGAGCCTTCAGCTTCCAAAGTGTGTTCTGCAGCCGCTCAACCCTGCTTTACTGCAAACCCTGATATCATCGCCAGAACCTGAACAGCCTCATTCCCTCCTGCTAATCGTGCCTAATGTGACCTCCTTCCTCAACAGTATCAAGGCAACAATTTTTTTCTTAAAAAATCATGTAAAGTGTGCTTTTTCTTTTTGAAATATGCAAAATAAAAAATCTAGTGTTCTGAGCACATCATAGAAACAGAGAAAATAGGTGCAGGAGGAGGCCATTCAGCCCTTTGAGCCTGCTCCACCATTCATCATGATCATAGCTGAACATCCAACTCAGTACCCTGTTCCCATACCAATACCCTTCTGTACACGTTTCTCCCCATACCTTTTGATCCCTTTAGTCCTAAGAACTATATCCAAAATTTTCTTGAAAGTCTTCAGTGTTTTGGGCTCAACAGTTTCCACCGGTGAAACTATTCTCCCAACCTGCACTGTGCATTTAATGTTAACATGCCATAACTTCTACGCTGGTGCTTGTTTGGAGATAAGACTTAAATATCTGGATGTTTCTCATTCCTTTTGGCTTTATTTGCTTTAGTTCTACTGTTTTTTTGTTCCAGTTTTGTAATTAGATTCCCTACAGTATGGAAACAGGCCATTTGGCCAATAAGTCCACATCAACCCTTCATAGAGTAACCCACTTAGACACATTCCCTTACCCTATATTTACCCACGACTAATGTACCTAGCAGTATGGGCAATCTTAGCATGGCCAATTCGGCTGAACTGCACATCTTTGGACTGTGGGAGGAAACCCACACTGACATGGGGAGAATGTGCAAACTCCACACAAACAGTCGACCAAGGCAGGAATCAAACCCATAGTCCCTGGCACTGAAGCAGCAGTACTAACCACTGAGTCACCATGCTGCCCAAGTGTGTAACCAAGATGGGGCCACAGAATGGCGACTTTATACACTTTTCACTGCACACCTGTATTCTGATACTTGAGTACATGTGACAATAAAATCTAATTCTAATATAATCTCATTCTAAAATTATCTCTTTTGTTTTCTGCACGTACCAAGGGGATGTTCACATTGGTCACATTCTGTCTGTCCTGCAAGATATGCCCTCCTCTACCTCTGAGGAAGAGAGCACAATGGCTCGGAGGAAGCATTGGTAACACAGTTAGCCCAGGCAGGTGAGGATCATATGATGTCAGCACTTCACAGAAATGCACAAACAGATAGATGAGCAGCAGGCAGGTTTGTCGGCAGCACCAGGCAAACTGAAAACCAAGGCTGCAGTACTTGCAGTAAGTCTCCTCTGTGGACAGATGATGGGCTGCTGCCTTGGAGAGCCAGATCCAGCAGTCTCCATATCAGCTAGATATGCACACAGATCAGCTCCAAATCTCTAATCACTGGGGTTTAAGGTGAGAGCAGACCAAAGGGATCTGCACTTCACTCCAATTTCCCCTTACACAGAAAGACGTATTGGTTGGTGCTGGTAGGACCCAAAGGAGGAGAAACCACACAGAGGAGGAACCTCTCATTATGCTCCTGTGGTGTTTGAGGCCTTCAACCTCCACCTTCCCGGTCATTCTTATCCCTGTTGGAATTCAAGCTGAGGAAGGTGAACCTGTCTGTGGGCAAGGCACACTCTGGCCCTTTAATTAGAAATCCTGCTTGGGGGGGGGGGGTTCACGCCAATGTCAACAGGCACCAATATAGGGCAGATTCCCTCCACCCTGGCAGTGGGCCGTGGGACTGCACTGAGACATAGTGAGAAGGAAAGAAAAAAGATCTTCTGAGGGCACATAGTTGGCACAGGTAACAAGTTGCCGAACATAAGTTTTCACAGTTGTAAACATATATTCCCCTTTCATCACGTCTGTGCATTTGTGTGTGTGAGCCCATCTGACTGTTACTTTGGCAATTATGCTCTATTTATCCAGTGAGTCATATATTGTCAGGCATTTGTGGTGTTTATTCATTATCTTGTACAAGTGTACTGAACCTGGATTGGAGATGTGCCATGAGAGTGTGGAGAGGCCTGCACATGCTGAATGCCAGAGTCCAGTGGTGGTGTAGTGGACAGTGAAGAAAATTATTTCAGAGTACCAATGGGCTAAGGAGTGGCAGATAGAGTCTAATTTAGATAAATGTGAGGTGTTTCATTTTGGTAAAACAAATCAAGGCAGGACTTATAGAGATTTATAATATCAAGAGGGGCATGGATAGGGTGAATAACGAAGATCTTTTTCTCAGGGGAGGGGAGTCCAAAACTAGAGGATATAGGTTTAAGGTGGGAGGGGAAAGATATAAAAGAGATCTGAGGGACAACTTTTTTCGCAGGAGGGTGGTGTGTGTGTGTGTGCTTGTGTGTGGAATTAGCTGCTTAAAGTAGTGGTAGAGGCTGGTAAAATTACTACATTTATAAGGCATCTGGATGGGTACATGACGAGGAGGCTTTAGAGGACTGTGAACCAAATGGGACTAAATTAATTTAGGATATCTGGTCAGCGCAGACAATTTGGACTGAAGAGTGTTTCTGTGCTGAACAACTCTGCCTCTGAGAGTTAGGGATAGGAGTAGTGACTGCTGATGTCCAACATGGAGGTCTGGTGGAGTAAAGTGACCTGGGCCCACCAGGTGCTTGCTCTGACTTCTATGTTGGGAGTTCTTGATGTCTGGATTCCATCTAACATGGGAATCTGCATATTAGTGAGCAGATTAGGTCATAATGAGGGTGATAGAGAGTGTTAATCCCTGTTATAGGCCTCTTCACTGCTCACTAACATGAATATTGTCTCAACAGCCGAAATTTGATTGAAAAATATGGTTTGCTACTCCTGATGTAGAGAAATGCCTTACACAATACATTACACAATTTGCCGAAATTTCTCCTCATTAATCATATCATTTAGAACCTGGGAAGACTCTGTCCTATAACTCTATGATTATAAGAAATTTTTTGTCCTCAAAATTATTGCATTTTCTACATAGCAACAGCAGTTTTACGAAAAAAATGCTTCCTTGGCTGTGTATATATAGTGTTTTGGGGTATCCCGAAGTCAAATATAGTTTACATTTAATTTATTGCACTGATATAGGCCTTTCAGCCCATCTGGTCAATGTCCATGTTTATTTGAAATTTGTCTCATTTTATATTATCTCATCCTATCAACATTTTTTTTGTAGTTTTGAAAAATTCATTCATGAGGTGGCGGCATCATTGATTAGGTCAGCATCTATTGCCCACCCCTAATTGCCCAGAGTTAAGAGTCAACCACATTGCTGTGGGACTGGAGTCACATACAAGTCAGACCAGGTAAGATGTCAGATTTCCCACCCCAAACAATATTAGTGAACCAATAAGATTTTACAATGGTTTTGATTTTAAATACACAATCAACAGTACTTCAATGGTTGGCATTAGACCAACTTTTTATTGAATTTAAATTTCAGCATCTTCCATGGTGAGATACAAACCCTGGGATCTGGATTTCCAGGCCAGTGTCAATACCATGATGCCTCAATCTCCGAGGTTATTCCCTAACTTATCAAGCTTTGCAGTAAAGTTGTTTTTTTTAAAAATGCACCTTGCTATTAAGTAATTGTATACAATACTTGGTGTTCAGAATCTAGTTCTAAGTGACCCAAATTATTCCTTGAATTCTAATTTGTTAACACCTACATGTTGCACATAATTTGAACATTTACACTCAAGAACTTCTAGCAGTCATCTGATTTAAGAGATGACATCAGTGGGATGGGACATTTATACATTTCATACTTTTCACACAACAAATGCAGATAAAGTGCTCTCTATATAATAGTTATGGAGGTTAAACTGCTGTGTATAAATGGATGATTTGAAAATTGATATTATTATTTGCCTGTTGAAGTCATATTATTTGGATTCAGGACACCAGGGAATTAAATTTTTAATCTAAGGCTGGAAACCCTACACCTAGAACATTTCTGAGTACTACTCACGAGTTGTTATCATCAGTGATTCTTAAATGTAACTTGCTTTATTTATCCAATATAAGTTTGGTGCTTAATTAACAGTGCCAACAGCAGCTTGAGGCAGGATCCAGAAATTGTGAAAAGGTGAGTAGCAACCTTAACTGGGGTTGACAATTGCTAAGGAGATAGCTTGGGAGAGTTTACAGAGGGACCGCCTTAACACAGACAGGCAGGTGCAAGGTTCTCAGTTGCCTCTCTTGAGATGATAACTAAGGCAGTCACTGAAGCATGAGATATTGTTCTTAGCGCCCAGTAAGTAAATTCTAAACCCCCTCCTCACCCCTCCACCAAGACATCAAAGGGCTTAAATTGAGGTCTTACAAAAGTCAGAAGTAGAAGAATGACCAGGAGGACATGGATCCAATATTGCAAAATAGTTCAATGGATCGGTAAGATCTGGGGGAGTGAGTGGTAGCATCACCCTTTGACCAATCTCCAAATCTCAGCCACATATACACTGAGTAGAGTGAGGGCAAATAGTTTTCCCTTACATGGTCAAAGCAAGTCCTAGTTGAATTACTGCAGAGGTAATCATCCTCCCATATGGGATAAAACTGAGAAGGAGGCATTCCTGAAGAGCACATCACAAGTGAGCTAAAGGAAGAGAGTAGAGTCAGCTATGGGAAGTCTCCTTCAGAGCAACTTACAAACATCTCAACCAGGATCAGAAATAGGCCATTTGGCCGTTTGAGTCTGCTTCACACCTGACTGACCTGTTTGTGTTATAAATTCCACAGGTTGACAGAGGACAGATACATCCAGGCTTTGCTGAGAAAAGAGACTGCTCATAGAATCCCTACAGTGTAAAAACAGGCCCTTCGGCCCAACCAGTCCACACCAATCCCCCAAACAGTACCCCATCCAAACTCATTTCCCTACTTTATTACTCTACATTTACCCCTGACTAATGCAGCCAACCCACACTTCCCAGAACACTATGGCCAATTTCCCATAGCCAGTTCACCTAACCTGCATACCTTTGGATTGTGGGAGGAAACCAGAACACTGGAGGAAACATACAGACATAGAGAGTATTGCAAACTCCACACAGACAGTTGCTTGAGACTGGAATCGAACCCAGGGCCCTGGTGCTGTGAGGCAGCAGTGCTAACCGCTGAGCCACTGTGTTGCAAACATCCCAACTCAGACACTTTGGAACCCCACTCCAATTTGTTACTGCCTCTTTCATTCCATGGTCCTTGGCTCTTCCTGTAGATCCTGAGCCAGGTGAGTTCCTGAATGTTGGAGATCCTTCAGACACTGCAAAATGATTTACAGACAATTCAACTCATGCAGCATTCACTGTTTTTGCTTAAAATTTCTAGTATTTGCAGGATTTTGCTTTGATCTCCAAGTTTATATTGTCTTTCAATGTTCTTCCTTCTAAAATGCATTACCTCACACTTCTCTGCGTGGAATCCAATTTGTTACCCATCAACCCATCCCATCAACTTGTCTATGTCCTTTGGAATTCTACACTGCCTTCCTCAACTACTATCTTCAATTTTTATGTCACCTGCAAACTTTGAAACTGTCCTGCCCACCAAGATCTAGATCATCAATATGTATCAGGAAAAGAAAAGATCCCAATTCTGACACTTTAGAACTCCACTTTGTTACTGCTCCTTTCATTCCATGACCGTAACTTTCCCTACATCTTTCCTCACAGGTCTGTTGTATAGCAATGTCTTAAATGTCCCATGGAAGTTCATGTATACTGCATTAAAGGTGCAATCCTTATTGAGCCTTTCTGTCACCTCCTCAAAACACGTTAGCAAATTAGTCATGTACCATTTCCCCTTTAGGAATCCATGCTGACTCTTCCTAATTAACCCACCTTTTCCCTAATAACTCTATCCCAAATAATTGCTTCTAGAAGCCTCTCCATTACTGAAATTAAATTGACAAGATCTATAATTGCCAGCTTATCCTTGCAACTTTTCTTGAACAAGGCCGTAATGTTTGCAACTCTCCAGTCCTCTGGCACTTTCCCTAAACCGAGGGAATACTGAAATTTTTGATTAGTGCCCCTGTATGTTCCACTCTCGCTTCCTTCAATATCATTAGATACATCCTGGTGTCTTGTAATCTTGAAGTAAAGACAGTCTATCCAACACTTCTTCGTTTTTCAATTTTGAACCCTTCTGGGGACAGAGGAGGATGGATCCTCTATCACCATGGCATCGCCCACTTTGATAATTACAGATGCAGAGTATTCATTTAATACCTCAGGCATTTCTCCTGCCTCTATGTCTAAATCCCCATTTTCTTGTTTAATTAACCCCACTCGTCCTTTTGCCATTTTAAAAACTCATTTGTATGCCTTCAAAAGACTTTGGGACACCCCATAATGTTGGCTGCCAGTTTTTATTATAACTTTTCCTTGCATCTCTTATTTAATTTTTCCCTTCCCCATCGGTTCTGAATTGCCTTATGTACTTCACTTTTTCTTCTTTATCTTAATTGATATCTCCTTTGTCTTGCAGGAAGCTCCGGATTTGATTGTTCTAACTTTCCCCATTGAGGGAATATTACTGTTCAGTCACAGTTTCTCCCACCAACCTTGTTCCAATCTATCCTGCCCAGCTCTATTCTTGATCCATTGAATGTAGATTTCTGCAAATTGATATTTCCTATCCTGGACTGACTAATGACTCCACCATCATCTTGAACCTTACAACATTGATCACTGCCTCCGAGTTGTTCTCCTATTGACACAATCCACTTAGCCCACCGAATTTCCAAGAATCAGGCATTATAGTCATTCATTTCTTGGTGGTCTGGACACATATTGCTGCAGGAAATTCTCCAATCTGGGAATATTTGCCTCTCATAGCCCATCATACTTGCAGTAACTCAGTTTATTTTTGGGTATTTAAAGTTCTCCATGATAACTACTTTATAATATTGACATGTCATTGTAATTTTCTGTCAGATTTGTTCCTCTTTAGCATTCTCACTCATTGCTAGCTTATAGACATTATTGATGAAGAGCTTATGCCAGAAATGATGACTTTCCTGCTCCTCAGATGCTGTCTGACCTGCTGTGCTTTTTCCAGCACCACACTTATTGACTCTGACTCTCCAGCATCTGCAGCGTTCACTTTTTCCTGGCCTATAGACTACACCTAGCAACAATGCTGCACAATTTTTTGAGAGTTTGATGGAGAAGTCAATGTTTTGGGTGTAACCCTTCTTCATGTGGAACTGGAACATTGGCAGTTATTTGTACATTGTAAGGAGTCATTTGGGTAAGTTCCATTGTGGTGGACAGTTCTGTTACAAGACTTCAAACTAATTGCAACTTGGGAAGGAAATGTGAAGAATTTACTGGTAACTACAAACAATGAACAATATTAAAAGATGCTGTTTAACTCAGTTGGTCCAGGATGATGTTTATGCTCAACAATCCTCTGCCTGCCCATCCTCATCTAATCAGCATGAAGTTCAAAGAGCCAAAAGGCCAACATCTGCTCCACATGGTAGCCTGGAAATATTACATGTTGTATTAGATTTGAATATCTACAATTCCAAAGTGACTGGCATATATGAAAGCTAAAAGTAATTTATCTATGGAATGTTGGTTTTAAACGTCATCTGATTTTAAATTGATCCCAACTAAGAGTAATAACCTCATAGGGGTTGGGGTAAGGTTGATGATCCATGTGATCCGATAGGCTTTTATTCCCCAAGTTATGCTGAAATTGTCTACCCCACCTACTGTTTTATTGAACAAAAACAAAGTGCAATTTGCCGCTTCTTGAATCTTTCCTTCTGGTTAGTCTTCAGACATTAAACCTAAATCTACTTTTACTATTTATTTCCCAATTTATTTATACTCGCCTTTTGATTCAGTGGTGCCCTTTCACCTGGAACCTGGTCTTTATGTTTGTCCATATTTTTCTGTGCTTAAGTTGAAACATTTTGTGTTTGAAAGAGTTAACCTCACCTGGATTCTGTGCAATTTGTCAGAGGCTACAATCCGAACACCGTGACATGCTCATACATGCATGCATGCATCTGGAGCGCCAAAGTTAAGGAGTATTCTGGTCTGTTTCTTCCAATTCTATAAGGTTAGTTCACTCAGATTAGGGAAATGTCAGACTGACATAAGATCATTTGGTTTGAAATACTAACGATATTAGATAGATATGACATTAACTAATATATTGTGGCTGACATCCCTTTCATCGTGCAAATATGTTTCAGTTGATATTATAAAATATAGAAAGATGTGTATTTATATAGCATGGCAGCTTTGGATTTTTTAAAAAATGGTTTATAGCCAAATTAATGCTGTTATAATAAAGGAAGTACAGTAACAAATGTATTTCAGGCAAGGTCCCACAAACAACAATGTGATAATGTTCAAAGTAATCTTTTCAAAATATATATCTTTTAATATGTGAACTGAGGGATAAATAAAGGCTTGAATACTGGGGAGAGAACACAAAAATTATAAACTAGTATTCCATAGAAATCAGTGCTGCTGCCACTTCCATTCATAGAATCTCCATAGTGTGGAACCTATTAAAATTAGGAGTAGGAGAAATTAGTAGTATGACCCATCAAGCCTGCTCCACATTCAATACAATCATTGCTGAACTACTGCATCAATTTTCACTTTCCTGCCATATTCAACAATCTATTGATCTCAGTTTTGAATATACTCAATGACTTCCAAAGATTCACAACCCGCATGGAGAAATTTCTCCTCACCTTAATCCTAAATGACTGACCACCTATCATAAGTTATGAACCACTGGCAGGAGAAATAGTTTTTCGACAGCTACTCCCTTGAGGTTTCAGAAATTGATCAAAGACTCAACAAGATGACCTGTCATTCTTCTAAATTCCAGAATATAGACTCATACTACTCAATCCTGCCTAGTAGGATAGCCCTCACATTCCAGCAAACAATCTTTCAAATCTTCATTACATCTCCTTTAAGACTAGAATGTCAGCTCTTGGGTAAGTAGACCAAATTGAACAAAGCACTGCATTAATACTCTCACCAAAGCCCTATATAATTGCAGCATCCTAACTTAAATGTAACTTCTTTATCCTCATTTTCAAGACTTTGCCCCTCTCAAATCTCCAAAAAAATGTTCTATTGTGCATTCCTAATCATTATTTTAAGACACTTTTTTAAAACCTACTTCTTTGACCATGGTTTTGGTCTTCTATTGCCTTACATGGCTTGGTATTGTACTTTGTTTTACAATAATTCTGAGTCTTGGAATGTTTCATATCTTTAAAGATACAATCAAAATATAACTTGTAATTGCATGCCTTCCCTGGATGTTCACCTTCCAAGGTTTTGTACTAGGTTTACCAAATTCATCAACCTTTACTATTCTGTCACTGCTGACAGAAAATCCGCTTTTCCATTCTCATCGTACCAAATTGCATAAGTTCACATTTAACCACATTATACTCCATCGGCTACCTTTGCATCTAATCAATTAACAAATCAATATTCCTTTAATCCCTCTCACAGTTGACATTGTATCAGTAACAACTTTGGTGATATTACACTTGGTCCCCTCATTTGCAGCAATGATTCACATTTAGGAATCAAAATAAATTTTTTAAATTTCTAGATGACATTGAACTGGGTGTGATAACCAATACAAAAAGAAATGGGATAAATACAAGGGACATAATATATAGGTGATGTGAATACTGGACAGTATGAGGACTTAGTGTTATAGAGTCATACAGCACAAAAACAGACCCTTAAGTCCAACTTGTCCATGCTGAATCAGGTTTCCAAAGCTAAACTAGTCCCACTTATCTGCATTTGTCCCATATTCCTCTTGCCCTTTCCCATTAATGTAACTATCTAAGTGTCATTTAAAAATTGTAACTGTACCTGGATCTACAACTTCCTCTGTCAGTCATTCCACAGACAAACCACCCTCTGTGTGAAAGTTGCCCCTCAGCTCCCTTTTAAATCTTTCTCCTCTCATCTTAAAAATATGTCCCCTTGTTTTAAACTTCCCCACTCTAGGGAAAAGACCTTTGCTACTCACCTTATCAATACTCCTTATGATTTTATAAACCTTAATAATGTCTCCCTCAACCTCCTGCGCTCCAGTGGAAAAAGTCTCAGGCTAACCAGCCTCTCCTTATAACTCAAACTCTCCTATCCCAGCAACTTTCTGGTAAACCTTTTCTGAACCCTCTCCAATTTAATAATATCCTTCCTATAGCAGGATGACCAGAACTCCAAAAGTGGCTTCACCAACATCCTGTATAACGTCATCAACTCCCATACTCAATGGTCTCAGCACTGAAGGTAAGCATGCTGAATGCCTTCTTAACCACCCTGTCTACCTGCGACACATCTCTCAAAGATTTATGAACCTGATCCCCTAGGTTTCCCTGTTCAACAACATTACCCAGGGCCCTACCCTTATAAGTCCTGCCCCTGTTCATTTTTATCAAAATTGCATTTGAATTACTAAAATTTATCCAAATTTTATCCATTCGCTACTCCTCAGCCCATTGGCCCAATTGATCAAGATCCCTTTGAGTCTTAGGTAAGCTTCGTCACTGTCCACTATATCACCAATTTTGGCGTCATCAGCAAACTTACTAATGATGCTTCCTAAATTCCCATCCAAATCGTTCATCTAATGACAAACAACTGTGGACCCAGCACTGATCCAAGGCCTCTAGTCCTAAAAACAACCCTCTACCAACACTATCTATCTCCTACTGTCAAACTAATTTTGTTTCTGATTGCCAAGCTCACCCTGAATCCCTAACTTTATTAATCAGTTTACCATGTGCAGCCTTGTCAAGGTTTTACCAAAGTCCATGTACTCAACATCTACCATTCTACCCTCAGCTACCTTTTTGGTCACATCCTGAAAAAGCTCAATCAAGTTTGTGAGACACAATTTTCCACATCAAAGTTTACATCAAAGCACAAGGCCAGAAATCAGATTCTCACCATCGAGTTCAACTTTTACCATTAAATCCTCCCTCCTTATGAGATTACTTTCACACCAGCAGGTGAAAAGCCTATCAGTATCTGTTTTTGCATTTCATTAATTACCCCACTTGCCAAAATTAAGTTCCTGCAATTGAGATGCTCAGCAGTTCAGAAATTCAACTGTATAAACCAAATACACACCTGGTGACCTTTGTTGCCTCTACTAATGCCTTTGCAAAGCTCCTTCTATTTACTTTAATAACTGCAATAACTACAGTAGTTTCCTCCAAGTTGAGTAAGGCATGATGGATTTCTGTATAAATGCTCTACCCAATAGCAGCTAGATAATAATTACACTCTAGATATCCAGGGAACTGCCACAAATTTTACATCCTGGACCTCTCACAAGTGTCAGCCACCTGTAAGGCCCTCAGACTTCCAAGGAAGAATGCTGAGCAATAAGGGATACCCCCTCCATAAAATATTATCAAATTGCCACTGAGGAGAGGGACAATGCTGCCCATGCGCAAACAAGTCCATTGTGGAACAAAACATAGTTTTCCTGAAGGTGAGGCATTGATGCCTTGAACCAGTGCCATCTAATATACCCAGCCAAGGTATTGTCCCACATCATTGTAGTGACCTGTGTCTTTTACAATCTCAGTCATAAAGACAAGATCTGTGGCGTGAGAACTTGCAAAAATGAGATGAAATCTCTGAGGAGGAAGATGAGGGTCAAAGTTTGGAGATGGGCTAAGAGGGGTGTCATAGAGAGGAAAAAGTGAGGTCTGCAGATGCTGGAGTATCAGAGCTGAAAACGTGTTGCTGGAAAAGCGCAGCAGGTCAGGCAACATCCAAGGAACAGGAAATTCGACATTTCGGGCATAAGCCCTTCATCAGGACCTTCATCAGGTCATAGTGAGGAAGACAATTCAATAGTTTGCTAAGCCCTAGAGTCCAGATATAATATTATCACCAGCAACATCCAGTATGACTGACCTGTGCTGAGACTTTTTCTATTCCTGCTATGATTTCGTTTGTGCACTTGGATGCAGACTTTTGCTCACCGAATGGAACATTTCTCAAGGTTTGACTGGTTTTGGGTTTGATTGTTTACTTTTTCCTTTTAAACTATGAGTCTGATATTCTCACCTCCGTGAAAGATAAATTAGATGCACAAGCCTTCCTATGGACAGGCATTAGTGCTAAAGTACATGTGACAATGTCAGCACTTCCATTACCTCATTATCATGGAATGTCTGCATTAAAATTGTCCTTGGACAAAAGATGAGGCCCACTGAGAATGTGTATTGGATATAAGCAGGCAAGGAAAGAGTTAAGTTCTGAGTTTTGTGAAACAAAAGGCTCAGCTGAGCGTGACTCAGATCAGGTAAGAATTTACAGTTAAAATGGGGCGCTGGAGGCAAGGGTAATGGGTTAACCTGATGGAAAAGCCGTCATTATGTCGAGCCATTTAACAATATTGGAAATGTGTGGTACTGGGATTAGAGTCCCCTGGGGGGGTTTGGTTGAGGTTTGAGCGCTCTGTGTTTAATTGGGGTGCGGGTTTTCTGTGTTTAGTTGGGGTTCAGGTTCTCTGTTTAAGTGGGATTCGGGTTCTCTGTGTTTAAATAGGATTCGAGTCCCCGTGAGGAGTAAAGTGAGAAAGGGATTAATGTTCCCTAGTGGCAAAATTTGAGGCTCTGTGAGTCTTCGTTCTGACAGAAAAGTGGCTTGGATTGCAGTGCTATGAGGTCCGCTGCGAGGGCTTTTTCTTGTAATAAGTGTAATTTCAATGAGAGGATGCAAAAAAAAAGAGAAATGCTGAAATTAAGGTTGTACCAATATTTGGGTTGAAAAAGGAAAGTTTCAATGTAAATTATGCCATACTGAGAGTGTTTGAAGTTTAAATATGTTGGTTTGTTAAAATACTGGTTCAGAAAATCCTTTTAAGTAACTGTTTTGCCTTGTTTGAATCAGGATCTCAATTTAATGTGTTTTGTGGGCTATGTAATAGGGCAGATTTTGTTTTTACATTGAAATTGTACAACATTATGTCCGTTTTAAAATTATCAAACTTGTAACCTTAAAACAGATTGATTGGGTGCCTTGAGCCCCTGATTTGTTTCAAATTCTACAATGCCCATTTTTAAAAAAACAGTTGGGTCAGTGGTCATGCTTTAGCCAGATGTGAATATTGTATTACAAGAACTTTGCTGCTGTGTTTTTAATGCAGAGTGCTCACAAAAAGATTGCATTTTTAGTTTGATGTTTTGTTAAGATTTTCTAGAGAATATTAGAACTTGATGTTGAGCTGCTTAACTTCTGTTAATTATTGTTAAGACTTCATTGCCCTCCTTCATATTGCAAATTCAAAGAATCTCTACCAAAGTTGCCATGTAATTCCGACTGTTTTATTTGGGAAGTTTTATTTGGAGAACATATTTTAAAATATTCAACATTTGTTTTCCATGAATATTTGAGATTTAATTCTGAACTGAAACTGCCTCTTCAATTGCTAAAGCACAAGATACATTTTGTTGTTTTCTTGCTGTTCCAGACTTTTGAAATACTTTTACTGACAGCCTCCACATTTGCCAAGTATCAACTTGTTAAAAGAAAATAATTTTTGAATAACCTGAGTGGAGGCACCCGAGGGTTTGATTTTAGGACCACTGATTGTATTTATAATTGACTGAATTGTTTAGGTAGTACAATTTAGACGTTTATGGATTGTATAAAACTTGATAATGTCATAAATAGTGAACAGAGTATAAGACTACAAGAATTCAAAGAATGTTGAAATAGTTAGACACCATTTAGTGGGGTTAAATGTGTGACTGTCTTCTTACTGACAACACCTTGGCGAGGAAGGAATGAGAGAGGACATAGAAAGATACTTTCAGCAGCTAACATCTTCTCTAGACTTTCTCGATTCACAGGTAAAGCACTCCTTCGGACCACCGTCCACCCCTCCACAACCTGATCCAACAGATTCAATCAGCTTCCCATGAGCACAAAATGTGAAGAAATTAACAGCGGTGAAGAGGAGGCTGGTACACTTTTTGTCAGTGGCCTTCCTATGGACATTAAACTATATTAAACTACGTGAGCTTTATCTTGTCTTTCGATCATTTAAGGGATATGAAGGTTCACTAATCAAGCTAACATCACAACAGCCAGTTGGCTTTGTTACATTTGACAGCAGAGCGGGAGCAGAAGCAGCAAAGAATGCTGCATTCACCTAACTTGCAGTTGCAGCTGCTGCACTGCACACTCAGATGCACTAGTATCCTCCATCTGAAGCAATTCTGCAAGGACGGAAGTCTCATCAGTTTTGTGAAACATTTAACTGCCCTTATCAAAGAATTCAGATTTCTCTGTGGAGTGATGCAGAAGTATAGATTGAATTTTGCTTTCTGGTTGGACTTTACTAAAGGAGATTTTGGAGAACTGGTTCATTTCCACTCAACTTGGAGGGGGTGGAGTGGTCATTAAGGATTGTGGATTTAATAACTTTATTGGTGATTTGTTTTCCACATGGGAGGATTCTTCAAATTCTATTTACTGTAATGGACTAGTACTTTTTGTTGTTATAATCATTGTATGCTGTGTCAATACCTTGCTTAAATTCTGGCTGTTAGAGTCTTATCAAAGCTGGTAGTGTCATCTCGGTGGTTATAATAAAATGATAAAAGGAGGAAATGGGAATGTGCATAGGGTATAAGCAGGCAAAGAACGAGTTAAGTTCAGAGTTTTGTGAAACAAGAGGCTCAGCTGAGCATGACTCAGATCAGATAAGAACTTACAGTTACCCTTGGAGGCAAGGGTAATGGGTTAAAAAAGTGGAAAACAAATATCATGTAGAGCCATTGAACAATATTGGAAGCATTCAGTATGCAAGGTCAGCTAACAAGGGGAAAAGTATCCATTGTGTGAATCCAGTTAACAAGGTTAAGAACATTCATTGTATAATAGTAAAGGACTTGGTGTCTGCTATTGATACTCATTGATTGTAACGGTCACCCAATTAATTTGTATGCTGCCTTATCTGGATGCTCCTCCCTGTAAAATGACAATGTAATTCAGTAAGAAACTGCTCTTCCAGAGAAGACCAGGAATCCATGTCCCTGCGCAAATGGGCCAATGTTCGCTCTCCCTCCAGGGCCCAGAATAAAGATGAAGGAGGTAGAATTATACTGTGGCTCTCTGCATTCTGCTTCAACTGAGGGGGGAAATAGGACAACACCACCAGGAAGTTTACTTATGTCCCATACACCCTCACTATCCCCGAAGTGTTTCAAAATCCAAAGGGCCTTCCTTGTATTTTGGCAATGCCTGAACATTCTCACTAACAACACTTGCAATTCCATGGTTGCGAAATGTGAGTACACTCACTCCATTTGGTTCCAAAGTGATGCTACATTGATATTTCTGTTATCCATTTCTTTCCTTAAAAATGTTGTAGTTGGCTTTGAGAACATGTGTAAACAGATGACAGATTCAGCCATCCTATAAAGTATGTGTGGAGGTCTACTAATTTGACATCTCAGCCCTTGGCTCCTTTTTCATTATTCTTACTCTGGTGTCCCAAAAATCCATCTGTACTGCCTTGTCTGCAATCGCAATTTATGTGTGTGGTTCCCTGATGGATGAGGCTGTTTTCAGTCAGTCACTTTGCTGATTATGAGAGAGGAATTAGGATGTGTCAATTCAAATGTAGTGCATCTTTTTGCGATATGAAGAGACTCCACAGAACCTTCTCTGCTCTACTGAGACACTAAGATAACAATAAATGCTAAGACAGTGCAAATGAGGACGTATTTACAAAAGAGCTTAACTTGTACATCGACTGAACACTAATGTCACTGATGAGCTTTTAGAAGGATTTTTTTCCCCTCTTCATCCCACTACCTCTATATGTTGGCCTCCTCCCAAAGCTTAGGAGAAGGGACCTTGTTGACTTTGAGGGAATACACTGGCATTTTGGCTTAAAAGTCAATGGCTACTGACAGTGTTCTGTACAGATGTAGGCTCACCCTCTTTGGCCTCAGCTTCTGGAGGCAATGGGTCACTGACAAAGGGAGAGGAGAGGCAGGACACATCTGGATGTACTGAGATGGAGCTGTCAGGGTGCCTGTCTGTTGCTTCTGCTCCCTGTGTACACCGCTAGCAACATGGCTACCTCCCTGAGGATGTAGGGAATCTGGAAGGAGGTTGAGGTGCCTTGTAATCTGTTGGCTCGCCACATGCTACGTATCCATAGCTCAAGTAGCGGAGTGCAGGACTCAGTTCATATCTAACCACTGAGAGTTTTGCTGGATCTCAGTCACCAAGGTAGCTACCACACTTTTCAGGGAGGCTACCAAATGCTCATAGATGCTGAACTCTTAACAGACCTGAGTGTGTGGACAGATTCTTCGGTCTTTTGTTCTAGCCTTCGGAGTCCCTCCAGCACATCCGCCTGATGTTCTCCTGCAGGTTATCGCCAAATACAGATAACATTTACTGCATCAGGTTGGGCAGGTGCCTGGTCTCTAGTAGTTCTCAAAGTGTCATGGACTCAAATGTTTCTTCCTCGAATGGCTGTGGATACATGTCAATGATGTGTTCAGTAGTGTATGTCCCGTGGGTCTACTCCACTTAAATTAAC
Source organism: Hemiscyllium ocellatum (assembly GCF_020745735.1). Lineage (NCBI taxonomy): Eukaryota > Metazoa > Chordata > Chondrichthyes > Orectolobiformes > Hemiscylliidae > Hemiscyllium > Hemiscyllium ocellatum. The sequence goes on along the minus strand of NC_083407.1, from coordinate 105,113,603 downwards.
ACTTAGGTGACTGCCTCTGTCCTGTTGTAGGAAAATGCTTGCAGATACATCCCTTGCCTTCCTCCTCAGAGGTGGTACTGATGCAGAGGGTCTCAGGTTGTGGTCTCTTTTGATGTGTAGATTCCAGCATGGCTCTTGTGCCTGAGGAAAAGACAATAAATCATTAATCTGTGAAGATATTCCTCATATGGTGTGGTGACAGGGTTAAATGAAGGACGGGAGAAAGCTTGTGAGGTCAAACAGCCTTTTTCAGTTGTAGACCTTATGTAATTAACCTCTTCTTAATTATAATAACAACATGGGAACACTTACAAAGATCAAAGAGGAAAATGGGTTCCTGATTTAACATCTAATCTGAAAGCCAACACCTGAATGCATTGCTCCCTGTGTACTGGACTACGGTGAGAAGAATCATATTCCTGATGGAGGGCTTTTACCCAAAACGTCGATTTTTCTACTCCTCGGATGCTGCCTAATCTGCTGTACTTTTCCAGCACCACTCTAATCTAGACTCTCAACACCAGCATCTACAGTACTCACTTTCGCCTGAGAAGAATCATATGGCAACTACTGCAGGCTTACAACAATTATTATGGTAATTGTAATAAACCAAATATTGCACCACAACAAAGTGCAATTAAACAGCGAGTTTATGTGAATAACAGCTATTCTGCTAGTAGGTATTCAATTAGAACCTCACTAAAGACAAGTAAAGCACCACATGGCAACTAGCTATACAACATTTTAGAATTGTTATTTTGAAATGGTATTCAAAAATTTTTCTTTTAATTTTGTCCTTCTGCATTTTAAAAGATTCAAGGCAGCACGGTGGCTCCGTGGTTAACAGTGCTGCCTCAAAACACCAGGGAGAGGGGTTCAATTCAAGCCTTTGGCAACTATCTGTGTGGAGTTTTCACATTCTCCCAGTGTCTGCACCGGTTTCCTCCAGTTTCCTCCCACAGTCCAAAGATGTGCAGGTTAAGTCGATTGGTCGTGTTAAATTGCCTATAGTGTCCAGGGATGTGCAGGCTCGGTGGATTAGCCATGGGACAGGATAGGTCTTGGTGGGATGTTCTTCAGAGAGTTGGCGTGGGCACGATAAGCCAATGGTCTGCTTCCACACCATTGGAACTCTATCATTATGCTTTGCTCTAAGTTAACAACAGCAATCAAGCAATTATTCAACATTGTTCCACAGTCCAACCTTAATCTTGCATTTAAATAGCATATTTCATTATCATAGGACATCCCAAAAACTTTGCACCCTATGACGTCAATTTGAAGCATAGTTACTTTTGTAATGTAGGAAATATGGCAGCCATTTTTTTCTCACAGAAAGTCCCACAAACAGTAATGTGACAATGACTAGAAAATCTGTTCTTGTACTGTTGATTAAGGGATAAACATTTGTCAGAACACCAAGGAATAATTTCTTACCCTTTTGAGATCTGCACAAGAGTACTTCTGCATTTTAAAATATTCAAGGCAGCATAGCTCAGTGGTTAGCATTGCCACCTCACGGTACCAGAGATCCGGGTTTGATTCCCGCCTTGAGCGACCGTCTGTATGGAGTTTTCACATTTTCCCCGTGTCTGCGCGAGTTTCCTCCCACAGTCTAAAGATATGCAGCTTAGGTGAATTGGCCATGGTAAGTTGCCCATAGTGTTCAGGGATGTGTAGGCTAGGTGCACTAGTCAGGGGAAATATAGAGTAATAGGGGTAGGGGAATGGGTCTGGAGGGTTGGGGTGGACTTGGGCCAAATGATCTGTTTCCACACTCTAGGGATTCAATGAAATCGCATAACATCCCATCCTCCAATGCAACACTCCCTCAGAACTGACCTTGTGGGGTCAGTCTTTAAGTTTTTGAGCTCAAGTCCTAAAGGGAAACTTAAACCCACAGCTACCTGAGTTTGAGGCAAGAATGCTATCCCTTAGCCATAAATTGACTACTAGGTCCTAAAGAAGTCATAATGCCACCCAACAAATTCAACTAAAGTATCATTCCCCCATACACTAATCATTCTGATTTAAGAGGACTTAATTCATTCCTCTTATCCAAGCACTTTAGACTTCTTAACTTGACTTCACGTGGATGCAGAAACTTCTGTTTTTATTGTCCATTCGTGGGATGTGGCTATCATTGGCTGGGCTAGCACTTATTACCCATCCTATTTGTCTTTGAGAAATTGTGAGAAGTAATGAACTGCCTTCTTGAACTGCTACAGTCCATTTGCTGTAGGTGCACCCACAATGCTGTTAGAAAGGGAGTTGCAAACTTTTGACCTAATAATGAAGGAATATCAATATATTTTATGATGGTGAGTGGCTTGGTGATGGCGATGGTGGTGGTGGTGTTTCCATGTATCTGTTGCCCATGTCCTTGAGGTCACTGAAGATGGTTGAACCCAAGACGCTATTCTGAGGAATTCCTGCAGATGCCCTGCACTTGAGATGACCGAATTCCAATAACCATCACCTTTGTTTGTGCAGGTTTGTGCAACCACCAGTTTTCCTTCTGATCTCCACTGACTCCAGATTTGTTTGGGATCTTTAACACAACATTAAGGCAAATGCAGCTTTGATGTCAAGGACAGTCGTTATTACCTAATCTCTAGAATTCAGCTTTGTACGTTTTGAACCAAGACTGAAATGAGATCAGCAGCTGAGTGGCCTTGTGGAATCCAAACTGATCATCAGTGATCATGTTTTGATAAACAAGCACTGCTCAATGGTACTGTTGATGACACCTTTCATCACTTTACTGACGTTCGAGAGTGTACCAATAGTTCATTATAGCTGGGTTGGATTTGTCCTGCTTTGTGTACAGGACATAGCTGGGTAATTTCCCACATTCTTGTCGAGATGCTGGATTTTGGCATGGGGAAGGTATTGGTAATCTTTGTTTTTGAATCATTGCAGTCCATGGGGGAATAGGTATATCCACAGCACTGTTAAGAAGAGAGTTCCAGAATTTTGATGAGCCACTCTTAAGGAAGTGATATAGTTCCAAGTCAGGATGATTGTGTGGATTTGATTGAAACTTATAGATGGTGCTATTCTGAACTATTGCCTTAGTCCTCTTAGATAGTAGAGATCACTGGTTTTTAAAGGCGTTGTCCTAGGAGCCTTGGCATGCTGCTGCAGTGCCTCGATTGTACACACTGCTGCAACTGTGCATGCATAATGGGGATGCAGTCAAGTCGGCTGAAGAGAATATCATATGGGGAGACAGCACAACAGGGAGGTGTCATCATAGAAATATAGAAGCAGGAGCTGCCCATTCAACCCCTTGAGCTTGCTCCACCATTCAATATCATCATAGCTAATCACTGAGTTCAATACCCAAATCCTGCCCTCCCACTATATCTTTATGTTACAAGAGCTAAATCTACTTCTTTCTTGACAACATGACCTTTTGGCCTCAACCATTTTCTATGGTGAAGAGTTCCACAGACTCACCATTCTGGATGAAGAAACTTTTCATCTTACACCATTGTCTGAGCTGAGATGTCACATTTCTTTATAAAACATTAAGTTATCTCAGGCATGTGACTTGAAAGAAGTTCTGTGATTTACATATTAATGAATCAAAATCTGCAATCTATTATAAAAGATGAAAGACTAAACAGCAATCTAGGTTTGTTCAATATACAAGTAAAAAGTGAAGTCTGCAGATGCTGGGGATCAGAGCTGAAAATGTGTTGCTGGTTAAAGCACAGCAGGTCAGGCAGCATCCAAGGAACAGGAAATTCGACGTTTCGGGCATGAGCCCTTCAATATACAGCATCAGTGTATAACATTATGATCTTTTGCTATAAATTCAGTGCCCGATGATCCTACTCCACAAGTTACCTGATGATGGAGCAACGCTCCGAAAGCTTGTACTTCCAAATAAACTTGTTGGATTATAACCTGGTGTGGTGCGATTTTTAACTTTGTCCACAGTAAAAAGGTCTACCCCCTATCCTTCAACTTTGACTCCTGGTTCAGGACTTCCCCCTACTATCTGGAACATCCCTGCTGCCACTAACCTGTCCAGTCGTGTTATAATTTCAGATGTTCCTGTCACAGAGGTGGGAGAAGGGAATATTACGAAGTAGGAACAGCAATGGTTAGGATGGGGTGGGCGGGAGAACATGCCATGGGAGGGGGCGAGGTAGACTTCATATACGAGCGAGTCGTGATTTGAAACGGCAGAGGACGGATCTTCAATATTCACAAGGAAATCGCATTGCAACAGGGGCCCCATTTTTAACCGCGGTTCTTTTGCAGGGTCTCTACAAGTGAGTAAATATTTAAACCTCTCCAATGAAAACAAACACGGGGTCCAGGAAAACCGCGCATGCGTACATTTATGCCTGGCCGTGGGGGTTAGGGGCAGCGACGCGCACGCGCAGTAACCGGTCGGTTCCGTTAAAGAACCGTCTGCGCGTGCTCACTTTCATTTTGCCGGGGTTCACGTTTGTTTATTTTGTTTTTGTTCATCCCCAGTTACATATCCTGATGGTTGGGGGGGGGAGGGGGCGAGAGAGAGAGAGAGAAAGAAAAGGGTGTCAGTTTTTTTTCTTAAGAAAAGAAGCAGAACTGACGTAGGATGAGATTCGGAACCGATTCAAACAGCGTGTACCTGGCGCGGTTCGGCGCAGCCCCGAGTGGGAGCGCGCTGGGGCGGTTGGAGTTTGAAAAAGGGTTCGGGTGGCTGGGAGGGAGCGGGGGGTGCGCGCCTGCGCAGTTCGATCCGAAAGACGCTCGGCGCCAGCTGCGGGGTTTCCGCCGTGTGGGGGGGCGGTGCGCACGCGCAGTCACTGGAAGCGACTGCGCGTTGTGCGGGGAGATGGGCGACTGCGCACAAGTAGTTTGCTCCTTCCCTTTCCCTCCCCCCCCACATCTCCTTTGCCTTTCCTCTGTCTGCGCCGGGAGAGACTCAGAGAGAGAGAGAGAGTGTGAGTGAGTGACGCGGTGGAGGTGTAAGGGACTGACGCGGTGTTTACGTCTCGGTGTGAGTGTCCAGTGGCAGCAGAGAGAGCCGGGGACTTGAGGGAAATAAAACCGGTAAGCGAGATAAATCGAAAGAGAGAGAGATGGGTTGGTGTGGGTGTGGAGGGGCGGTGTTGAGGAGGAGGTGGTGGTGAGTGAATAGCAGCTCGGATCCGAACAATGGCGGCTGGCTTGTGAGAGAGCAGGGCTCCGAGATCGGAAAGGGGAGAGAGTCAGCCAGAAAGGGCTTTCTGGCTCTCCCCGTTTCTACACCAGGAACAGCCTGCAGCAATGTTTACATCGAAATGAAAACACCCCCTCCTTCCCCCCACCCTCAAACCAATCATTCCCCACCCCACCCCCCCTCCCGCTTTGGGGGAAAAAAAGTCCCCGCCAAAAATCTTGTGCATAAACGACCACAGCCATTCTCTCATCCCCCCCCCTCCCAAACCCTCTATGTTTTGGCTTCTAAAGACATTTTAAGAAATGCATCCACCAGAGAAACTGGCTTGTTCCTATTGCAACACCACTTTTCTATACCCCTTCTTAATTTGCTGTTTAAAAGAAAATGGGCGTCGCACCACCACTGGCAACAAGAAGTAAGAAGACCACGAGTCGGTGTTTCCTGTGCCATTGCTGTCATCTGTGCACGTTTTTTAAGTCGCCCCCTCACACAAAAAAAATCGCACATTGCCCTGCCTGTTTTTCGGCTCTTGGTACGCAAGAACCCCCTGAATCCTGAGGTGCTGAAATTAAATTCCACAAAGCGTGTTCCATGATTTGAATTCTTCTAGCAGTGCAGCAATCCATTTACTCGTCTTCTAAAAGTGAAAGAATGTAGTTCAACTACTGTTACTGATCTTGTATACTTCTTACAGGGTATCCTCAGTATTAGCTGCACGAATAATACAATTTTGCCACGATGAATGGTGCCACAAACAGCTTTTTAAAAGGGTGAAACTGACATCATAATGCAAATTGAAAGTTAATAAGTAGTGTATATTTAAACCCTTGTGACAAATCATGGGTTTCTTGTACCAGTTCAAAATTAAATTTTTAATGCAATACGTTGAAGGTAGTTGAAATATTTATTGTTTTATAGTATTCCTGTATATCTGTATATGGTAACATGAATGCTGAAACAATTAAGCATGTGCAGGTATGCAAATATTCTTTGCATATTTCCTCTGGGATCTTCATTTTAAATGCTGTGTTGGCCTAGACTTTCCTTTACTGTTTAGTACAGGAATAAACAAAGGACTGACTTGAAGTAATATCACTTCAGTTAGTTTTACCATCAGGCTTTTTGTTAAATGAAGTAATTGCTGTTCTCACAATGCAATATTCAGAAGTCTCTCAGAAATATTTTTGGCTGAATTTTACGTTTTTTTCTGACGTCCTGATGTTATACAGCCAGGTGATGCTGTGCACGTTAGTTAGGTTGTGAATTCAAATGGTCCACACATAGTAATTATATTTGGTTATTGATGTCTGTTCCTGTCAGTGCTTTAGAAACTCTTTATTTTAATGTGGTCTTTTAGAAGAGACACATTTACTTTCTTTAGTTACCAGAGCAAGAGTTGATGATGAGGGTCATTTATCAAAGTTTTTTTTAAATGCAGGTAGGTTTTAAGTTAAAGTACAGTATCTATCTTTCAAATATTTTGATCAAAGTATTATTTTATTGTAATGTTTCAAATAGAGATTTACAAAAGATACCTTGATGTCCAGTTTGTTCCTGCAAAACTCCATGATAACACCACGGTCAGTAAATTGGTGAGAATGTAGAACTTGCTGCTGAGAGCCACACAGTGGCTAGAGCATGCACTACGTACATATCTGTTCAGATCATAACAATCTTCACTGTCTCAATTTCTGCAAGAACGCCGCCCCCCCCCCCCCCCCCCCAATCCTCCAATTCTTTACAAATCCTATCCTTGGCCTTGGCCCTGGCCCTTCCTCTCAAATGTCACTGTGGATGATTTTTTTAAATGGTTCCCTCTCCTCTCAGCAATTTTCACCCTCCCATTTCAATTGGATAATCTAGTGTCATCTGTTCACTAGCTTGATCCATTTTTGGATGAGTTTAAATGTCTTTTTGCTGAGCATTGGGAAGTCAGCCCAAGGTCCAAAACTGTATTCTTTCCATCGCCGCCTCCAACTGTATGTTTGTCTGAAACAGATGGTTTCCAGCTTCTGCATTTCTCTTAAGTCCAAGGCTAAACTTCTGATCATGACAGCCACCTACATAATCATTCAAAGAGGCAGCCTCCATCTCAGCCCACGATTGGGTAAAATCTTCACCTATGCTTTTGTTGCTTCTGTATTCTGCTGAACTTATACTCATTCAAAAACTTGAGCTATTATTTTTTCTGTTTTGAGCTAAGTAAATTCGTTTTGGGATGTCCATAGCTAGCAATTTTAATGACAAGTGCATGACTGAGTATTGTAATTTTAGGAGGTGAGGCTTGGCGATATGAAGCAGGTGATGATACTGTTGTGTATGAGATATAATCTCTATTCTATTTTATCCAGAAAGTCTCTGTATTTATATGGATCCAAATTTATTATTAATGAACTCGGGACCATATTTACTTACTTCCTGTTGCGTGCTTCAGTGGTATGTCTAAATCCTGTACTTGGTGTTATTGAAAATGAATGGTTGTAAGATGTATAGGACAATTATTTCAAAATATAAGGAACATATCCAGGTTGTCCTTGAATTATAGTGTGTGTTCTTTTTCATTTTAATATGTTTTGCAAAGAGCAATCAGACTTGAAGGATTATAGTGTACCAAGTCTTGCAGTTAGGGAGATGAAAAGTACATGTTTTTTATGTGGGGTCTTTTCATGGCCACTATATGTAAAGTGCTTTGCAGCCATGAAATAATTTTATTGAAATGTGTTAATTGTTACAACCTTTCCTGCATTACAACAGTTTACATCCAGAAAGGTCCCAGAATCAGCATTGTGATAATAAACAAATAACCTGTTTCACTAATGGTGCTGGAGGAATTCATCTGAGAGTATTCTGCAAGCACTCCTCTGCTCTTGTTCAAAATTGTGCCTGACGAGAGCTTGAGCTAGTGCATCGTTCAAAAAATGGCTTGTTTTAGTTTAGATTAGATTAGATTACTTAGAGTGGAAACAGGCCCTTCGGTCCACACCAACCCTCCGAAGAACAACCCACCAATACCCATTCCCCTACGTTTACCCCTTCACCCAACACTGCAGGCAATTTAGCATGGCCTGCACATTGTTTGGACTGTGGGAGGAAATCGGAGCGGCCAAAGGAAACCCACACAGACACGTAGAATGTGCAAACTCCACACAAACAGTTGCCTGAGGTGGGAATTGAACCTGGGTCTCTGGCGCTGTGAGGCAGCAGTGCGTGCCACTGTGCCGGCCACTAAATCCTGCACCCTCTGTACTGCCCTGGAATGTCAGCCCAAAAGTTTTAGTTGTATATGCAAATAGGAGAGAATTGGAAATTATATCGTTGAGACTGTCTATGAATTGTGGATGAATTAGCTTTGATTTTTGTCGTCTTCACTGTTGGGATATGAATTCTATTGATTCCACTGATTGTGGAAAACCTCCAATTATGAAAGCTAAATGAAGAAATTATTGAAAAGCAAAAAAAAAATCCTTCCTTAGATATTGGCTATCCTAAATATCTTTGGTTTCTATTCTTACTCGTGCAGTTTATGGGCATGTTGGAAAGTTAAAACAAAATTTTTCAGGATTGTGAACTGCACAAAGGAATTTAATAAGTCATTCAGCTTAAGAATGGTTTGTTTTTTTTAATATGTAAATTCATGAGACATGAGGTCCACAAGGGTAAAGATATGTTGATCTTTAAAGGTGGATGAAGAAAAGGATTTGGTGATTATTAATAGTTTACTGGTAAGAGTTTCACAAACATATTACGATCACCATTTGCTGTAGTGACGCTCAAGGGCGTTTGATTGCGAGTTGAAACAAGTTATTCTAACCTTTATACATCTTTGATAAATTGCAAATAGCATTTCAAGGTGGCTTTATCTTCAAAAGAATAATTGCTTGGTTAAGTGTGACAATAATTCCACAATTTGAGGATCCAGGCTATGAAAGCAGTCTCTGAATTGGGCTGTGTTCACAAGAAAAAGATTGAGGCATGATGCATATTTTTAAAACACTGTGTTACATAATGCCTATGCAAATAGGTCACTTAGCTTGCACAGAATGCTAAAACAGGTTGAGAGCGTAAGACTACGACAACTCTGACATGAGGTTTAAGAGGTCTGATGTTTATTTCTATCCTCCATAGACTTGTGAATTTATGGAACAGCTTTCCACATAAAACACTAAGTGCAGTGCTTGTTGGTATTGTGAAAATTCAGAGTGTGATAAGCATTCATTTGGGATTGGAGTTGGGATTTACCAATAGAACTAAATATAGACAGGTAGCTGCCTGCCTTTTTTTGAGTATATTTCTGAATTTTGAATACCCCTTTGGGAATATGATGTCAGGCCATCATCTTGACCCTCACTAGTAGATTAGTTTTCGACCATTGATATTTAGATTTATAATTCTGCAAAGGCTTCTTTTTTCCATAGCAAAAAGCATTTTTGTATGGGCAGATTATGAGCCTGACTGTGAGCCCTTTTGTTCATGGGTTCAGGCTGTGCTGGAGAGACTTGAGCACAAAGTCTTCTGTGGCACCTTGATGCAGCACCGTGAATGTTCAGTGGTTTAGAACACCCTTGTTGTCCTCAGGTGGTCATAAGATCTTGTGGCACTACTTTGAATAAAATTAGGAGAATTCTCCCTGGCTTCATAATCAATGTATGTCCTTGACCCAGCATTAGTAAAGCTAATTATTTGGTTAACACAGTTTTGGCTATGGGCTTTGCTTTTCATAAACTGGCTGCAATGTGTATTTCCATTAAAATTGTGGCTATACTTCAGAAAATATTTTAATAATTGCAAAGCATTTTGGGATAACTTGAGGTTTTCATAAGTGCTGTATAAATATAAAGTCTGTTCATTCTGCATTCTTAACAGAACAGTTGCACTGTCTGTTATTTGGCTCTGACCGTTCACTCTTTCTGCTTTAGATGGCTTATGCTCTTCTCAGCGTAGCTCTCTAGGATTGTGATAGTATGCAGACATTGTTATCAGGTCAGATTGCAGTTCCCATGTCCTCAAGGAAGGAAAATGACTGTGCAATCCTAAATATATTCAGGAGTCAAGTAAGTAAAACCCTCAGCCCTTATTTTCAAAGATTACTTACCAAGTACTGTTTAGAGAATACATGAATAAAACAGGTCTCAATACACTTGGAACTGAATGCTTAGAGATGTGAGATTGCAGTGTAGTGTCAGTTTTGGAGTACTGTGTCCATTTATACTTTATACACTGTGCCATAAACCTATGAGAAGAGCAAAAGCTCTGGTTATAAGGACCTAAATGACGTTATTTTTAAGTCACTAAATATTCAACTCCTTTGAATTAGATGTCCACAACATGCAGCTTTTAGTTATTTAACAGAAATTGGCTGTCTGGCTCTATTCATAACAATGGTCAGATGGAAACAGAATAAGAGCATTGATAAAATGAGGTCTAGTTTTGTATTTGCGTCTTTTCACACTGATACAGATTTCAAGTCTTGTTATGCAGTATGAATTCACAGGCTCCTTGATCCGAACATTGGAATTGTGAAGAAAATATACTACGGCCCTTGTACTGTGCAGGTAGTTATGGTAGTTGTACATGATGCAATAATAATAGAGTTGTTGATGAATCATAGCAACCAATTAGTCTGCTAATTTGCATCAGAGCCAGATAGGATGCAAAGAAAACCTCTTGTTGGTGATGATGTTTGGGAATCGTGCACCAAGGTCACCTGTTCCTCCCAAGCATGGTTCCCTAATAGATCTTGTATACATGTACAGTTTATCCTAAAATATTATTTTCTGAAATAAATCTTTTATATTGGCTCAAGAAAGATCTCTGTTGACCAACCTTCACTTTTTCCACGTTGCTGAACATTTGTTTTTATGGTGAAGGTATGTTTGCACTGTTCAAGCTTTACAAAAAAAGTAGTCAAATGCTATGCATGCTGGAAATCTGAACCAACAAAAAAAAAGCTGGAAGTAATTAGCAGGTCGGGCAACATCTGTCCAGAGAAACAGTTAATGTTTCAGTTATGACCTTTCTTTAAAATTTTGGTGAAAGGTCATCTTGACCTTCTCACCAAAGATATTGCTAGACCTGCTGTTTGTTTCCTGCTTTCTTTTTGTTTGGAGGGATATGTTTAAAATGAATTTGCATTTTTACCCCATCTTTTGCATCCTCAAAATATACCTGATTGCAATAAATTGTTTTGAAGTGTAACCAAGGCTTCTCAGTTATCATGTGGCAGCCATTTTATGCACACAGTAGCCCTTGAAGCAGCAATCAGATTGATGGATCATTAATTTGTTTTGATGGTGATTATTCAAATACAAATATGTTTTAAACCTCTTTTTGATTAAAAGCAGGAAAGGCTGAAACAGCAGGGCAGACAGTATTTGTGGAGTGAGAAACAAAAGTTAATGTTTTAGGTCATTGACGTTCCATCAAAACTGCAAGAGATTTTTGTGCAGTTTTGAACCAAGTGCGTAATTTTCTTTTCAATTTCATATTTCCGATATCTGCAATGTTATTAGTTAATTTTGCCTCTATTTTGAATGTAGTAACACATCTGAGGGTTACCTCAGATTACAACAGGATCTGGACCAGATGGGCCAATGGGTTGAGAAGTGGCAGATGGAGTTTAATTCAGATAAATGCGAGGTTCTGCATTTTGGGAAAGCAAATCTTAGCAGGACTATACACTTAATGGTAAAGTCCTAGGGAGTGTTGCTGAACAAAGAGATCTTGGAGTGCAGGTTCATAACTCAGTGAAAGTGGAGTCGCAGGTAGATAGGATAGTGAAGAAGGCGTTTGGTATGCTATACTTTATCGGTCAGAATATTGAGTACAGGAGTTGGGAGGTCATGTTGCGACTGTACAGGACAATGGTTAGGCCACTGTTGGAATATTGCGTGCATTTCTGGTCTGCTTCCTAGGATGTTGTGAAACTTGAAAGGGTTCAGGAAAGATTTAAAAGGATGTTGCCAGAGTTGGAGGATCTGAGCTACAGGGAGAGGCTGAACAGGCTGGGGCAGTTTTCCCTGGAGTGTCGGAGGCTGAGGGGTGACCTTATAGAGGTTTACAAAATTGAGGGGCGTGGATAGGATAAATAGACAAAGTCGTTTCCCTGTGGTTGGGGTGTCCAGAACTAGAGGGCATAGGTTTAGGGTGAGGGGAAAGATATAAAAGAGACCTAAGGGGCAACTTTTTCACGCAGAGGGTGATGTGTATATGGAATAAGCTGCCAGAGGATGTGGTGGAGGCTGGTACAATTGCAACATTTAAGAGGCGTTTGGATGGGTACATGAATAGGAAGGGTTTGGAGAGATATGGGCCGAGTGCTGGCAGGTGGGACTAGATTGGGTTGAGATATCTGGTCGGCATGGACGGGTTGGACCGAAGGGTCTGTTTCCGTGCTGTACATCTCTGTGACTCTATATCAAGCTGCAAAAGTAACAACATTCCACTCCTGTGAAAACCCAGAAGATGTGTAGTTAAGATGTTTCATTTGTGGATTGGATCATGTCCAATTTTTGTTATAGTCACTTATAGCAATGGTGAATGAAATGCTAAGCATCTTCTGCTTTCTTCATAGGTACTGCTACTCTCAACAGCATTTGTGATTTATCTGCTTCCTTTGCTTGTATGTCACATGCAGATGATAGCTTTAACTGGAATAATGTTATTTGCAGATGCTTTGGAACAGGTAGTGACAGTCTGAGGAAAATACTTTTGAAGTAGCCTGTGGTCCGACTAAATTGTCAGTTTGTCTGTTGCTAGTCAGTGTTAATAGACATATTTGCTAGGGAAGTCAATGGCCAGGCAGTCTTTCTCAATGTGAGTAGCATCATTCTGTTTATGTTAATGACTGGGACGCACAAGCACACGATTGTTGTTGCTACTTCTTTTTGGTTGCATTTGTCATTTACATTGTAGGATTTCAGCACGGGCAATTCTGTTTTTGTATCCCAAAACCACTGCTGATCTTTGGTAGTGAGTTGGCATAATGATTCATACTCTGACTACAAGTTGGGCAAGAAATTTGACAAATCCAATCAATCATTGCACATCTGTTGGCTGCTGCATTGCTGTTATAGGTCTCACTGTTTCAGAATCCAGGCAAAGAGCTATGGCTCTCATTACATGACTTGTGGAATTGACTTGTTTAATTGCAATTTTTTTTCTTGTTTAGCTTCAGATTCATCTGACATGCTCCGTCTCGATTTTACAGTGGTCAGCAGTGACTTCTTCCATTGTAACTCTGCACCCTAAGCTAGTAAATATTGAATTATAGTTTCAATTTCACCCAATTTATCTCTCCACTGCAGGCACCCTGCCTCTATTCCTGATGAAGGGCTTTTGTCTGAAACGTCGAATTTCCTGCTCCTCGGATGCTGCCTGACCTGCTGTGCTTTTCCAGCACCGCTCTAATCTAGAGTCTGGTTTCCAGCATCTGCAGTCCTTGTTTTTACCAATCTATTCTCTTGGTCAAGTATGGTGCTGTCATATAGCTTCAACCGTCATGTTGGGTCAATTTGCACAGATCATGATGTTACGTGACAAGCCATTGAGTATCTGACACCTGATGTTCTCATTCAGTTTTGACCAAACTAATCTGTTGTATGGTATACAGTGATTCATCAAAATCTTCAGCTGATATCTATCCAGTAACCATCTGTACCTGCTTGTGCTTCCTTCTAGACGTACATTTGTTTGCAAACTAATTCAGCTTCTTAGTGAGAAATCTGCTTGCCCCATGCCTGGGGACAGGTATGTCGCCATCCTTGATAGAAATATCTTTTGCCTAATGAATTTATTTGTCTGATTATATTCAGTGGTATCTTGTGTTGTATTGTGTAACAGATCCAGTTCTAAAGTACTAGTGAGCATGTGTTAATCTCAGGTCCTACAAATCGAGTCACCTTTCACAAAAGTGGTCAGCCTTTGGGGGTAGAAAAATGGAAAACTCTGAACTTTTTCAACTGTTCCTCCATAAGTAGGCTAATTTAAAAATCAATGAAGTGTTCAATCAGCGATGATCATATTGAATGGTAGGTCAGGCTTGACAGGCTGAATGGCCTACACCTATTCCTATGAACAGGGTGTGGGGCTACCGGGGTTGAAGTAAGTTCTGATATTTTCAAATTTAGAAATTCAGTTCTGGTGCTGTACTGGAGCTTAGATTCCTTAGTTTTCAGTCAATATCTTGTGGTAGAGCTCACATGACTATGACAAACCAAGAGACACAGTGGTACAATATTGCATTTCTATCCCAAACACTTTCTCCTTTATTGGATGATTATTCATCTTTACAGATGTTCGCCGAGCTGGGAATTTGTGTTGCAGACATTTCGTCCCCTGTCTAGGTGACATCCTCAGTGCTTGGGAGCCTCCTGTGAAGCGCTTCTGTGATCCTTCCTCCGGCATTTGTAGTGGTTTGAATCTGCCGCTTCCGATTGTCAGTTCCAGCTGTCCGTTGCAGTGGCCGGTATATTGGGTCCAGGTCAATGTGCTTATTGATTGAATCTGTGGATCAGTGCCATGCCTCTAGGAATTCCCTGGCTGTTCTCTGTTTGGCTTGTCCTTTAATAGTAGTGTTGTCCCAGTCAAATTCATGTTGCTTGTCATCTGTGTGTGTGGCTACTAAGGATAGCTGGTCTGTCATTTCGTGGCTAGTTGTTCCTGTTTGTCCTATGTAGTGTTTTGTGCAGTCCTTGCAACCCAAAGGACTAGCCATGCTACCATACATCAAGATCATTTCTGAACTGACAGCCAGACTACTGTGATCACTAGGATTCGTAATAGCACACAAACCAACAGCCACTCTGAGATAACAACTCACCCAGAACGAAGGACCCGATACCCAGCACGAGCAAAACCAATATAGTGTACAAAATCCCATGCAAGGACTGCACAAAACACTACATAGGACAAACAGGAAGACAGCTAACGATCCATATCCATGAATACCAACTAGCCACGAAATGACAGACCAGCTATCCTTAGTAGCCACACACGCAGATGACAAGCAACATGAATTCGACTGGGACAACACTACTGTTATAGCGCAAGCCAAACAGAGAACAGCCAGGGAATTCCTAGAGGCATGGCACTGATCCACAGATTCAATTAATAAACACATCGACCTGGACCCAATATACCGGCCACTGCAACGGACAGCTGGAACTGACAACCGGAAGCAGCAGATTCAAACCACTACAAATGCCGGAGGAAAGATCACAGAAGCGCTTCACAGGAGGCCCCCAAACACTGAGGATGTCACCTAGACAGGGGATGAAACGTCCGCAACACAAATTCCCAGCTCGGTGAACAGAACCACGACAACGAGCACCCGAGCTACAAATCTTTTCACAAACTTTGATCATCTTTGCAGAGCTTCATTCTCCAGCCACTTTTTAATTTGGCAAAAAGGTGTATTTTTAATACATCAATTCCATATGAATAATGCATTTTGTTATCTTGGCTTAATCAAAAGGCCACACTTTAATTAATTTCCTGTTTACACATGGTGTTCCATGCATTAAGTTTGACTGATGCAAAATCTATTACAATATCACTTGCTGATGTAAGTGTTTAAGGAATAGAGTGAATTACAAAGTTCAGTGATGTTAATATTCTCCTGTCCTAGCTTGCCAAATTTCTCAATATCTTTTGCAGATATGTTTGAGCTTATACTGACTTCTGATTTCAAATGTGTTTGTAACTCTTTTTTTTGTGAGGATATGTGGGATTGTGTTGAATAATTAATGTGTTAGGGTAAGCCATAATGTGTCAAATATTTCCAAGTGAACTTGATAAAGTAAATCTCATAAGTTATGGTTCCTTTATGACTATCAGTAGTCATCATATTACCAGGCAGCATGTAAAATCTATTTATAGTTGCTGTAGGTTTGAACAGGGTGTGTTGCTACTGGGTTGAAATAAGATCTGATATTTTCAAATTTTGAAATTCAGTTCTGGTGCCATAGTGTAGACATGCTTTTAAATGTGCAGTGTATGTTTTTAATATATATTGAAGTAATTTGGAACACTTTAATGTATTAATACAAAAATGCTACTAACAACTCATCTGTTCACCAAAGTCAGTTGATAAAAGATCTCTCTCAGGTGGGTTAAAACCAAAGGTTGGTCAGTAAAACAATAACTGAACAATGGGAGCCCTTCAGAAAGGACTTAGTTTGGGAACACACAAGAGCTTTATGATTGACTAAAAATTACAATGAAACAGAAAGAGGCTTATGATGGCTGCCTGGTTCATAATTCAGAAGAGAATCAAGCAACTTAGAGTAAGTACTGAGTAGCATTGAAAAAGTAAATTAAGAGCAGAGAAAACTGTACGAATAGTTCATTAGGTCCCATAAAAGAGAACTCAAATTCTTACAAATGTGAGTAGTAAAAAGGGAATCAAAGGAAATTTAGGATTGAAAGGAGATAATCTCTTTCACACAAAAACTGACTGGAGTACTAAATAAATACTCTGGCCATAATCTTTGTTAGGGGAAGAAATGTCACCATAAAGGAGAAAATATTCGATAAATTGGTACAGGTAAAAATAGATGAAGAGGAGCTGCGTAAAAGATTTGTGGCACTCCAAAGTAGAAAAGTCACCTGTTTGGGCCTGGAATATCCCAGATTCCTATAAAGTGGATGAGCTTAAATTGTTGAGACTCTGCTCACAATCTATCTTCTTAGACGTAGCAGAAGCCAAATACTGGAGGAATTCTGAGGTTACAGCCCTGTTTTTAAAAAGGAGAGAAATAAACAGATGACCAACTGACCTGAAACTGAACTTGACTAGCCGTATAAATGCTGTAGCGACTAGAGCAGGTCAGACAGTAGGAATCATGCAGACTTTAACTCACTTCCTAGTTCTCCAAAGCCTTGCCACCATCTACACGGCACAAATCAGGAGTGTGGTAGAATACTCCCCCTCTGCTTAATGATAGTAGTTCCAACAACACTGAAGAAGCTTGACTCTATGCAGTATAAAGCAGTCCACTTGACTGGCCTCACCTCCACGCACTCGCTTCCTCCACCAGCAATATGCAGCAGCAATGCTACATCATCTGTCAGAAACACTGCAGAGATTCACCAAAACTCCTTAGACAGCACCTTCAAAAGCAATGACAGCTGCGATATAGAAGGACCAAGGCAGCAAATAAATGGCAATACCACCACCTACAAATACAGCTCCAAGACATTCATTATCCTGATTTGGAAATACATTGCTGTTCCTTCAGCATTGTGAGTCATAATCTTGGAACTCCTTTCCTATTAGCATTGTGACAGTACCTATGCCACAGACAGACTGCAGTGATTTGAGAAAGCAGTTCACTAGAACCTTCTAAAAGGCTACGCCAGATGGGCAATTAGTGTTTGTCCATCCAACATTGTCTACATCCCATCAATGAAAAAAAGTTGTCATTCTAGAATGCTTTACACCCAAGTACAGCTTAATGAAGTGTAATTCTGTTAAAGTAGGAAATGTAGCAGCCAGTGTGTAAGCAAGATGATATATTACTTAGTGAAAGTATTGTTCAGCATCTGAATTCAACTCCAATGTACGAAATTCCCTCAGACATGCTCAGAGGGCTCATTCATGTACCAACCATCATTAAGCACAGATATATGCTGCATCACAGTTTATAGAATGAGTAGTACCACCAATTTCCCAACAAGACATAACATGTAAAGTGTAGGGAGAGAGGGTACCAGATTGGAACTTGACGAAAATGTCATTTTTAATATGGATAGTAGAAGTTCAGTAAATGGCTTTCAGAAACTGATTAAAATACATTCTGTGCTGTAAATGTAGGAGGTTGTAAAACCTTAATACTTCCTCTGAAGTCTAATTGGAGTCAGTATTAATTCATATATTTACTGAGTCCCTCAAACTCCAATCTTGCTAAACCAGTTATTCCTTTCTTCACAAAGCTATTCCTACTCCTAACTTGTTTTCATGTGTGTAGTGCATGTTAATTTCAGATCTAGTCATTTTTTTGTAAGCTATCAGTAGCAACACAAACAGTACTTTCAGCTTTCTATATGGTTCTGTTGACACTTGTGCAGAAGTACTAAATTTGCAATTACTACAATATCACTGTGACATTAATTCCAGTTGTTCTATTAGATATCAATCTCACCCCCAAGTTTGATCCCATTTATTAAAGTCCTGAAATACTTTTTCAACCATAAGGTGTCAAACATTGTTCAATTAGGAGCTCACTTAGTCTGCACTAAATATGTTATTAAGACAGTGCTGAGGGAGGTCTGCATTGTACTGTACAATCTTTTATATGAAATGTTAAATAAACCTGTCCTCTTAGGTGGAACTAAAATGTTACATTATACTGTTTCTAGGAGTAGAAAAGTTCTTTGGTGTCCTGGCTATTCTTTATCCCTCAACTAACATCACAAAAGTAGGTGAATGGATCATTGCCACTAATGGGTGAGTGCCTGGCTCTTGCCTGCAGTCTACCATGTGGAACCATGAGAAGTTCAACTATAATGACAAATTGTGAACTGGATTCTGTTAAGATGGATATCCATGTTTGTTCAATCACAAAATAAAATGGTCTTGGATTCCAGTCTTCATTTAGTTAAGTACTCTGCCAGCTCTCACGAGTGAAGAGTTGTGGTATTCTTAACACTTTGCATTGTTCACAGCATGAGGCATCTCGGATAAATTAAGGGATGCCCAACCAGAATTAGATGAGTGCAGTTATTTTGAAGAGTGTTGACTGCAGGAGTTACAGTTCTAGAGAGTTAGTCTATGGAGGAATTGAAAGCAAGGATGAGAATTTAAATGGATGAAACACTGCTGAGCTGGTGTTTATCATGGAGATGTACAGCACAGTTGAGACCCTTCAGTCTAATTTGTCCACGCTGACCACATGTCCTAAGTTAATCTAGTCGCATTTTCCAGCATTTGGCACATATCCCTCTAAACCCTTCTCTTCATTTGGAACTAGATCATGAAGTCAGTGTGACGAAGGTGAAGAGTAGGCACGGTGCAGATGATGAACCCACAGTGACTGGTGGTCTTAGATGCATTTGTTTTAATGCAAGAAGTTTAGTAGGTAAGGCAGATGAACTTAGGGCTTGGATTAGTACCTGGGAGTATAATGTTATTGCTATGAGAGAGACTTGGTTGAGGGAAGGGCATGATTGGCAATTAAGCATCTTAGGATATAGATGCTTCAGGTGGGATAGAGAGGGAGGTAAAAGGGGTAGAGGAGTTGCATTACTAGTCGGAGAGGATATCACAGTTGTGCTGAAGAAGGGCACGATGGAGGACTCGAGCAGTGAGGCAATATAGACAGAGCTCAGAAATAGGAAGAGAGTGGTATGAATGTTGGGGCTGTGCTACAGGCCTCCCAAAAGTGAGCTTGAGATAGAGGTCCAAATATGTAAATAAATTATTGGAAGATGTTGCAGCAGCATGGTAGTTGGTGTTAGGAGATTTTAATTTTCCCAACATTGACTGGAATTCACTTGTTGTTGTTAGAGGTCTAGATGGAGCAAAATTTGTAAGCAGCATCCAGGAGGATTTTCTCGAGTAGTATGCAAATAGTCCAACTTGGGAAGCAGCCATACTGGACCTGGTGTTGGGAATGAACCCAGCCAGGTGATTGGAGTTCCAGTAGGGGCTTACTTTGGGAATAGTAATCACAATTCCGTAAGTTTTAGAATACTCATGGACAAAGACGAGAGTGCTCCTAAGGGAGTGCTAAATTGGGGAAAGGCCAACTATACCGAAATTCAGCAACAGCTGAGGAATGTAGATTGGGAACAGCTGTATGAAGGTGAATCCACATTTGATATGTGTGAGGCTTTTTAAGAGAGTTTGATTAGAGTGCAGGCGAGGCATGTCCCTGAGAAAATGTGGGATAGAAATGGCAAGATTAGGGAACCGTTGAAGACAGGTGCAATTGTGAGACTAGCTAAGAGGAAAAATGAAGCACACATAAGGTCTAGGTGACTGAAGCTATATGAAGCTTTGGAAGAATATTGGGAATGTAGGACCAGTCTGAAATTAGGAATTAAGAGGGCTTAAAGCAGTCATGAAATATCTTTAGCAAACACAATTAAAGAGAAGCAGGGTGCCTGCAGAGTGGAGAGATTAAAAAAACTTTCTCCACTCTGCAGGCACCCTGCCTCTATTCCTGATGAAGGACTTTTGCCCGAAACGTCAATTTTCCTGCTCCTTGGATGTTGCCTGACTTGCTGTGCTTTTCCAACAACACTCTAATCTAGACCCTAACTAGGGAGAGGGTTGGTCCAATCAAGGACAAAGGAGGAAAGATATGTGGAGTCAGAGAAAATGGGTGAGATTCTTAATGAACACTTTGCGTCGGTATTCACCAAGGAGAGGGACATGACGGATGTTGAGGTTAGATGTTTGATTACTCTACTCCAGGTCAAGTCGGCATAAGGAGGGAGGAGGGGTTGGGTATTCCAAAAGGTTTTAAGGTGGACAAGTCCCCAGGTTGGAATGAGATCCATCCTAGGTTACTGAGGGAAGCAAGAGAGGAAATACCTGGTGCCTTAACAGATATATTTGCAGCATTCTTGAACACAGGTGAGTTCCCAGAGGACTGGAGAATTGCTAATGTTATCCCCTTGTTTAAAAAAAGTAGCAGGGATAATCCGGGTAATTATAGACCAGTGAGCCTAATGTCCGGTGTAGGGAAGCTGCTGGCGAAGATACTGAGGAATAGGGGCTTACTTTGGAAGAAATTAGGCTTATCAGTGACGTGGTTTTGTGCAGGGAAGGTCATGCCTTACCAAATTAGTGGAATACTTTGAGGAAATGACAAAGTTGATTGAGGGAAGGGCTGTAAATGTCATATACATGGACTTCCATAAGAGGTTTGATTAGGTTCCCCATGGCAGGCTGACTGAGAAAGTGCATGGGGTCCAGAATGTATTAGCTAGATGGATAAAGAACTGGCTGTGAACAGGAGACAGGATGTAGTAGTGGAAAGGAGTTTCTCAAAATGGAAAAATGTGAGCAATGGAGTTCCACAGGGATCTGTGCTAGGACCACTGTTGTTTGTGAAATACATAAATGATCTGGAGGAAGGTATAGTTGCTCTGATTAGCAGGTTTGCAGATGACACAAAGATTGGTGGAGTAGCAGGTAGTGAAGGGGACTGCCAGAGATTACAGCAGAATATAGATAGATTGGAAAGTTGGGCAGAGAAATGGTAGATGGAGTTCAATCCGGGAAAATGTGAGGTGATGCGTTTTGGGAAATCCAGTTCAAGAGCAAACAACTGCGGTAAATGGAAAAGCCCTGGTGAAAATTAATGTACACAGATCTGGGTGTTCAGATCCATTGTACCCTGAAGATGGCAATGCAAGTTGATAAAAGTTGTCAAGAAGGCATATAGCATGCTTTCCTTAATCGGAAGGGGTATTAAGTAGAAAGGTTGGCAGGTCATGTTACAGTTGTATAATACTTTGGTTCGGCCACATTTGGAATACTGGTCGCTACATTACCAAGAGAATGTGGGTGCTTTGGAGAGGATGCAGTGGAGGTTCACCAGGATGTTGCCTGGTATGGAGGGCGCTAGCTATGAAGAGAAGTTAAATAGATTAGGATTATTTTCATTAGAAAGAAGGAGATTGAGGGGGGAATCTGATTGAGGTCTACAAAATCATGAGCAATATAGACAGGGTGGATAGCAAGAAGCTTTTTTTCCCCAGACTAGGGGACTCGATTACTAGGGGTCATGAGTTCTAGGTGAGTCATAGTGAGAGGGGAAAAATTTAAGGGAGATATGCTTGGAAAGTTCTTGATGCAGAGGGTGGAACGCATTGCCAGCGAAGGTGATAGAGGTGGGCAAAGTAGCATCATTTAAGATGTATCTGGACAGATGCATGAATGGACAGGGAGCAGAGGGATACAGACCTTTAGGAAATAGGTTTAGATAGAGGATCTGCATTGGTACAGGCTTGGAGCGCTGAAGGGTCTCTTGTGCTGTAATTTTCTTTGTTCTTTGTATACCCATCCAGATAACTCTTAAATGTTGTAATTGTACCAGACTCCATAACTTCCTCTGGCAGCTCGTTCCATTCATGCACCACCCTTGGGTCCCGTTTAAATTTTTCTTCTCACACAATATACCTCCATCCTCTAGTTTTGGACTCATCCACCCCAGGGAAAATGCCTTATCTATTTATCCTCATCCCTGCCTCTCATGATTTTTTAAACCTCTTTAAGGTCACTTCTCAGCCTCCGACGCTCCAGGGAAAACAGCCCAGACAAATCAGTCTCCCTTTCCAACCCCGGCAACACCCTTGTAAATCTTTTCTGAACCCTTTCAAGTTTCACAACATCTTTCTGATCAGGTGGAGACCAGAACTGCACAAACTCTTCCAAAGGTGGTCTAACCAATGTCCTATGCTGCAGTAACATGATCTTCCAACTCCTATACTCAATGCATTGACCAATAAAAGTAAGCATACCAAATGCCGTCTTCACTTTCCTACCTACCTCTGACTCCACTTTTGAGGAACTACAAACCTGCACTCCAAGGGCTTTTTGTTCAGCAACACTCCCCAGGACCTTTCCATTAAGTGTATAAGTCCTCCACTGATTTGCCTTTCCAAAGTGCAGCATCTCGCATTTATCTAAATTAAACTCCTTCTGCCACTCCTTGGCCCATTGGCCAATCTGATCAAGATCCCATTGTATTCTTGGGTAACCTTCTTTGCTGTCCATTACAACTCCAATTTTGGTATCATCTGCAAACTTACTAATCATACATCCAAATGACGAAAAGTAGTGGACCCAGCACCAATCCTGTGGCACATCACTGATCACAGAACATATAGATAAGAACTAGGAGGAAGAATAGACCTTCTGACTCTTTGAGCCAGCTCCACCGTTTAATAAGATCATGGCTGATTTTGTGGCCTCAGCTCTGCTTACCTTCCCTCTTATCATAATCCTTAATTCTTTATTGTTCGAAAAGTTATTTATCTTAGCTTTGAAAGCATTTACTGAGAAAGCCTCGACTACTTCACTGGGCAGGGAATTCCATAGATTCACACCCCTCTGCGTGAAGACATTCCTCCTCAATTCAGTCCTAAATCTGTTCCCTATATTATTGACTCGATGCCAACTTGTCCTAGTTTCACCCGCCAATGGAAACATCCTCTCTGCTTCAATCTTATCTATTCCGTTCATAATTTTATATGCTTTTATAAGATTCCCCCCTCATTCTTCTAAATTCCAATGAATATAATCCCAGTCTTCTCCATCTCTCCTCATAAGCAAACCCCCTCAACCCCCACAGGCCTCCAATTGAAAAGCAACCCTGCAGCACCATCCTGTCTTCGATCTTCAAGG
Source organism: Hemiscyllium ocellatum (assembly GCF_020745735.1). Lineage (NCBI taxonomy): Eukaryota > Metazoa > Chordata > Chondrichthyes > Orectolobiformes > Hemiscylliidae > Hemiscyllium > Hemiscyllium ocellatum. The sequence goes on along the minus strand of NC_083407.1, from coordinate 105,090,084 downwards.
CAGTTTTGTATCCAGATGGCTAGTTCTCCTTGTATCCCATGTGATCTAACTTTGCTAACCAGTCTACCATATGAAACCTTGTCAAATGACTTACTGAAGTCCATATAGGTCATGGCAGCCGCTCTGCCCTCTTCAGTGAGCAGAAGACGTACAGAATGTTATGTGCGTAAAGACTTGGGCATTGGAGTACTTTTACAAAAAGTAGAGTCTTAAAAGCCTTATGTGTTAGAATAAACCAGTCTGAAGTAATAATGGCATAGATGAATGTTTTGCAGTAGATCGACTCATGGAGTCATAAAGCATAGAAACATTTTTCCTATTCAGATACCTGTCCAAATGTCTTTTTTTAAATTCTATAATTGGACCTGCCTCTACCATTTCTGCTGACAGCACATTCTATATGCACAACACACTGTGTGTGGAAAAAGTTGCCCCTCGGATTCCTTTTAAATCTTTCCCCTCTCACCTTAAACTTATGCCCTCTAGTTTCCTAGCTCCCCTACCCTTGGAAAAGAACTTGACTATTCACATTATCTATGTCCCTCATGATTTCATAAACCGCTATAAGATTAACTGAGAGTGTGTCAAGTTGGGTGCTGTTATACAGGTAGAAACGGGTGCTCTTACTGATGGCACAGCTATGTGCCCAAAGCCCATTTTGGCATCAGATGTAACATCAAAGTAGCAAACATTGGTTCAGCATCAGAGTGATGAAAATCACTCGGTAGAGAGTGGAAATTTGTAGTGGGCACTGAAGAGAATGGCTTCAATCTTGCTGATGTTTAATTGAAGGAATTCTCCCTATCTGCTACTGGATGTCTAATAGTCTGGTGATTCAGAGAATGGAGGAGTTGAAAAAAGTGGTTTTGAAGTAGAGCTAGGTGTTACCATGTAAAAACTAACACCCATATTTTCAGATTATGTTGCCGAGGGGCAGTGTGTAGATTAAAAATGGGTCTCTGCCTAGGATTGATTCTTGTGAGATACCAAGATGCAACAGTGCAGATATGGGAAGAGGGAGCTGCTGCAGGTCATACTCTGGTTACAGTTGCACACTGAAGAATGGGTCTAGACAAATGGCACTTGAAAAGCATTGAATTAGCAGACACTGTGGCAGAGGCTGAACAAGGAATGTTATATTTGTGATATTCATCTTCACATAATTTCTATGTATATATGTACGTTTATGACCTTTTTTCGAATGAGTCCTTTTAAATTCATTCATGAAATGGGAACCTCACTTATTGTCCATCCCTAATTCTGCTTCATAAGGTGGTTCTGAGATGATTGAGAAGGTTTTTCTTCACACATTGCAGTCTGCATGGTACATGTGTTACACACTGGTGCTTGATAGGAGGTTTCAGGTCTTTAACCCAGCTGCAGAGACCACATGTGCAGCAAGTGTTGGCTGCTGAAGGAGCTTTAGTTTAGAGTTGGAGTTGGTATCCAAGTGATGGACAAAGTAGGGAAGGAGGTACCTGATCAGTGTTTTAGGAGGCAGTCACGTTTGGTCCATGTTCACAAACAGGTTAATGTAATTAAGTGATACAGGTATGGGATCACTTTAGACGAGCTTTAGATGAGCCTAAGAAAGATGCTTTGAGTCTGTTCACAAGAATATTTGTATGTAAGTTGGGACACAATTGAAGACAACATAAAATATCTATTCATAATTTCAAGAAATCGTTGTACATCAGATCTTTAAATTACATCCTTGAATAGAATTGTGTTCATAAATACAAACATTACTAAATCAGGCATTTGTAAGTTGGAGACCCCTAGAACTATTCTCTGCAGCAAAGACAGATCCCCAAAAGCTGTGTTGCCTACCTAGTGCCAAGGTTTGTGGTATATCTTTTGATTGGAGAGAAGCTTTGAGTAGAATGAGAAGGATCCGGTTGTAATCCGATTAATTATCAACGATGTACGATTAAGAAAGAGGTTCATCGCAAGGGATTATGAGCCGCTCAGGTGCTAAATTTTAGAGGTAGATCCTTGAGAGTAATCATCATTGGTTACAATCTGAGCTATGTGCAAATTAGAGCCGGGTAGGCAAATACTTGACTCAAAGATTGGTATGGGTGACAAGTGTTCTGATTTTTGTGGCACTGGCACCATTGTTGAGTAAAGAGACAGTTGTCCTGTTGGGGCAGGCTTTGTTGGGACTAGTGTGTGGCTGAATCATAAAACTAGGATTGTAGATAGAACTAAGCATGATCAGATGATGAATCATGTTTGAAAAAAAATGAGAGCAGAGGTACAGGGTAGAGAAGACGCAAACAAAATTTGTTAAAGGGTAGAAAATATACACAGATGAATGCAGCAGAATGTCGGACCAAAGCTAATTAAAATACGAAAACAAAATCTAATATTCTTTACCTGAATGCAGGTAGCATTTGTGATATGGTAGATGAATTGACAGCCTAAATAGAAATATATGTGTGACTTAGTAAACATTATGGACATGGGGTTGCAGGTTGACCAAGACTAGGAATTCATTATTTGAGGGTATTCCGAATAGGCAAAATGGAAAAGGATATGGGGTAATTTTGTAAATAAATGTTGTCATTGCAGAGGTGAGTCGTAATTATAGGTGGGACAGCTCATGATGAATTTGGAAAGAGGTAGGTAGTAGCAAGGGAGGGAAGTTTAAGATTCTGAAATGTTTGTCTCATAGGACAAAGTAATGGGAGGTGTTATGGTTGTTTTAATCTGCTCATTGGCTGCCAAAATCAAATAAGCAAGGATAATATCGACGAACCTGTATAATGTCAGGGATTGCTTCTTTGAGCAGGATGTTACAGAACCTACCCCAATTTTAACGCTTGTTATGTGCAGTGAGATTGGATCAGTAAGAGATCTCATGGTTCAGGATCCTTGAGGGAGTAGCATTTCCAACATGGTAGAATTTCACATTCACTTTGAGATAACCTCTAGTCTCAATCCAGTGTCCTCAACTTAAGTAAGGACAGTTACATGGTATGATTATGGTGTTATCTAAGATTGGCTGGAAAAATAGACTGCGGAGCAAGTCAGTGGATGAGTGGTGGTAAACATTTAAGTAAATAGTTTATATGCATAAAGTTACAGTGAAGTGGCAGATAATTCTAACCAATGTTTTGCATTGGTCTTCACAGTGGAGGACGGTATAATTATGCCAAATGTATTAGATAAGCAAGGTATTGATAGGAGGAAAGGTCTTGTAATAATCTCTATCACAAGGGGAAAAGTATTTGACAAATTATTGGGACTGAAGGCAGCCTGGTCACCAGGACCTGATCCCCTGCATCCAACTATTTTATAGGAAGTGGATGCAGAGAATGCAAGTATGGTCAAAATATTCCAGAAGACTGTAGATCGAAAGAGGGTTCCAGTGTTTGGAAACAGCTAATGTGATACCTTTTGTTTGAGAAGGTTAGCAGAAAACTGTAGGCTGATAGTTTAACATCTTTTGTGGGAAAGTGCTGGAGTCCATTTTTAACGAAGAAATGGGAAATTTAGATAAGCTTAACATAAGCAGACTCAGCATTGATTTGAGAAAGAGAAATCATGTTGGACAAATGTTTGAGAGCTTTTTGACATGACAAGCAGAGTTACTAAACGAGAACCATAGAAGTAGTGTTTTCAGATCTCTCGAAGGCATTCGATCAGGTGCAGTGTAAGATTTTGCACAAGATGGGAGCTCACAGTATGAATTGAGAGTTGGTTGTACACAGATAATCAAGGTGAATATGACTTTTTCAGGTTGGTACGGCAAAACTATTGGTGTGTCAGAAGGGTAATTCCTGGAGCCTCAATTTATTAACTATCCCTATCAAAGATGTGAAGGAGAGGGCAGTGTGTATTGTATCTGTAGATGAAGCAGAAATAGGTGGGAGGGACATCTAATGAAGGCAAGGAATCTACATCAGAAAACGTAGATAGGTTATGATGAGGCAAAAACCTTGTAAATGGTGTTTAAAGCAGGAAAAGTGTTGGGTCATTTACTTGAGAAGGAAGAAATAAAAGGCAGACCATCATTTAAATGAAAAGATATTCCCAAATAATGCAGGGTTGAGGGGTCTATATGTTCTTGTGCGTGCACAGTATGTCATTTATGAAGCAAATGGAATTTTGGCCCCTATTGTTAGGGATTCCAAGTTAAGAACAGGAACTTTTGTTCTGCATCCCCTCTAATATTACCTTTTGTGTCCCAGTGACATCTGGGAAGCGAAAGGTAATAGGTTCACGTGCCACTCAGAGTGTGGAGTCTCTCAGGGTGGCTGTGCAGCTTAAAGAGAATGTTAGTCATCTTAAAACTGTCTAGGGTGTTGAGGTTGCACCTGGAGTACTCTGTACTGTTTTGGTCCCTCTATTTAAGAAAGGATGATTAAGCATTGGAAGCAACTCAAAAGTGATTCACTAGGCTGGTTCCTGAGGTGAAGACATTGACTTATCAAGAATAGCGAAACTGATTTGGCTGTTATCAGTTTGGAAGAATGAGGTGTGATCTTTATTGAAACCTACATGAATTTGAGTAGATTTGACAAGGTAGATGAGAAGATATTTCCATTAGTGGAGGAGATGTAGTTCGAGAATAAAGGAACACCCATTTAAAGCTGGGATGTGAAGGAATTTCTTCTCCCAGGGTATTGAATGTCTGAAATCTCTGCCATAAAATTATGGAGGTTAGATCATGGAAAGTAATTAAGGTGGGGTAGGTTTCATTTTGAAATATTGGTGAGTTGAAGTCTAAGCTGAGCTGTCACGAAAGAGGAGTTGAAGTCTCAACAGATCATGATTTCGGAGTCAAATGACTGATTTCTTTTATGTTCTTGGGTTACTTGAAAGCAATATTGTTCATATGTGCTTCTGTTTTTGTACTTTGAGATTGTGGGTATTCAATATGCTACCACAGAAGTAAATTTAATGATGTATAAGCTGGCTTGGTTCATTGCATCGTGATTATATTGCTGGATTGGAAGTGTCCTGAACAAATAATTTGGAGAAATTAGTTCAAATCCACTGTGGCAGCTGAAGGAATTTATCGTTGAATTAATAAATAAATTTGGGATTAAAAGCTAGTATCAGTAAGGGTGCTTGTAATAAAACTCCATAGCTGTTTTTTTATTGTCTTTTAGGGGAGGTATTCTACAATCCTTATACAACCTGATTTACTCCTCAGAAATAGCCTAGCAAGCCATCCAATTTTATCAAGGAGGAGGTTGAGCACTATGGAAATGAGAAAGAATAATAAATACTTGAATCGGTGGCAATATCCACATTCCACTTATTAATTGTAAACAAAAGTATTTTGCTTACCTCTATTTAAAATATCTGTGTTTAATCTGAACAGCCTAAGAGCGATGATAATTTACATTAATGTGAATTTCAAAATTGACAGCTGTAGTGTTTTAAACGTCTGCATTATTTTTAGGTAGGAGCTGTACTAATTAGTTTACATCTATAACTATACTAAATGCAAGAACATGTCAACATCACTAAAGCAAAATACTGCTGGGAATCTGAAATACATATCATCTTGTTAATGTTCAGTTATGCTTTTGTGTACGCAACCTTTGTAATCGCCTATAAGCAGTATGGTATGATAGCTTGCAGTAAGCATTGACTACAGCTGAAAGCTAGTTGCATTGTATCCAATTTAGTTCATTTCATTCAATTGTAATCTATAACATTGTTTATTGTAATATTGCTGTTTGCTACTTTGTCCTTCTATGAAGGTGGAGGCTGTTTCAGCATCCTTTAAATTATGACTGATTTTTGCACTGCAGATTAACTGGATGAAAAACAAGTAGTTTACTGAATTATAAACTGAAAAATCAAAACTTTGTTGTGCATTAGCTGCTCATCAGTATAGTGAAAGAAAGCTAGTTGCAAGTATTGTGTCAGAAGAGTATGGCTGATACTTTATCTTGACAAATATAGCCACCAGTACAGTTGTCGAACTAATACCTCCATCTCTGTAATTAGAAGGGGAAAATCTGAAGCTAGTAGCAAAAAAGTTAAACTGCTGTATTGCATATGAGTGGGTGATTCTTTTCTTTCTCTCTCTTCCCCCCCCCCCAATTCTTGGGGACACTGACTTCATAATTTCTTCATTGTAAACTGAAGCTTTACAAAAATAAGCTGATATTGAGGCTGATATTTTCCATTATTTGCTATGTTTATTGATTGCACAAGCTATTGGTCTGGTGTTCAGTCATTGGCACCTCCTTCAGGACGTTTTTGATTTCTACAGCCACCATCCTTTTAGTGGTGCTAAACTAATGAATGAGCTTTGACTACCCTTGTATATTGGTATGCTGTAATACCTTATGGAAGTGTTACAGTATAGAAGGCCATTCCACCCATTGTGTTCATGCTACTCTTCCTCAAGAGAAATTTGTATACTGCCACATCCTGCCCTCTTCCCATTTCCCAAACCAATCCCAATCTTTATATATTTAGAATATTGGAACCTTTTTGAGCAACCAATGAGTTAAGGTTTGCATTCCAACCTTAATTTGGTTGCAAAAATTGCACAACAGTTATCTCATTTTTACATATTGGGCGGCACGGTGGCACAGTGGTGAGCACTGCTGCCTCACAGTGCCTGAGACCCGGGTTCAATTCCCGACTCAGGCGACTGACTGTGTGGAGTTTGCACGTTCTCCCCGTGTCTGCGTGGGTTTCCTCCGGGTGCTCCGGTTTCCTCCCACAGTCCAAAGATGTGCGGGTCAGGTGGATTGGCCATGCTAAATTGCCCGTAGTGTTAGGTAAGGGGTAAATGTAGGAGTATGGGTGGGTTGCGCTTCGGCGGGTCGGTGTGGACTTGTTGGGCCGAAGGGCCTGTTTCCACACTGTAAGTCTAATCTAATCTAATATGAAGTGTTTCCCTTTCTTGAAAGAATCTTCTATAATCTTAAATGTCAATTAGTAACATGTGAGAAGCTTTGAGTGCTGATAGTGCATCTTATTTCCCTGATAACGATGAATTAAATGACCTCCTTAATCGTGGACTGTATTTTCTTTTGCTTTATTAAACATGTAGTGCAGTTGCATGGAAGTTCAGCAGCACTTGGACATTTTCAAAAAAGAGCAAGGATACATCATATGGTCCCTTGAGCTTGCTGAATCATTCAGCATTATGGCTGATCATTTGCTTCATCTCCATTTTACCACTCACTGAAATCCTTAATTTCCTGAGAGATCAAAAATTTATCGCTGCCAGGATATGCTTTTTGATTCAATATTCACAGTCCTGTAGGTGGATAATTCCAGAGATTCACATACCTGAGGAAAGAGATTTCTACTCTCCTTAGTTCTAAATAATCACTCACTTATCATGGAATTGTATTTCTGTGTTTTAGCCAACCCAGACAGGGGAAGCAATGTGTGTCCTACCTTTCCAAACCCCTTGAGAAACTTGCATCGTACAGTTAAGTTACTTTATTCTGAAGAATATGCCAAATTTAGTCAGCCTCTCAACTCACAACTTAATCTTCTGCATTTGTGCTGCACTGTCTCTAAGGCAAGTATATATGGAGACCAAAATTCTTTGTGGTCCTATGCTCAATCCACTTGCAATGAAGGCCAGTGTGCCATTTGTCTTCCTAATTTATTTGAGTTTGAAGCCTAATTTTGTTCTCCTTTTATAAATGTACCCATGTGCTGCTCAATATCAACATTTACAAATTTCTCACTGAGGTTTTGGAGAAAATTTGTAGCTCGGGTTGTGGATCACGTTGTAAGTTTGCTCACGGAGCTGTTAGATTTGTTCTCTGGCGTTTTGCCACTATGCTGGGTAACGTCATCAGAGTGACTCCAGGGAAGCACTGGTGTTCTGTCCTACTTGCTATTTGTGTGTCTTGGTGTTACCCAGCATAGTGGCAAAACTTCTGACGACAAGTCTATCAGCTCAGCGAGCAAACTTAACCAAGTTTCTCACTTTTTCAAAAAAGCATTGCTTTTCTAGTCTTACCATCAAAATGAATATCCTCATACTCATCCACATATTTGATCTGTCATCTTGTTGCCCACTCACTCAATCATCTGTCCCTATGCAACCTTTTTGTGCATTCACACCAAATACTCTCACCTGGCTTTATATTCTACTCCTTTCCTGAATATCCTTGGATTTTTGACAACTAAGTATCCATTTCTTATGGGTGGTATGCAATTCTGAGAAATGCTTTGTCCTCATCTAAATGTAAACAATTGGGAATCTGAAAAATTGTAACTAGCCTTTATTTTCACCAACATAAACTTTTAATGTAAACAAGGATAGCTTGAAATACAGAGCCAGTCATGTGGCATCGTGCAGAAAAATAAAGATTTCAGATTGAAGACGTGTAAAGCATTGGAAAATGTCGGAGATATCGTGTATTCTTCACTAAAGCTTACTGATTCTGGTAGCTCTACATTTAAAATTTTGTTTCTTTCTACATAAGCTGCTTGACTGCTGACTATTTCCAGCAATTCTAGTTGTCACAATTTTTCAGCATCTTCAGTATTTTGACCTTCAAAAGTGAATAAACATTTAACTTTTAAAAACTTGAACCAGAGAAAAAATTGGATACGGTGATCACAATATGGCTGAGAAGAGCAGCAAAGGGAAGTGCTGCAACTGTTCGCAAAGCAATGCAACAAGAAGTCGGGAAAGGAGCTGGCAATAATAAGCAAGTGCCTGAATACAAACAGATCTTTTCTTCTTGTTTTGTTCACAACTTAAAGGTGATGATTTCCAAGGTTAGTTGACATGCGAAATGTTAGGTGCGGTGCAATAATGCATTTTAAACAGGTGGCAGGTATTCCTTTTGTGGAGAATTCTGCTTTACAGGTACAAGTTGCCTATCATATACATGCTGTGGAGTGAATTTTCAAAATAACTTCAGCATTTAAGATTGAGTTTGTGTAGGATTAGGATATGTAGTCTGTTGCTTTACTAAGCACAGCATAGTTATGAAATTATACCTGAAGGATTCCTCATGTTGCAGTGTGCTTTCCTTTATTTGTTGGAGGTGGCAGAATATGTGGGTGGCTCTTGATTATACATCATTAATTCATTTTGTAAAATTTTTTGTCATTAACAAGAGAATTGTCAGTGTTGAAGAAGAGTGCTTTGCCTATTTTTAACACTGCTGATATTTAGCACCCCCAGGGTAGTTGTGGTTTCTGTTGTGAATTTTCCACAGCAATCTCCAGGGTGCCTTTATGTTAAAATGTAAGGCAGTCTTCATTCTGCATTGGCACTGAATATTTGTGATGAAAATTGGGGCTAGGGCCCTCTAGCGCAATGTGGAGCAATATCAGACTCCTTGATGATTAATTTAACACTAGGTTTTAGATTGCAATAACTGTAACAAAAAGGTTCTCTCTTGTTTCAAAGCTACAGATGTAGTATAAATACACCATGGCATGCTCCTGTTGATTTCTACCAGATAATAAGCATTTGGCATTATTATTTATGTCCCATCTTTTTTGAGTCCTAACAAATTTTTCATGGCCGTCCTTCACAGCTAAAAAGAATTGGTCGTTTTTGTCCAGTGAATTTGATCTGGAAATAAAAGATCAGTTATTCAACTCACTTTCTCTTAACAATTTTATTTTATTGGAAGTGCTTTACTAAATTGAGGTAAGCAAGAGCAGACCACAGTTGTTGTAGCAACTGTAACAGCTTAATGAAATGACATTCAATGGTACCCATCTGAGCAGCATCTGGAACATTTTAGGATGAGTTCTATCTAGTAATGTTTGTCTGAAGCCTTCCAACTCTTGCCTCATCCATTTAAACTGTAATTTCATATGATCCTGATCCCTTAAAACTGAACACATTGACAATGATCAAATATTTAAAAACCTGCAAGTAGAACCACCATTTGCTGCTTCACTATTCATAGAATCGTAGAATTCCTAGAGTCTGGAACCAGGCCATTTGGCTCACTGAGCAGAGCCCAATGATTTTTCCCTGAGCTTTTCCATTCTCGATTAACTGGAGTAAAGTTGTGTTGTCACCTAATAATTGATATGTTGTAAGATCCAAGTGTTGACACCCACTGTGTCAGAGAATGAACTGGAGGCAATGCAGGACTTAAAGCACAGATAGTCAAGTTAGATACTTAATGACCTGCACCAAACATAATTTGTAATGACAACAACATCAAAACCTTCTGACAAAAGTGGACCTTTTCCTCAATCAAATGCAGTGAGTGGTGGAACATTACATCTTTGATAGTGCTAAAATGTATGGTTGACAAGGGAATTACACAAAATGTTTCAATTCTCATTGGAACTTGACGCATTCAGCCTTGCAAGAAGACTAGAAATAGTGAAGGATATTGAAGTTAGGCAATATTTGTCAACATGTTGTCCAATAAAAACTGTTGGGGAAAAATATATATTCAGACTAAGCTCTACGTTGTCACTAAACAGGAAGGCATTGTCATGGCTGGGATAGGCTAGATTCTTTTGGGGGGTGGTTTAATTATTTGCAGTAAAAAAAATTGCTGAAACATTTGGCATATAATCTGAGAGGATTTGGTCTAACGGGAATTATCTCATGTTTTGTACCTTTGGTGATCGAAGGGGCTGCAATTGTACTGCAATCACACCTCTGGAATCTTTTGTTTAAAAGCAGATATATTTCTTAAATAATTGACTTTATCCTTTTCTTTGAAATAAGAATAGAGTCCACTGAGGTGAAGGTAAGACTCAGTCTTTGAATAGTGAGGCCACCCATTATGACACATGAACAAATTGTACAGAATGGAAAACTGAAGGAGATGGCTGGTTGTTCTTTACTCTGTATTTGTAACGTCTGCTGCAGACCATGACCACCACCCAATTTAAAATGGATATTGTTCTCTGCCATAACAATAAAGAAGATTGAATTTGAAGTTGTTAATTTTTTTCACAAAATAAAGGTAGCATATAGTTCACTTCAATAAAGAGTAAAATGAACTTCATCAAAGAACTATTTTGTGTCCTTGAGCTAGTTCTCAGTATGCTTTGATTTTTCTGTGGCAGAAAGATTCAACACACTGTTATTGTGTCAGCTTTCAGGAGCATAGGAACAGGAGTATGCCATTCAGGCTGTGGAGTCTGCTCCTCCATTCAGTTAGATCGTGGCTGATCATCCACCTCAGGGTGATGTTGCAGCTGCAGCCAGACAGGAAAGTGGAAGGTATTCTGCCTCATTCCTTGTGCCTTACAGGTGATGGAGAGACTTAGAGAATTAGGTGCTGAGCCGCCAGCAGAATGCCCAGCCCATGATTGACAATGCCACATCATTTATGTTGTTGGGCCAATAGATTTTCTGTCAAGAGTCCCACAGGATATTGATTCTGGATAGCTATGACAGTAATGTGGTTGAATGTTAAATTATGAGAATGTGTGAAGTCATCTACTCTGAATTCACAAAATCCAATATTTTCTTGCAGAGATTGGGAGTAGCAGAGGATCAAAGGGATTAATGTGTCCATGTGCACATCACCAATGCTAGTGTCCAGGTACACGTGGAAATTAAAAAGACCCTTTTTTTAATGGAATGTGGTCTTTGCTGGTCAGGTTACTATTGTTCATCTTTTGATTGTGAACTGTCTTCCTTAGTCATAATCCATGTGATGTATATATATCCATAATGCTGTAAAGGTGAGAGTTCAAAGATTTTCGAATAAGAATAGTTTGGTGCTTGATTTTGACCAGCCCAGGTTTGGCCTTTTTTTTGTGCTGTAGATCGCTGTGACTCGAAATATGAGTTCAAGTCTTGCTCACAGCAATTTGAGCATATAGTCGAGACTGACATTCTAGAGCAGTACTGACAGTGTTGCACTTTTTGAGCTGCTGTCTTTTGGACAAGCTGTTAAACCATGTACTACCAAGTATTTAGGCTTTGGATCTGTGGCTTCTCTATTCAGCAACAACCTTGCGTTAACCTTTGCTGTAAAACATGCTGAACAACACTTGATGTCAAGCCATGTCCAGAGATATTAGCACAAGTGAGTTAAAGTTTGGTCTGAGGTTTGAGAAGTATTTTGAAGGAGTAAGGAACAGAAAGGTTTATCAGGTGATATCAAGAAAAAAGGTAGAAATAGGGCCATCACTGGTGAAGTGAAGAAAAAGTCAAAAAGCCAGAGTTGAAGGTGTATGAGATTTCGAGCTGGGAAAAGTTAGTGAGAGAAAAGTATAGGCAGGAAACCATTTGGAAATCGGGGTGAGAAATTGATGTATTACAGTAGGGCAATGAGCAAACTCAGTTATTTGGGAGTAACAGGGCAACTTACCAACTTAGCTATCATCTGAAGGAGATCAAATATTTGAACATTGGCATTTCATTTGTTTAGAATTCTGATAATTGGGAATACTTTTTTAAATCATGGAATCCCTGCAGTGTGGAAGCAGGCCATTTGGCACGTTGAATCCACACCGACTCTCCGAAAAGCATTCTACCTCTGCCTACTCCATCCCTGTAACCCTGCATTTTCCATGGCTTATCCACCTAGCCTGCACATCCCTGGACATCGTGGCAATTTAGCACGGCCAATCCACCCAAACTGCACATCTTTGAACAGTGGGAGGAAACCAGACCACCCAGAGGAAACCCATGCAGACTGTAGGAGAATGTGCAAGCTTTACACAGTCACTCAAAGGTGTAATTGAACCCAGCTTGCAAACCCAAGCATTTGATTGCCTGTTTATTTTCTCAATTAGTGACTCGTGCAGGGAAATCTGGAAGCAAAATTAAATAATGGGCCTATAACAAACTAGAACAAAATATTTTGTATTGCATGTAAAATTGGCTGTAGTTAACAAGTGCTTGTACATGCTTCCTTTAATGTTATGAATGACTTGTGTTGATGTACTATGTGGAATAAGATAATTATAGTATTAAATTAATTCACTTTTAACAAAGTCAAGAAAAATAGTTCTAATCTAAAGATATCTGAACCACTTATGCAAATATGAAATTGTTAAACAACTGTCATTTTTTCTTGCACAATGTAAAGATAATTTATAAACATCTGAACAGATTTGCCCACATACTAACGGGCTTCCTCACTGGTATGTGCCAGGGATCTCCCTCCATTTAAAATGTCAAAGGAATTGAGAAACTTAAATTGATCCTAAAGGGACAGACTAATAGTGAAATTTAAAAACAAACACAGTTAGTTAATATTAATTAACTCTTCAAGCACAGGGTTTCCTTTGCAACTTTGAGCATGCTTTTTGTTTAAACACATTAAAGTATAGTGTTCACCTAAATTGCCAGAACATAATGGTGTTTCAAAATTTTGGGTTGAAATATAAATTTCAAAGGAAATGTAATATTTAATAATGTTTAATCTTTCGTACAAGAGAAAACATTTACAGGCAGTAAGAAGTCATGTATACCATTTCATTCAGTTGTATTATTAATGTGTGCATTGCACCTTATTTGATATCTTTATTGGTTTTTTAATAAACACTTTATCTTTTCTGAATTCCCAGTTTTAACATGGGCGCACTAGTTTCTGAGTACTGTACATTTATGGTACATTGTGTGAGCATCAATGTTGTCTATTCCTTTCCAATAGTCTATCAAAGTAGAAGTTTTATAATTGAAAAAGAAGTAGCTACTTTATCCATCCCTTTGTGTACATTCCTGACATTACCTAAAGTTGTTTGTGTCTAGAGGCTGTGCAATTAGTAATATTACACTTATGAATGTGCTTATAACTCTGCAAACTACTCAAAATAGAATCTGTGGAAAACTGGCTTTTGCCTGGATTGCTAGACCAGAACTTACAAACGTAACAGGCTCGAAATTTATCTCAAAACAGCGGAACAGAATCAGATTGGCCATCAATTATTTGCAGCGCTTGATTAATTCCTGTGGCTGTATTATAATTGAACACCAAGACCAAGAAACTGATGATCAAATACCACCCACCCCCTGACAATTCAGTGCTGAGAGTATAGCGTTGTTGGAGATTTTCTGATTTCAGGTGAGATGTTAAACCAGATACTTATCTGTTTCCTCTCAAGATGTTAAAGATCCCATTGGTTTACTTGAAGTGCCGGGACTTCTCCCTGGTATCTTAACTTGCTTTTGGCAAGGAATATGTATTGGTTATTTGGTTGTTATTGCATTGATTTTTGGGGGATGGTGGGGTGACCTTCCTATGTACAAATTGGTTGTCACATTTCCCAAGTGACAAGGCTGACTGCACTTCAAAACTGCTTTGCTGTCTGTTTTCACATTAGATCCATCAGCTTGTTAAAAGCAAAGTTAAAAATCTCACAACACCAGGTTATAGTCCAACAGGTTTATTTGGAAGTGTTTCATGTTAAAAGCAATTCTGTTCATATTTTAATACATCAATGGTAGCTGTTCACTTCAAATAGCAACTGCATTTGATTTGTTGCATTAAATTCCCATCTCATCAGTTTGAATGGGATATGAGGAATAAAGAGTTTCCAGACAAAATCTTTCACTTTCCCCCTGTCTTCAACAAAGGATCATTCAACTTTCTTAAAATCTTGAGATTAAAAACTCCAGAATTGTATCTACCTTTGAAAGCTGACATTTTATCGACCATAATTACAGAAGGCATTGGCAGGATATCTTGCAATGCACAGCTATACTTTAGCAAGTTAGTTGTGCACAAGTACACATAGCTTTACATGTGTTATCATCTTTATCTCAAAAAAAAGTTGAGCTCATTGGTCCTGTCAAGCATTTGAATAAATAAGCAAGTAAACTCTGGTTGCAAGTTTGATAGTGAAGTAGTGACTCACTTAATCAAAAGCTTGCAACATTCCTTGCAATGTTTGCAAAACCTTGTCAAAACCTCATAATTGAACTTATTCCATTATTTTTGTTCTGTATTTTCAACTGAAGAAATTAGTTTATCTCTTCTGAGCAAGATATTTGGTGCCTAATTGGAATTTTATTTGCTATTCTGAGCAAGAATGTCACAGCCAACTTCTTTGCTGCTGTAGCTGATTTTTATCATCCGTAAATGTGAATCCCAAATCCAGGTAGAAACATTGAGTCCAATTTTGGTTTTGTCTAGCTCTATTTCTTTCTATACATGGAGATTGTAAAAGACTTTTATTGCGCAAACCTGATGTTAACAGAACCAGTTTGGAGATGAAGCATATATTAAAGGATGTATGCACTTCGGCCGTAAAAAGTTAAAAGTTGAGAAGTGCTGGAAATGTGAAAATCTATTGGAGTCCAAGGTAATAGTCCAATCCAAAAGTGTAGACTGAAGAGCCAGAGCTGCTAAATGAGTTGCTTTGATATGTAAAAGATCTGACAGCAGAAGATCTGCATGTGTTAATTATCTTGACATCAGAAAGGTTGTGGTTCCAGCTGGTCTCACGCAGAGGATGATGGTGATACTGCAATTAGTTCTGCCCCTTGTTTAGGAATCGTAACAACAGCCTAGATTATTCCTTCCCATCAATAACTACTTATTTCTGGAAAATACATGTTTGGTGGATGCAGGACTTTGTGTTCAGCTTTTTCTTCTTTCTTCCCCACCCACCTTCTCCCAGTATATGATGTCCTGTACAGGCTGCCACCATCAAAAATTTTATTTAAGGTGAGCTTAAACTCCTGACTTCAGTATATTTGTACTGAGCATCAAGAGACCATAGGATCTTACTAAATGTGTTCATGATGTTGCAATGTTGCTTTGTATGTTGAAGTCAGTACTGGAAGATTCACCAAAGCTCTGTACATGCTACATATCAACCCAAGTGATATGCACGACTGAATTGTCATTGAACAGCCATGTTTGCACTTTTTAAAACAAATTTGAATGTTATATTTTAAACTTGTGCACTTTATAGACTATTGACAAAGCCAAAGAATCTTCAACGTACTGTGCATAGATCTGCTTATAGCCCATGTGAAGCCTTTTTCAGCGTATAATCTGTGATCTGTTGGAGAAGTAATTCTGCCTGTGATTGTAGCATGGTGTAGGTTTTTAAACTTGGTACTTGACTTTCACCAGTAACTCCCTTCCTGTTACACTCATCTCAAATTAATATTCTGTTGCTCTCACTCTATTTCCCTAACCTACTCTCTAGATCTTGAGTCTCTTATTAGATTTCTCTTTTAATTGCAGTGGAAATGTGTTCTACTTTGTTTACCCTGCCTTTTGAATGTACCATTTCACAAAGAACAATTTAAGGAGCAGATTGCAGCATTTTCCTATGAGTTTTGACTTGAATGTTATTTCGCTTGAGACTTTTTGTTGCCTTGATACTGAATCAGGAAAATTTGAGTCAATCTAACCCTGCTCAGAATTGGTGGTTGTCTTGTGTCCACATCTGTTTCTGGGTTAGAAAAGGGAGGTTGGGGAGTGATGTTGGTATGACAGCTCATTCTGGAAAATACCCAGTGAAAGGAGATGGCTCTGCAATGAACCCCTTTTTTTGCAGTGAGATATTTGTTATGGAAGCTGCATATATTCAGGATGGTCACTTGAACCTTGAATGAATAAGTCACTAAAACCTGAGAGTTCATCACCTTACACAAAGGAGAGAAACAGAAATAGGGTGAAATTAAAAACTGAAATATACTTGAGACAGAAGAACTCTGATATCAATCTTGTGCATGTATGTTATATACGTTCATCAGCCAATTATTTTATAGTTTCCAGTCCTAAGGAAAACTCATTAGACATGGCATATTTATGTGACTGTCACGAGTCCAGTTAAAATACATTAGTGCATCTACTGAATATAAATTCTATTACAATGGTGCAATGCAGGTATTCAATCTTTTGTGAAAAAAGCCTCCCACTTAACATCTGAACCTTTCACTGTGAACAGCTCTGTAACTACCAGCTCTATGCCAGCAACATTGTTGGCACAATTCATTGCTTTACACTCCCACCCTGCCACTATCATGCCCCAAGAAACAAATCTCTTCAATATATTGAGGTTATTTAAATTAGTTTCCCTGTCTCTTTCTTCATAACTCAGAAATATTTTTCAAGTATACAATAATTTTGCAAATTACTGTTAAACTTGTGTCCAGGAAGTATTCCAAATTGCACAACAACCTAGTACCTAAAAAGAAATCTCATTTCCCCTTATTTTACTAGTTGTGTTAAATAAATGTCTGGTTATTGATTCTCCTGTCAAAAGTAACAATTTCTCCTTGGCTCATGCTGACCAGATTAATCTAGTCCCAAGTTGCCAGCACTTGGCCCAGATCCCTTTAACCCTTCTATTCGTATACCCATCCAGATGCCTTTTAAATGTTGTAATTGTACCAGCCTCCTCCACTTCCTCTGGCTGCTCATCACATACATGTGCCACCCTTTACATGAAAAACTTGCCCCTTCAGTCACTTTTAAATCTTCCCCTCTCGCCCTAAACTTATATTCTCTAGTTCTGGACTCGTCCAACCCAGGGATAAGACCTTTTCTATTTACCCTATCCGTGCTTCTCATGACTTTATAAGGTCACCCCTCAGGCTTCGACATTCCAGGGAAAACGGCCCCGGCCTATTCAGCCTCTCCCTATAGCACAAACTCTTCAACCCTAGCAATATCCTTGTAAATCTTTTCTGAACTGTTTAAAGTTTCACACATCCTTCTTATATTCAGTTCTCCTTCCCGCCCATTATTTTAACGCACCTATTTAATAAGTATGTAAGTTAGCTCGCTGAGCTTGAAAGTTTGTTTTCAGACGTTTCATCACCATTCTAAGTAATAAGACCATAAGACATAGGAGTGGAAGTAAGGCCATTCGGCCCATCAAGTCCACTCTGCCATTCAATCATGGCTGATGGGCATTTCAACTCCACTTACCCGCGTTCTCCCCGTAGCCCTTAATTCCTCGAGACATCAAGAATCTATCAATCTCTGCCTTGAAGACATTTAGCGCCCTGGCATCCACTGCACTCTGCAGCAATGAATTCCACAGGCTCACCACTCTCAGGCTGAAGAAATGTCTCCGCATTTCTGTTCTAAATTGACCCCCTCTAATTTTAAGGCTTTGTCCACGGGTCCTAGTCTCCTCGCCTAACGGAAACAATTTCCTAGCATCCACCCTTTCCAAGCCATGTCATCAATGAGTCTCAAGTGAAGCACTGGTGGTGTATCTCACCTCTCTATTTATAGGTCTTGGTTTCTTAAGATGGGTTATGTTATTTCTGTTTTTTTTTCAAAGCAAGGTAGATAGGATGAAAGTCGATGGGTTTAGTGATGGTGTTTTGGTTTGAATGCCATGACTTTAAGAATTCTCATGTGTGACTTTGTTTAGCCTGTCCTAGAATGTGTGTGTTGTCCCAAAGTGGTGTCCTTCTTTGTATGTATAGAAACTAATGTAAGACCACCAAAAGACTCAGCCCACTATCACTAGTTTCCACACATCAGAAAAAGAAAGGCACCACTTTGTGTTGTCCCAGTCACATGTCCTAGGACAAGTGAAACAAAGACACACACGAGAATTGTTAGAGGTATGGGATTCTAACCAGAGCTCCATCACTAAACACATCAATCTAGATCCTATCTACCTTCCCTTTTAATAAAACAGAAATGACATCACCCACCTTAAGAAACCAAGAACTATAAAGAGAGAGTTGAGACATACCATCAGCACTTCACTGGAGACTCTCACTGATGATGTTTCCTAGTATGGTGACAAAACGTCTGAAAACAAACCTCCAAGCTCAGCTAGCTAACTTGCATACTTATCATCAACCTGAGCTACAAATCTTCTCAAAAATCATTAACACTTATTTAATTTCACCATTGCCTTTTCTGTCCTAAATAAAACTACTGGAATGTAACTTAAGAAACAGAAAATAGCACATTTTGACACATAACTTGCCAAAAAAACCTGATGAGAAGTGGGCACCTGCTTTTCCAATGTTGTACTGCCAACTGTAGTGTGTGTATCTCAGGCCCTTATTCTGTATTTTCTGGTACTGCAGGTAAAGGAAACAATGGATTCCAGTGCAGATGCTCAACATGGTGACACTCCAATTTCAGAAACTGAAACCCACCAGCTAGCAGTTCCGACACAAGCACAGCTTGCAACTATTGCACAGGTATTTCTCAATGTCCGTAACAAATGACACAAATTGAGACCACAGATAACGCCATTATTCCTAGTTTCAGTTTATTAGTTTTTGAGATTTCCCAAACATGCGTTAGAACAATGTGCTAACTGGTACATTGCATATGGAACTCTGCTTTCCCTTAATGAGTTTCAAAGTCCTCTCTGAGAAAGTTTGTTAATCACTGCCAGAGTGATAGTGCCACTTTTTGTCACATTCTCAGTATCTGCGTCGATGGAGAGGAAAATCAAAATAAGTTCCTGTGTCTTGCAGAACCAGTAACAGGCTCAGTAATAGATTTACCATTGTTCAGTCAGAATGCTATGCATTCAGATACTAAGTGTTGCGGTATCAGAAGTTGGTTATTTGGATGAGATGTTAAACAAAGATGGACATCCTTCTCGGGTGTGAATTGTTTGAAAAGAGTTTGGATAGTTTTTCCTACTGTCCCAGTCAATATTAATTTCTCAATAAATATCACTAAAGGACATGATGTGATTGTTGTCTTATTGCTGTTTATAGGTACAAATTGCCTGCATTTTTATGCATTAGTGACTGCACTTTATTGGCAATTAATCACTTTTATCTGTGGTTCATGAGCTTGTTTTGAGCAAGCACAAGACATTTTTGCAGTGTAGTTTATGGAAAAGGCTATATTTGTGTCCAGCTGAATGATTGACCCAACATGTCCAGAGAGTATGTTATTTGAAGCACCATAATTTATTGATATCCAATGTACAACTTACCAGTAAAGAACTTATTTTATATCTGATCGCAATTCATTTGAAGACGGACCATTTGGGTCGAAGTTTGGAGTCTTTTGTATTCCAAGATGGTTCCTTTTAAGTGAAACACCCTAATGAAACTGATTCCATGTTCTTTCAAAAGCAATTTTTTATCAAGTCAATTTTCCAAGCAAAGAAAGAGGTTATTGATTTTTATTACCCTTGCCCCTCAATCAATTCAATCCTTCATGGCCAACGTCACTACTGCCATGTATTTCTCTGTCTATCAGAAGACAAATTATGCATTCTTGTCATGATAGTTCAAAGCCAACCTGTTGATATTGCTCCGTTTTCTACAATAACTTGATTGTGAAAAGTTAAAGGATCAACAATTTCCAACACATTACAGAAGTACTTACTAGCTATAAAGTGCTTTTTGCCCATCCTGAGATTGTGAAAGATAGCTCATAAATTCAAGATTTCCTTTTGAGTGAACAATAAGCATTACAAGTAAGAACATCATCTCCACTGTCAAATATCTCATTATCACTTACAATCTAGTCTCATTTGCCAGAGATGCTGTCCATGGAGCCATACCAAAGTGTAAGTCATTGACCTCAGACAATAAGGAAAAGATGTTCAAGATCAAAATTGTTATCACCAATCTGGACAGCTTCCATTCAATTCCTAATACGTGAAACAGGACAACCTGTCCATAATTCATCACTAAGAAAAGAAGTGCTACTGCAAATTGGTCCTTTGTTAACCTTTTGGACAACCTTTACCACCTCTCAATCTTCAGTGTTAATTACTCCATGATCCTCACTGTTGAATTGCAGTCTCAAGCACCGTCATCATTCAACTTAGACTTTCTGTCTCTTAAAGCAAAGATGTAACTTGTACATCTGGAGCTATGCAGTTTTTATTGGTGGCATTGGTCCTTTCTCTATATTTTTTTTTCAAAATATAGTTATACTTTTGAATGCTTCATTGCCATCATGTGCCCTCATGAAATTTTCAAGCTATGTGTCATGGAGCAATGCTTCAAAATGGAGTATCATTCTACTGTATAGATAAGCCTAGCCATGAAAGGGCAAGATTTTGTCTGCTCAGAACATGAGATACATTATCATTTGTCTTCCTCTTCCAATTACACTCTTCCATTGCCCATGTCAATCAGACTGTACAAGCAAGAGTGGTACAATCATATCTCTAGCATCCCCAGTCTGGTGTTGGTGACAGTACAATTGATGGCAAACAATCGCTGCCCTCAATCCAAGGTTATATTCGATGGTGCCATTCGTATATCGTGGGTCAACATCATCCATGGACATAGGACCAACTTTCACATGTAGGCTGATGGCATCCAGCTCCTCTTTATTTATTCCTCATTCTCACTTCAAACTTGTTTATTTTCCTGCAAAAAAATTCTTTTCCTTTCAGTGTTCTAATTTTTTTTTCTTCTCTGAATTAATTGACAGTTGTTTTTCCCTGCATTACACCATTGATTACTCTTAAGGCAGATCATTGGCTGTGAAAGCACTTTAGGATATCCTGAGGTTAAGAAGCTCAGGATATAAAATATTTTTTCTTTAATAATTAGTCAAAATTGTGTAAAGAAGCTATACACCAACTCTTATTTGTTTTCCTTTTATTCTTCTACACTGATGTTAATTGTTTCTTTGTTTATAATACCTTATTAGTTCAAATCTAAAAGGCATTTTTGATCCAAATGTTTACTGATATCCTCAAGATCTTGAATCTAAATTTGTGTCTCAGAGGTGTAAAGTGCTGCTGTACCAGACGACCTGTTGCTAGTCTCAGTAAATTCTGTGTTACCACATATATTCCCATTTTCATTATGCACTTCTTGTGTGTCTCTGGCCCCTCTTTTAATACAGGAGCAAATAACTTTTTGAAATCAGATTGCCTTTTGTAAATGGAGATTTTATTTTTGAAATCCCCACTTCTCCCTCCTCAGAACAAACTCTCCTCAAAAGAGCTCATCTCTGCCTCCTTTTTTTCCCTGTCTTTCTGCCTCTTTTTTTTCCCTGTCCTTGAATGTGTTATCACCTTCTAGTTTTGTGCCACTTCGTGCTAGAATCTCTTGTTGGATGAAGTTACTTCCTCCTTAGATGAGTTACTAAGCTCACAACTTTGGGCTAAATGCTTTTGGAAGAAATTACTTCTGGTTCAAAGTGGTCTGCAAAAATGTTTTTGACTGCATTATATTATTGCCCCATGTTACTTCTGCAGTCTCTGACGTAGGTAACCAAACTACCTTCCATCAATCTGGCTGTCATTGCCCTGTTTTGTATCACTGCTCCAACTTGTTTCAATTCTAAGTTGTAGCTAGCTTGTGTATCTCCAAAGGCATCTATTTCCCAACTCTCAGCATCACATCTGAGTTCCCCATCAAACATTCATGTCCTGTCCTTTCCCATAACCAGATGATACCCCTTGGTGATCATTTTTAATTGACAATTTCAACATCAAATCTTGGAATCCCTCCAGTATAGAAGCAGGCCATTCTCCCAATCGAGTTGACACTGACCCTCTGAAAAGCAACCCCCCACCCTAGCCCTGTAACCGTGCATTTCCCACCGATAACCCACCTAGTCTGCACATCCCTGGATAATATGGGTAGTTTAGCATGGCCAATCCACTTGACCTGCACATCTTTGGACTGTGAGAGGAAAGTAGAGCACTCTGAAGAAACTCTAGCAGAAATGAGAATGTGCAAGCTCCACACACAGTTGCCTGAGGGTGGAATTGAACCTAGCTCCCTGGCGCTGTGAGGCAGCAATGCTCGCCACTGTGCCACACCATGTGCAGCCCATTTTTTTATTGACCTTTTGTCAGAGCTGTTAGGTACCTGTCTAACATCCAGTCTTGGAAGATAGACAAATTCCTCCAGCCGCACATTTAAAGGATTGAAGCCATGCTCATTGGCCCTGCTACAAGCAGTTTACCTTCACCACTGACTCCCTTTCCCTTCCTGGTTACTACCTTGCTCTGAGCCATGTTATGTGCATATTTGATGCCCTGAGACCATACAACATCATGGCTGATCCTGATAATCCTCAAGACCATTTTGCCTGTCTTTTCCCCCATTACCCTTGATTCCTTTGCTGATTAAAAATCTTTCTATCTCAGCCTTGAAGATATTTAACAACCCTGCCTCTACAGCTCTCTGGGTGTAAAGAGGTCTGTGTAATCACCACACTGTAAGAGAAAAAGATTCTTCCTCATTCCTGCTCTAAATGCACATCCTCTTATTGTGAGATTATTCTTCTAGTGCTCGACTATTGTCAAGGAAAGCCAACCTTTCCTCATTTATCCTTTCAAATCATCTAATGATCTTGTGTGTTTCAGTAATGTTGTCTCATCTAAATTTCAGTGCATACAATTCCAAACCAATCAACCTCTTCTTATAAGAAGATCCCTCCATACATGAGAATAGCCTAGCATACTTTCTCTGAGTAGCATACTGCCCTGAATCCCATTATACTTTTCCTTTTGGTAAGGTGCCCAATATAGTTGTTCACAGTATTCCAATTGTGATCTCACTAGTGTCCTGAATAGTTTTAGCTAGACCTCCCTATTTTCTCAAACTGTTCCCCATGAAATAAAGGCCAACATTTCATTTGCCTTTCCAATTACCTGCTGAACTTGTATGTTGGAATTTTATGATTTATGTATGAGGATTCTCAGATGCCTCTGCTGCATTCTTTCTCCAGTCGTTCTCCGCTTATATCATATTCAGCTCCTGTTATTCCTGCCAAAGTGCAAAACTTCATATTCACTATATATTTCATCTGCCAAGTTTTTGCCCACTTGATTATCCACACTACTCGTTTTCCTACCTGTTTTTGTCATCTGCAAAGTTGACTACAGTATACAAGTCATTATATATGCACACAGCACCAGTCCCTGTGACACTCTAATTTACAATTTGCCATCCTGAAAATGCTCCCAAATTTATTTTGTACTAGTTTGCCAAACCTCTATCCATTCTTATTATACTGCCTCCAGTGCAATGGGCTTTCTTAATATTGAGTAGCCAAATGTGTGGTATCTTACCAAATACCTTCTGTATTCTTCCTACTGCTTACCCTTTTGTCTACCCTGTTTGTTACCACCTCAAAGAATTCCAATACGTTGGGAGTTTTGGAGGCATAATTTCTGTTTCATGAAGCCATGCTGACTCTGCTTTGTCATTGTCATACTGCATGGAAACAGACTCTTTGGTCCAACATATCTGTGCCAATCAGACTTTGCAAACTGACCTAGTCCCATTTGCCAGCATTTGGTCCATTATCCCTCTAAACTATTTCTATTAGCATATCCATCCAGATATCTTTCTAAATGTTGTAATTGTACCCTCCTCCACCACTTCCTTTGGCAGCTCGCTCCATACCACTCTGTATAAAAATGTTATCTTCCAGTCCTTTTTATATCGATCTTCTCTCATCTTAAACCTTTATCTTTTAGTGTTGGACATGACTTTTTATTTCCCCAACTTCCCTAGCTTCAATGTCCTTACAGTTAATATTGATGTAAAATTTTCATTTAGTATCTCATCTATCTTCTGTGGTTCCACACACCGACAGCCATATTGATCTTTATGGGGTCCTATTCTCTCCCTAGTTACACTTTTGCCCAAAATATGTTATAAAATCTCTTTGGATTCTCTGTAACTCTATTTACCAAAGCTACCTCATGTCCCCTTTTTATCCTCCTGATTTTCCTCTGAATTGTATTCCTCCTGCCCTTATACTACTCCAGGAATTCATTCGATTGCAACTGTCTATACCTGTCATATGCCTCCTTTTTCTTAACCAGAGCCTCAATTTCACTAGTTATCCAGCATTCCCTAAACCTACCAGCCTTGCCCTTCACACCAACAGGAACATACTGTCTCTGAACATTGATTTATCTCATTGTTAAAGACCTCTCCCTTCGCAAACATCCCTTTATCTGCAAAGAATCTTCCCCCAATCAACTTTTGAAAGTTCCTGTCTAATACCCTCAAAATTGGACTTCCTCCAATTTAAACTTTAGATCAGGTCTATTCTTTTTCCATAACTGTTTTAAAACTATAGAATTATGATCACTTAACTCAAAATACCCTCCCATTGACACCTCAGTCACTTGCCCTGTCTTATTTCCCAACAGAGAGACAAGTTTTACTACTCCTCTGGTGGTTACATCCAAATATTCAATAAGAATGTTTGTTTTTTTTTATATAAGTAACAAATTCCTCCCCATCCAAGCCCTTAACACTATGACAGTCCTGGTCCATGATTTGAAAGGTAAAATCCCTTACCATTAAAGTCATATTGTGCATTTCTAAATACACTGCTTTTACAAAGCATATGTCAAAGTATGTGAATAACATTTTTCAAACGTTGGATGTTAAACTAACTGGCCTGTATTTACTTGTTTTTGTCTCCTACCTTTAAGTAAATGTGTTACAAGGGCAGTTTTTCAATCCTCTGTGACTTTCCCAGAATCTGAAGATTCTTGGAAGATTTCTGCCACAGCAACACACTGCCTCTGTGTAGCTACTTCCTTTAGTATCCTAGGATGCATCTCATTAGCTCCAGTTTGTTCCTGAGCTGTTATTTATCTACTCTATTCCCCTCTCTGCATTCCTAAGCTTATCTACCACCAAACCCATATTCATGCCATTGTCCCATCCAAATTCAACTATTCAAGCGTATTCTTGGTCAGCCTCCCAATCTGTGTTCATTATTCATCTTGTCGTAAACTCACCACAGCCTTTCTAATATTTAGTTTTGAATAATAGCTTGAATTTGCACTGTGCATCATTGGATTGAAACAATTGACACTGAACCCAGGAAGGGCAAATTAATGGATTAATATAAATCAGTATAGCTCAGTGACCGTAGGAACACCTCCTAGAAGAGTGTTTATGTACATGACCTCAAAATTTCATTAAAATTAAATGCAACTTGTATTCAGCATGTTTTTTTCCCATTTACAGTATCTAATATTTGAATGGAACACTCTAAGTTAAATTATTCTTTTTAATATGGACTAATTGCAGTAATCAAGTTTCTATATTTGATATTCCTAGGTAACCATGCCTGGGATCCAATCAACAACAAGTCCAGCAGTAACTTTAGTGCAATTGCCGAATGGGCAGACTGTTCAAGTCCAAGGAGTTATCCAAGCAGCTCAGTCCTCAGTCATACAGTCCCCTCAAGTTCAGACTGTTCAGGTAAGTCCCACATAATGTTACAAAGTGTACGTTATCTTGATCCAAATTTTAAATGCATATATGAAGCATGACAAATTAGTTTGAAGTGTAGCTCATATTGTCTAAACATGAGGCTTTTGTTTAAACCTGGGTACATATGTGGTCCACAGGTGAGTGAACAAACTTTGTTTTTTCAGTGTTTGTTTTGCACTATTTGAATTTTTCTAGTTATGGTGCAATTCAAGATTTACTTTGTTTTTTGCCATAAGCAAATTCAATAGATTTTGTTTCTCAGGCCTTTGCCTTGTTCTCAATTTGTCCAATCAATTTCTTGACTATAAGCTTCATCTGCGTTCTCAAACTATTGTTTCACAGATACACTTTTTATTTTGGAGTGGCGTTCATTAATCAGAATTGTTCATGAGCATGGAATTTTGGCATTCAAGTATTTGATCTTTAATCCTGAATGCACTGTTCAAAGTAATCTTGTTTGCTCCAGCACTCGTCTTGAAGTTTCTCAAGGACAGATTGTTTGTTTATTTTGATGGGCTACTATTTCAATTTCACTAACTCCTTCATTAGTTGATGTTGTCACTCAATACCATTGTCTTCTCTGTTTGTGTTGATGTATGGAGAACTTGAACTCTCTCAGAAGTAGGTTGAGAGAATTATTCAAAATCCTCAATTATCAATTTCTCCAATAAACTTTAAGCCAAAACAGAAGGAAAGTACTACTGAGATGCGATAATCACTAATCCAAATCTTTTTGAAATAAAACTGTACAATGTTAAGTTATGCAATTTACTTAGTGTTCAAGGTAAGTATCAAATGCATTTCCTCCCATTAGTAGCCCCTGAACTCTAGTTTTAGTCTGGACACTCCACATTGATTTGCAGGGAATCTATTGCTACAGTTTTCCTGTTCCCAGTCAGATGAGTAAGACTGCTTCTCCAATCACATGTTCTCTCTCATTTTTTGCTGCTGATAATTCACTATCAGCAGCAAGTTTGAGAGAGAACTGGTTTGTGAGTAAATGGAAATGGCTTGTTCTCATGCCTACACAATAGAAAGGAAAGAAAAGTGTCTTCTAAGTATTTGCCCTAGTGACTGGATTTTCCCAGAGATATCAAGAGAAGAGTCTCCCTGCCTCAATGTATTTTGGGGCTACTTGAATGATTGGTCCTTGACCATTGTACGAAGACAAACAAAGGAAACCGTTCTAACTACTGTTCTAACAGGAGCATCGAAAACTCATAGAAGGCTAAGCTAGACATCTGTGAAATTAAATAGCATACTGGAAATTATGATTTCCCACAATCATAACAAAGTAATTCATGATGCCTTTCAAATATATCAAACAGGGAGACGTTTCATTTTCAATGATGGCTTCACCATAAAATCTTTTGAAGATTTGTTGTGAAAAATAACTATCTCAGCCGATAAGCTGACTCCCAACAAAGGTTTTGTAAGTTTTAAATTTATTGGTCAGTGTAATACTTTTAACAAGCTGCTGGTGGAGATTTGTATCGGCAGACTTCACTTCGAAACATTGGTACAGTGAATCAAGGTTATGTTCTGTGCTCGTAAGCAATCCTGTTTCATAGAACAGAGGACTTAACTGTGCATGTGTTTTACAATAATTATTGTTTGCTTAATGCTTTAGGATTTTTATAGTGACAGTGGCTCTAGATAGTGAGCACAACTTAGATGCAGTTTATAATACACTAGTGTACAGTGCAGAAACTGACTCTTCTGTTTATTTGGGCCATGTTGTTTATGCTCTGAGTCTTTCACCTTATTTCAACTAATCCTAAAAACATTCTTGTGTTGTTCACCCTCGTGTTTATCTAGCTTCCCCTTAAATGCAGCTATGCTATGTTCCCCAACTACTACTTGGGTGAACACATCCTATGGTCCATTTGGAAGAACTCCATGGTCCAGATGTTCATTATTTCGCTCGCCTTGGTGTGCACAATGACAGATTGATGAGTAAGCGTGGGTGGAGAGGAGGAGATGGTTAGCAGAGTAAGCTTGGATTACATAAATATTTGGAATTAATTACTGGCATAAACAAAGCAGAAGAAAAGAACTGGTAAAGCTAAAACAGTGTTGGTTGAACAGTAGGTGACTCACTTCCCTTGCAGCATGCATTCCCTAGTGTGATTTGTCTGCCTTTTTTTAACTGTCTTGAAATCACTTTTCGACTATCTATAATCTGTTGAGATTCTTTAATCTTAATTACACTGGTTTGACATTTTGTTTTTTCCTTTCTATCCTGATGTAATTCTCAACTTTCTTGATTCCTTTAGCTTCCGTGTTACAATGCATGTCTCATAAACCCAGTTAAATTATAATTTCTGACTAACTAGCTTTTATTAGCAGAGGTAGGGTAGAATCAAAACTCCACGTGAATTCATTAAGCGGAATGAAGGGAATTTCATAGAAATCTGTAACATTCTAAGAGGATTAGACTGGGTAAACACAGGAAGGATGTTTCCAATGCCATCAGGAGTCCAGAGCCGGGATCGCAATTTAAGATTGCCAGGTAGGCCATTTAGGGCTGAAATGGAGAGAAATATTTGTATGAGAATGGTGAGCCTGTAGAAGTCTCTGCCGCAGAAAGTAACTGAGGCCAAAACATTGAATGTGTTTCAGGAAGGAGTTTGATATAGTTCTTGGGGTTAAAGAGATCAAAGAGCATGGGGAGGAAATCTGCTATGATTGTGTTGAATCGCAGTGCAACCTTAAAGGCAAAAATGAGGCCATATGTTTTCTATATTTCTGTGGGGAAATTGTAGTTAGTTTGCATTGGGGAAAGGGATCTTGAGGTTTAGTAGGGGAGCTCCATATCCGTAAGTCAGTAGTAAAATATTGAAAGGGACAAGATGGTGATTATGACAGGGTGTCTTTGATGGAGTTCAGTATGAATTATGACTTGAAGTCAAAAAGGAATATATTTCAGAATTAAGCCTGGAGGCAAAGGCAGCGATGGTTCAAAGGAGGAAATCAGTAACCTTAATGGTGGACCACATGTGCTTTGAAGCTTAGTTCACTGTCGTGCAGAACAATGAGGTTGCACACTATCTGCTATTGAATTGAAATGTAAGTATTAAAGAAAACAATTGTAGTGTGAATATCTTATGACCCACTGTCTCATGTAAAAGATTTGTATCTCTCAAATTCAGCACACAGGAGGTGAATATTGGCCCAATATGTCTCATTTGAGAAAGCTATCCTGCCTAATCCGATTTTCCAGCTATTTGTTCAAGGTTTTGTAGCTTATAGTATTGATGCATATGCTAGTGATAAATGTAATGAGTATTTCTGTCTTAACCACCCACTCAGGGAGTTAGCTCTACATAGGCAACAGTCTGAATCAAATAGTTCTCAACTTGCCTCCTAAATCTTTTACCACTTCATTTTTTTAAATCATTGATTTCTGATAATTAATCTTTGTACCATGGGAAACAGTTACTACTTACCTATTCGTTCAGAACCCCTCATAATTTTATACAGTTCAATAAATTTCCCTCCATCTCATCTTTTCAAAAGAAAACTGTCCCAAACTATCCAATCACTTCTCGCAGCTAAATTTATCCATTCCTGACAGCAATGTAATCGATCTCCTCTGTATCCTGTCATGTGATCACTTCTTTCCTGTGACCTAACTAGTATCTAGTATAGTTGTAGCATATCCTTTCTGATAAACTGGTGGGGTGTTGTCACATATTGTGAACAAATTAGAATTGCACACTCTATGTAAGATCCAAGATATTAGCCTTTTACTGTTATACTAGTGATTTCCAGCAGCTGATTTCATTCTCCTAACAGCTGTGTGAGGCATCAAATAGTTTATCTTGATGCAACTTAAATTTCCCCTTTCCATCCGGAGTGGTGTTGGGTGGAGGATTCATTAATTTCAAACTTGTGGTTTGGCAGATGAATGTGAGAAAGGATTGAAAGAAAAATGCACCAGTGTGGTCCACGACAACATTCTCCCGAATTTTCTTACTAACTGCGTGGGCCTCTAGGCAACATTGACCACATACATAGCAAATGTTTGCTATTTGAGGAGCTTTGTCTGAGTTGATGAGTTGGAATCCGAGTTGTGGACTCTGCAGCACATCAGTAAGGGATAAAAGTACCTTTCGTTTCAGGGGGCAGTCAAATCTCACTTCATTTAATTGCATCAGTTTGATCCACAGTCAAAGACAGGGTGGTGTGAATGTGAATGAGGCAGATAGAGGGATCTGAAACATTAGCTTTGGATGAGCCTCAGCCCATTTCCTCCTCGAAGTACCAGCTTCTTGCTCTCATTGTAGGTGAACACAGACTGCATTGAGAATGAATAAACCAATCACAGCACTGTGGACAAAGAAAAGAGTTATGTAGTTGTGATAGGGAATAGCATGGGAAAATAAATAGCGTTTCCTGCCCCAAAGATAAGATCCCAAGACTTTTTCCTGTGGTGCCAAGGTTCAGGTGATCTTGTCTGGAGCAGAACTTGAAGTGGGTCTGGAAAGAATCCAGTTGTAGTCCATGTCGGTACAAACAACTTGGGAAAGATTAGAAAACAAGCTCTGCTGAAGGATTGAGAGCAGCTTGGGGCTAAATTTAAAAAAAAACAGCAGCTACAAAGGCAGCAATCTCTGGAATACTACCTGAATCATTGGCAAATTAGTGTAATGTTAATAATGTTAGAGAGAATAATGCATGGCTGCAAGATTGGTGTGGGAAAAATGGGTTAAAATTGACAGACACTGGCGGGAAGAGAGAGCTGTACTCTTGGGATAACCTTCATCAGTGTTATGGTGATTCATGTATCTAGGATTTGTAAATAGGAATTTAAACTAATTCATTTATGGGTGGAGTTTTCAAATGGATAGAGTATTATTTTACAAAATCAATACCTAATGAGAATAGAAGCACGGGGTAGTGAAGAGATGATTGATAATTATAGTGTGACATGAAGGTGTAGAAAATGTGTTCAGAAGAGTGGAGCAGAAATTAGAGCCAGAGTCTGTAATGGTTTTTAGGGAAGAAAACTGCCAATCGCACCTGTTTGGCCTGCATGTGACTCCAGATCCACAGGCATGTGATTGACTCTTAACTGATCGCTCTGCAATTAGGGATGGGCAATAAATAGCCAGTACTGCCCTCATCCCATGATTGAATAAAGAGGAAAAAAAAACATCATAGTAAATAGTCAAAGCACAAACCTCTTTCTGAATACATGCGATATTTGTATTAAAAGGTGCATGAATTGGCAGCAAAAGTGGAAATAAATGACTATGGCTTGATAGACTATTGTAGTGATGTGTTGCAGGATGACTGGGAACTCAAGGATATTTAATGTTCCAGAATAATAATCAAAGACAAAAGGGAGGTGGGCTAATTTTATTAATAAAAGTAAGATATATGTGCTGGTGAGTACTTTAATGTATGTGCAATAACTCGTGGTGTATAATAAGTTTGGGTGAGAGTAAGAAATAGCAGGAGAGAGAATCCTGGATGGAAGTCGTATATAGGTACCCGAAGAGCTGAGTCTCAGAACTGAATAATAAATGAAAAACAATGAAAGAGTGTAAGAAAGGTTGTAAGATTGTCATGGGCAATTTTAATTACATACTGGCTGGAAAAATCAGATGTACAAGTGTAACATGGGCATTTGTCGAATGCATCAGGAATTGTTTCTTTGCACAGGATATTTCAGAACCATCAATATGTAATGAGGTAATGTTAACGAGAGATCTCATGGTTAAAGGTGTTCTAGGGGAATAGCGATCACACCATGGTAGAATTTCAAATTCAGTTTGAAACAGAGCGACCAACATTTCAAGCCAGTGTCCTCAAATTAAATAAGGGCAATTACAGAGGTATGAAGAAACAATTATCTAAAGCTGGCTAGTAAAGTAGACTAGGAAGAAGGTTGGTGAATGAGCAGTGGCAGACATATAAACATATATTTCATAATAGAGTGAAAGTGATGACTGCGGATATTGGAGATTAGAGTCGAGAGTGTCGTGCTGGAAATGTACAGCGGGTCAGGCAGCATCCGAGGAACAGGGGAATCTATGTTTCGGGCAAAAGCCCTTCATCAAGAATAAATTTTATAATACTGAGCAAAAAGTGTTTTCTGTCAAAAGAAAGACTCAACATGAAGCATGACCCACTGTGGTTAACAGAGGTGGTCAAGGAGAATATCCAGTCAAAACCTAAAGCACACAAAACAAAAATGAGTGTTTGGGTATAGAATTGGAATTTTTTTTAAAAATAGCATTATGTGACTATAAAGCTAATAAAGAAGGAGAAATTTATTATGAAAGTAAATTGGAAAGAATAGAAAAACAAACAGTATCAGTGGGAATCTAGAAAGCAAGAGAGCAACTGAAGTGTGGGATTCTTGGAGGATGAAGCTGGGAATTAATAACTGAATATGGAAGTTGCAGATTATTTAAACCAATATTTTGTTTGGTATTCACAGTGGAAGACACTAAAAATCTGGAAGATACCTGTAAAGATGCTAATGGTGGGAAAGATTTTCTAACAATGTCAATCACGGGACAAAGTATTTGACCAACTCATGGAACTAAAAGCATACGAATCACTAGGACCTGATAGCCAGCATCCAAGGGTTTTCACGAAATTGCTACAGATGTAGTGGAGGCATCGGTTGAAACATTCCAGAAGGGTTACAGAGATTGGACAATTGCTAATGTGACATCCCTATTAAAGGGAGGGAAGCAGGAAAGTATAGGCTACTTAGCCCAGCATCTGTCATTGGGCAAATGCTAGAGTCCATTATTGAGGACCATGTTACAACTCGCTGGGATCGTGCACTGGAAATCAAACCCCACTTCCTGTGGTTGTTAATGTTTACCAGATTTTCAGACCCAGATTAGCAAAAAGCACTACGTAGTTTCATAGTTAAGAAATACTACTTATTAAATGTAATTAGACTCTTGCTACAGGTAAACAACTATATGCCATTGACATAGAACTCTATTAATTGAAGGTCTTATTCTGTTGTAAATTCCCCCTTACATACAAATAGACTTTGGCAGGAGAACAAAAAAATGGATTACGGGTGGAGGAGGAACTGGGACGGAAGTTGGTGATCTTTTCAGAATTGCTGTTGCTATCAAAATGATCTGGTGATCAAAATGCTGTTGCTTGTTTATTTTTCAGATGCTTCCAATGGTTTGCCAGAGATGCAGGGTGGCTGGTTTGCGAATATAAGGTCTTTGTCTATTTCTGGTCAGTAAGGCAATAGACAATAGGCGCAGGAGTAGGCCATTCTGCCCTTCGATCCTGCACCACCATTCAATATGATCATGGCTGATCATCCTTAATCAGTATCCTGTTCCTGCCTTATCTCCATAACCCTTGATTCCACTCTCCTTGAGAGCTCTATCCAACTCTTTCTTAAGTGAATCCAGAGACTGGGCCTCCACTGCCCTCTGGGGCAGACCATTCCACACACCCACCACACTCTGGGTGAAGAAGTTTCTCCTCATCTCTGTCCTAAATGGTCTACCCCGTATTTTTAAGCTGTGTCCTCTGGTTCGGCACTCACCCATCAGCGGAAACATGTTTCCTGCCTCCAGAGTTTCCAATCCTTTAATAATTTTATATGTCTCAATCAGATCCCCTCTCAGTCTTCTAAACTCAAGGGTAAACAAGCCCAGTCACTCCAGTCTTTGTGTAAGATAATCCCGCCATTCCAGGAATTGACCCTGTGAACCTATGCTGCACTCCCTCAATAGCCAGAATGTCTTTCCTCAAAATCACAGCTTGCAGCAACTGTTGAAGGAAAGATAGACTTGTTTTCTTCAGGCTTAAAGTCGCTTTTACTCTGGAGAACAGAGGGAGAGCTACTGAGCTGCTGGTGGTCTGAAGGCTTCTCAAAATCTTATTAAAAGATGCAAACTGTTCAACTTCCTGAGAACCAGTGACATTGTTGGCTGGCAGAAATCCTTTGGTCACTTGTCTAAAAACCAATGACAGTTAACAATCTGCTATCTGTTGTCAACCAAATCTTCATTTGTACACAGTCCTTTGGCTGTACTCTGCCTTCAAACACTACTGTGTTTGCAATGAGTGTCATGTTACTGTACTTTTAACCTATACAGAATTTTCTTGCAATCACTGGTTTTTAAAACTGGTCTTTTCCTTAAAAAGTATTTAAAAGGAAAAATGCAGTGAGAAAGACTTAACCCAGTCAAACAGATACCATGGTTGACAACATGGCTAGATTTCTTTGAGGATATATCAAGCAGAGTTGATAAAGGGGTCCCAGTAGAATGATTTGTATTTGGATTTCTAGATATATTTGATACGATGCTTTGTAAAAGGTTATTTCGCAGGTTGGTGCTCATGATATTGACAGTGGTGTATTCGCATGGATTGAAGATTAGTTAACACGACACGTTTGGGGTTAATCAGTCTTTTTCAGTTGGGAAAGACTTGACTAGTCACGTGCACAAACATTAGCCGTTGGTCCTCAATTATTTATGATCTATAATAAGTGATCTGAGGCAAGGATAGTGTGTGTCTCAATTTGCTGATGGTACAAAACTAGCTAAAAGGTCATGTTGAACAATCTGCAAGGGGGGTAAAGGTTGTATGAGTGAGCAAAAAATTGCGACATGGAATTTAACATAGGAACATCTGAGATCATGCACTTTGGTAAGAAAAATCAAAAGCAGACTATTTAAATAGAAAGAGACTCCAAAAAGTGCAGTGCAGTGAAGAGTGATTTGGTTGTTATGCATGACAGATTAAAAATGTTGGCATGAAGGTGCAACAACAAGAAAGAAAGAAAGAAAGAAGGCAAATTAAATGCTGTCCTTTATAGCTTAGGAGTTATAGATTAAAAATACAGAAGTCTGTTACATTTGGGCGGTGTTGGTGAGGCTGCACGTGGAGTACTGTGTAATTTTGGTCCTTCTATCTAGGAAAAGGATATGATGGTATTAGAGCGTGTTCAAGAGATTCACTAATCTGTTTTTTGGATAGAGGGGTTGACTCATGAAGCATGGTTAAAAAATTCAGTTTTTTATTCATTTGGGTTTAGAAAACTGAAGGATGGTCCTTTTGAAATGTACAAGACTCTGAAAGGGTTTGATCAGGTAGATGTTGAGAAAATTTTCTAATGAGGAAGCCTTGAACTAGTGAGCATAGTTACAGAGTAAAGGGTACTCATTAACACTGGAATACAATGGAGTTTCTTCTGGAGGATAGTGAATGTCTGGAGTTCTGTACCCCAGAGTTCTGACAGCTAGATTACTGAAAGTACTTGGAATATCAGGAAGTTGAGAGCTCTTGATGAGTTGGCATGAAAGGCCTATTGAGGCATGGGGCAGATCAACTTTGGCCGTGTTCAGGCCAAGCTCGAGTGGCCGAATGGCCTACTTCTGCTTCTGTTTCTCATATTTTCATTGCGCTGCTGTTTAAAAGACCTTACTGAGAACAAATGTACTGCTTAATCTTCTACACTGACAGCTTCAACTGCTTGAAAAGCACTTCAGTAGCTATGAAAGGTGTTGTGAGACTTGGAATTTATAAATCATGCTATGTAAATGCAGGCATTGTTTCTTGTATGGAGCATACAATTGGTTAGGAAAATATGTGAACAAATTCTTAGTTATAATACCTCTTATATTAATCCAACCTTGCTCTGAAAGCTACAGTTTAGCCGATAAGCTATTATCGAGTACTTATTTTGGGGCTATATTGTAAATTGAAAGAAAAGTGGACAAGAAGGATACTGAGTTTTGTTTTGTTTCAGATCTCCACTATACCTGAAAGTGAGGACTCCCAGGAATCTGTGGATAGCATGACTGACTCTCAGAAACGTAGAGAAATTCTATCGAGACGGCCTTCATACAGGTAACAGCTGATATGGTCTGTTCAGGGATCTCTGATGTTTAAAAGTAATCGGAATATTTAATTCTAACCAATAGCACTATGTCACAAGATTTCACTTTTTTAAAGTATAATTTGCATATGAAACAAATTAAATAATGCAAATGTAATTTAAATTAACATCAAAGCTTAAAGAATAAATCCACAGGATTTTACCACTTGGAACTAGCAATTGTCCAATGCACAAAACATGTACAGCTTGATTCTAACACCCATAATTAACGTGGTAAACATGGATAATGCAATGAGATGGAATGCTTCACAACACACACCAAATATCTCGTGATCATGAAAGATCCCATAGATTTGTCAGCAACTCTTCCCAGACATTAATGAAATGGGGCATCAAACCTCATTTAAACTTTTGTAGCCTGATTACAGCTCATGTTTGCTGATCTGACCTTGCAGCTCCCTCTCAAGTTGCTCCTTTGTGGGCTTAACTACTTTTTGTTTGTAGTCGTTCATGCTCCTTTCTTGGGTCCATGCTGCTCTGGCCTCAAGTCCACTCCTGGTACTCATTTATGAGTGGAACTCCAACTCCTCATCTGCAGTTGACTTCAACAAGCCAGACCTGCATTGGATTCCCTCAACACCACACCCCTACTCTTCTTCCACTCTCTCCTCTTGAGAGTTCCAATCCTGCTCAGTTACATTAAGGAAATTATGCTTGGGCACCTTTCAGCCTCACTGTTTCAGCTCAATCCCTCCTGTTCTAACCTTATCAGAGAAACATGGGTCTCCTTTTGAGCTGCCATTTCTTTCGTCTTGAGCTGCAGCAATTGAATTACCTTACCATATAACTTTAACCTGTTCGGACCCAATAATTAGTTTTAAAGTTTAGTGTGAATCATGAGTGAGATGTTTGCAGCACAGAGAACTTATTATTTGCTCTTTCTCTTAATTAATTCCAGCTTGAGTGTCTGGTTTGCAAGGAGCTTTGATCCATAACATTTTTCACAGCTTTCTCTATAGAAAGTCTGAGGTAGCTAGCACATGGGAATGCAACTGTTCACATGTCAGTGTTCGAGTCAGATAGCACCTGTCCTTCAATATTTCTTCTTTGTCGCTGGATCAAAATCCTGAAAGCCCATATCAGCTCTGTGGGAATACCTACACCACGTGATCTACAGTGGTTTGAGAAGGCAGCTTGCCTCAATGATATTAAGATATAGCTAATAAATGATAGTAGCAGCCACGCTTTGTGAATGAATTCTGAAACATGAAGAGCTACTTTAATCCCATCTTAAGTAGTGGAAATGAGTGCCATTAATTTTCGTATTTCCAATTTTGAGTTGAAATGTGCTTACAGAAACATTGTGTGTTGTTGGCCAAGTAGGTGAAAGGAATTAAACAGAATATGCAGTAGAAACACAACAGGCCTGGCAGCATCTGTGGATGTACATAATGCTTTGAGTTCAGAATCACTACTTAGGCAGTTGTCTTCTCTATAATATAGACAAGAAAGATTCTGATTTGATCCCTAACCACATCCTAGCTAAGACAGAAAATGATGGCTGTATAGGGCTCCTGAGCTAGTGAAGTATGTATTTCATGAACTTCTCTCTCAAATGTCTGTTTATGCTGGCCATCAGGTAGTGAAGTGGGGCTAATTTGTATTATGATCTTTTATACTTTGTATAAACTGCAACTCTCAATGTCTGCATGCAAAAGTGACAGATGCTTTGTACATTTTTTTTTTATTCACAATATGTGGGAATTGTTGCCTTGCACTGTTCCTTGGAAACTGTGCAGCTGTATATCAGCTGAAAAAGTGCACACACATTCCATTATCCTCTGTCCCGTTCTGTTTTAAATATACTTAGTTTGCGTCAGAACAGTTGAATATAGAGGGCGCAATACTGGGTAAGCTAACATTTAGTTTCCATCCCTTATTGCCTTGAGAAGTTGGTATTGAACTGTACTCCTGAACTCTGAAGTCCATGATGGCTAGGTACACTTGCAGCACTTTCAGCAAGGGTGTTCTAGGATTTGGACTCAACATCAGTAAAGGAGCAGTGTTCTGGGTCTACATCAGAATGGTGCAGGGCAGGAAGGGAGTATTCAGATAGTGGTGCTCCCATGCATTTGTTGCAGCCCTCCAAGGTGTTAGAGGTTGCAGGTTTGGTAGATGATGTCTGAATACCTGTGTTGAGCTGCTGCAGTACATCTTGCAGAACGTCCACCCAAGTAAATGTTGAAGGTGGTGAGTGGGGTGCCACTCAGGTGAGCTGGCTCATCCTGGATGGTATCACCCTTCATAAATATTTTTAGAGTCCATTTCATCCAGGCATGTGGAGAGCATTCCATCATAATCCTGATTTGTATTATGATGGGCATGTTATGGGGAATCAGGAGTTTAAGTACCTCAGAATTACTAGTTTCTGATCTGCTAGTCGCCACTCAATCCAGTTCAGTTTCTGGTCAATGCAACTAGCAGGATGTTGTTAATGGGGGAATTCAGCAATGGTAAGGCTGTTGAATTTAATGGAGGATATAGTTAATCCTCTCTGGGTGGGGGGTGACCATTGCCTGTCACAAATTTTGCTTGCCACTTAACCCAGCCTGATGAAGTTGTCCAGGTCTTGCTGCATGTTGACAAACTGCTTCAGGAACTGAGGAATTAGAAATAGTTTGAGCATTTTTAAATAATCAGCAGATATCCCCACTTCTGAGTTGTTATGGAGAGAAGATCATTGATGAAGCAGAAAAGATAGTTACAATACAGAGGAACTCCTGCAGCAATGTCCTGGGATAAGACAAGAGATCTCCAGCAGCTGCAGCCATCTCACTTTGTGCTTCGTGCAACTTCAACCTTGCGACCCCTCCACCAAACACACACGAATTACCTTGGATTCCAGTTTTTCCAGGGCTCCTTGGTGCCATTCTTGGTCAAATGCTGTCTTGATTTCAAGGACTGTTGCACTTAGCTTGGCTCTAGAGGTCTGTTCTTTTGGGCTAATGGTGTAATGCAGTTGGGGACTGAGCAGCTCTGGTAGAATTCGCATTAAACATCCATGAACAAATGCTGTTTGATAACACTTAGCAACGTCTTCTATTACTTGGTTGATAATCAGGATGATCAAGTGCAGATATTTGAGGCAGTTATTGACAGAGTTGGATTTGTCCTACTTTTGCTGGGTGAGATGTTCCTGGATGATTTATCAAATTGCCACATATGTACCAGTGTTGTAGATGTACTGTACAGCTTGACTAGGAATGTGGCTAATTTTGAAGCGTAAGTCTTCAGTACATCTGCTGCAACCCTGTCAAGCCCTTCACCTTTGCAATATCCAGTATCCTTCAGTTGTTTCGTGAATTGAAATGGCTAAAGACCGATGTAACTGTGCTACTTTGCTCACGAAGAGGCCAAGACAGACATTCCGCTTGGTACTTCTGGCTGAAGATAATTGCAAATGCTTCAGTCTCATCTTTTGCACTGATGTGCTGGCTTCCCCTATTATCAAGGATTGTGCATTTTTGGAGCCAATAATTCGTGGTGTTGTGGTTGCCTGAAACCATTTAACAGAATGGCAGAACTTGTTTTGATGCATTGTTTATGGGA
This sequence comes from Hemiscyllium ocellatum, assembly GCF_020745735.1. Classification (NCBI taxonomy): domain Eukaryota; kingdom Metazoa; phylum Chordata; class Chondrichthyes; order Orectolobiformes; family Hemiscylliidae; genus Hemiscyllium; species Hemiscyllium ocellatum. The sequence continues at coordinate 105,050,602 of NC_083407.1, read as the reverse complement.
TTGCTTAGCTCTGTCTATTGCAGGCTGCTCCGACTGTCTTGGCATGCCTGTTTTGTAACTTTGCCAGAACTCCACCTCTTGTTTAGGTGTGTGTGTTGCTGCTCCTGGCATGCCCTCCTGTACTCTACATTGAGCTAGGAGTGAACCCCAGTTTGGTTATGGTAGAGTGGTGGGATATGCCAGACCATGAGGTGTTTGGTTGTGGTTGAAAATGGCTGCTCTTCTGATCCAGATGGAGGTCAAATAAATATTTTTTCCTCTTGGTTCTTTTCCAAATGCTGCACATCCATTCTAACAGAGATGCTGCCCTTTAGGTCTTGGCCAGTCCATCAGTAGTGGTGCTACTAAGTCGTTTCTCGTGTGTATTCTGTTTCTTGCTACATCCGATGCTTAATCCAATCCATGTTCAACATGGAAAAGAATTTAATCATCAGCTGATGGGGGTGTGACAGGAGGTTTCTTTGCCAATGTGTGACCTGATGCAGAGAGATTTCATGCTGACTATAAATCAATGTAGCTGAAAATGTGTTGCTGGAAAAGCGCAGCAGGTTAGGCAGCATCCAAGGAACAGGAAATTCGACGTTTCGGGCATAAGCCCTTTTTCAGGAAAGGGCTTTCCTAAAGTAGGGCTTATGCCCGAAACGTCGAATTTCCTGTTCCTTGGATGCTGCCTGACCTGCGCTTTTCCAGCAACACATTTTCAGCTCTGATCTCCAGCATCTGCAGTCCTCACTTTCTCCTCTATAAATCAATGTATGTCTGATGCCCATGAGACAATAGTCATTGCAGTTTTTTTTTAATGTCAGCATCAAGTTAAACAGCAGCCAGTCACAAAGTACATTCGTCTGTGAGTAATGTTATTATTTGTGTGCTGTGCCTGAAAACAAGTCCTTGATTCGTTTTAATAATGCTTCCCAGAGTCATATGTTTAGCAGTTTTTCAGTGGTGTTTGCCGTTGCCTTTTACTCTCGGACAGGATGTGATTGCAAGGCTCAAGTCTTGCTTAACCAGAATGGGAACTGAGCCCACATTGGTGTTATTTTGAATCACGTGCCAGCCATTAAAGTAATTAAGCTAATCAGCCCCTGATGAGTTGAATCCATAGTAAACAAAAATTGGGACTTCCTCAGTTGTGTTTTCTCCAACATATTTTCTGTCTGCAGATTAATGAGGGGAAGTTTCTTGTTCTTGTGCTTGAATTTGCTCTGATGTTGCTTTATTAAATTGCTTTCCAGCATGTTGACCCTAAAAAAAGAATTTTCCATCTGAGGATACAGCAAATTACAAAATACTCTGCCACTGTTTATAAGTCAGTGAGAAATTGAGAAATAAATTTGTAAGGAGATCTGTTAACAACTGTACGAATATTAGGGTGGTTGTGGTCGGGAATTTACTTTGCAAATATAGACTGGGGCTGCCATAGTGTTAAGGGTGGAGAGGAATTTAAGTGTGTACAAAGTTTTCTAGTTCAGTTTGTGCATGTACCTACTTTTGAGAACTAAGGCTGGGCAGGTGACTGAGGTGTCAATGGAGGAGCACTTTGGGGCCAGTGACCATAATTCTATTTGTTGTAAAATAATTATGAAAAAGAATAGACAGGATCTTCAAGTTGAAGTTCTAAATTGGAAAAAGGCCAATTTTGATGATATTAGGCAACAGCTTTCAAAAGTTGTTTGGGGGTGGATGTTCGAAAGTAAAGGGACTGCTGGAAAATGGGAAGCTTCAGAAATGAGATAACGAGAATCCAGATTCAATATGTTCCTGTTGGGGTGAAAGGAAAGGCTGGTAGGTAGATGGAATGCTGGATGACTCGAGACAGTGATTTTGGTCAAGAGAGAAAAGGAAGCTTATGTCAGCAAATCCTTAGAGTATAAAGGCAATAGACTGGTTAGCATGGTTTGATTACATGGAATGCAGGGAGAACAAGCCATGTGGATACCGAACTGGCTTGAAGGTAGGTGACAGCGTGATGTTGAAGGGTTTAATAGAGATAAATGTGAGGTGTTGCATTTTGGAAAGGCCAATCAGAGCTGGACTTCTACACTTAATGATAAGATTCTGGGGAGTGGTGCTAAACAAAGAGACCTTGGAGCGCAGGTTCATAGTTTCTTGAAAGTGATATCAAGTAGATAGAATAGTGAAGAAGGCATTTGGTGTGCTTTCCTTTACTGATCAGAGCATTGAGTACAGGAGTTGGGTGGTCATGTTGCAACCACTTTTGGAATAATATGTGCAATTCTGGGCCTCCCTCCTATCAGAATGGTGTTGTGAAATTTGGAAGAGGGGTGACCTTATACAGGTTTATAAAATCATGAGGGGTATGAATAGGCTAAGTTGATGAGGTCTTTTCCCTTGGTTGGGGGTATCCAGAACTAGAAGGTGCAGGGTTAGGGTGAGAGGAAAGATTTAAAAGGACCTAAGGGGCAACTTTTTCATGCAGAGGATAGTGCATGTATGGAATGAACTGCCAGAGGAAGTGGTTTAACATTTAAAAGGCATCTGGATGGGTACGCAAATAAGTAGGGTTTAGAGGGATATGGGACAAGTGCTGGCAAATAGGACTAGATTAATTTAGAATATCTAGTCAGCATGGATGAGTTGGACCAAAGGACCTGTTTCCGTGCTATACATCTGTGATTCCCAACAGCTTAAAAAAAAGGGGAGTTTGGCTCCAAACATACCCTCAGATCTGTATCGGATTTATCTTATTAGTCCATGTTTTACAAATCATGTGGATCCAGTGTGGCTTTTCTTCTAAGTTATAAAGTAAATAAACATCCCAGAATAATTCACGCAAGCATAATCAGATAAAATTTTGGTGCTGACCTACATGAGGAAGCAGTCTTGCCCACCATTTGATGCAAGACATAAGGCTTAAGCGATGCTTTAAAGAAGAAAGCGATAAGAGACCGTGGCTGTGGAAGGCACAGCCACCAGTGGTGGGACAGGAAATCGGGAGATGTGAAAGAGACTGGAATCCGAGAAATGTAGAGTTCTCTGAAGGTTGTAGAAATGTCTAGGTAATGCCAAAAAAGTGTGCTGACGAAGAGTCATACTGGACTCAGTTATCTCCGTTTCCCACTCCACAGATCCAGCATTCTGTCTATTTCGATGCAAATAAAGATATTGAAAAGAGTGACTGGAAACTCCGCTCCCCATTTCCTGATAGCCACACTCCAAATTTAAGTACTGTTCATGTTTGACCTGGCTTCCAGCAAATCATAAACATCTGTTTTCTTCTCTACATTGTATGACTCAACTTGAAAATATGATTAGCTTTAATTACTAACCAGGATGTTTGGAGAGAACTACTTCTGTATTCAACATAACCTACTGTGTTCACATTGTAGCAAAAGGTCTCAGAATATATTATTGTTTGTCATCTAATGACTCAATATTGGAAAGTTGCACATTATTTTACCTGGCTTTACTATGCTGCAGTGATATGAAATACCACTTAGTAAGTCAAGTGACTAATCATCTGTGGAGGGTTAAAAATGAAGGTGCATTCATATAAAATTGACATCCTAAGGGCCAGTCCAAGCACTCCCAGTGGAGTGGGGTCATTTGTTGGCAGCCTTTATGCCATGTTCCAACTAATAGCAACATCCCAACTGATCCCATCGTGAAACTGACTTGACAAACAATGCAATTTATTTTCTGCTATTTATTTACCGTGTTGATTAATTGCTGAATATACTGTCATGACGATATTGATGTTCTTTCAATAAAATAACAATAATTTATTGAACACAAGAGAAAATCAAGTCAGGATCTTTTAAACAGCAAACTATCTCAATTGCATAAGACTATAAAACATAGGAGTGGAAGTAAGGCCATTTGGCTCATTGAGTCCACTCCGCCATTTAACCATTGCTGATGGGCATTTCAACTCCACTCATCTGCATTCTCCCCATAGCCGGTAAATTCTTGATCTCGCAAAGAATTATCAATCTCTGCCTTGAAGACATGTAACGTCCTGGCCTAGCTGCGCTCCATGGCAATGAATTGCACAGGCCCACCACTCACTGGCTGAAGGAATGTCTCATTTCCATTCTAAATTAACTCCCTCTAATTCTAAGGCAGTGCCCAAGGATCCTAGTCTCCCCACCTAACAGAAACAGCTTCCCAACATCCACCCCGAAGCCATGCATTATCTTGTAAGTTTCTATTAGATCTCCCCTCAACCTTCTAAACTCTAATGAGTACAATCCCAAGATCCTCAGCCGTTCATCATGTGTTAGGCCTACTGTTCCAGGGATCATCTGTGTTAACACGTTCCAGTGCCAATATATCCTTCCTGAGGTGTGGGGCCCAAAATTGAACACACTATAAAGCTCGAGATAGGCCCCATTTAGAATAAAGTCTCAGAAGCATATTTCAACCCTCTTGAGATAAATGACAACACCATATATGCTTTCTTAATCACAGACTCAACCTGCAGGTTAACCTTTAGAGAATTCTGGACTAGCACTCCCAGTGTGAACAGTTGCGGCTCCAACACTGAACCCTGCGGGTCACCACATGTCACCGCCTGCCATTCCAAAAAAAACCTTTTATCCCAACTCTTTGCCTTCTCTCTCACAGCCAATCCTCAATCCATACCAGTAGGTCACCTTGAACACCATGAGCCCTTACCTTACTCAGCAGCCTCCTGTGGAGCACCTTATCAAAGGCCTTTTGGAACTTTAGATAGATAACATCCACTTGGGGTTCCCTGGTCTAACCTACTTGTTACCTCTTCAAAGAATTCAAACGGGTTTGTCAGGCATGACCTCCCCATGTTGACTTGTTCTAATCCGAACCTGGACTTCCAAGAATTTAGAAATCTCATCCTAAACAATGAATTCTAGAATTTTATCAACAACCGAGGTTAGGCTAATCAGCCTATAATTTTCCATCTTTTGTCTTGATCCTTTCTTGAACAAGGGAGGTACAACAGTGATTTTCCAATCATTTGGGACTTTCCGTGATTCCAGGGACTTTTGAAAGATTGTAACCAACGCCTCCACTATTTCCTCAGCCACCTTCCTCAGAACTCTAGGATGTAGCCCAATTGGAACCAGGAGATTTATCAATTTTTAGACCATTTAGCTTTTGTAGCACTTCCTCTTTTGTAATGGCTACCATACTCAACTCTGCTGCCTGACTCTCCATAATTGTTGGGATATTACTCATGTCTTCCACTGTGAAGACTGATACAAAGTACTTAAGTTCTTCAGCTATTTCCTTATCTCCCAGCACTAGCCTTCCTGCGTTAGTTTGGAGTGGCCCAATGTTTATTTTTACTTCTCATTTGTTTCTTATGTATTGAAAGAAACTTTTACTATCATTTCTAATATTACTGGCTAGCCTACCTTCATATTTGATCCTCTCCTTCCTTATTTCTCTCTTTGTTACCCTCTGGTTGTTTTTGTAGTCTTCCCAATCTTCTGATTTCCCAGTCCTCTTGGCCACTTTATAGGCTCTCTTTTTCTTTGATACATTTCCTAACTTTCTTTGTCAGCCATGGCTAATTCCCACTCCCCACCCAAACCCCAACCCCCAGGATAATCTGCCTTTTCTTTGGCATGAATCTCTACTGTGATCTCAATTACACAGAAACTCCTGCCATGGTTGCTTGACTGTCTTCCCCACGAGGCTGTTTCCAGTCGGTTTTCATCAGTTCCTCTCCCATACCCCTGTAACTGCTGTTATTTAACTGTAATGCCATTACATCCAATTTTGTTTTCTCTCTGGCAAACTGCAGACGGGACTCTGCCATATTATGATTGACACCTCCTAAGTGTTCCCTTACTTAGATCTTTTATAACGTCTTGCTCATTATTTAGCACTAGGTCTAAAATAGCCTGCTCCCTTGTGGGCTCCATCACAAGTTGTTCCAAAAAGCCATCCTGTAAGCATTCCATGAATTCTGTTTCTTTGGATCCATTGGCAACATTATTTACCCAGTCCACCTGCATATTGAAATCCCCCATGATCACTGTGACCTTGCCTTTCTGACATGCCTTATCTATTTCCTGGTACATCTTGTGCCCCTGCTCCTGACCACTGTTAGGAGGTCTGTACATGGTTTTTTGGTCTTTATGGTTCCTCAACTCCACCCACACAGACGCCACATCATCTGACCCTATGTCATTCAGTGCCATAGATTTAATTTCACTCCTAACTAACAAGGCAACCCTGCCCCCTCTGCTCACCTCCCTGTCATTTTGATATGTTTTAAGTCCTTGGATGTTTAACTGCCAGTCCTGAACCCTGCAACCATGTCTCTGTGATGTCAACCACGTCATAATCATGCACAATGATTTGTGCCATTAACTCATCCACTTTGTATGAATACTACGAGCATTTAGGTAAAGCGCCTTAATGCTAATTTTCTTATCCTTGTGATTTCCAACATCTGTAGTAATATGTCCTAAGTTAACCTACCTTTTTGCATTTCCAGTCTGCCTTGAACTTAAACCCTGGAAGAAAGTGAGTACTGCATATGCTGGAGATCAGAGTCGAGATTAGAGTGGTGCTGGAAAAGCACAGCAGGTCAGGCAGCATCCAAGGAGTAGGAAAATCAGCGTTTCAGGCGACGACATTTCATGATGAAGGGCTTTTGCCTGAAATGTCGATTTTCCTACTCCTCGGGTGCTACCTGACCTGCTGTGCTTTTCCAGCACCATTTTAATCTTGACTTTGAACTTAAACCCTGCGAACGTGCTAAACTGCCTCTGACCTATCACCTGAGCTTCCACACTTGCCCTTTCCCATCACACTTAACAGCGTGATTGAGTCCCCTTATCCTTGCTTTTTATCCGACTAGTCTCCGCATTCTAAGGATTTTCTTCCATTTCAGACAACCCCAGCAGAGTGCCACCACCAAATACATCTTCCCCTCTCTTCACTGTCTGCATTTTGCAGGTACCATTCCCTCCAGGAACACTAGTCCATGCCTTGATGACCACTAATACCACCCCACCCTCCTATGGCACCTTTCCTTGTAACCACAGAAAGTACAACACCTCCTTCAACTCTTCCCTGCTCACCATCTCATGGCCGAAACAGCCTTTTCAGGTGAAGCAGCATTTCCCCTGTACCTCTTCCAATCTGGTCTATTACATTCACGGCCCCCATTGTGGCCTAATCTACATTGGAGAAATCAAACTGAGACTGAGTTTGCAGATCACCTCCAGACCATGTGCAAGCATGACTCCAACCGCCCCGTAGCAGGCCATTTTAATAAAGCATCCTGCTCAGGTCCACTTGTCTGTCTTCTGCATGCTGCAATGTTCCAGTGAGTCACAGTGCAAACTGGAGGAACAACATCTCATCTTCAGACTAGGCACTTTACAACCTTCTGGACTTAGATTGAGTTCAGCACCTTTAGATTGTGACTTTACTCCCGTTTATTTCCCTTTTGTTGCATTCATTGTCACTGTGTCCTTTCTCTCCTTCCCCCACACCATCTGTTCTTTCCAGTCTGTCAGTTAGACAGACCATCATTCTGCCGTTCTCATGTTCAATCACTTAATCTGCATTATCAACACCCTTTCTCCCTCAACACTCCATCAACCCTGCAACTTTGAAAAACTGTTGCATAAATTCTGCCCCCTCCACATTAACTCTGATAAAGACTCATCTAGACTGGAAGCATTGGCTTGCTCTTTCCACAGCTGCTTCCTGATCTGCTATGATTTCCATTATTTCTTGTTTTCAGTTCAAATGGTTTCAACACATTTTTTGCCCCCAGCATTATTTTTTTGTAGACATTCAACCTGGTTAAAGTATCATTCCTATCTCACTCTTTTGTCTCTAACTTTGAGACTGCAAGCACTTCCTTTTAGTGAGTTTCTGCAGGTTGATCAGATATGATTCTTTGTACCTGAGACACACAGTTAGGCTACGTTACTGACATTTCTGACTTTTGCCATTGTTAAATAGCTTTCTTGTTGGTATGGATCTTTTCTGCTGAACTGAACCTGCTTCTGTCCGCTCATCTGTAATCATAAATGCTCACTTAAAAGATACTTAATTATGCAGCATAGAAAGAGGCTTTTTGTCCCACTGTGTATGTTTTTCAATGAACACAAAACTATATTTAATCCCATTTACCTGCACTTGGTACATTGCTTAATATGCCCTGCCATTTTAAGTATTCATCCAGATGCTTTTTAACTGTTGTGAGTACCTGCCTCCACCACCCTTTTGGAAACCATACTCCATATTTGTACCACTCTCTGGGGTGAAAAAACTTTTCTTTGATCTCCTCTAAACCATTTGGCTGCTCACTTTAAATTTGTGTCTTCTGGTCTTTGACCTGATTGCCATGAGGGAAAGGGTCCTCAACCTCCGCTGTCTAAGGAAACCAAACCTAGCCTACTCAGCCTGTCCTTTTCATCTGAGACTTTTCATCCGAGTCAATAGCCTCATGGATCTCTTCTGCACCCTGTTCAGTGCAGTTGCATTTTCCTAATAGTATGGTGACAACATTAACTACTGGATTCCAAAAATAGCAACTTTAAATGGATTACATGCAACCAAAACCCTGATGAGGGATGCAGATTAGGAAAATTCAAGAGAGCATGTTTAGAATCACTCAAATTCTATCCCAAAACATGAACAAATTTAAAAATGGATTCAACATCACATTCAGAGCTGGTTGCTCTTAAGATGACATGTCTGTGCAAGAGGCAAATATATTTTTCATAATCTCTTGCAAACTGTATGATTCTATTGTGCAAATATATGAAGAAGTTTGTTTTGCTTCCTGCATTATCTGACCAGGTAGTGTGTCTAATCATTTAGCTTAAATCATGCGATTTCTTGGAAAGGCTGATTTTACTTAATGCTTCAAAAGAAAGTTTATTACCATTCTTTTTAAAAAGAAAAAAGTCAACTTCATAGAACCAAAATCCTGCTTGCTTATCCAAAAGTTCCCAAATTTGAATAAAATGTTATAATCTTTCATACCATCAGCAAAATACACCAATGTCAAATTAGATGACAACCCATGAGATTTTGCAAGCATTTCATGGAGCAATGCTAGTGGCAATCAAGGCCCAGTATATGCAGCAAAAACTCCACCATGTTGATTTATAAATGAATAAATTGGTAGGCTTACTTTTCTTCGGCAAAACATGTCTTTGCAGCTTTGATATCAGATATTTGTCTGAATATTTAACTTATACAAAAGGTTCTCCTCCAAGTTCCAGACTTTACTGGAGATTAAAGAAGTAATCAATTCTGAAGTACCTGCTTCATAATTAACCATTAGGCAGAGTGCAGAAGGACAGTCCTTTTAACATCCCAAAGCACTTAATTGGTGCCTTATCAGTCAGAATTTGACACTGAGCCATAAGAGGAGATAATTAGGACAGGTGACCACAAGCTTGGTTAGACAGAGGTTACCATCCTGAAATGTAAACATTGTGTTTCATTGATGCTGAGTCTTTCAGGCATTTTCTGTTTGTACAATCAAAGGCTTGGTGAGTCTGGAGCATTTTGCAGGAAGGAATGGCGAAGTTTTCGGGAGTAAATTCCAGTGGCAGACTTTGTCATCCTCTGACCATTGGTGACTGACAGAGGTGGGAGAAGCAAAAAGGCCAATATTTGAGAGCTTACAGTACTTGTGGGGCTATGGGGAGTGGTAAAGTTAGGGAGTAGTGTTGAAAGTGAGATGAGAATTGTAAACGTGAGGCTTTACAGGACCCAGTGTAGCCTGGGGGCATGAGGATGATTGAGCTGAAATTTGGTGCTACTCTGCTTTTTAAAAAATGGCTTCAGAGCTTTTTGCTGCTATCAATATTTCTGGAACTCTGTTTAGTTTTTGTCCCGAAATGTCATCTATTAAAAGTTAATCATTGTTCAATGTTTTGTTTGGTAGGATACATTTTAGTGCATCTGTATTTTAGTTTGAGTCTGTTTATTGAGATTTTCTTTTGTTCCTATTGACAAATTACCTTGTTGCATTCACTTTTAAGGAAAATCCTGAATGAACTTTCTTCTGATCCCCCGGGTGTGCCAAGAATCGATGAGGAGAAATCAGAAGAAGAGTCTGTCTCAACCGTTACTACAATGACGATGCAGACACCCATCTATCAGACTAGCAGTGGACAATACAGTATGTGCACACTTCAATTCCAACCTGAAAGAAACATTACCAATTCATTGCATTAATTACTGCTGTGGCTAGGAACTTTATATCAGCAGGGTTGTGTGTATATTGCTGGGCTGCATTTTTTTATTTACATATGACTACACTGAGAAGCTGGAATATACCACTCAGACCCTTGAGCCTGCTCCGCTATTCGTTAAGATCATGGCTGACCTGGTTACTCCACATTCCTCCCTAATCCTGATTAATCTTTTCATCCACTTGATTATCAAGAATCTGTGTATCATTGCCTTAAAAATATTCCGCTTCTGTTACCTTTTGAGTGTGAACTTGCAAAGACTTATGACCCTCTGTGGAAAAAGTTATCTTTTTCTTTGTCTTAAATAGGTGACGACTTATTTTGAAACAGTAACCCCCTAGAACTAGGTTGTACTACCAAAAGGGAACATCATTTCCACGAGCACCCTTTCAAGGGCCACTCTGTCCCTTTATTAATGGAAAGGTACCCAAACATCTATATGCAATTAACAATTTTAAAGGTCTTCTCAAACAGCCAAAAAAAAAGCCATATCCTTTACATATATTTAACCCGAGTGAATTATTATCACCGTTATAAAAGCTTTAAAATTTCTTATCAGCTGATGAGGGTCAAAGGCATTGTCAACTCTGCGCATTCGCCAGCTGTGATTTTCTCTCTCTGTCTATCTATCTATGATACGCAAGGTGCAGACTAACTAATTGACATTTCTCACTGAATCCAAGACAACTTAAAACTTCTTTTCAGTCTGATGGCCTGGAAACTTTCACAGGCTATTTTTTTTTTAAATTGCCAGTCAGCTGGAATGAATCTTCTGAACTGCTAGGCATGTACCGTGGCCATCTATCTCTGCATTTTGTAAAGGTTTCACTCAGTAAGCACTTTCCAGTTATCTTCACAGGTAGCTGGCTAATTATTTAACTGAAGTCACATGTTTTGTCACAAAGCTGTTTTTGACTCTCCATTCAAAAAAAGGTTTATTGATATCTTTTAAAATAAAAATCTCACATGCAAGATTTAAGATTTAAACCAAAAAATCCATTTTAACACTGCTTTACAACAGAGTTCCCAAACAACATACAGTTTCATCACCTGCATACCAACCTTTTGATATTCATGCATTAGGGCACCCAAATCCTTTGGCATCTCAAAACTCTGCAGTCTCTCACTGGAGAGATTTAGATGATATACTATTTTTGATATATTCTTCCTGTCAAAATGAAGAATTTTACATATTCCCATATTGTACACAATTTGCCAGATCTTTGCCCACTCACCTGACACATCCAAATCGTTTTGGAGCATCCTTATCTTCTCATTAAAATTTAGTTTCCAACCTATCTTTGTGTTGTCTTTGGTTCTCTTCATCCAATAAGTTATATGAAGTGTAAGAAGTTGAAGCTGTGATCCCCGTGACATACCATCGCTTGTTATATTTTACCAACCAGAAAATGACACATTTGCCTTCTACTTCCTAGTCGATCTTCTGCCTTTGCCAATATGATACCTCAGACGCCATAAGCCTTTCGTTTTCGCAGTAAGCATTGAATTGGTACTTTCCCATGTAAATAATGGAAGTCTAAGTACAGTGGTTTCATTTTCAACCACAGCACACATTTACTGCCTCAGAACACTCCCACAAGTAGCTACTTGCTTTCTTTTCATCTGTACCCAAACAAAATCTATAGCATGGTTACCTGAGTTTCTGCAATTGTTTCTGTTTTGCGACTGCCATCATTAATTAAGAGTCATCCCTCCCTCCAACTTATTTGGCTCTCTCTTCATCTTAAATAACATGTCCCTCCAATATTCAGGCCCTGATTTATCGTAGCCTCTGTATCAGCAATCAAATTGTAATTCTATTTGTGCTGTCATTTCATCTGTTCTGTTCTGGTTAGCTGTCTGTATTCAGAGATAGAGCCTAGATTTTGTCCTTTTTTTGTAGCACCTATCCTTACCTGTCTTATCTGACATTAACTTGTTAATACCTTGAACCCACTTCAAATGTACATCCCTAAGTATGAAATATTTTGGGATATCTTGAGGTTGTAAAGGGTGCTATTTTAGAAATAAAAAGCAAAAGGACAATGAATGCTGGAAATCAGGAATACAAACAAATTGCTGGAAAAACTCAGCAGATCTGACAGCATCTGTGGAGAGAAGTATAATTAATTTTTACGGTCCAATGACCCTTCTTCAGAACAGACAACTATGTAAAAATGCTAGTTTGTCTTTCCTTTAAGTCTTTTTATAGAGAACCCAAAACATATGAGCAGGTCACTAAACTAGCCTGTTCTAGTGTTTTTACGCCAAATGGATCCCCTTCGACTCTACTTTTTCAAATACTATTATAATATGTTGTGGTTCTGTTCGCTGAGCTGGGAATTGGTGTTGCAGATGTTTTGTCCCCTGACAACCAGAAGCAGCAGATTCAAACCACTACAAATGCAGGAGGAAAAATCATAGAAGCGGCACGGTGGCACAGTGGTTAGCACTGCTGCCTCACAGCGCCTGTAGACCCGGGTTCAATTCCCGACTCAGGCGACTGACTGTGTGGAGTTTGCACATTCTCCCCGTGTCTGCGTGGGTTTCCTCCGGGTGCTCCGGTTTCCTCCCACAGTCACAAAGATGTGCGGGTCAGGTGAATTGGCCATGCTAAATTGCCCATAGTGTTAGGTAAGGGGTAAATGTAGGGGTATGGGTGGGTTGCGCTTCGGCGGGTCGGTGTGGACTTGTTGGGCCGAAGGGCCTGTTTCCACACTGTAAGTCTAATCTAAAAAAAAAAAAAAAAAGCGCTTCACAGGAGGCTCCCAAGCACTGAGGATGTCACCTAGACAGGGGACGAAACATCTGCAACACAAATTCCCAGCTCGGCGAACACAACCACAATAACAAGCACCCGAGCTACAAATCTTCTCACGAACTTTGAACTATTAGAATATCCCTGGGTATACACCTATCTAATTTCACCTTAAATGGATTAGTGCCTTTCACCTTAACTTAATATGTGGCAAGTTCTGTATTCTAAATTCTGTCTTGGTAGAGCCTTTGTGAATTAATTACAGTTTCGTTTTAGTGTCTTTCATAATATATTACTTTTAAGTTTTGAATCCCCTACTTGTGAAAACATTTGGGCCTACCCTATCAGGCATCTTTACAATCTTAAAAGAATTGCCTGGCCACCTTCAGATTTTCATGCATGTGAACCTCCAGGTCCCTCTGTTTGTGTACATCCTCAAAAGTTGTATCATTGGATCTATATTACGTGTCCACATTTCTTCTCAAAATAATGAACAGTAGTAGTGAATGGCAATTGGACACCATTAACTGTTACTTTGGTTTTGTTTTGTTCTACTTCAGCCACTAATGTTGAACTACATTTAAGTGAGCATAGAGTTAATGGTAGCTATGCTTTCACTAAAAGGGGGAACTTCAAGATTGGGGGCACATTTTTAAGATGAGAGGAGAGAGATTTTAAAAAGGACATGAGGGGCAAGTTTTTTGTTTGCACAGAAGGTGGTTCGCATGTGGAGTGTACTTCCTGAGGAAGTGGAGGGTGTGGTACACTTACAGCATTTAAAATACATTAGGTAAGTACATGAATAGGAAAGGTTTGGAGGGATATGGGCCAGGAGCATGCAAGTGGGGCTAGTTTAGTTTGTGATTATGTTCAACATAGATGGGTTGGACCGAAGGGTCTATTTCTATGCTGTATGACTCCATGCCTCTAATTCTATCAGGTCACCTCTGTCAGAGCCCCAGTCTATTATGTTTTCTGATGGTTATACCCTCTTCTGGTGTAATGGGTAACAGTAAGGTATATTTAATAAGTGTTCAGAACCAAATAACTGAATTTACAGGTTGATAGCTATGATCTTACAGCTGTTACAGAGACATTGGTACAGTGAGATCAATGCTAGGAACTAAATATTCAGTAACTTTTGTAAACAAACAGTAAAGGATAGTGGGGTAGAGTTGGTACAGGATGGAATAAGTACGAGAGCAAGAAATGAAAGAGGGAAGGTGACATTGATGGTGTTGACAATGAAGGCAAGTAACAAAGGCAGTGCATTAATCACAAGTGACTTTGATCATGTAGATTGGGCTAGTCAGATTAATACAGGTAGCCAACAGGAAGAGGCTATAGTGCGTACTTTTTTAACTTTATCTATTCACAGGATGGGCGTGTCGCTAGCTAGGACATCATTTGTTGCCCATCCCTAATTGCCCTTAAGAGTCAACCACATTGCTGTGGGACTGGAGCAACGTAGGCCAGACCAGGAAAGGACTGTAGTTTCCTTCCTTAAAGAATATTAATACCCAGGTGGGTTTTTCTGACAATCCGCACTGGAATCATGGTCATCGTTAGACTCTTAATTCCAGATTTTCTTTTAGTTGAATTGGAATTTCACCATTCGCTATGGCGGAATTTGCACCCATGTCCCCAGAACATTACCTGAGCCTCTGTATTAATAGTCCAGTGATAATCCACTAGGCTATTATCTTCCTTAATTTGGTGTAGTTTCCTAGAACAATATGTTGTGGACCAGCTTATTTTGGATCTAGTGATCTGTAACAAGGCATGTTTCATTTGTGATGTCAGAATAAAACAGTGACCATAACATGGTCAAATTTAACATTTAGTTAGAGATGAAGGGCTTGGGTCACAAGAGTTGTACTGAACTTAAAAAAGGCAATTTCAAAGGAATGAGGGCAGAGCTGGCTAGAGCAGACTGGGAAGAGTTTACCAGCAAAATCAGTTGAGGACCAATGGTAGATATGTAAGAAAATAGTTCGAGACATGCAGCAGAAAAGATTTAAACCAGTAAGGATCAAGGATTCTAGGAATGGGATAGGCCACTGTGGTTAACCAGGAAAGCTAATGATAGCATAATTTTTTTTTAAAAGCATACAATGTGGCAAAGATTAGTGGTAAGCCAGAGGATTGGGAATTTAAGAAAAATAACAAAAGGATGTCAAAGAAAGGGGCAGAAAATAAACTTTTGAGGATAAACTTGAAAGTACTATCAAGATGGACAGCAAGAGTATAAAATGAAGAAATGTAAAAGGAGAGGGAAGCTCAAGTGAGCATTGATCCATTTGAGAATGAGGCTTGGAAAATACTAATTGGTAACCAGGAAATGGCAGATGAGTTAAATAAACACTTTGCATCAGTCTTCAAAGTAGAAGACTCGAAAAGCATTCTAAAAATTACTATGCAATCAAGGGACAAAGGGAGCAGCAGAAATAAATACAATAACTATCACTAGAGAAAAAGGGCGAGGGAAACTAATGCGACTAAAGCCCAATAAGTCCCTTGGATGGCAATCTGGAAGTAGCAAGCTGCCACAGGGATCAGTGCAGGGGCCACAATATTCATTAATAACGGGCTTGAGGAAAGAGAATGCACTATAGCTAGGTTTACAGATTACCCAAATGTAGGTGGGAAAGCAAGTGGTGGGAATGACAGAATCTGCAGAGGAATGTGAGCAGGTTAGGCAAGTGGTCAAAAATATTGACCATTGGAGTGCATTGTACAAAAATATGTTTTTTGGCAGGAAGAACAGAATCCGAATGTTATTTAACTGAAGAAAGATGACAAAGTTACAGGGGCAGTTGGGAGTCCTTATGCATGAATCACAAAAAAAAATTACGTTTAGTGGTAATAGAGAAGGCAAATGGAATGTTGGCCTTTGTTTTCAAAGGGAATAAAGTGTAAAAGTAAGGAGGTTTTACTCAAGTTATACAAGGTACTAGTCATACCACAGCTGGGATCTATGAACAGTTTTTGGCCCCTTAAGGAAAGATATACTGCCATTAAACATAGTCAAGAGAAGATTTACTAGGCTGACACTGTTTGGAGGGTCTGTCTTATGGAGAGAGGCTGAGTAGAATGGACCTGTACTCATTGGAATATTTTAAATGAGAGGCAGCTTTGTTGAAACATGCAAGGTTATTGGGCTTGACAGGATAGATGCAGATTGTTTTCCCTTGCAGCAAATTATAGGACTAGAGACCATAATCTCAGAATAAGGGTTGTCCATTAAACACATGGCGAGACGTCGAACAATTCTTTAGCCTCCGCGCCTACTTCTCCAACCAGGACTCCCACCCACCCTCTGACGACCCCTTCTCCTGCCTCCAACACACCCCTTCCAGCTGGACACCGCGTGCTGGCCTCTTACCTGCCCTCGATCTCTTCATAGCCAACTGCCGCCATGACATTGACCGCCTCAACCTCTCCACCCCTCTCACCCACTCCAACCTCTCATCCTCGGAACGTGCAGCCTTCCACTCCCTCTGCTCCAACCCCAACCTCACCATCAAGCCGGCAGACAATGGAGGCACGGTGGTAGTTTGGCACGCCGATCTTTATATTGCTGAGGCTCACGGACACCTCCTCCTACTGCCCCCTTGACCATGACCCCACCTCCCACCACCAAACCATCATCTCCCAGACCATCCAAAACCTCATGACCTCAGGGGATCTCCCATCCACCGCCTCCAACCTCATAGTCCCACAACCGTACTGCCCGTTTCTACCTCCTGCCCAAAATCCACAAACCTGACTGCCCCAGCTGACCCATTGTCTCAACCTGCTCCTGCCCCACCGAACTCATTTCTGCATACCTTGACACGGTCCTGTCCCCCTTAGTCTCAGAGCTCCCCACCTACGTTCGGGACACCACCCACGCCCTCCACCTCCTCCATGATTTTCGCTGCCCCGCCCCCAACGCCTTATCTTCACGATACACATCCAGTCCCTGTACACCTCCATCCCTCATCACGAAGGCCTCAAAGCTCTCCGCTTCTTCCTTTCCTGCCGAACCAACCAGTACCCTTCCACTGACACTCTCCTTCGACTGGCTGAACTGGTCCTCACTCTTAACAACTTCTCCTTCTAATCCTCCCACTTCCTCCAAACTAAAGGAGGAGCCATGGGCACCCGCACAGGCCCCAGCTATGCCTACCTCTTCGTTGAATATGTGGAACAGTTCATCTTCCGCAGCTACATTGGCACCATCCCCCACCTTTTCCTCCGCTACCTTGATGACTGTATCAGCGCTACCTCGTGCTCCCACGATGAGGTTGAACAGTTCATCCACTTTACTAACACCTTTCACCCCAACCTCAAATTTACCTGGACCGTCTGACTCCTCCCTCCCCTTCCTAGACCTCTCCATCTCTATCTCAGATGACCGACTCAACACGGACGTATACTATAAACCGACTGACTCCCACAGCTACCCAGATTACACCTCTTCCCACCCTGCCCCCTGTAAATACGCCATTCCATATTCCCAATTCCTTCGCCTTTGCCGCATCTGCTCCCAGGAGGACCAATTCCAATACCGAACAACCCAAATGGCCTCTTTCTTCAAAGACTGCAATTTCCCCTCAGACGTGGTTGACGATGCTCTCCACCGCACCTCCTCCACTTCCTGCTCCTCCGCCCTTGAACCCCGCCCCTCCAATCGCAACCAGGACAGAACCCCACTAGTCCTCACCTATCACCCCACCAACCTCCAGATACGTTGGATCATCCTTCATCATTTCTGCCACCTCCAAATAGACCCCACCACCAAGGATATATTTTCCTCCACCCCTATCAGCGTTCTGGAAAGACCACTCCCTCTGCGACTCCCTTGTCAGATCCACACAACCCCACCAACCCAACCTCCACTCCCTGCACCTTGCCCTGCCACCGCAAAAAATGCAAAACTTGCGCCCACCCCTCCCCCCTCATTTCCCTCAATGGCCCCAAAGGATCCTTCAATATCCATCAGAAATTCGCCTGCACCTCCACACACATCATTTACTGCATCCGTTGCAAGCGATGTGGCCTCCAATACATTGAGGAGACAGGCCGCCCACTTGTGGAACATTTCAGAGAACACTTCTGGGACACCCGCACCAACCAACCCACCTGACCCATGGCTGAACACTTTAATTCCCCCGCCCACTCCGCCAAGGACATGCAGATCCTTGGCTTCCTCCATCGCCAGACCATGGCAACGCGACGCCTGGAGGAAGAGCAACTCATCTTCCACCTAGGAACCCTTCAATCACAAGGAATGAATACAGATTTCTCCAGCTTCCTCATTTCCCCCTGCCCCACCTTTTCTCCGTCCCAACCCTCAGACTCAGCACCGCCTTCTTGACCTGCAATCTTCTTCCCGACCTCTCTGCCCCCATCCCCTCTCCAGCCTATCACCCTCACCTTAACCTCCTTCCACCTATCACATTCCCAACGCCCCTCCTCCCTATCTTTTATCTTAACCTGCTTGGCACACCCTCCTCATTCCTGAAGAAGGGCTTATGCCCGAAACGTCGATTCTCCTTCTCCTTTAATGCTGCCTGATCTGCTGCGCTTTTCCAGCAACACGTTTTTAATCATTAAAGACAGAAATAAAGGTAAATTTCTTCTGTGTGGTGAATCTGTGGAATTGTTCACTGTAGAGGCTGGGTCAATAAGTGTATTTGTTGAATGAGACGTATTTGTAATCAGGAAGAGAATCAAGGATTGTGAGAAAAAGTCAGGAAAGTGGAGTTTGAGGGCTATCAGATGAGTCATGATCTCACTGAGTGGTGGGGTAGATTCGACAGGCTGAATGGTCTACTTCTGGCATGCCTTATGATTTCTAATGTTGTAGATTAGAACTCTACCACAGTGCTCTACCTATTGTCCATTGAAGCTTCTGTGTAAATTTGACATGACCTTCAATCATATTGTAAAGGTATAGAATTAAGGTTTTCAAAATGGTGAAGAGAGTGAACTCAGTTGGATATGTTATTTGAAATGACAAGGGGCAGAGAGGGTCAAAGAATATGCATGTAAAATACATATGACTAATTGGGCATGCAAATATGGTTAGCTGCATTACTGATTTACAAAATAAATTTATAAGATGTTTTTAATCCCTACAGAGTGGAAACATTTGTTGGTCATTTGATCTCAGTTTTCCTGCATATGGCGTGGCACATCTACTAAATGTCAAAACTCATTTAACAAAAGTCATCAATCTAAAAAGTTAAATCCATTTTCCTCTCTGCAGATGTTTCAGATCCTTGGAGTGATTCCAGCATTTTCTGTTTCTCCACACATGATGTCATAAGGGCCACCAAAAAAAATTTGACTTGTAAATCATTTTGCTGCTATTTGTGATACCTTGATATGTGCAAAGCGACGCCGTGTGTGCTACCGAAATGTAGGGAATATTTGTGATTGGTCAAGTAACACAACTTAATATATTGATTTATCCAAAAAAAAGAGTCTTTGCACTTGAAACATTAACTTTGTTTCTGTCTCCACAGATTTTACCAGATCTACTGAGTTTATCCAAAGTTTTCTGTTTTTATTTCATATTTTGTCATTCATGGTATTTTGCTTTTAATTAATAGACTGGATCTTTTCCTGACTAATTTTCCATATGTTTGTATTCAACAAGCAGTTTGCTAAAAAGCAGTTTGTTAATTGTGAGCCACACTGGGGTGTTTCTGAGAAACCAGATTACAAACCATACAAACTTATTCTAATGGTAAATGAGCATTACTTTCCACTTTCACAGACCTTAATCTCTGTCTTTGTATTACAAAAATCTATTTGCCCCACCCAGTTCCAGTGTCTGCTTCAGATGTAATGAACACGAGATATTTATAACACAATGTTCAGTTTATTTTGTTGAATGTAGCTATGTAGGGCAGCAACTTGGCAAGATTTTCACAGCTACTGTTTCTTGCTTCAAAAATTAGAATCAACTGGTAACTTTGGAAGTAAAGATGATTGTGACAGCTCATCCTAACAAATAAATTAGGTCTGGGCTGTTAGTACAGTAACTGTATTGACAGTGATAGATAATTATATGATCACATGGTCACAATCCACAGTTATTGTGAATTTAGTGGCAATTGTAATATAAATGTTGTAGAATGTAAGCATTGATAGAGACCTTTCAGCCCATTATCCCCATGCCATATCTCTGAAAGCTCCAATTAGCCCTGCAAGTGTTTCCATTTCTCTCTTGAAAGTTACTATTAAACTGCTTCCAGCACCTTTTTTCAGACACCAGTGTGTTCCAAGTCACCAGTTACTTCATAACAAAAGTCTCCTGGTTCCCATTCTTTTTTGGGTTTTTTTTTGCTAATTATCTTCAGTCTGACACTTCTGGTTTAGACCAGAACCCAAGCCAGAGATGCTTCCATCCTGTGAGTGAATTTTTTAAAATTCCCCTTGATTCTCTCTGCTCAAAGGAAAACAGTCCCAGTTCCTCCATAGTGAATGGTCAATGTGCATTCTTCTTGGATCATGTTCTTAAAAGCCTGGAGGTGCCATTGTCAACCCTCAGTTCAAATCAACCTCTTCTCTCCTGTTAACCTGCTAGCCAACTTGGATTTCTCAAGTTGTGCTTGAGAAGGGAGTCCAAATAAAAATTGTCATTGATAATCTGTCCAGTCCAGCTGGAAGTAGAGCAGTCCAGTGCTGAGAACACTTTATGGTTGAACACTTCTCTATCTGTTGAAGCACCAGAAAAGTTGAAGAGAAAGTCTTGCATTGCTCCCTAATAACAGCTAAATGAAACCTGCCTACTTTTAATGTTAAATGTAACATTTAATGCTTTTATGTAGAGCCTGTACTTGAAACTTTCAATAGATGCTTGTTTTCTGACAATATTCTAGATTGTTAATACAATGTTCCAGTCCTGTCTTCATGTGCACTGCCATTTCTCCCTGTTTTGGCATTGGTGGCTTAAGCGGCCTTGGTTTGAAGATTTGGAATTTCCTTTCTAAACCTTGCCACCTTGAACTTTTTTTCCCTTCCTTTAAGGAATTCCTTGACACCTTCCTGTCTTTGATCAAGCTTTTGACCACTTATCCTAATATCTCCTTATGTGGCTTAGTCTCCAATAACACTGCTGTAAAGCACCCCAGCTTTTTAATATGTTAAATGTACTACATGAATACAAGTTTTTATTGTTGCTGATTGAAATTTTAACTAATAGAAACATTGCTCTGTATATTTCTGCAATGTTGCTTGGTTTCATTGCAGACTAGAGAAGAGGGCTCAAAGCAAATTTTCTCCAACTCTGCTCAAATCAGAGCTATGTTTGACAGTCACCAGTGTGACAAAGAGGCTTTGCAAAGTTGTTGTGATTTTAAGTTCTTGTATTTAATTTAATGCTTCCATTGACCTTGTACTTTACTCTTGTCAGTTGCTATCACACAGGGGGGAGCAATTCAGCTGGCCAACAATGGTACAGATGGAGTGCAAGGACTCCAGACACTAACAATGACCAACGCAGCTACAGCCCAGGGTGGAGCAGCCATTGTACAGTATGCACAAAGCCCTGATGGACAGCAAATCTTTGTGCCAGGCAGCCAAGTGCTTGTACAAGGTGAGTTGTTTTGTCAGGTGCTTTTCAGTAACACAAGGTTTCCATTTCTCCTGCAATGCCGAAAGTGTGCCTCTCCTAGACTAATTTGCTGTGGGACCTGCAAGTCTAAAGAATTAGATTATGAGATCGCTTTTGCCAGAGGCCATTCTGTTGAGATGGTGGATACTTGTCTGAGCTTTGTTGAATCATTCACTTTGGTGTACAAGTTGGTGCTAAGAAAAATGTCATGATGTTTAATCATACTAGTGTGTACTGCAGCGCAGTGATGCTCAGCCGAAAGCAGGAACCTGACATGAAAAATATTGCAAGTCTTAAGTTTATATTGTGTGATTCTGTGGCCAGTATATCAATAGAACTTTTACAAACTCGGTTCAAGTATTGGTTTTGTCATATGGTGAAGAGCTTTGCAAAGAGGCAGCTGCATTTTCCGTTATCGATCAGGTTAATGTTGAAAATGTACTTTTCCTCAGTGAGATTAGTTAAGGAGCAGCATGTTAATGGAGTAGAAGCATTTTGAATAAAGCTTGGTGGAGCCAGATAAAGGCAGTAGCAAGAATTATATTCTGTATCGGCTATCACAACATTTTAATATTTTCAACTCCTCATTTGAATTTTTCTTTGAAATGCATCAGCTAAATACAAGTGGAAGTAACCATGGATCATGAAGGCTTAGCTGTAATGGCCCTCAAAACTTTGTGACCTGTTGTTTCCTTAAAAACTGACAAATAATTCTGGAACAATGGGTATGTATTTGGCAAACAAAGATACTTTCAAGAAAAGGAAAATTAGATATCTAAGGTGATAAATTGATGGATTGAGGGTGGACTTGTTAAAGAAAGATTGTTTGCCACAGGTAATGTTGTGAAGTAACAAAATGGTGCCTCAGTCAAGTGAGCTATTTATAGTGTGAGGTGGTGTGACAAGTCTCCGAGAGATCATTTGATTAAAAAAGCAAGAGTCTGATCACATGAAAGAAATTAGCTTGGAGTGGATGAGGGAATTGAGGCAATGTGCAGTCTCTAACAAGGGCGCAGCACGGTCGCTCAGTGGTTAGCACTGCTGTCTCACAGCGCAAGGGGCTTGGGGTCAATTCCACCCTCAGGTGACTCTCTGTGGAGTTTTCACGTTTTCCCCGTGTCTGCATGGGTTTCCTCCAGGTGCACCAGTTTTTTTCCACAGTCGAAAGATGTGCAGCTTAGGTGGATCGGCCATGCTAAATTGCCCAATGCGTGCTGGCTAGGTGTATTAGCCATAGGAAATGCAGGGGTATGGGGACAGGGTAGGGGGTGGGTCTGGGTGGGCTGCCCTTCGGAGTGTCAGTGTGGATTTGACAGGCCGAATGGCCTGTTTCCACACACGGTTTCTGTGAGGACTGGTGGTTATCATTTTAACCTTGCTAGTCCCAGGGCATCACAGCATGGTTATAATCTAATAGCTCAGCACAAAAAAATGATAAATATTAAGATTAGACTTTATTCAACCTTATTATTGATGCCATGAAAGCAAATGACTGCGGCCTTGAACTGAAAACGGTGGCATTAATTGGATTAATACTGGGTCCCATTTATGAGAGCACATACCACTCAGATAATCTGAAATGCTAGGGTTCAGAACAAAATTAAAACTCCTGACTTAAGTATAGCACAGTACATTTACACCCCCAGCCCAAGTCTGTTGCAGGCACTACATGTTAAGTACTGAAGAAAATAAATGAAGAAATTCAGCATTCAGAAGTAAGTAGTTGTAGAATTCTGATATGGATAAATGGAGTTCCTTAAGTAATTAGTAATCAGAGATGTGCTAACCAGTTGTCTGTAGTATCAATGCAAAGGAAAAGTCGCCATAGTCCCAGAGGACCATAGGGCTGCTCTCTGATTAGATAAAAATGACTAGTAATGAGTTTAACCTGAGGGTCATTGCCCCTCTGGTGAGGGGTGGGGTTGAGCAGGTGGGATCTTTTCTGGTAGCCTGAGCCAATGCTACTGCATCACAAACCAGCTGTTGAGTCCACTGAGCTAACCGACCCCAATTAATGTGTTAGGATATGAACAAAGTTAACATCTGTATGCCTGTTGTCTCTTGATGTTTATCTTTTTTTTTCTACTCAGGTGCTGCTGGAGACGTCCAAACCTATCAGATCCGTACAACTCCTAACTCCACTGCTGGCCAGGGAATGGTTATGGCATCTTCACCAGTCCTGCAAAGCCAGCCCCAGAATGCTGAAGAAACCACTCGTAAACGTGAAATCCGCCTCATGAAAAACAGGTAGTTTCCCTTTCCTTTGATTCTGTAAACTGCTGGCTCCGTCCTCATTGGAAAGACCTTTCAGGTCAGCTAAAAGAAATTTGTGACAGTGGTGGGTGGGGATTGTTGATGGGTCAAAGTACTACCTGGCATAACCACATCTTAGCTCTGTGCTAGCTATACTGATCTCACCTGAGACAACAGTTGCTGCAATTGGTCTTAACATCCTTATAGTAGAGTTATTAGCTAGACCTCCTGGTCTTCATCGCTAAACCATGAATCCTCTGGCAATGGCAGAGTGCAAGCGTCAGATGAGAGGAAAATAAGATTTTGCTGTGATGTCCAACATGCTCAACATTTATTTGATATGGGACGGTACAAGTGCATAGTGCTGCAGGGAGCTATTCAGCCAGGCTTGTCTCTGCCAACTTTTGGCTAAAGTAAGTTGATTCTGTCTTACTGTTATCTGTCCCTGCATAGAAGATTTAATAGGGTCTGACTGAGATATTTCCTGTGGCTAAGAATCCACTGTAAATGAACATTTCTTAAAAAGAAATTACATGAATGTGTCTTCCCACCTTTGTTGTTTTAAATTGATGACTCCTTGTTGCTGAAATCCCAACCAAAAAAATGTTTCCCATTTGTCCCTCTCAATTTAGTTTCTATGTCAATATAGTTTCTTTTTAGTTTTCTCTTCTACAGTGAACATAGTACCAAATCTGTTAAATGTAGTGTATTTAAATTGTCAAACGCATTCATTTTGATTCTAAAGAGTTATTTAAAGCAGAAAAGGAAGACGTTTAGGAAAGACGTTCCAGGGCTTATGACCTGGACGCCTGAAGACAGGGTTGCTAATGGTGAGGTGAAACAAGCAGTCAAGAGTTAACCAGCATCGCAGTCTTGAGAGTGGTAGGGTTTGCGGAACATGTCAGCTTGAGTCCCTGCTTTAAGTTGGGGATATGAAGGAAAGGGAGCAGGGAATAATGTTGTCTGCTTGTTCTGACTACTTGCTTTTTCCTTATTTTTCAGGGAAGCAGCTCGAGAGTGCCGTCGCAAGAAGAAAGAATATGTGAAATGCTTGGAGAATCGGGTTGCTGTTCTGGAAAATCAAAACAAGACGCTCATTGAGGAACTGAAGGCACTCAAAGACCTGTATTGCCATAAATCCGACTAGCACGCCATTGTCATTCCTGAGAATGATTAACAGACTTGCCCCAAAAGACTATTGGCATGAGCTGGGCGACTCTGCTACCTTTTCTAACGATTTCTCTCCTCCATGGGAAAAAAAAGTTTAAAAAAACTGCATGGATGCAGTTCCGGCAGCTGCATGCCCATGCACCAGGGGATCATGCATCGGATCGTGGGATCCACCTTGGTCAAATCTTTCTCTGTTCCAAACTCAAGATAGCGTGGAACCTGGTTTGGGCAATTTTTTTTTCACATGAACATTTTTATATACAAACTAACTTATCGGTACAAAAAAAAATTCTTGTCTAGCGTGACCAGGAAAGATCACAAGCAAACATTTTCGTTTATAGAATGTCTTTTTCACCTCCCTCCTCCACCCCCATCATTTTTTTTTCTTCTCCTTGTTGCTCTGGGGTGCAATGTTGCTGCAATCATCCCTTTGGGGTAAGAGTTGTGTCGCCTCAGCCTTGCTTTTGTGGCACCTTCAGGCCTGTACAGTTAAAGGCGCACACTCGTGAGGCAACGCGAATGGCTATGCAGTCGTCTTCTCACCAAGCCATTTGTACGATGCATCAGATTGCAACCCAGCGACAATACAAAACCACACCATATAATGTTGCATCAGAGGGGTTGGCCTATGTTGGAACTGAAGATCCCTTTTATCCAGAGTTGTGGATCTTGTGCACCTAAACTGCTTTGCTTACTGGCCATTCAATTAATCACGTTTTTTAGTCTGAGCTTAAATTTTAAAAGTTGTGTTGGTTTGCATTATATACATATATATATTATATATATATATATTTTTTCCTCTCTCTTTCTAAATGGTGTTGTGATCCAGCCAGACCGTTCTGTCAATCAAACTGAGCTGACTGAACCCCTGCGTGAGGCTGGAAGGAATGTTAAGTTGTGTATTTATCATTCAACAAGAAAAAGTATGTGAGGGACTGAACCATAAAACCAATTAATGCTGTAAAACAGCACCCTGAACGAAGTGGGTGTAAAGTGCTGATTTTTTTTTTGGGTGGGGCAGACGAATTGTTGTGAAACTGGTCACCTTGTTTGATGCCTTTGCACTGTATTAATAACACTTTACATTTTTATACTGTATATATATTTCTAAAAGAAGTGTGACTCTGCAAGGAAAATATAGAACTAGAAAAGGCTAAGGGTTTGTGATACAACCCCTTCACCACTCTCAGTAGAGAGAGCATTGCTGTTGCATCAATTTGAGGCTCAGCACCTTGATTCCACCCCACCCCACCACCCCCCCCAACCCCTCCCGACCCTGCAAAATAAACTAGCCCAGTGCAAATTTTAAAAGAGCAATCTAATTTTTTTTGTTTTGTTTTAATATTGAAGCTGTTATATTACAAAAAAAAACAAAACGTGCTCCAAAGGATGTTACAAAATGAACTTTATGCACCAGTACTTCAAAAAGGTCAATGTTTGGAGGAAGGATAATGCCCACCCTAAGTGACCATTTAAGAATTTCCTTGTGCATTGTGTAATTTGAGTCGTGCAAGTTCAGTAGTTCTAGCTTCTGTCAAATAGTAATCTTGACCAAGAACCAAATTTGGCACTGAAGTCAAAATTCAAGTTCAATAATTTTACTGCCTGAACAACACCTTCCATTTCCTTTACGTCCCACTGGCCTCTATCATGACATGGATTGTATTCAACACAGCCAACTTGTTTTCACCCACACATTGTCCCCATTATCAACTTTTCTTCCTTGGTTTACTATCAACCATCCCTCTGTCTGATGTCACTCTATTTTTCTTGGGCTCTGTGTTTCAACAATCAACTCTCACCCCTATCCCACCACCACCACCCCCAAGTCATCAAGTGCAAACACCATCTTTTCTTAGCTACCGTCGGTTCTCATGAAGTGTCAGTGGACTAGAAACATCAATTCTGTTTCTCTTCATAGATACTGCATAATATCCTGGCTTACAGGTAGTAGGCTAAGAAAATGGAACAAAGGAAATTGCTTATATGGAGAGCTGGTGCTAATGAGATGAATGGAATGACCTTCTGCACTGTAACAGCTCCATGATTTGGGGAAAACCTTTAAATTGTAGTCACCGTTTTAATGTAGGAAATAGTGTTTTGCACGTAGCAAGATTCTGCAGCAATGTGATAATTATTTTGTGATGTTGATTGAGAAACTGAATTGTTTAAAGTATTTCCTTAGTTACCTTTTTGATAGTAACAAGGGTGTCTTATGTTCCCTCTGAGGTTGGTCACAACCTTCTGCACCTGCAAAATAGCTTTTTTTTTGCAAGTCAAGTTATAAACTGAAATGCAATACAGAACATGTTTCAGAAATGATTGAAATTTTCAAACAGAAGCTACCTATATACTTGAAGGGAAACATTTTGCAAAACAATGATGCAAGGGGAGAATTTTATGAACTAATAGCTTTTTTTAAAGGAATCAGTGCAGGTACATGGAGCAGATTGGCCTTCTATACTGTATGAGGACAACCCCATTTGCAAAGACAATACAATTGGAAAGCAAAATATAAAGGTCTCCTTTTAAAGTTAAAAGAAAGTTGACCTTTTAAAAAATATTTCCATTGCTTCTGATTGCACAACAGCTGTTCTGCCCTGGAGACCCAGTTGAGACTGCCTGTCTCAGGTAGAATTTATAGTTAATTTAATTCAGCTAGCAACTTTCTTTCAGGTCAATTCATCCTCTGATTCTCAGTTCCAACAACCAGAAAGCTTTACAATTTCCTCACACCTTACAAAGGAAACTTCAAAAGACCATTTTTATTTCTTTTGCTTTCCCCATATTTAAAAAAAATTCAGTTTTAAATAAAGCATTTATGTTTAAAACCAGTCTTTTGATGGGGAATGTTCAGAATCCTCACAAATTGAGAGATTTCGATCAACTCAATACAGGTACTTGAACTCCTTTTAATAGGGATGGCAAAAAAAACAGGAAAACTGAATTTCTTACACTGAGGTTTATAATATGAAAGGGTTATAGAAGCATAGAAGAATTCAGTGACAGAAAAAAGGAAATTGAATAAATACAGAAAGCAAACATTTGTAGTGCTATGTGGAAAGTGTGGGTGTGTGAGACTAATTGAATTGCTCTTTCAAACCACCAACGCTGGCATGATGGGACAAGGAGCCACCACCTGCGCGCTGTACAATGCTATTGTGTCTGAGTTTGTCTCCTCGGTGATTATTTTATCACTTGTACTCTGAGCTGGTGCTTAAAAATAACCGGTGGTTGGTGGAAAAAGCTTAAGATTTTTCGGTTCACGATGAATGTCTTGGGGTGTTAAGTGACAATTCAGCTATTTTCAGGATGTTCGCTCACGACTCAGTAGCAGGGGGTGTTTTGAAAATCTTGACAATAGCTCTGCCTCTTGCCTAACTTCCAAACAATAAGGATTCATTTTTGTACTTGGATGACAGGATGTTTTCCCTGGTTCTCTTTCAGCAGCCACAAGCAATTTTTCTCTTGCATTAGACAATCACTCATTGAATCTACAGTCAAAAGGGCCACAGTCCCCCGCTCCAGCTCTTTTTCTTGTCACCCTGCAATTTTTTTCCTTTTCAAGTGTGTATGCAGTTCATCTCACTTGTGATTTTTTAGCTAGCTGCCTTGAATTTGTCTTCTGGTTTATGTAAC
This sequence comes from Hemiscyllium ocellatum, assembly GCF_020745735.1. Taxonomy (NCBI): domain Eukaryota; kingdom Metazoa; phylum Chordata; class Chondrichthyes; order Orectolobiformes; family Hemiscylliidae; genus Hemiscyllium; species Hemiscyllium ocellatum. The sequence continues at coordinate 105,021,987 of NC_083407.1, read as the reverse complement.
TTGGCAATGTCCCCTTAATTAATCCATTAAAATATTCATGAGTTCCTGAACAACATTCAGTATTCCACCCCCCCCCCCCCACAACTTTTCATCAGTTTGTCTGACCATATGAAGCATCAGAATGCATGCATATAAATATCCAGTAGGAGTTACTGTATTTAGATGTGAATTTTAGTATTGCCTGATTTTCCCTTTCCCTAACCCAAGCTAAATTTTATGACCCTACAAACTAGATTGACTAAGATTAGTTAACACAGCAACAATTAAACTTACTTTTACTGCCCTATATAATCTGAGCCCTGGAGGACTATTGTGATATAGTGATAATGCCCCTACCTCTGGGCTAGAGGGCTTGGGCTCAAGTCTCACTTGCCTTGATCATGTGCCATGACATGTCTAAATGGGATAGCTTGCAGAATGGCTATGATTGATAAGGTGATAAACTAATTTTCTGGAGAGCCCTGTGTAATTTCCAGTACTTAATAGCAACACCAGGTTAAATATAGTGGTGTAACATTAACATCAGAAATTACACAGTTGGAGTTTTCGGAGAGACTAGTTGGTGGTTTTCTGAAAATTCACATTATTTAGAGCTTATTTAAAAATTATACCCCAATGGGAATTCCCTTCAGTAAACTCATTTCTCTTCCAAACACATTCCTTCAAATATATTCATTAAACTTGTGGGCACTTTTTCTGATAGATCCTTAAGTGGTGAAAACTGATTTTTGATTTTTTACAGGACTTTGGTAAACATCCCAAAGGTGCTTTGTTTTGGTTAAATAAAACAAAGTAATTTATTGCAAGCTTTAGTGCTATGAAGGTTGTTTTAAATGATGTCACGTCAGGAATTATGCTCACATGCACCATCACCTGTTTAGATTCCTTCACCAAAAAAGTATGGTGATGTTCCTCACTCAGACATTTGCTTCTTCATAGTAATTATTTGAAACCATGCATCTTAAGGTACCATATAATAATTTTGTTTGAATGCTTCAAAGTTGTGCTTAGGGGTTCTACATTGAGCTGAAGAAGAATGTAAAAGTTTTGGTAAGTTGAAAATTCCCCAAAGGTTGCTGAAATCCGTATCAACTCCAAAGTTCATGTATCAGTTCTGATCTTACTGCAATAGCACCAAAAACCCAATTGGAAACTGGAAAGATATTTTTCATTAGTTCATTTCCAAAGATCAGAAGTTAAAGCTATGAGAATTATTTGGACTCATGGGTTTTTTAGGTATCTGCTGTGGGTTAGTTTTTAGCGTTCACCCCTGAGTTAGAAGTTTGTTGGTTCAAAACCCAATTATGGATATGCATACAAAAATAGTGTAGTTTGAGACAGTCTTACAGTGTAGGACATAATGTCATTGGGATAAGATACTCTGTTAAGTCCCACTTGCTCTTATATGTGTATATATATATTTTTAAAACCCTGGTGACACTATTTTGAAGAGGAACAAGCAAATAATTCCTGGTGCCCTGGGTAATGTGTTCCTCTAATACTGAGGAATAAACAGCTCATCACATTGCTGTGTTTGAGAATGTACAGTGCACAAATTATTTGCCAGGTCTGTGACATTACAACAGTGACTACACTACAGAAGTACTTTGGTCCTGTGGTCATCATACATGCTATTTAAAAGTACTGAAGTAATGTACGTTTTCCAGAGTTATTTCTTCATTCAGAGCTTTCTTGGGAAAAAAGCAAGTGTTTTGTTCAATTTCTGAAATTTGTGGTGAGGTGCCACTGTAGTTCCCTCATGGGGCCTTAGTGATCCTGACAGAAATAAATTTCATGCATTTTGAGTCCCCATAATATCCAATAGTTTGGCAGCATTCCTCAAAATGGCCTTTGAAAAAAGTCACATCAAGGAAGCAGCACTGTTGGTGTGTTAAGAGGTAGAGCTCTACCTCCACAGTGTGCTGTATCTATATAATCTGCATTTAAAATAATGTCCTTGGTTGCAAAAGAGAACTTCTAAGAGTATTCAGCACTTTCATTTCTGGCCTTTACTCTGTAGCGATGTAAAATAATGGCCCAATTTGAATTTAGAACTTGCACCCATGGAGAGATTCAGCAGCTGGCATGAACTGGAAGATATGGAGTGTATTGGGGAGAGGCTGAATTGAGCCCTAGACTCTTCAGTATATCACCTGCCTGAGGGGCGAATTTTTCAGCAGCAGCAGCAGGTCAGGGTTTACTCTAGTTTGAAAAAGTAATAGTGATGTCACAGGAAGGATGACAGTCTTGACTGGTGACTATTGCTGCTTTGTTTGTTCCTCTGATTTTGTAACTATATACAAAAGTTACTTATGTGAAGTCAACAAGTGTCTGATAGAACTATTTTTTAAAAATTAGTTTGCATTGGCATTTAATGGATAGGTGACAGACAGGGCAGTTCTCACTATCTCTTAAGGCAAGACATTCAATGTGTGAACTCCAAAATGCTCTTTGTGTCCTTGATAACCACATATAGGTAGTCTCATCAAGATTTCAAAGATTGGTATGACGATGGTGTATCTATGAGATTAAGAATTTTGTAGCTAGTATATTTATAAATGTAATTTTCAACAATTTAAATATGCAGAGAGGGAATTAAGTAACTGCCAGACAATGAAACAACAGGCAAGTCGTCTGTATTTAGTATTGGTATTTAGTTCTGTAGACTGAAAGTGATACATTATCTGAGGGTTGCAACCAGAGCCAAGGCCATGGCAGTGTGGCTTGTGATGTGAGTCGATAATGGTATTGCTTCCACAAAAACAGTTAGCAAGCAGAGCCCATAAAGTAGTCTTTTTGGATGATACCCTATGCTGTGTGTATGTGAATGTCGAAATATGAATGAGATGAATGTGTAATTGCCAGGAATACTTCAGATTCCAGAGGCATCAGCTCCAACTGATGAGGTTGGTTGGTCAATCGGTCACAATCTAGTCAGGTAGAATGACAGCCCTTAACATCAAGGTTGCATTCAACTGAATGTGGGATCAAAAAGCCCTAACAAAACTGGAATCCATGCATATTAGGGTGAAAGCTTTCTGCTGGTTTGTCCATACCTGACACCTAGGAAGACTGTTACGCTTGTTGGAAGTCAGTATCCCAAGACTGTGATAGTGTCCTAGGCCCAGCCACTTTCAGCTCATTCATTAATGATGATAGAACAATGTTCATGACCATTTATGATGACTCAGACACCAAAACAGTCCAACGTAACAAGATTTGGACAATATCCAGTCTGAGAGTGACTGGTAGCAAGTAACATTTGATAGACACATGCCAGGCAATGACCACCTCCAATAAGAGACAGTCTAATCACTGTACCTTGACATTCAATGATGCCATCAATGACCACCACCACCCACCTACTATCAATATCGTTGTGGGGTTATCATCAACTGAACTTGCTGCGTAAACATAATGGCTACAAGAGCAGTTCAGAAGCTAGGAAAACCATTGTGAGTTACTTACCTCCTGACTGAATGAAGGCTGACAGTTATCTACAAGGTGCAAGTCAAGAATTTTGTGGAATACTCCCGACTCATGACTTCACACCATTCAAGACAAGGTAGTCTGCATTATTGGCACAATCTCCACAAATATCCATTCCCTCCACCACTTATACTCAGTAGCAGCAGTGTGTGCGATCTACAAGATGTACTGTAAAAGTTCACCAAAGATCCTGAGACAATATCTACCAAACACATGACCCCCTACCATCTAGAAGGACAAGGGCAGCAGATACGTGGAAACACTGCCACCTGCATGTTTCCCCTTTTAAGCTCCTCACCATCCTCACTGGGAAATATGTCTCTGAGTCAAAATCCTGGAATTCCCTCCCTAATGGCATTGTGGGTCGACACACATCACATGGACTGCAGCATTTCAAGAAGGCAGCTCACCACTGCCTTTAAGGGTAACCAGGGATGGGCAATAAATGCTGGCCAGCCAGCAATACCCATGTCCCAAAAATAAAAACACACCTGGGTGGAAGTTGGGATCTGTCTGGAGTTGGCAGGTTGAAGCCAAATGGGTGTCAGGAACAATTTGCTTTTAATGCAATTTGCTAATGCTGTTGGCATGGGTTGGAATGAAGTGGGCAGCTGGGAGAGAATCAGAAGATGGGACTGGTGACAATACCAAGGTCCACACTATAATAGGAGAAATGGAGATCAGGCAATACTCTAGGAAATTAAATGGGTTCAAAGTAAACAGGAAGGTCATAAAGTCCAAACTGGCAATATTGGTATGTATGTGAATGTGTAGAGTATGGCAAATAAGTTTGGTGACGTCCATCCAGAGGGTATGCTGTGATAATAACGAAGATCTAGCTCAAAGATGTGCAAGATTGACTATTAAATATTCCGAGATAGAAAGTTTTCAAGAAAGGAAGGAGAAGATTGCAGTGTTGGAGAGAGAAGGTGCATTAGAGCTGTCAAGATTTGGCTAGGCCTAAGGAGCAATTGCTCAGCCACTAACTAATGGAACGGTGTAGGTGAGCAGAGTTGCAAGAAGTGTGGACTTATAATGGGGAATACTTAATTATGCAAATATGGAAATTCATGGTAGTCGTGTAAAAAGATGTGTTCGGGTTCAAGAAAAAAATCTGCAGCAGTATGCTTCCAGTCCAGTGAGAAAGGAGACACTGCTGGACCTGGCTTTTGGAAATGAAATGGATTAAGCAGTCTGGGGGGATCATTTGGGCAACAGTGACCTTTGGATCATAAGGTAAAGTTGACTATGGAAAAGATTCAGAATTTGAGTAAGAATAGATATCTTGGGATAAGCCAATGAGGTGAGAATGGATCTGACATGGATAAATCGACAGGCATCACTCGCTGAAATGCTATCTTCAAAGAGCAGATAGTTTAGGTGACGTCGAGGCCTTTTACCTCACACATTAAAATTAGGGCAAATAAATCCAGAAAATCTCCAGATGACAATCGAACTATTGGTTAAAAACATAACTCATACTTGTGGCAAATGTTACATAGATAATATACAGTGGAGAACTGGGCTTAATATAGAAGGTTCAGGGGCAGTTAGAAATTAAATGAGAGGCAAAGAAAGAGTATGCGAAGACAGCTAACATAAAGACAATCCAAAAGATTTCTATCAGCATATACATAATAGAAGAGTAGAGACAGGAGCCATTGCTAAGATATAAATTGAATACTTTGAATCTCTCTTTACCAAGATAGAAATCCTCCGTAGATTTGGTGAAAGAGGAGATGGTTCAGACACTTGGGGTTTGAACTCGAGAAGGAAGAAGTACTGCGTAGGCAGTTTGCATTTCTGCTGAAGGGCTGATGCCCGAAATATCAATTCTGCTGCTGCTCGGATGCTGCCTGACCTGTTGTGCTTTTCTGGTGCCACATTTTTCGACTCTGATCTCCAGCATCTGCAGTCCTCATTTTCTCCCACTTTGTACTTATATTGGTCAGGAGCCACAACCAGATGAGATGCATCCAAAGATAGTAACAAAAATGTGAAAATTGAGAAAATGGATCATTTTCCAATCCCCCTTAGACTTGGTTTGGGGGCTGGAAAATTACAAATGTTACATTCTTGTTCGAAAAGGATGCAAAGATGAGCTCAGCAACTACAGGCCAGACCATAACCTCGGTTCTGAGGACATTTCTGTAAATAGGTTATTTGAGGCAAGATGAATAGTCACTTTGATAGGTCATTGAGCGAAGCCAGCATGGCTAGCTGAATACGGAATTGTGCTTAGCTAACTAGCTATGGTAAGAGTCAGAGGTGCTGAGGGTAATGTTTCTGTGACATACGTTTACTTTCAGAAGGCATTTGATAAAGTGATGCACGACAGACTTCTGACTAAAACTCTAGCTCATGAAATAAAAGAGACAGCAGGGACAAAACTGCCTGAATAGCAGGAAACAGAATGAACTGGTTGATGATGTCCCTACATACTCGAGGGAAAGATTACAGTGAGATTCCCTGAGGAACAGTTTTAGGATTCCAGCTGTTTCTGATATAGGTATATATATGCGACCACAGCCAGGAGAATGGGGCACGATTTCCAAATTAGTGGAAGATATCAGAATTTGTGGAATGAAGACAAAAAGCAGATTAAATTTAATGCAGAGAAGTGTGAAGTGCCGATTATTCATAGAAATAAAGCGTTTAAAATAGAATACACTCTGGAGCACACTCTGAAGCTGGTGCAGGAACAGAAAGATATGGGGATACATGCATAATTTGTTAAAGAAACAACTTTTTAATGATCAAATTATTGCAGATGCTGGAATCTACTGAAAACAAAAATGCTGGAGATCACAGGAGGTCAGGCAATATCCGTGAAGAGAGCAAGCTAACGTTTCGAGTCTAGATGGTTAAGAAAAGGAGGAAGCATATGTCAGGTTTTGACAGGAGAGATCGAGTGAATCCTTAGAAGAGTATAAAGACAGTAGGAGCATACTTAAAACAGAAATCAGGAGGGCAAAAAGGGGACATAAGATAGCCTTAGCAAATAGAGTTAAGGAGAATCCAAACGGTAACTAAGGAAAGAACAGGGCCCCTCGAAGGCGGCCTTTGTGTGGAGCTGCAGAAAGGGGACGTGAAATAGCTTTGGCAAATAGAATTAAGGAGAATCCAAAGGATTTTTACAAATATATTAAGGACAAAAGGGTAACTAGGGAGAGAATAGGACCCCTCAAAGATCAGCAAGGCAGCCTTTATGTGGAAAGTGAGGGAGATACTAGATGAATATTTTGCAACAGTGTTTACTGTGGAAAAGGATATAGAAGATACAGAATGTAGGGAAATAGATGGTGACACCTTGCAAAATGTCCATATTACATAGAGGAGGAAGTGCTGGATGTCTTGAAACGCATAAAGGTGGATAAATCCCCAGGACCTGATCAGGTGTACCTGAGAACTCTGTGGGAATATAGAGAAGTGATTGCTGGGCCTCTTGCTGAGATATTTGTAACATTGATAGTCACAGGTGAGGTGCCGGAAGACTGGAGGTTGGCAAATGTGGTGCCACGGTTTAAGAAGGACGGTAAGGACAAGCCAGGGAACTATAGCCCAGTGAGCCTGACCTCCGTGATAGGCAAGTTGTTGGAGGGAATCCTGAGGGACAGGATGTACATATACTTGGAAAGTCAAGGATTGGTTAGGGATAGTCAACATGTTTTTGTGCGTGGGAAATCGTGTCCCACAAACTTGATTGAGTTTTTTAAAGAAGTAACAAAGAGGATTGAGGGCAGAGCTATAGATATGATCTATGTGGACTTCAGTAAGGCATTAGATAGGGTTCCCCATGGGAGACTGGTGAGCAAGGTTAGATCTCATGAAATACAGGGAGAACTTGCCATTTGGATATAGAACTGGCTCAAAGGCAGAGGGTGGTGGTGGAGGGTTGTTTTCAGACTGGAGGCCTGTGACTAATGGAGTGCCACAAGGATTGGTGCTGGGTCCACTACTTTTCATCATTGATATAAATTATTTGGATGTGAGCAAAAGAGGCATAGTTAGTAAGTTTGCAGATGACACCAAAGTTGGAGGTGTAGTGGACAGTAAAGAAGGTTATCTTGATCAGATGGGGCAATGGGCTGAGAAGTGGCAGATGGAGTATAATTCAGATAAATACGAGGCGCTGCATTTTAGGAAAGCAAATCTTAGCAGGAATTATACACTTAATGGTAAGGTCCTAGAGAGTGTTGCTCAACAAAGAGACTTTGGAGTGCAGGTTCATAGCTCCTTGAACGTGGAGTTGCAGGTGGATAGAGTCATAGAGATGTACAGCATGGAAACAGACCCTTCGGTCCAACTTGTCCACACCGACCAGATATACCAACCCAATCTAATCCCATTTGCCAGCACCCAGCCCATATCCCTCCAAACCCTTCCTATTCATATACCCATCCAAATGCCTCTTAAATGTTACAATTGTACCAGCCTCCACCACATCCTCTGGCAGCTCATTCCATACACATACCACCCTCTGCGTGAAAAAGTTGCCCCTTAGGTCTCTTTAATATCTTTCCCCTCACCCTAAACCTATGCCCTCTAGTTCTGGACTCCCTGACCCCAGGGAAAAGACTTTGTCTATTTATCCTATACATGCCCCTCATAATTTTGTAAGCCTCTATAAGGTCACCCCTCAGCCTCCGACGCTCCAGGGAGAACAGCCCCAGTCTGTTCAGCCTCTCCCTGTAGCTCAAATCCTCCAACCCTGGCAACATCCTTATAAATCTTTTCTGAATCCTTTCAAGTTTCACAACATCTTTCCGATAGGAAGGAGACCAGAATTGCACACAATATTCCAACAGTGGCCGAACTAATGTCTTGTACAGCCGCAACATGACCTCCCAACTCCTGTACTCAATACTCTGACCTATAAAGGAAAGCATACCAAACGCCTTCTTCAGTATCCTACCCACCTGTGACTCCACTTTCAAGGAACTATGAACCTGCACTCCAAGGTCTCTTTGTTCAGCAACACTGTCCAGGACCTTGCCATTAAGTATATAAGTCCTGCTAAGATTTGCTTTCCCAATATGCAGCACCTTGCATTTATTTGAATTAAACTCCATCTGCCACTTCTCAGCCTATTGGCCCATCTAGTCTAGATCCTGGTGTAATCTGAGGTAACCGTCTTTGCTGCCCACTACAGCTCCAATTTTGGTGTCATCTGCAAACTTACTAACTGTACCTCTTATGCTCGCATCCAAATCATTTATGTAGATGACAAAAAGTAGAGGACCCAGCACCTCTCTTACCGTTTCTGGTGTTAACCCATCTCTATGACTGTATCTGAGACTTCCTTCCTATAACTGCCATCCATCACATACTGTTAGATAGTGAAGAAGGCATTTGGTATGCTTTCCTTTATTGGTCAGAGTAATGAGTACAGGAGTTGGGAGGTCATATTGTGGCTGTACTGGACGTTGGTTCGGCCACTATTGGAATATTGCATGCAATTCTGGTCTCCTTCCTATCTGAAAGATGTTGTGAAACTTAAAAGGGTTCGGGAAAGATGTTGCCGGAGTTGGAGGATTTGAGCTAAAGGGAGAGATTGAATAGGCTAGGGCTGTTTTCCCTGGAGTATTGGAGGCTGAGGGGTGACCTTATGTAGGTTTATAAAGTCATGAGGGGCATGGAAGGATAAATCGACCAAGTCTTTTCCCTGGGGTGGGGGCGTTTAGAACTAGAGATCATAAGTTTAGGGTGAGAGGAGAAAGATATAAAAGAGACCTAAGGGGAACAATTTTCACTGAGAGGGTGGTACACGTTTGGAATGAGCTACCAGAGGAAGTGATGGAGTCTAATACAATTGCAACATTTAAAAGGCATCTGGATGGGTATGAATATGAAGGGTTTGGAGGGATATGGGCCGGAGGGACTAGATTGGGTTGGGACATCTGGTCTGCATGAATGGATTGGACCAAAGGGTCTGTTTCTATGACTTTTCACCAGAGCCCTTCATCTTTCTGATTGAGGATTTTCTGACTGAAACATTATCAATGTTTTTCCTGTCTCCTTGTAGTATTCCCTGCATTTTTTGCTTTTATGTTGACATGGACCTTTGAAGATTCTCTTGGCAACAATCTCTTCATTTGGGGGAGGTGATTAGATACAAAGGATATGTTTAAGGTGAGAGAGGATTCAGCGAATTGGAATCGATGGTGGTTGGGGATGGGATGGACTTCTTTCTGGGAAAGAAACAGAGAGCCTTCAGACTGTTCTGGCTTGGGGTAAGGAGATGTCATCAGTGTAGAACAAAGTTTACACATATACCAGGAAAAAAGACACATGTTCAGCACAGTGGCATCTGGGCAGCACGGTAGCACAGTGCTTAACACTGCTGCCTCACAGCACCAGAGACCCCTGTTCAATTCCCGCCTCAGTTTGCACATTCTCCCTGTGTTTGCGTGGGTTTCCTCCGCATGCTCTGGTTTCCTCCCACAGTCCAAAAATGTGCAGGCCAGGTGAATTGGCCGTGCTAAATTGCCCCTCTTAGCCTAGCTTAGTGTCTGCGCCAAGTTGAGATAATAATACTGCATGTCCAGTATCTCTGGCTGTGGGAAGGGGGATGGCAAACTGCTAAAAGGCAAAGAAGGGATGCTGTGAGAGTAACGAGAAATGAGAAAGCAAGTGAGTATCTCTGAGATGCACATTCATCCGCTCTGTGAGCGAGCAGAATGCTCTGTCCCTGTGCCAAGCATTTCAAAGATGGTGCCTGTTCCAAAGTGCAGCACAAAACTCCAGAGATGTATTGTAAGTGGATCAGAGGTGTGCCCAGATGGAGTGGGGAGGCTGGCACTTGTCAGGAGTGCATGTGGTGCGCCCTGATACATCGGTCCTGGGTAAACAAGAAGGAGGTCCCAAGGAGCAAGTAGCAAGTCAGGCTCGCCCGTACCCACTCAAAATTCTATGTCAGGAATTCTTGGCACCTAGTTTGTGTCTGGCGTGTGAGAGAATGCATACTGAGGAAGCAAGATTAAATAATAATTAAGGTGATAATGAGCAAAACTCACCAAGTTGTCCCAACTTGAGAGAATTGCTCTTTGATGTCCAATGCTTAGTTTGAAAGCAAGGCTTGTTGCTCCCCATGTCAGGACCTGGGTAGATTTCATGCCAAATACTAGTCAAGTGGAACACCAATCATCAACTTCTTCGTGAAGTAACCTTGGAGATTGCACAAAGCCCAGATATTTTCCTTGTTATCTCCTGCCCAAGTGTATAACCGAGAGAAAATATTGTATCCAGTTGCAAGAATGTAAATAACCCTTCCACGTCTTACATACTATGGCTTATCATGTGGCACTTAGAGGAAACCGTGTCAACTAACTTCACATTTGATTTGATTTACTTATTGATGCATGCATCTTGTTACAAAATACGGTGGGAAGTGTTGTTGCAACTCTCCGGTGCCATCTCAAAAGACATAAAAGTAAACCAAAACATAAAATAAAAGGGCTGAAAAATGAAGAAGCAACATGTGCAACTTTACAGTCCTCCTTGTTAAGTGCTCCGTCATGGGCCAGGTGGCCAGGCATGAGTCCCCTTCGCTGCCATCCATTGGCATGAAAGTCATTACTCCTCAGCACCTCCAGCATGGTCCTCACCACTGCAGATGCCATCGATTCTACCAGGTACCACACTGGCCCTAATGAACTCTGCTGCCATGAGGCTGCTTTGAGCAACACCTCACCGATACAGTGGTTACTGTTGGGTCTCAAACTGGGCCCAAGAACATCGCTGCCACTTCCATGAATTTGCACTGGACACAGATGCCACCAGAAGCCCAAACTCTCTCCGACGCTGCTGCCATGAGTTCACACTACTGAACCCACTCGAGTCTGCGATGCTGGGCCCACCCAAGTCTGCGCTGCCGAGCCTACTCAAGACTTCACTGCTGGACCCACTCGAGTCTGCATTGCTGGCCCTACTTGCTGCTGGTGCAGTCGCCTCAAATGAACTCTTCAACAAGTGGTAAGTAAAATAAAATAGAAGAGAAAGAACAGAAATGAGAGAACAGGGAGCAAAAAGATGTGGACCCACCCAGTAAACTCTGTGCTTCTCAGAAAGTATATTTCTGTCAGTACAGAGCTCATTAGATAGCTATGGAGAAAGCAGGCCATTCAAGCCTTCTGTATTCACACATCCAATTCTTCATCACAATATTCAATGTTTTTAAATCTATGGTTCAGATGTGGCAGCCTCTCGAAAGCCCAGTGTTTATTGTCTACCCATAGTTTGCACTTGAGAAGGTAGTGTTCAACTGTCTTCTTGAACTCCTGCAGTCCATATGGTGAAGAAAGTCTCATAGTACAGTTCTGTAGGAACATCCATGTTTAGACCCAGTAAAGTAACAGGTGAGGAAGATGCATGGTTTGAAGGAGGCAGTGGTGTCCATTAACACTTGTGTGTTTCACTTAGTAGACACTGTGGGTAAGACAGACTTCTGACTCAGCAAGATGGCGGTGATTCTGTAGAACTGCTGTGGACAGTCTTACCTTTTTATCTTTTTGCCTAACAGCCAAGGCATACCAGTGTTTTTTGCCATCCCTGGCCAATTCATGTGATGGAATTATTAGTTTAAAACCTTACAGAACACATATTTGTTACTATTTGGGAGTGGGAAGGATGCCAAAGGAAAAAGGAGCGAGTAAACAGCAACAGAGAGGACACTCCCCTGCAGCACCTACCACACCAGAGACTGCAGCAGCAGCAGCCTCTCCTGAAGCCCCCAGGGACCTGACAGACTCACAGGAATAGGCTGCAGCAGTGGAGAGACTTACCTTTAAAGTTGGGGCTGCGATCGAGGAGATCTGTGGGGAGATTTGTGCTCATGTCCAACCTATCGCATCCATGCTGCAGAAGCATGAGCAGGAGATCCAGGGCCTCAAGGAGAGGCTGGAGGAGGTGGAGGGTCGAACTAAGGCCTTGGAAGATGTGATGGAGTCCTCATCCAGTTGGATCCAGGTGCTGCAAAGCCATTTTGATGACCTGGAAAATCGAGGTCAGAGGTTAAATCTCCGAATAGTTGGGCTCCCTGAAGGTGAGCAGCCAGTCAGCTTCTTTGAAAGCTGGCTGCCGAAGTTTTTGGGCCTTCACACCTAGTCCAGCAGGCTGCAGAGTGAAAGGGCTTATTGGGTTACAGTGCACAGGTCAGGGCCGGTGCAGCGCCCCCACCCAGTTCTGGTGCACTTCCACTCATATAAGGACAAGCAAAAAGTCATAGAAGCTTCCAGATCTCTGGGAAAAGATCTGCAGGCACAGCTGTACAAGGGGTCAAAAATCAAGTTTTTCCTGGATTTCTCTGCACCTGTAATTCGAAAGAGGAAGTCCTTCGATGAAATTAAAAAGAGGCTGAGGAACCTGGGCATCCAGTACTCCATGAGATACCCCGCAGTACTTTGTTTCAGCCACGGGGACTCAGCTTTATCCACTGAGTCAACTGTATAAACTAAAAACTTTGTGGACACTTTAAAATAGACAGATTACCCTGAAGAATATGGTTAATGTTTGTTGTCTTTTCCTTCTTTCCCCATGTTTTCCCATCCTGGTTGTTTATTCCTTTCTTTCTCCCTAATAATTTCTTTTTTTTTGCAAAAGGGGAAAAAACCTTGGAATATGTTCTTTTTTTTAATAACTGGATTTTCTGATGGGAAATTTTGTGGATGTTCTTTGTTGTCTCCCCCTTTTGTTGTTCTGTTTCTCTTTTAGTCACATGTAGGGGTGACATGAAGCCAGGGGTGGGTGGAGTGCTCATCCTGACTTTATCTTTCTTCTGTTGATTTAAGGATCATCTCCTTGTTTTTTTTCTGGCCTCAGGCTGGGTTTGAAGGAGCTTTAAAGGAGGGGATGGGTAGGGTGAGTGCCCCCTCTGGGTAGGGGGAAGAGTCTTCCATTCAAGGTTTTATAGTTGGGTATTTTTGTAGTTTTTGGTAGTAATAGTTGTTCATAGTTATGACAGAGTAGTTTTTGTATATATAGTTCTTCGACTCTATGAGTCTTTATTTACATGTGCTCGGTGCTCTGTAAACAGGGTTCTCCCTCCAAGGGGTTCAAGGGTCTCTGCAAGGGGATCTGGCTAAGTGTCTTGTTAAATGGTGCACCTGGAATATTAAGGGAAGTCATTCACTTATTAAAAGGAAAAAAGTGCTTTCTAGCCTTAAGAGGGAAAGGGTTGATATCGCTTTGTTGCAGGAAACACATCTTGATGATGGGGAACACCTGAAATTACAACAGCGGGTTATGATCGGGTATTCTTTTCATTCTTTACTACTAAAAGGAGGGGAGTGGCGGTACTTATCCAGAAAAATCTTCCATTCACATTATTAGAGCAGGTGAAAGATGAGCAGGGATGGTGTGTGATACTTAAAGCCCTGATACATGGGGAGGAATATGGCATTTTAAACGTCTACTGTCCTCCTCCAGCACATCCCCTCAAATGTTTGATTAGGGTTTCTCTAAGTTCAGTGCTTTTGGAACACGGCACATTATTATGGGGGTTGGGGGGAGATTTTAATTGCCTTTTAGATCCGACAGTGGACAGGATATCTTGTGGGCCCCCAACTATTTCTTTGCAGGCCAAGCAGGTGGTTGACTTATACGAGGAGTTGGGGCTGGTGGAAATTTGGAGAGGTCTTCACCCTACTTCGCCTTTTCTTTGGGTCCCTTCTGTAAAATTGGTAATATAGCTATCTCTGATCATGCGGCGGTACTTTGGAGGTTAAGGCCAAGAGTGAAGGGCTAGGTTTGCTGCACTGGCGTTTGGACCCTTTTCTCCTTAAGGATTCCAAATTTGTGGAAAACTTTTTGAAGGAGTTTCAGAAATTCTTCACTATCAACTCAGGCACGGCTAGTAGTCCGTCCATGCTATGGGAGATCGCTAAGGCCTTTGGTAGGGGATTAGCTATTTTGTTTTCGGCTAGCCGGAAACGACAGAAGGAGGAACGGCAGCGTCTACTTGAGACGCAGTTGAAAGCTGCCGAGGCAGCACATTTTGAGCGGCCTTCGGTGACTAAGCTACAGTGGATCACGGCCCTCCGGCTGCCTTGAATTCAATACTGACACAAAACGCAAAAAACGAACTTGCCTTTGCTAGATAAAGGCTGTTCGAGTATGGGGATAGGCCAGGGAAGTATTTAGTATTCCTGACTAGGAAAAAGCGTGCTCCCTAATCCATTACTGCAATCAGACACAGCGCCGGGGTCCTTACATACGATGCTAAAAAGATTAATGAGGCTTTTCGGAGCTTTTACTCTGAATTGTATTAGTCTGAAGGACAGGAGGGCTAAAATGGAGACTTTTTTAAGAACCTGAACCTCCCAGGGGTAACCTTGGAACAAGCCTCTCTCATTAATATCCCCTTGACAGTTCCGGAAATACAGAAGCCAGCTAGACAACTTCAGAGTGGGAAAGCGCCTGACCCTGATGGTTTTCTGGGTGAGTTATATAAGGAGTTTATAGAGATTCTGTCAGGGCCGATGTTGGAGATGTACAATCACTCCTATGTGCATGAATGCCTACCACCATCTTTGAGAGAAGCTAATATTTCCTTAATTCTTAAGAAGGGGAAGGTTCCTGAGGATTGTGCCTTATACAGGCTCATCTCTCTATTAAATTCAGATTTCAAGATTCTGTCCAAGATCCTGGTGCTGAGATTGGAAAGGGTGTTGCCCCATATTGTTAAAGAGGACCAGACAGGATTTATAAGTGGCCATAGGTCTTCTAATAATATTGGAAGGTTGCTAAATATGGTCCAAGTTTGTTAGCAACGATCGATTCAGGAGTTGGTGATTTCCTTGGATGCAGAAAAAGCATTTAACCGGGTAGAATGGCCGTATCTTTTTTATGTCTTAGAACAATTTGGGTTGGGTGGGGTCTTTGCTAGGTGGGTGGAGGGTTTATATCGCCACCCTCTGGCCATGGTCATCACCAAAGGGGTGGAGTCTTGGAATTTTAGGATTGGTAGGGGTAAGGCTGCCCCCTCTCACCATTGTTGTTTATGTTGGTGATAGAGCCGCTGGCAGAACGTCAACATAACCGCTCTGCAAGTGGGATCGATAGCACACAAGATTATACTGTACACGGATGATGTCCTTCTGTTTTTATCAAACCCAATGACCTCTGTACCTCATTTGATACAATGTATCTATTCATTTGGGGCTATTTCAGGATATAAGATTAACTTTGCAAAATCGGAGGCTATGCCTTTGGGGAACCTTAAGGATGGGCCAGAAGTTGAAGGTGGCTCTAAGTTCCCTTTTAAGTGGTCATGGGCAGGGCTCTGGTACCTAGGCATTTTTATTATCCCCAAGTTTGATCTGTTATTTCGGACTAACTTTGCTCACTTGCACAATAGTATTAGGCGAGATATCCAGAGATGGGAGGCTCTTCCAATTTCATGGTTCGGCCGAATATCTCTCAATAAGATGAATGTTCTTCCTTGTTTGCTTTATCCCATGGTATGCTCCCTATAATGTTTCCCAGGTCAGCGCTGTGGAAGCTTATGGGGTGGTTTGGTTCCTTTATCTGGCATCATGGGCGGCCCCTCATCAAACTTACTAAACTGCAGTTGTCTCAAGAAGGGGGAGGAGTTGATTTCCCAGACATCAGGAGGTATCAGTTGAGTTCCCTGCTGTCCTTTGTCTGCAATTGGGTAGGTAACAATTCAAACCCAATATGGCTGGACATTGAGGCCTCCCAGGCAAAGTGCCCTCTTATTAATCTGTTGTTGATGGATAAGATGAGGACAGTTGTGGACCACCACCGGAACCCCATTGTCATTAGTACAGTCAAGGCATGGAGGGCAATGTGTCAGAGTGAGGGTTGTTTATCCAAGACTTGGCCACTTACACCTATAGTTGGCATGCCAGGGTTCCAACCAGGGATGATAGACTCAGGGTTCAAACTATGGGCAGCGAGAGGAGTTTATAGTTTGGGAGACTTGTTTGAGGGGGAGATTATGATGTCTTTTGAGCAACTGAGCCACAAATACGGGTTGCCCAGCAGCGATCTTTTCCATTTTTTTTCAGGTTAGGGATTTCATCCAGAAGAAGACTACGCTTCTTACTAAGCCCTATAAACCCGATACAGAGAGGTTGCTGCTACACTCCACAAGCACCCTTTCGGTTAGTGTCCTCTATCGCCTGCTGGGTGGCAGGGCCTGGCAGGATATTAACCGGTTCTGTGAGGTCTGGGTACAAGAGCTAGGAGTGGAGATCTCTTCTGAAACATGGGAGAACATATGGGAGACGCTCGAAAGATCTCAGTCTGTAATAGGACATGCTATGCAGTTAAAAGTTCTGCACAGTGTTCATCTGGCACCAGACCGCCTGGCAAAGTTTAAAAAAGGAGTATCTTCAGTGTGCCCCAAATGTAAAATAAGTGTAGGTTCTCTTACCCATTGCTTCTGGACATGCCATAGGCTCTGTGTTTATTGGAACGCTGTGGAGGGAGAGATAGGGAGGGTATTGAGGACTGAAGTCAAAGTAGACTCGATATCTCTCCTCTTAGGTCCATCGAATTTACCATCTTTAGACGGGCATGGGAAGAAACTATTTAATATTCTTGCATACTGTGCATGGAAGAATATTCTGATGAATTGGGTGTCTGAGAACCTGCCGGGCTTGCTGGGATGGCAGAAATTAATTATGGAGCACATTCCCTTGGACTTTTTTACAAACATGGTGCACCACACAACAGACCATTTTTATAAGACATGGCAGCCCTACTTGAGTTATTTGGATTTCGATTTGTCAGTTATTTTAACTTGGGTGTTTGTTTATCCAAGAGGGTTAGATTTGTCAAGCCCTGGGCCCTGGAGGGGGCCTTCTGAGTTAATACGGGTATATATACAATGCTCCCATTCCTTTGTTTGGGAACTCTATGCTGAGCATAGCTGTTCTGTATTTTGTGGGTTTTTTGTTTTTTTTTGATCTGTTATTTACTTATTTATCGGTGTTGCTTTTCTCAGTATTGGGTTTGTTATATATGAGAGGATAGGTTAGTAGTTAGCAGATAGTGGTTGTATTGTAATTTGTGTTTCTTTTTCTTCTTCTTATACTGATATTTGTTATTGATTGTATTTTTCAATAATTTTATATGTTTGTGAAGTTAAAAATATTTGCTAATAAATATATTTACAAAAAGAAACAACCTTCTAACCTAATCTTAAATAATTTTGATGCAACATGCTAGCCTGGCTCAGTATATATAATTTTGGAGAGACAAAGCCTAATGCTATTTTCACTAGACCAGCAATCCAGAGACCCAGGTCATCATCTGGGGACTGGGTTCGAACTCCAATGTGGCAGATGGTGAAACTTGAATTCAATAAAAAATTTGGGATTAACAATCTAATGGTGACCATGAAACCATTGTTAATTGTCAGGAAACACCCATACAGATCACAAATGTTCTTTCGGGCAGGAAACTGTTGTCCTTATCTGGCCATGCCGACACGTGACTCCATGGTCGACTCTGAATCGACCTGTGAAATGGGCAAACCAGTCAGTTGTAACAATTGCTAGAAAGTCTCAAAAAGAAATGAAATGAACCTGGACGTCACATGTATTGCAACGGTTCAAGAAGCCATTTCATCGCCACTTTCTTAAGGGCAACAGGGACTGGAAATAAGTGCTGGCCCAGCCACTGATGCCCACATCCCATGAGGTGAACTTAGAATATATGCACATTATGTTGTAATGTATACTGCATGAGGGAAAAAAAAATCCAGTGTGACTTCTCCATAGTCTAACTAAAACGAATTGAGAATTGAACACAAGACCAAGATATTCATTTGGCTGCCTGTTCTTTCTTCCATTGCTCTCCAGGTCTGAGGGAGTGAGGCTAGAATCAATAGTTTATGGTTACAAGTTGTACAACTATCTGAAGAAATGGAGAAAGCCAAGTGGTAGGAAAGTGCCACTAATCGATAAGCAGACCTCGAAAGTTGTGGGGACCAAAGAACTGCTGTGGTCAAAATGGAAAGTGAATGGGAGGGTCAAGGCAAATTGTTTTCTTTGCCCTGAGTGTGGACACAATGGACCGAATGGCCGCCTCCTCTTTTATCTCATTGTATGAATCTGCATCATTCTGTAAACCCCATTTCCTGTTATGGCACGGTCATATGGAGGCAGAAAGTATTGTCATGTGTGGTAAATATATTTTCAGTTTGGACATTTTGGAAAGATAATACTTTGGAGGGCTAATGATATAAATGTGTGGTTCTACACATTTGTAAGTGAAGCATGATCTGTTTCAAAGGAAAGGTCTTTTTCTGAATATCAAACAGCTGCAATTTATTGTTGTGCATTTTGCGGTATTTTCAAGGCTTTTCATGTGTGAGGGGAGGGAAAGGTTCATTACTCTGACTACCTCATCCACCCCTAGCTGGGCTGGGAGTTGAAGTAAGAGTGAAGCTTTTGGCAGTGCTGCCTTAAAGCACTTGGCACTGTCTTATAGGTGCTAGCACAATGCTCTCAATCATCACGGTTACCATCAGCATGAAAATAGGGCCAAAGAAAATTTGTCATTTGTTAAACCAATATACTTCTCAAAGCAGTTTAGTCAGATAAATTATGTTTAAAATGTAGTTATGGTTATAATTTAGGAAGTGCAACAGGCAATTTACACGCAGTGAAATCCATGAACAGCAAATTAATAATGACTGGATTATTGTGATCAATAATGTGATGGCATCAATGTGGACTTCACCAGCTTCCTCATTTCCCCTCCCCCTACCTTATCCCAGTTCCAACCTTTCAGCTCAGCACTGTCTTCATGACCTGTCCCATCTGTCAATCTTCCTTCCCACCTATCCGCTCCACCCTCCTCGCTGACCTATCACCTTCACCCCCACCTCCATCCACCTATCACACACTCATCTACCTCACCCCCAGCCCCAAGCCCCCTCTCACTTATCTCTCCACCTCCGAGGCTCCCAGCCTCATTCCTGATAAAGGGCTTTGCCTGAAATGTTGATTTTTCCTGCTCCTCAGATGCTGCCTGATCTACTGTGTTTTTCCAGCACCACTCCAATCTGGATTATTGTGATACTGAGAAAGATATAAATTTGACCAGAACAACACAACCAACCCCACTGCTCTTCTTGAAAATAATGGCCAAGTGAGCCCTTGGTTTACAACATTTTATCTGAAAGATAGCTCTTCTGACTGTGCGGCATTCCCTCAAGACTCTACTGGAACGTCATCCTGGATCACAGGCTGAAGGCTCTGCTGTTAGAATTCAAGCCATGACTCTCAAGGCAGCTATGTTACCACTGAGCCAAGGCTGAGAACTGAGGCATTCACAGATACAACACTTACAAAAGGCATTTACTTTCATTCACTGAAGGTTTTCCATTTGCGTATGCCATCAACATCCCCTCGAGCCTCCTGTTACAGCTACAATTTCAAAATGCTCACATGTTTGAATTCCACAGCCTCTTCCATCCGCATCTCTCTCCAGCCTTATAACCTTGTCCCAATTCCATGTTTCTCTCCATTGCCCTCTGTGTAACCCTGAGATCTAAAGCCCACCACTGGTGACCAGGCCTTCAAGCTGTGTAACCTCCTTAAACTCTGCCTCTCCACTTCCCATTCCTCTAAGATGCTCTGTAAAGTCTACCTATTTAGCGTGGCCTTTGGTCACTTAAATGAATACCTCGATATAACATTTGGCCTGATTACGCTTGAATGTTTTCTCCCCCGGTTTGTAAAGTATGAAGAAAGACAGGAATTTTATTGTGCAGTACCATTTTACTACCGACAGATGGTGCTATTTTGCAAATTAATTGTGACGACACAGCACTTGAGAGATGGCTCCTGATGCTAGATTGAATGTAAGGCCTTTCACAATGCCTAGTTCTCGCAAAAGCAAAGGAAGGATAAAGTGCCGTTCAAATGTGTTTACTGTCAATAATGTATCCAATTTTCATACGCTGAGACCTCCCAGTCAGCAATGCTATAAATTGGTTTTGCTGACAGACCTCACCAAAAAGATGGTACATCCGAAAGTGCAGTTTTCCCTCAGGACTGCACTGGAGTGTCTGCCTAGAATTGTTTGTCTTTGAATCAGAGTCATAGAGATGTACAGCATGGAAACAGACTCTTCGGTCCAACCTGTCCATGCCGACCAGATATCCCAACCCAATCTAGGCCCACCTGCCAGCACCGGCCCATATCCCTTTAAACCCTTCCTCTTCATATACCCATCCAAATGCCTCTTAAATGTTGTAATTGTACCAGCCTCCACCACTTCCTCTGGCAGCTTATTCCATACACGTACCACCCTCTGCGTGAAAAAGTTGCCCCTTAGCTCCCTTTTATGTCTTTCCCCTCTCACCCTAAACCCTCTAGTTCTGGACTCCCTGACCCCATGGAAAAGACTTTGTCTATTTATCCTATCCATGCCCCTCATAATTTTGTAAATCTCTATAAGGTCACCCCTCGGCCTCCAACACTCCAGGGAAAACAGCCCCAGCCTGTTCAGCCTCTCCCTGTAGCTCAAATCCTCCAAACCTGGCAACATCCTTGTAAATCTTTTCTGAACCCTTTCAAGTTTCACAACATCTTTCCGATAGGAAGGAGGCCAGGAATGCACGCAATATTCCAATAATGGCCTAACCAATGTCCTGTACAGCCGCAACATGACCTCCCAACTCCTGTACTCAATACTCTGACCGATAAAAGAAAGCATACCAAATGCCTTCTTCACTATCCTATCTCCCTGTTAATCCATTTTCAAGGAGCTATGAACTTGCACTCCAAGATCTCTTTGTTTAGCAACACTCTCTGGGACCTTACCATTAAGTGTATAAGTCCTGCTAAGATTTGCTTTCCCAAAATGCAACACCTCGCATTTATCTGAATTAAACTCCATCTGCCACTTCTTGGCCCACTGGCCCATCTGATCCAGATCCTGTTGTAATCTAAGGTAACCTTCTTCTCTGTCCACTACACATCCAATTCTGGTGTCATCTGCAAACTTACTAACTATACTTCTTATGCTCGTATCCAAATCATTTATATAAATGACAAAAAGTAGAGGACCCAGCATCGATCCTTGTGGCACTCCACTGGTCACAAGCTTCCAGTCAGAAAAACAGCCCTCCACCATCACCCTCTGTATTCTACCTTTGAGCCAGTTCTGTATCCAAATGACTC
The DNA here is from genome assembly GCF_020745735.1 of Hemiscyllium ocellatum. Classification (NCBI taxonomy): domain Eukaryota; kingdom Metazoa; phylum Chordata; class Chondrichthyes; order Orectolobiformes; family Hemiscylliidae; genus Hemiscyllium; species Hemiscyllium ocellatum. The sequence goes on along the minus strand of NC_083407.1, from coordinate 105,000,337 downwards.
GTTCTCCCTATATTCTGTGATATCTAACCTTGCTAATCAGTCTCCATGGGGAACCTTGTCAAACGCCTTACTGAAGTCCATATGGATCACGTCTACCACTCTGCCCTCATCAATCCTCTTTGTTACTTCTTCAAAAAGCGCAATCAAGTTTGTGAGACATGATTTCCCACGCACAAAGCCATGTTGATTTACCCTAATCAGTCCTTGTCTTTCCAAATACATAGAACCTAGAACATAGAACATAGAAAAATACAGCGCAGTACAGGCCCTTCGGCCCTCGATGTTGCGCCGACCGAAGCCTACCTAACCTACACTAGCCCAATAACCTCCATATGCTTATCCAATGCCCGCTTAAATGACCATAAAGAGGGAGAGTTCACCACTGCTACTGGCAGGGCATTCCATGAACTCACAACCCGCTGTGTAAAGAATCTACCCCTAACATCTGTCCTATACCAACCTCCCCTTAATTTAAAGCTGTGTTCCCTAGTAACAGCTGACTCCATTAGCAGAAAAAGGTTCTCACTGTCAACCCTATCTAAACCCCTAATCATCTTGTACACCTCTATCAAATCTCCCCTAAACCTTCTTTTCTCCAATGAGAACAGCCCCAAGTGCCTCAGCCTTTCCTCATACGATCTTCCTACCATGCCAGGCAACATCCTGGTAAACCTCCTCTGCACCCGTTCCAATGCCTCCACATCCTTCCTATAGTATGGCGACCAAAACTGCACACAATACTCCAGATGAGGCCGCACCAGAGTCTTATACAACTGCAACATGACCTCAGGACTCCGGAACTCAATTCCTCTACCAATAAAGCCCAGTACGCCATATGCCTTCTTCACAGCACTATTTACCTGGGTGGCAACTTTCAGAGATCTGTGTACATGGACACCAAGATCCCTCTGCTCATCCACACTACCAAGTAGCCTACCATTAGCCCAGTAATCCATCTTCTTGTTACTTCTACCAAAGTGAATGACTTCACACTTAGCTACATTGAACTCCATTTGCCACCTTTCTGCCCAGCTCTGCAACTTATATATATCCCGCTGTAACCTGCCACATCCTTCTTCGCTGTCCACCACTCCACCGACTTTCGTATCATCCGCAAACTTGCTCACCCAGCCTTCAAGCCCCTCCTCCAGGTCATTTATAAAAATGACAAACAGCAATGGTCCCAAAACAGTTCCTTGTGGAACACCGCTAGTAACTGCACTCCAAGATGAACCTATAACATCAACTACTACCCTCTGTCTCCTTCCAGCCAGCCAATTCCTAATCCAAACCTCTAATGCACCCTCAATGCCATACCGTCGTAATTTTTGCAGTAGCCTACCATGGGGTACCTTATCGAACGCCTTGCTAAAATCCATATACACTACATCTACTGCTATACCCTCATCCACTTCCTTGGTCACCTTCTCAAAGAACTCAATAAGGTTTGTGAGGCACGACCTGCCCTTCACAAAACCATGCTGACTATCCTTGATCACATTATTCCTATCCAGATGTTCATAAATCCTATCCCTTACAATTCTCTCTAAGACTTTGCCCACAACAGAAGTGAGACTCACTGGCCTATGGTTACTAGGGCTATCCCTACTCCCCTTCTTGAACAAGGGAACCACATTCGCTATCCTCCAGTCTTCTGGCACTATTTCTGTAGACAACGACGACATAAAGATCAAGGCCAATGGCTCTGCTATCTCCTCCCTAGCTTCCCAGAGGATCCTAGGATAAATGCCATCAGGCCCAGGGGACTTATCTATTTTCACCCTTTCCAGTATTCCCCGGACCTCTTCCCTACATACATCAAAGCCATCCATTCTAATCACTTGTGACTCAATATTCACATCAGCAACAATGTCTGTTCCTGAGTGAATACTGACGAAAAGTATTGATTTAGTGTCTCTCCAATCTCTTCCGCCTCCACGCACAACTTCCCTCTACTATCCTTGACTGGACAGATACCTACCCTAGTCATCCTTTTATTCCTGACATACCTATAGAAAGCCTTTGGGTTTTCCCTAATTCTACCAACTAAGGACTTTTCATGTCCCTTTCTCGCTGCTATTAGCTCTCTCTTTAGATCCTTCCTGGCTACCTTATAACTCTCTATCGCCCCAACTGAACCTTCATGCCTCATCTTTACATAGGCCGCCCTCTTCCTTTTCACAAGGGATTCCAATTCCTTATTAAACCACGGCTCCCTCACAAGACCCTTTCCTCCCTGCCTGACTGGTACATACTTATCAAGGACACCCAATAGCTGCTCCTTGAACAAGCTCCACATATCATTTGTGTCCTTCCCTTGAAGTCTATTTTTCCAATACACGCATCCTAAGTCATGCCTCACCGCATCATAATTTCCCTGCCCCCAGCTATAACTCCTGCCCGGCAGTGCATACTAGAGTAAAAGTCACCGAGTTGTAGTCACTGTCCCCGAAGTGCTCACCTACCTCCAATTCTAACACCTGGCCTGGTTCATTACCTAGAACCAAATCCAGTATAGCCTCACCTCTTGTTGGCCTGTCTACATATTGTGTCAGGAAACCCTCCTGCACACATTGGACAAACACCGACCCATCTAACGAACTCGAGCTATAGCTTTCCCAGTCAATATCTGGGAAGTTAAAGTCCCCCATAACAACCACCCTACTACTTTCACTCTTCTCCTGAATCATCCTCGCAATACTTTCCTCTATGTCTCTCGGATTATTAGGAGGCCTTTAGAAAACTCCTAACAGGGTGACCTCACCTTTCCTATTCCTAACCTCAGCCCAAACTACCTCAGATGGCAAGTCTTCCTCCATCGTCCTTTCCACCGCTGTAATACTATCCTTGACAAGCAATGCCACACCTCCCCCTCTTTTACCCCCACCTCTGACCCTACTAAAACATTTAAACCCTGGAACCTGCAACAGCCATTCCTGCCCCTGTTCTACCCACGTCTCTGTAATGGCCACAATATCGAAGTCCCAGGTACCAACCCACGCTGCAAGTTCACCTACCTTATTTCTTATACTTCTGGCATTGAAGTATACACACTTCAAGCCACCTTCCTGTTTACAGGCACCCTCCTTCGAGATCAATGCCATGTTCCTAACCTCCCTACACTCAATGTCCTGTACCCTAAAGCTACAGTCCAGGTTCCCATGCCCCTGCAGAGTTAGTTTAAACCCTCCCAAAGAGCACTAGCAAACCTCCCCCCAAGGATACTGGTGCCCCTCAGGTTCAGGTGTAGACCATCCTGTTTATAGAGGTCCCACCTTCCCCAGAAAGAACCCCAGTTGTCCAGAAACCGGAATCCCTCCCTCCTGCACCATCCCTGTAGCCACGCATTTAACTGTTCTCTCTCCCTATTCCTCGACTCTCTATCACGTGGCACGGGTAACAAACCAGAGACAACAACTCTGTTTGTTCTAGCTCTGAGCTTCCAACCTAGCTCCCTGAAAGCCTGCCTAACATCCTCACCCCTCTTCCTACCTATGTCGTTGGTGCCAATGTGGACCATGACCTGGGGCTGCTCCCCCACCCCCTTAAGGACCCGGAAAACACGATCAGAGACATCACGTACCCTTGCACCTGGGAGGCAACATACCAATCGTGAGTCTCTGTTGCCCCCGCAAAACCGCCTATCTGTGCCCCTCACTATTGAGTCCCCAATAACTATCGCTCTACCTTTCTCCACCCTTCCCTTCTGACATGGCACATCCTGTCCCTCAGGATTCCCTCCAACAACCTGCCCCCACGGAGGTCAGGCTCACTGGTCTATAGTTCGCTGGCTTGTCCTTACCGTCCTTCTTAAACAGTGGCACCACATTTGCCAACCTCCAGTCTTCCGGCACCTCACCTGTGACTATCGATGATACAAATATCTCAGCAAGAGGCCCAGTAATCACTTCTCTAGCTTCCCACAGAGTTCTAGAGTACTCCTGATCAGGTCCTGGGGATGTATCCACCTTTGAGACATCCAGCACTTCCCCCTCTGTAATATGGACATTTTGCAAGGTGTCACCATCTATTTCCTTACTTTCTATATCTTCCGTATCCTTTTCCACAGTAAATACTGATGCAAAATACTCGTTTAGTATCTCCCCCATTTTCTGTGGCTCCACACAAAGGCTGCCTTGCTGATCTTTGAGGGGCCCTATTTTCTCCCTTGTTACCCTTTTGTCCTTAATATATTTGTAAAAACCCTTTGGATTCTCCTTAATTCTATTTGCCAAAGCTATCTCATGTCCCCTTTTTGCCCTCCTGATTTCCCTCTTAAGTATACTCCTACTTTCCTTATACTCTTCTAAGGATTCACGCGATCTATCCTGTCTATACCTGACATATGCTTCCTTCTTTTTCTGAACCAAACCCTCAATTTCTTTAGTCATCCAGCATTCCCTACACCTACCAGCCTTTCCTTTCACCCTGACAGGAATATACTTTCTCTGCATTCTTGTTATCTCATTTCTGAAGGCTTCCCATTTTCCAGCCGTCCCTTTACCTGCGAACATCTGCCTCCGATCAACTTTTGAAAGTTCTTGCCGAATACCGTCAAAATTGGCCTTTCTCCAATTTAGAACTTCAACTTTTAGATCGGGTCTATCCTTTTCCATCACTATTTTAAAACGAATAGAAGTATGGTCGCTGGCCCCAAAGTGCTCCCCCACTGACACCTCAGTCACCTTGCCCTGCCTTATTTCCCAAGAGTAGGTCAAGTTTTGCACTTTCTCTAGTAGGTACATCCACATACTGAATCAGAAAATAGTCTTGTACACACTTAACAAATTCCTCTCCATCTAAACCCTTAACACTATGGCAATTAGAAGGCGAATTATTCTGAATGAGTAGTGGGAGTGCCACCAGCTGAGTCACCTCTGTAGACCAAACGTGAAAGCTTCTCATTGCCAAATAGGAACATTGGTATCTTAATGACAACATAGTAAGATTTTCTGGCTTAGTGCATATATTGTGCGCTTGTTAATACAGACCGACACACATTCGGGAGGAGTAGGCCATTCAGCCCCTTGAGCCTGCTCCACCATCCAATAAAACCATGGCTGATATGAACAATAAAGATTAAATATATAACTAGGAGGACTGACTCTGAGCTGGCTGGCCATGCCCTTGTAAATAAAGGGTGACTTGGTGATGGGATACCAGCTTCTCTAAAAAAAAGAAAAATCTTAAACGATGGCTGATTGGATGGTGACCTCAACTCCATGTTTCCTGCCTACCACTGATGACCTTTAACTCTCTCATTAAAGAAAAATCTGTCTACCTCAGCTTTAAAAATATTCAATGGCCCTGCCTACACCTCTATCTCGGGAACAGAATTCCATAGACTCAACTCTCAAAGAGAAAAATATTTTTCTCATTTCTGTATTAAAGGGAAACCCTTTAGTTTTAAGTTATGAGACCACATGAAATGGAACAGGGCAGGCTGTTCAGCCCCTTGACCGTGCTGTACCATTCAATATGATCATGGCTGACCCAATATTCCTCATGTCTACTTTCTTACCCTTTCCCCATCATCATTGATTCCTCCATTGACTAATGTGTACAGTTTTGGTCACCCTGTTATAGGAAAGGTATAGTTAAACTGGAAAGAATACAAAGGAGATTTATAAATATGTTGCCAGGACTCGTTAGGTAGGATAGGACTTTGAGGGGTGACCTCATTGAGGTGTGTAAAATCATGAGGGGCATAGATAGAATGAATGCATATTGTCCTTTTCCCCAGATGGGGAATTGAAAACTAGAGGGCGTAGGTTTAAGGTGAGAGAGGAAAGATTTAAGAAGGACCTGAGGGGCAACTTCTTCACACAGAGAGTGGTGTGTGTTTGGAATATGCTGCCAAAGAAAGTGGTTGAGGCAGATAAAATAGCAACATTTAAAAAGCATTTGGATAGATACACAGATGGGAAGGTTTGAGAGGGATATGGACCAAACACAGGCAATTGGAACTAGCTGAGTGAGCACCATGGTCAGCATGGACCAGTTGGGGCCAAAGGGTCTGTTTTCATGTTGTATTACTCTCTGACTCTATAATCAATAATCTGTGTCTCAGCCTTAATAATACACAAACCTCGATCTAATTGCTCCCCACCTACCATCTTTCTCCCCCCCCACTCCCCACTCACACATCCAAACACAAGGGGAAACGTATTTTTCCGGCATCTCCTCCTCTGTCAAATCCCAAGAGGACCTTATGTTTCAGTAGATCACCCCCTTGTTCATCTGAACTCCAAAGAATACAGGTCCAGTCTGTCCAACTGTTCTCTGTAAAATACTGTTACCATCCCAGGTTTTAGTTGAATGAACTTTCCCTGAACTGCTCCAAATGCTCCAAACCTTTTGTAAGTAAGATACCCAAAACTGTAAATTTGATCTACAGTGCTATGTTAAAGGCACAGTCTAATAAAGGCACCATTACAGCATCAAGTGTATTCTGCGGGTCACCAAAAAATGGGAAAGATCATTGAAGATCAAATTTACAGGGAAATTATAGAGATACTCGAATATTATAAGGCAATCATAATAGAGGACTTTAATTATCCTAATATACATTTGGCTAGCAGTAGCATAAAGGTTAGAGACCAAAAAACTGCAGATGCTGGAATCCATGGTAGACCAGCAGGAGACTGGGAGAACACAGCAAGTCAGGCAGCATCAGGAGATGAGAAATCAACGTTTCAGGTGTAACCCTTGTTCAGAACTGGGAAGACTTACACCCAAAACATTGACTTCTTCACCTCCTGATGCAGCCTGGCTTGCTGTGTTCTTCCAGTCTTTTGCTTGTCTATCCTGCAATAGAATAAAGGGCGGGGGAGAAAGAGTTTCTGAGCCGTGTTTAGAAGAATTTTCCAGATCAGGGTGTTCCTGACCTTGCTGGACCTAGTTCTGGGGAAGAAGGTGGATCAACTGAGTCAAATGTCAGTGTTGGGCATTTAGGGAACAGTGATCATAACATAGGCAGTTAGCACTGCTGCCTCACAGTGCCAAAGACCCGAGTTCAATTCCCGCCTCGGGCGATTGACTGTGTGGAGTTTGCACATCTCCCCATGTCTGCGAGGGTTTCCTCCGAGTGCTCCGGTTTCCTCCCACAGTCCAAAGATGTGCAGGTCAGGTGAATTGGTCATGCTAAATTGCCTGTAGTGTTAGGTGAAGGGGTAAACGTAGGGGAATGGGTCTGGGAGGGTTGCTCTTCAGAGGGATTGGTGTGGATTTTTTGGGCCGACGGGCCTGTTTCCACACTCTAAGTAATCTAAATCTAACCTAATGGCAAAGGACCAGAAGCAATCCAGGGTGAAAGTTACAATTGGAGGGTGACTAAATTCAGTGGAATGAGCACACGTCTGTCCAGTGTAAATTGGATCGCAGATCAATAGACATAGCTGTAACAGACCAGTTGGCTATTCCTTGAAGAGGTGATGATTCAGACACAATTAAAGTACATCCCCACAAACAAGCGAAGTAGACCAAGTGAAGGCAGTGCTCCCTGGATGACAAATATTGTGTACAGTAAAATGAAGCAGAAAATATGATCAGGTTCTGAGGAAGGCTCACAGGACCCGAAACGTTAATTCCGATTTCTCCCCACGGATGCTTCCAGAGCTGCAGAGCTTTTCCGGAATGTTCTGTTTTTGTTTCTGATTTCCAGCATCCACAGTTTAGTCAGTTTTTTTTTAAAAAGTGGCAGGTGTCGTGTTGATCCTAGAAATTGAAAGTGAAGCTGAGTATGGAAAGTATGGATGGGTGAAAAGAAAGTTTGGGAAGAGATTGCAGCTAACATAAAAGAGAGTCCGCAAGTCTTTTATTAGCATCTACAGTATAATCTTTAAGTCAAGTCACGTGGGAATTCATGTGAAATTCGAGTCAAACGTTGCTTCATGAAATATGAGCTTGCACCAAAGTGGTGAACATGCAATCTTGCAACTGACAACACAGAAAATACGTATATGGACAATTATAGTAGCTGACTCTAGGACGGAAATGCCACTACATTTAAGACAGATTATACATGAAGTGAGAAGGCAAAAAGACTGTAATTCCCAACACGATTCTGATTCCATACACTCTACCTCCTGAGAGCAGCCAGGTCTTCACTTGGATGTTTACAAGAAAGTATTAGAGTCTTGATGGATAATGCTTCAAATTTTTCTGCCTTTTGAAACTTGAAATCTGTCTGAGTTTTTCCCTTTTAGTTCACACCAAACACACAGGAGTTTAACAATTCAGCGAGTAGATCAGATTCTGCTCGTTTCCAACTGTGACTGATCCAGAGTAACCTGTGCAAATGTTTGGCATATCACAGATGTTGTTCAATGGGAACTGATATTCTGTTGGTGGGCATGGACTTTGGCACAACCAGAGCTTCCCAGTCATCCAACTTTGAGATATTGCAATTTCACTGTAAATAATAAAAGGGTGGCTTGAGGAGCGGTATGGCTGATTACAGATTAGCAAATGTCTTTAACAAGGAAGAAGATGCTGTTGAGTCACAGTAGAAGAAGGGGATGTTATAAACCAGAATTAGCTCAGAAATTATAAAGAAGTAGGTATTTGAAAGACTGGAAGTAATTAAAATGGAAATGCCACCAGGACAAGCGTTGGAGGCCGAGGGGTGACCTTATAGAGGTTTACAAAATTATGAGGGGCATGGATAAGGCAAATAGACAAGGTCTTTTCCCTGGGGTTGGGGAGTCCAGAGTTAGAGGACATAGGTTTAGGGTGACAGGGGAAAGATATAAAAGAGATCTAAGGGGCAACTTTTTCACTCAGAGTGTGGTGGAGGCTGCTACAATTGCAACATTTAAAAAGCATTTGGATGGGTATATGAATAGGAAGGATATAGGCCAGGTGCTGGTAGGGTGGGTATTGGATTTGGAGGGATATGGGCTGGGTGCTGACAGATGGGACTAAATTGGGTTGGGATATCTGGTCGGCATGGACGGGTTGGACCGAAGGGTCTGTTTCCATGCTGTACATCTCTATGACTCTATGACTGCATGGAATGTTTGCAAGGATACTGAGGGAGGAAAGGGGAATTATGAGGCTCATGTCATAATCTTCCAATCCTCCTTAGATATTAAAGGGTGGTGTCAGAGGACTGGAGAGTTGAAAAGGTTAAACCAAACAGCTCAGACAAAGCTGTTTACTGTCAGTGATGGGAACCTATTTAGAAATTATAATCTAAGACAAAATTAGCAGTTGCTTATGTTACAACACAGGGTAAACCCTCCTGCTTAATTTAAACCAGCAACAAAGAAAAGATTTATCCCGTGCAGTAATCTGTGAAAATTCAAGAGGACAAGAGCTATTTAAAGTAAAAATTAACAACTTTATTTCTTAAAGTATAACATAGAACAATTAACTAACAACTATTTACAACTTCTTCCTCTAACCTATCTTTTATTTTCCCTTCTACAATACTAGTCCGATAAAACCCCCGAGTATGATTTACCAAAAAATTCAAATTTCAAAACCAGTCAGCTGTCATATCTTCCTCTGTAGATTTGCTCTCCAGGTCCATGTCGATGTTTTTCCTCTGTACAAACTCTTTCTCTAGACAGGTACCTCTCAGTGAGTTGTAGATTTAGATTAGATTACTTACCGTGTGGAAACAGGCCCTTCAGCCCAACAAGTCCACACCGACCACCGAAGCGCAACCCACCCACACCCATTTCCCTACATTTACCCTTGCCCCTAACACTACGGGCAATTTAGCATGGCCAATTCACCTAACCTGCACATTTTTGGATTGTGGGAGGAAACCGGAGCACCCAGAGGAAACCCACGCAGACACCGGGAGAATGTGCAAACTCCACACAGTCAGTCACCTGAGGCGGGAATTGAACCCGGGTCTCTGGCGCTGTGAGGCAGCAGTGCTAACCACTGTGCCAAGTTCTTACTAGCAGCCTACATTTGTTGGTCTTTTGGCAGTTCTCCCCCAACTGTTCAATTTTTCCTGGTCTTATATCCCCAAAGCATTTTAATGTTGTCAAACTCAAACTTGATTGCAGTTTGGTTTTTTTGGGGGTATAATTTAAACTGATTGGCCGAATTCAAATTAGATTTTGTCTCCAGGTGACCAGCTATCCTAGCTGCTGGACCACTTGTTACATATATCTTATTCAGAACACTTGGAGCTGTCAGGGAGTTCTGCTGGCTTTTAACTCTCCTAAAGGTACAGTACACCCACATCTTCATAACACTTGGACAAGTGTAAATTACTTAACGAAATACATCATGCACATTTATTTGTTAAAGATATATCTTGTTTTACTAACATGATTTTGTTTTCATGTAGCAACAGAGAGGATGATGACCTTAATGTAATTTAGGGCCCCAACCCCACCCTCCCCTCCCTTTTATCTCTCAGCCCCCTTGGCCCACAAGCCTCATTCTTGCTGAAGGGCTTATGCCAGAAACATCGATTCTCCTGCTCCTCGGATGCTGCCTGACTGTCTGTGCTTTTCCAGCACCTCACTCTTGACTCTAATTTCCAGCATCTGCAGTCCTCACTTTCTCCTTAATGTAATATATGTTGGACTTTCCAAAAGCTCTTGATGAAGTGCCACATCATAGGCTCGCCAACAAACTTAATGAAAGTGACAGCACAGATACGAAGCTGCCAAGGGAGCAGGAAACAGAGTCGTAGCGGTGAAAAATTACCAAAGAAGGTTCACTGAGGATTCACCAATGAGGCTTAAGTGTTAGCTGGAGGAACACTGCCTCACTTTCCACTTACTCACCTTACAGCCTTCTGGATTCAACAATGACCTCGACAATTTCAGAGCATGAACTATGACCTCCATTTAGATACCTTTCCCCCCGTGATATCTTCTTCATAGTTCTGCTTTCAGTCAGAATTGACTTTTATTCCACTATTACCCCCTATTCTTTATCTCTTCCTGACAAATATTTCCACTTCCTTTGTCTTTTGTTCATTACACCTTTGATCTCTAATCTGTCTTACCCTCTAAATTTTCCCTGATATTCCCTTCTGTTCCACTTGTGGCTCCTCCTCACCTTCCTCCACAGAGTGAAAACCATCACTTTTCCATCTCTCTCTATTTCCAACGAAGATTGTATTGAACCTGAAATGTGAACTCTGTTTCTTTTTCCAATGATGCTGCCTGACCTGTTGAGTTTACCCGGCATATTCTCTTTATGTGGTACTGGTCAAAGATAGTTTTATAAGGTAAAGGAATGTATATAGCAGGGTTCCCTTGGGATTGGTACTAAGTTTTTCTTGATCTATTAGTGAACTAGGCCAGAGTTTTTCAATATTTCAATTTCAATATTTGCAAAGAGCACGAAACATGACCATATCGTGAAATCCCCCAACACCAGGTTATAGTCCAACAGGTTTATTTGGAAGCACTAGCTTTCAGAGCACTGCTCCTTCGTCAGGTAACCAGTGAGGCAGGATTATAAGACACAATGATCCTGCCCCACTAGTTATCTGATGAAGGAGCAGCACTGCGAAAGCCAATGCTTCCAGATAAACCTGTTGGACTACAACCTGGTGTTCTGTGATTTTTAACTTTGTACACCCCAGTCCAACACCGGCACCTCCAAATCATGACATAGATAATGATAGGATACATGAACGGGAAGGGTTTCAAGGGATATGGACCAAGTGCTGGCAAATGGGACCAGATTACTTTAGGATATCTGGACAAGTTTGACCGAAGGGTCTACTCCATGCTGTCCAACTCTTAGACTTTCTGTAACTTTGTAAGGGTGTAGTCAGGTTGGTGTGATGGGCAGACAAGTAGCAGACAAAATTTAACACGGGGTGTTAAAGTATGTGAAGTGATGTATTTTAGTAGGAAGAACATGAGGGGACAATTGTAAAATGGATGCAGAAACAGAGTGATCTGCAGCTTCATATACACAAATTAGCAAAGGTGCGAGGCCAGGTTGAGAAAGTGATTAATGACGTGTATAGAAAACGGGGCTTTATAAACAAAGGTAACAGCACAAAAGCAAAGCATTTTGATTGATTTGTATAAAAGATTGTTTTGCCAAAACCAGAGTATTGTGTTTAATTCTGGACGCCACATTTTACAAATTAAGGCTTTAGAAAAGGTACAGAAGCTACTTTACAAGAATGATTTTGGGGATAAGGGACAATAGACAATAGACAATAGGTGCAGGAGTAGGCCATTCTGCCCTTCGAGCCTGCACCACCATTCAATATGATCATGGCTGATCATCCTTAATCAGTATCCTGTTCCTGCCTTATCTCCATAACCTTTGATTCCACTCTCCTTGAGAGCTCTATCCAACTCTTTTTTAAATGAACCCAGAGACTGGGCCTCCACTGCCCTCTGGGGCAGAGCATTCCACACAGCCACCACTCTTTGGGTGAAGAAGTTTCTCCTCATCTCTGTCCTAAATGGTCCACCCTGTATCTTTAAGCTGTGTCCTCTGGTTCGGCACTCACCCATCAGCGGAAACATGTTTCCTGCTTCCAGAGTGTCCAATTCTTTAATAATCTTATATATCTCAATCAGATCTCCTCTCAGTCTTCTAAACTCAAGGGTATACAAGCCCAGTTGCTCAGTCTTTCAGTATAAGGTAGTCCCGCCATTCCAGGAATTGATCTTGTGAACCTATGCTGCATTCCCTCAATAGCCAGAATGGCTTTCCTCAAATTTGGAGACCAGAACTGCACACAGTACTCCAGGTGTGGTCTCACCAGGGCCCTGTACAGCTGCAGAAGAACCTCTTTGCTTCTATACTCAATCCCTCTTGTTATGAAGGCCAGCATGCTATTAGCCTTCTTCACTACCTGCTGTACCTGCATGCTTACCTTCATTGACTGGTGTACAAGAACACCCAGATCTCTCTGTACTGCCCCTATACCTAAATTGATTCCATTTAGGTAGTAATCTGCCTTCCTGTTCTTGCCACCAAAGTAGATAACCATACATTTATTCACGTTAAACTGCATCTGCCATACATCTGACCACTCACCTAACTTGTCCAGGTCACCCTGTAATCTCCTAACATCCTCATCACATTTCACCCTGCCACCCAGCTTAGTATCGTCAACAAATTTGCTAATGTTATTACTAATACCATCTTCTATATCATCAACATATATTGTAAAAAACTGCAGTCCCAGCACTAATCCCTGAGGTACCCCACTGGTCACTGCCTGCCATTCCAAAATGGAGCCATTTATCACTACTCTTTGTTTCTTATCAGCCAACCAACTTTCAATCCAAGTTAGTACTTTGCCCCCAATACCATGCGCCCTAATGTTGCTCACTAACCTCCTATGTGGGACTTTATCAAAAGCTTTCTAAAAGTCCAGGTACACTACATCTACTGGATCTCCCTTGTCCATCTTCAGAGTTACATCCTCAAAAAATTCCAGAAGATTAGTCAAGCATGATTTCCCCTTCATAAATCCATGCTGACTCTGACCTATCCTGTCACTACTGTCCAGATGTGTCGTAATTTCATTCTTTATAATAGACTCCAGCATCTTTCCCACCACTGAGGTCAGACTAACTGGTCTATAATTTCCTGCTTTCTCTCTCCCAACTTTCTTAAAAAGTAGTACAACATTAGCCACCCTCCAATCCGCAGGAACTGATCCCGAATCTATCGAACTCTGGAAAATAATCACCAATGCATCCACGATTTCTCGAGCCACCTCCCTCAGTACCCTGGGATGTAGACCATCAGGCCCCGGGGACTTATCAATCTTCAGACCTAACAGTCTTTTCAATACCGATTCCTGGCAAATATAAATTCCCTTAAGTTCAGGTCCTTCAGCCACTGTTACCTCAGGGAGATTGCTTGTGTCTTCCCCAGTGAACACAGATCTGAAGTACCAATTCAATTCTTCTGCCATTTCTTTGTTCCCTGTAATATATTCCCCTGTTTCTGTCTTCAAGGGCCCAATTTTAGTCTCAACCATTTTTTTGCCTAAAATAAACTTTTACTATCCTTGAGTTGAGTTATGCAGAGAGATTACAAAAACTCCAGCTGTTCTTCAAAGAAACAGAAGGGGATTTGTTCAAGATATTCAAATCATGATCAGTCCAGACAGGATAAATAAGGAGAAATTGTTTCCAGTGGTGAAAGGTCAAGAACCAGATTGCATTGATTTAAAGGAAAAATAAAACACCATGAATGTTGGAAATCAGAAACATGAACAAAAATTGCTGGAAAAACTCAGCAGGTCTGGCAGCATCAGTGAAGAGAAACCGTGAACATTTCAGGTCCAGTGACTCTTCTTCAGAATGGATTATAGCGAGGAAAAGGTGATATGTTAAAGACGGTGTGGTGGAGGAGTAGGAGTTAATGATAGATGGATGTAGAGTCCAAAGAGAGAGAGAGAGAGAGAGAGAGAGAGCAACAGTTGGCCAGACAAAGGAATAGCTAAAGGTCAGTTTTGGGGAATGAATAGCTGCTAATGGGGACCATTAGTAGGTGACAATGGGTTGGTTGTGTAGGGGTTGGGAGAAAGTGTTCAGACCCTAAAATCATTGAACTTGATATTAAGTCCTGAAGGCTGCTGGGTTCCAAGAGGTGCTGTTCTTCCAGTTTTGACTGAGCTTTAATGGATCACTCCAGCAATCCCAAGACAGATAAGTTGACCAGGGAATATGGTGGTGTGTTGAAGTGGCAGGCAACTGGAAGGTCAGGGTCACCTTTGCAGTCGGTGTTCTGAAAAGCGATCTCCCATTCTGCATTTTGTCTCCCCAATTTAGAGCATTGATTTTAGATGATTGGCAAAAGAGGAAAATGGCAACATGAAGAAAATATTTCCAATGCAGCCCATGGCCCAGAGTTGGAGTGTGCTGCCTGAGAGAGTGGTGGAAACAGATTCAATTTTGGCTTCCACATGAGAACTGGATAAGCACCTGAAGGGAACGGGCTGAAGGTAAAGGGAGAGAGTGGGACCAGCTTTGCAGATGCTGCCAGATCTGTTGAATATATTTCAATGTCAAATTTCCAACATGCTGCATATTCTGCTTTTGTGTTAGAATGCTGCTGTGTTGAAACAAGGTTAAGTACTTCGCTTGGGATAATCAGATTAAATGGCAACATAAATATTTGAAGTTTCAGTGTATTCAAAGCCATCATTTCTTATTCATGGGGACTGTGCATTCAGCCGTGCACACTTCCTCACAACTATTCTTATTGAAGTAAATCATTTCTCTGATTTGTTCTGGCAGGCTCAACAACTCCCAGTTCTGACTCAATGATTTAATCCTGTTGTAGATTTTCGTAAAAGAAACGAGAGACTGTGTACACTGCCGAGTGACTGAATCTTTCACGGAGTGGCAACGTTGATCCTTTGGCATTCTTTCCTCCCTAAATTCTCTCCTGGAAGAAAAGTTTGCATTCCTGCAGGGTCATCCACATTGGCAGACAATCCCAAAAATTTCCACGACCAAACAAGTCCTTTCCTTGCATCCAGTCACTATTGATCATGGAGGACCTGTGGCAGCCATTTTATGCACAGACTCCAACAAACGGCAGTGTGATAAATGATCAGATAACCTGATTATATTGACTTTAGTTGATAGATAGTATGGGACTGTTATGGTATAGTGGTAGTGTGTCTACCTTCAAACCAGGCGTCTTAAGTTCAAGTCCCACCTGCTTCAGGAAGGTGAAATAACATCTCTGAACAATTTGATTAGAAAATATCTACACAAAACTCTGGCTTGAACCAAGGAATCTTACACATCCACCTCAGTGGACTGCTTGGTTTAATGCCTTTCTGTTAGTCACTGGAAAATTCATTTCTGTTTCTAATATTTATCATGCATCTTCCGAACAATCACACTGCAGTTTGTAGGCGCTTTCTGCACACAAATTGGCTGCCATTCTTTCCTACAACCGAGACTACACTACAAAAACACCAGCTGCAGTGTAGTTTGGTGATCACAAAAATTGCAAGTCTTGCTTTTTTGGAGTGGCTGAGAGACTCTGAAAAACAGACAAAGGGTCCAAGAGACTCACAAGATGAGGAAGAAAGAGAGAGAGAGCTGCAGTAAATAGACTCTTAATCTGTACTTTAAATGGCTACAGCATATGCCTTGTCCTGAGGAAAGAGTCTGCTCAATTGAACATAGTAGTGTGCAGCAGTATTTCCGCAGAAGATGTCTCACAAGCATATCATTGTGTCGAATTATGAAAAGTTTACAAAACGAGTATGGGGGGATCCAAGATGGCGGCGACCTGAGCAGATCTGCCTTGCTGAGCTCTGCACCCCAGTCCAGCAGCTGTGAAACTTTTACCAGCCCCAACCTCCCCTTTATTTGGAGAAAAATTGACGTTAAACGGCTGTGAAACCATTGAAATCCATTTGCGGGGGAGCCTCAAGTGTCTGAACGAAATGGGCGGGGTGTATTTTGGTTGGATGATTGGTTGTTCGGTGGCTGGAAACAAGTGGTAATCTATGAGTGCTGGTTGTCCGAGTGTCTCTCGATTACCCGGCAATGCACACCATGATGCCACTTAACTGATAACAAAATGCTGGGTTGCCGGGTGCTGTTTTTGCAGGGCCTTGAGATCTTGTTTGGATGGTCCGGGATTTGGATGGTTGATGTTAGGATAGTCGAGCTTCTACTGTGAATTCTTTTTGACCGAGCGAGGATACGAAAGGAAAGCATGCAGCCAAGGCCCAACATCCCGGGACACTCGCCGAAGGCATGGGGCGTTTCCATGACTGTGACTGTGGATGCAGCTGCAGCTCCCTGGACAGCTGTGAAAGAGATGTCTGCGCAGCAGAATGTCTCTGAAGAACTCGTGGCGATCCGAGGCATTGTCACGGAGTTCATGGAAGGCAATCATGCTCGGCTGGAGCCGAGCTCTGCCACGCTGCAAAAGCACGAGAAGGAGTCGGAAAGGCTCGGGAAACGAGTTGAAGAGGTTGAGCGGTGGACCGCGGTGTCAGAGACCGAGGTCGAGTCCTCGCCGGGGCAGATCCAGGCCCTCGAGAAACAGGTCCAGGCCTTGACTGAACAGGTCAATGATCTGGAAAATCGAGATACGAGGAAAACTTCCGGGTCGTTGGGCTGCCAGAGGTAGTGGAAGGTGAGCAGCTAACAAGCTTTTTGAAGACTGGATGCCATTGTTTCTTGGTTGGGATTCCGAGGCGGACTGGGTAAAAGGTTGACAGACCTCAGCGGATTGCGGTGCGTAGATCTGGTCCTGGTACAATTTCAAAGCTACAGGCACCAGCAGAAAGTCCTGGTATCTTCGAGAAGAATGGGGAAAGATCCACAGGCCCTCACATATCAGGGTAAAAAGTGAGGTCTGCAGATGCTGGAGATCAGAGCTGAAAATGTGTTGCTGGTTAAAGCACAGCAGGTCAGGCAGCATCCAAGCAACAGGAGACTCAACGTTTCGGGCCAGAGCCCTTCATCAGGAATTCGCCAGAACATAACAACACGACGGCTGGAGGAGGAGCGCCTCATCTTCCGCCTGGGAACCCTCCAACCACAAGGAATGAACTCAGATTTCTCCAGTTTCCTCATTTCCCCTCCCCCCACCTTGTCTCAGTCAATTCCCTCGAACTCAGCACCACCCTCCTAACCTGCAATCTTCTTCCTGACCTCTCCGCCCCCACCCCACTCCGGCCTATCACCCTCACCTTGACCTCCTTCCACCTATCACATCTCCATCGCCCCTCCTGCAAGTCCCTCCTCCCTACCTTTTATCTTAGCCTGCCTGGCACACTCTCCTCATTCCTGATGAAGGGCTCTGGCCCGAAACGTCAAATTTCCTGTTCCTTGGATGCTGCCTAACCTGCTGTGCTTTAACCAGCAACACATTTTCAGCTCACATATCAGGGAACTAAGATAATGTTTTTCCAGGACTTTTCTGCAGCGGTGATCCGTAAAAGGAAATTGTTTGATGAGGTCAAGAGAAAATTAAGGGACTTTGGTATTCAATATTCGATGAGATACCCAGCGGTGCTTCATATTACTCACAAGGAGACGGCGCGGTCATTTGACTCCTCAGAACAAGCGAAACATTTCTGAGATGCTAAAATAATTCAAATTGCTAAAATGTTTCAAATTCCTGAGAAAAGTACTCAACAAACTTGCTAACCTTGAGGAAGAAGGGATGGATTTATAGACGTGGACAATAATGTTTGGTTTTCTTTCTCTCTTGCTACATTTCTTGTAATTTTACCCTCTTCTTAAAGAAGCTGCAGTTGGTGTGTTTTTTTTTCTCCGATTAGGATTGGTGTTGGTACTTAGTTGGGGGTGGGCAGAGTGCTCACTATTTTGTCTGTTTTCTTCTAATGCTTGGGTCTGGGATGTGGCTTGAGTTGGAAAGGGGAATGGAAGTGTGTGTAGGAGATGTAAGTACCCTCTGTGGGTTGGGGGTAGAGTCCCCCATTAAGTGTCTTTTGTGTTTTGTAGTTAGTTTAATTTTTTGGTTTTTCATAAATATACTCCAAAAGTCTTCTTTTGTACTTGCTCAATGTACTGTAAGTCGGATTCTTGCTCTCAACAGGTCAAAGTGGTTGTAAATGATCATGGCTAGCAGTGTTCTTACATGGTGCACCTGGAATATTAGAGGGATCCGTTCGCCAGTTAAAGGTGAAAAGGTGTTGTTTAGCCTCAAATAGGAGAGAGTGGATGTTGTCCTGTTGCAGGAGAGTCACTTTAATGACAAGGAGCGCTTGAAACCACAGCTGGGCAGGTTTGATTCTCATCTTTTAACACTAAGGGCGAGGGGCGGTGTATATACTCATCTGGAAGACTCTTCCATTTAATGCAATAGATTGTGTTAAAGATGAACATGGTCGGTTTGTTTTGCTTAAGGCCCTAATACAGGGTGAGGAATATGGTATTTTGAATGTCTGTTGTCCCCCACCCCAACCCCTTAAATTTTTGACTGAAGCACTATCTCAGCTGATATCCTTTGTGTCACAGCATATTATTATATGGGATGGGGGAGAGGCTTTAGTTGCCTTTTGGACCCTGTGCCGGATAGAATGCCCAAAGGCCCCCTAAAGCTTTCTCCCCAATCTACACAGTTCGGTGATCTATGTGTGGAACTGGGGTTGGTAGACGTTTGGAGATGTCTCCACCCTTCGGGCAGGAACTTTATGTTCTTTTCCAATCTTCACAAGTGCCATACAAGGATTGATTTTTTTTCCCCCTAATTCCTGTGGCTCCTCTAGATTCGGTGGTATCTTGTTCAACTGGAAATATTGCCATCTTGGATCATACAGCAGCATATTTAGTGTTCGAGATTAAGGGTAATGCAATGAGCTCACGGTACTAACGAATGGATCCCTTCATCCTCAAGGACAGCAAGTTCGTCGATTACTTTTCTCGGGAATTTGAAACATTTTCAGCCACCAACTTAGGGATAGCTGGTAATCCGTCCATTCTGTGGGAGTCTGCTAAGGCCTATGCTAGAGCGATAATCATCTCATACTCAGCCAGTCAGAAGCAATGGAAGACAGAGCAGCAGCATCTGCTCAAGGCATGATTGAAGGCAGCTGAGACGGCATATTGCAGTAGGCCGTCAGTGACTAGGCTGCAGTGGGTCACAGCCCTTCGATCCACCTTAAACTCCATACTTATGCATACAGCCAGGAAGGAACTTTCCTTTGTAAAGCAAAGGTTGTTTGAGCATGGTGATAGGCCAGGTAAATACTTGGGATATCTGATTAGGAAAAAGAATGCCTCCCAATTAATTGCTTCTAATAGGGAAAGGAATGGGACTCTTACTTATAATGCTAAAAAGATCAATACTGTGTTTCAGAGGTTCTATTCTGAACTGTATTAATCTGACTGTTGTGAGGATAGAAGGGATAAAAAGGAGTCTTTTTTTAGGAACTTGGATCTTCTGTGGTTTTGCTGAGCAGGTGTCTCTCCTTAGTGCTCCATTAACAGCACAAAAGATACAGGAGGCGGAGTGAGGCAACTTCAAAGTGGAAAGGTGCCCAGCCCTGATGGTCCCCACAATGAGTTTTATAAAGGATACTGTCAGGGCCGATGCTAGACATGTATATATTCATATAGAAGGGATTGCCTCCCGCCATCCTTGAGAGAGGCTAATATCTCTCTCATCCTCAAGATAGGGAAGGCCCCGGGAGGGCTGTGCTTCTTATGGACCTATCTCGTTCTTAAGTTTTGATTTTAAAATTATGTCTAAGACTTTGGCATTGAGGTTAGAAGGGGTGTTGCCCTCTATTGTTAAAGGACATCAGACAGGCTTTATAAAGGGTCGCAGATCCTCTAATAATGTTAGGAGGTTGCTTAACATGATTCAAGTGTGCCAGCAGCGATCGGTTCAAAGGTTGGTAGTCTCTTTAGATGCAGAGAAGGCATTCGATCAGTGGAATGGCCATATCTTTTTTTATATCCTGGAGCAGTTTGGCCTGGATGAAGTGTTTCATAGATGGGTAAGAGCCCTTTACAGTGATCCTCTGGCAGCAGTTCTTACCAATGGTATAAAGTCTGACAATTTTAACATGGGTAAGGCAGTCAGCAAGGCTGTCCCCTTTCAGCTTTGCTTTTCACATTGGTGATTGAGCCTTTGGTGGAGGCCATTCATGAGGACCCTAATATACCTGTCCGAAAGATGGGGTCGAAGGTGCATGAAATTACGTATTGCCCTGTTTGATACAGTGTAGTAATTTATTTAGTTCTTTCTCAGGTTACAAGATCAACTTTTCAAAGTCGGATGCTCTGCCTACAGGGGTCTTCGGGGACTACCTGATGTGAAAGGTGAGTTCTCCTTTAAGGGGACACAGGGAAGCTTTCTTTACTTGGGCCTCTCTGTTACTATTAGCTTTGATCAGTTATTCAAGGCTAATTTTGTTCATTTGTTTGACAAAATTAAACAAGACCTTCAAAGATGGGGGCCCCTTCCAATATTACAGTTGGGGTCGAGTCACTCTGATCAAAACAAATGTTCTTCCTCGTTTGTTGTACCCTTTGCAGATGCTCCCTTTGCTCTTTCCTAGAAAAACATTTTAGAAATTGAATAACTGGTGTTTACTTCTTTTATTTGGTGCTACACGCATCCCCTTATTAAGCTTGCAAAACTGCAATTGCCCAGGGACTGGGGGGGGGGGGGGGGGGGGGGGGGGGGGGGGGGGGAAGTGGACCTCCCAGACATCAGACAATATCAACTGAGACCCCTCCTCCTATCTTTTGTAAGTGACTGGACCTGGGGGAACTCAGCGTCGACATGACAAAGTGTCCTCTAAACAACCTGTTGTTTTTAGACAAAATGAGGAAAGTTGCGGAACATTGCCATAATCCAATAGTTACTAACACGGTCAAAGCATGGAGGGCAATTAGGCAGATGGAGGGTAACATGTCTAAAACATCTTTTCTTTCTCCCATAGTTGGCTTGCCGGGTTCCGGCCAGGGACAACGGATCCCAGGTTTAAACTTTGGGCAGAGAAGGGAGTCTCTTGTTTGGGTGATCTGTTTGAGGGTGAAACATTGATGTTGTTTAATCAAATAACTCAGAAATATGAATTGTCGAGTAGAGACCTCTTCATTTTCTTTCAGATTAGAGATTTTATCCGAGAGGAGACCATGCTTTTGACTGAGTGTTATAGATCTGATAGGGAAAAGAGGGTGCTTCAGGCTGAAGCACTCTTTCAGTGAGTACTCTACATCATTTATTGGGGTGAGGTTCCTCGAGCATCTACATGAGGTCTGGGAGAGAGAGTTGGGAGGTGAGATCACTTCGGAAACATGGGTGGACATTTGTGAGAATGCAAGGATGATTTCAATATGTAATAGGACCCATGCTATGCAGTTAAAAATCCTTCATAGGGCTCATCCGGCCCCAGATCATCTTGCGAAATTTAAGCAAGGAACACCTTCAATGTGCCCCAAATGTAAAATAAATACAAGTACCCTCACTCATTGTCTGTGGTCCTGCCACAGGCTCAGTACATACTGGAGCGCTGTGGCAGGAGTAATGAAGAGGGTCTTGGGGATCAGTGTCAAGGTGGACCTGGTCTCTCTGCTCCTGGGTTTGTTGAATTTACTTCATTCAGATGTACATGGGAAAAAGCTCATTAATATTCTCACTTATTGTGTAAGTAAGAACATTTGATGTGCTGGGTGGCATAAGTTAGTTATTGAACACATTCCTTTCAACTCTCTTACAAATATGGTACACCAGAAAATGGACAACACTTAGAAGATGTGGCAGCCCTATTAGAATGACTTGAAAGCAGATCTGTCCGCCATTTTGATTAGGGCTTTGTCTAGCTGTGATGGATTGGTCTGATAAACCTAAGGCCATGAGAGGAAGAATTTCGAACAAATATGGGTTTAATAATTGATGCTCTCAAAGGTTGACAGCTATGGTCTTGTTGCATTGAGTGACATTATTTATTTATTGATTTGTAATGTGTGTAGTTTTGATTTCTTTTGTAGAGTAGTGTGGTAGTTAGTTTATTGTTTATTGTTGTTTTTGATATTATGATGCTATATTTCCATGCTGCTGTCACTTTCTAGTTTTGTAAAGAAAGTTTTTCAATAAAAATATTTAAAGAAGAGAATATGATTGTGTTATAGTATTAGAATCCTCTAACTAACATTTTATTCTTAGCAGCAAGATGGCACAGTGGTTAGCACTGCTGCCTCACAGCGCCAGAGACCTGGGTTCAATTCCCGCCTCAGGCGACTGTCTGTGTGGAGGTTGCACATTCTCCCGGTGTCTGTGTGGGTTTGCTCCGGTTTCCTCCCACAGTCCAAAGATGTGCAGGTTAGGTGAATTGGCCATGCTAAATTGCCCATAGTGTTAGGTGAAGGGGTAAATGTGTCTGAGTGGTATACGCTTCGGCAGGTCGGTGTGGACTTGTTGGGCTGAAGGGCCTGTTTCCACACTGTAAGTAATCTAATCTAAAAATCAATCAATTAGATGAAACCAGACGAGCACAGCAAAAATCCAGTGGAGCGAATAGCAAATATTCCAGCTAGGTAAATAATAGTTAAGTTCTCAGGTTTCTTGTTTAATGTAAGTCTTAATCATGAGTGTCATGCAAAACTCAGAAACTGTCTCAAAACTGTCCTGCCTTTATTGCTCTGGGATTAAAGTCTGGTCCTGCAGACCAGAGAAGGGATGTTTGAGGTTCTTTGTGGCTGTAACCTTTCATACGTCTGTTGGTTAAATTGTCAGTCACTGTATTCTGCATAAATTGTTCATATATCTCACAAATTAAAGTGAACGAGGCAGTGAGGCATAATGTGCCTCACTTTTATTCTTAATTTCAAGCCCTACTCAAGCCAGTTTTCCATCCAATGACACCACCTATTCTTCCCGTTGCCTTGGAAAAGCAACCAACATAATCAAAAACCCCTCCCATCCTGGTTATACTCTTTCTCACTCTCTTCCGTCAAGCAGAAGATATTAAAGTTTGTATACACGTACAAATAAATTCAAGAACAGCTTCTTCCTTGCTGTTATCAGACCTCTGAATGGACCTCTCACATTTTAAATTTAATATTGATCTCACTGTCTGTGCACCTTCTCTGCAACTGTACCATTGTATTCTCTGCTCAGTTGTTATCCTAATGCACTTTGTACGATATGTTCTGCCTGCACTACACGCAAAACAAAACTTTTCACTTTACCTAGGTACATTTGATAATAATAAACCAAATCACTCCATCACCAGCCCCAGAGTTATGTGAGGTTTTCTTTACTGAATTTTTCTGGTCCAGTTTTCTGCCCTCCTCTGTCCTCAGGTTTCTGAGTCCTGCTGGGATAGGGGGTCCATCAACATCCTACAAACCTCTATCTCACACGAGTCGGTTGTCAACACACAGGCTACAGCAACACCTTGGTCTAATTCATGCTTTTAACAGTGTGAAATGTCTCAGGCTGCTCATGATGAGTTTAGGGTGCCAAGTCACTGAAGGTGTTAACTAAATTGATAAAATGTTTGGTCAAAAAGGTAGAATTTAAGGAGGAGTTTAAAAGAGAAGAGGTGGCGTGGTTTATGAGTGAAATTCCAGAGCTTAATCCTAGACAGCCGAAGGCAGGGCTACCAATGGTGGGTATATACCAGTGAAAAGGAAGGACTGTAGGAAAAGGGGTAATCTACCACAGATGTCTAAGGAAATAAGGGATGTCATCAAATAGAAAGAGAAGGCAATGTGGCCAGGATCAGTGGAAAACCAGAAGGTTGGGAAAGCTTTAGTGGTCAACAGAAAGCCACAAAAAGAGCTATAAAGAAAAGTAAGATAGATTATGAGAATAAACTAGCTCAGAATATAAAGACAGATAGCAAAAGTCTCTACAAATATACAAAACGAAAAAGAGTGACTAAAGTAAACATTGTTCCTTTAGAGGATGAGAAAGGGATTTAGTAATGGGATATGAGGGATATGGGCTGAAGCATTGAACAGGTATTTTCTGTCGGTCTTCACAGTGGAGGACACTGGAAACAATCATTATCACGGAAGAGGTACTGTTGGGCAAGCTAATGGAGCTAAGGATAGGCAAGTCTCCTGGCCCTGATGGAATGCCTCCCAGGGTACTAAAAGAGATGGTGGGAGAAATAGCAAATAGCAACTTGTGGTAATTTTCCAAAATTCACTGGACTCTGGGGCAGTTCCAGCAGAATGGAAAACAGCAAATGCGATGCCACTATTTTAAAAAGTAGATGGACAGAAGATGGGGAATTATAGACTGGTTAGCTTAACTTCTGCAGTGGGGAAAATGCTTGAGACTATTATCAAGGAAGAAATAACAAGGCATCTAGTTAGAAATTATCCTGTTGGGCAGATGCAGCATGGGTTCATGAAGAAGTAGGGCATGCTTAACTAATTTACTGTCATTCTATGAACTCATTATGAGCACAGTGAACAACTGGGATTTGGTAGATGTGATGTATCCCAAATTTCTAAAAGGCATTCGACAAAGTGCCATACAAAAGCGCTGTCTAATAAGATAAAGATGCAAGATGTTATGGGCAATGTATTAATATGGATAGAGAATTGGTTAACTAACAGGAAGCAAAGAGTGGGAATAAATGAGGGCTATTCTGGCTGGCAATCAGTGACTAGTGGTGTCCCTCAGGGATCAGTGATGGGGCTGCAATTAATCACAATTTACATAGATGATCTGGAGTTGGAGACCATGTGTAGTGTGTCAAAGTTTGCGGATGACATCAAGATGAGTGGTAGAGCAAAGTGTGCAGAAGACTGTGAAACTTTGCAAAGGGACATAGATAGTTTAGGTGGGTGGGCAAAGGTCTGGCAGATGGAGGACAATGTTAATAAATGTGAAGTCATCCATTTTGGTAGGAATGACAGTAAAAACAACAATTACATAAATGGCAAAAAAATGCAGCATGCTGCTGTGCAGAGGGACCTGGGTGTCCTTGTGCATGAATCACAAAAGGTTGGTCTGCAGGCGCAACAGGTAATTAAGGGGGCAAATGGAATTTTGTCCTTCATTGCTAAAGGGATTGATTATGTTGCATGTTTACAGGATGCTGCTGAGGCCACACCTGGAGTTCTGTGTGCAGTTTTGGTCTCCTTACTTGAGGAAGGATGTACTGGCACTGGAGGGTTGATGGGGTTGACTTATGAGGAGAGACTGAGTCAACTGGGATTATATTCGTTGGAATTTAGAAGAATGAAGGGGGTTCTTATAGAAACATATAAAATTATGACAGGAATAGATAAGAAAGAAGTAGAGAAGATGTTTCTACTAGCAGGTAACATTAGGACAAAGGGGCATAGCCTCAAAATTAGGGGGAGCTGGTTTAGAACCAAATTGAGAAGGAACTTCTTCACCCAGAGGGATGTGAATCTGCAGAATTCCCTGTCCAGTGAAGTAGTTGAGGCTTCCTTAGTAAATGTTTTTAAAGCTAAGATAGATAACTTTTTTAAACAATAAAGGAATTAAGGGTTACAGCAAGAGGGCAGGTAAGTAAAGCTGAGGCCACGAAAGGATCAGCCATGATCTTATTGAATGGTGGAGCAGGCTCGAAGGGCCAGATGGCCTACTCCTGCTCCTAGTTCTGATGTTCTTATGTTAAGGAAATGGGGGAATGCACAAAGGGCTAAAATTGGAGGAGGTCAAGGTCAGGACTGATTTGAGCATTTAATGATTAATTATCACAACTGAATTCAATCTGCTCTTTTGTCAGGACAGCTATTATTTCATCACGAATAGGTACTGTAGACAACTTTTCTCCAGTAGTACCCAGCGGTAATTCACAACAGTTGCAGAATGCGAACTTTTTCTTAAAGTGAAACATAGGTTAGGGCTTTGTCTGAAATACATTTATATAGCACCTTTCATCAACTCTGGACATTCAAAAGTGCATTTGGAGTTTGTGAAGTGCCTTTGAACTGTCATCACTGATGGAACACAGTAGTCAATTTGCATACAGGCAGGCTACACAAACAGCAGTGTGATAAATTACGAGATAATCTTTGTCATGATGCTGGTGAGGGGATGAATATTGATGAGGGCAGCAGGAAGAACAGTCCTGTTCTACATCAAAATAGTATTGTGCAAAATAGTCTCTTACAAATGGGGCCTTAGTTTCATATCTCATTTAAATAACAACATCTCTGACACTGCAGCATTCCCTTAGTACTGCACTGTTCTTTCAGCCTGGACTATGTACTGTTGAAGCTGCACTGGGATGTGATAGCCTCCACATTCTTACTCTGAAGTGAGACAGATAACCACTAAGCGGTTCCCTCGTGCAGATGAATCTAACATGTAGTTAAATAAAATCCACACAGGTAAATCATCATCTTAAACATAACTATTTCTTTATTAGACTTGCTCACATGGACTTTCTTGAACACAAACGTTGAGACTAAATCTCGGAAGTGTAGTGTCGCTAGCTTTGAACCTAAGAAAGATAGACCAGAATTTTTTTTCCAAATAGCAAAAAGCTGGGAAGAGTTGACAATTAGCGAATCCAAGCAGAGAAATCACTTATGGCTAGGGGCACATATTCAAAATAATGCACATATCTGACGGAATGTTGGCCTTTATCTCAAGATGCTGGATTACTGAAGGGTGGAAGTGACTTTACAGCTGAGAAGAATGCCGGTCAGGCAAGGGTGCATGTTCCACTTCCAGCATCTGTTCCTCAAAAAAAAACAGACTGGCCTTTGAAGGGCTAAGTGGATTTGATTAGGTGTGGGCAAGTTGCATAGATAAGATTGGTATTGCCCTGAGTAAAGAAGATGATCTAATTTGGATGATTAAAAAGGATTTGATAGGTCGATAGAGAGAAACCACTGGTGAGCAAGACCAGAACAAGGGGACATAAGTCTAAAACTAGAGCTAGACCATTCAAGGGTAATTTCAAAAAGCACTTCTTCATACAAGAAGCCAGTGGAAGTACAGAACTCTCCCTCAAACACTGCTGAGGTTTGGTGAGTGGCGGGAGGGAACTCAAACTTTCAGAATGAACAACGTCTTCCTACGTGAATCTAAAACAGTGGCTAGATTCTGGTTAAAGATCTTCCTTTGCCATTCTTTTCTGTGCCTTGTAAACATGAACATCTTTCTCAGTGTCGTAGTGGACTTTCTCCACCACAAAGCGACTCCCAAGCATCTGCAGGAAGTTCTGGTCTCGCTCGTAACGGATGCGGCAGGACAGCAGGATCGTAGTCTGCTCGGAGCTGAGATATTCTAAAGTCTCCAGCAGGGCCGGGAATGCCTCCTCCAGGTAAACCACGTCCGCCCCCAGGACCACATCATAGCTGCCCGGGTCGAACTGGTCTAGGTTCACCCCCCAATTCAGCTCCCTGGCCCGCGCCTTGGCCCGCAGGTCAGTGGGGATGTTTTCTTGGAGATTAGACTCAAGGAACTGTAATGCCACCTCCCTGTCAGTGACTGTTACATCAGCACCTATTTTAAGAGAAACAAAAATTGTCTTCAAGTATATCTGTTCATTTTCAGGTGAAAATAACCCATTTCTTTTCCACTAGCTTGCTGCTATTTAATACCTTTATTCTAACCAAACAGCCCCTCATCATTACGGGAGGGGACAGGAGATGGGGCAAGGTGACAAGGGGAAAGTGACTGATTGCTCAATTAAAAGGTATGGAGAAAATGACAATTCAGCACGGCACTGAGTGACTGCCAGAGACTTCAGTATCCTAGCCAATGCTCAGCACCCAGCCTATATCACTGAAACAGATTGATCCTTATGTTTCTGTCTATGAACAAATTGGTTGTAGGGTTTCCTACACATCAACAGTTCATGCACCCAACAGTTACTTCACTGGTTCTAAAGCACTTTGGAAGATCCTGAGATCATCAGAGGAACTAGAAAAATGTTCATCTTTATAGCTCATTATTGCCTCGCAAGCTGTCAGGCTGCACATTGGCTCAGGTCAGAAATTTCCTACTTGCTACATAATCATTTCAACTTAAAGACAACTTAAGGACAATAACCATTTGCCCAATTCCTCACTGCTGAACAGAGTCAACCGTCTATAAGTACACGCAATATTCATGTAATAACAAAAGTGCCACATGGTTTCAGTCACACAGGGATAACAAACAACGGTAACCCACTACCTACCTAGCAATGCTGCAACTATTCCAACTAATCCGGTACCCGCTCCCAGTTCTATCACAGTTCGGTCTTGTAGCTGGATTGTTCCCAGTTCAAGATATGTGCAAAGTACAATGGCCTGAAACAGAGAAGAAAAGACCTCTCTTAGCCTCAATTAATTTTGTCAATTAAAAACAAAAATCGCTGGAAATACCCAACAGATCAGGCACCACCAGTGGAGAGATGATGCTGCATGACAGACGAAGTTTTCCTGAATTTCTGTTTTTTGTTATTTCTGTTATGAATACTTGGAGGTAGTTTTCATTCATGTTCTTCACTATTTCATGTTGAGCCTCAATTTCATACTTATTTTAAAGTTTTTACCCTTTCGCTTACACTTTCTTCTTATTGCGGTCTTATTTTTTTTTCCCACCAGTACGTTTAGCCTCCCCTCCATCACTGGTTAAAGATCAGAGATGGCCCATTTAAAATAGCAATGAGGCAAAACATTTCCTCTGTGAGGCCTTAGGACTCTCTTCTTGCAAAGACGGTGGAAGCAGAGTCCTTGAATATTTTTAAGGCATAAGTAGATAGATTCTTGCTAAACAAGGGGAAGAAATGTTATGGGGGGGTAGGGAGGAGTAGGGATTTGAGGTGCAAACAGATCAGCCATGGTCTTATTGAGTGGTATACCAAGCTCGAGGTGCATGATCTATTCCTGCGCTGTATGATTATAAAATAATCTGCCACATGGGATACTAAACCAGTTTTCCCTGGTTGTGATCTTTATCAATATGTGAAGTACGAGTCTGATACTTACTGCATCCCACACCACAGCTGCTACACCAAGCTGGTTCCAGTTCTGTCGGATCACTATGTCTCGCTTGGCATAGTGAAAGGTTGCTGATGGCTCATGGAACTTCCGGAGGCCAGGAATCATGGCACCATCATACGGCAGCAAAGCCATTATGTTCCAGCCCAGAATTTCATGCACACTGTAAAACTAAAAAAGAAAGACGAGCATTTATGCAGGGTCTTCCACTGCATCAGGATGCCCTAAAGTATTTCCTTGTCACTCGCACAGATGAGGGCAGCTCCACCAACATGTAAGGTCGACACCGCGCAGGACAAAGCAGCTCGCCTGATTGGCATCCCATCCACCAACCTTTACATGCTAAATTTCGTTGGACAGCACCTTCGGAACACACTACCTCTCCCACTTGGAAGGACAAGGACAGCAGATGCATGGGAATATCACCTCCTGCAAGTTCCCCTCCCAATCTCATATCATGCTGACTTGGAAATTTATTACCGTTCCTTCAGTGTCAATGGGTCGTGGGACTCCCTCCCTCACATCACTGTAGCTACCCTTGAGAACTGCAGCAGTTCAAAATGGAGGCACCCTGTCACAATCTCATGGGCAACAGCAATGCCTATATCCATGAATTATCATTCAAAAAATCACACTAGAATATTTTCGATGTGCAGGCACCATTATAATTTCAAAAACACTGTGATTAATTTGCACGTAGCAAGCCAGCACAAAGAGCAAAATGACAGTGACCACCTTATCTGCTTTTATAATGGAGGGGAACTCCCTCACCTTGGAGGGGGGACAAGGCTTGGCTTAATGTCTCCTTCAAGAGACAGCACATTGGACAGTACAGCAATTGTGCTGATTCAGGGGCTGTTTTGGGGTCCCTGAAGCCTTAGGTTATCACAAATACAGATTAAACCAGAAAATAAAGTAACAATTTTAAAACAAAAACTAAAATTGCTGGAAATATTCAGCAGGTCTGACTGAACCTGTGGAGAGGGAAAGAAAGTTAATGTTGCAGGTTGATGACTTTTCAAGAAAAGTACTGATATATATGCTCTATAGTTAACCATGTCTTACAGTGTTTAGAAATGAAGGCACGTTGACGATTTGAATTATAAAGAATTAACGGATTTTACTTTTCTGCAATTTCTATAATTAAGTACATATTTCTATTCTTCCACAATTACACTATCAGTTTTGGAGATAGTGCCTCCTCCCTAACTGTAAACTTGCTGTAACACTTTTCCTATCACAGATTGTCAATAATAGCCCTTTCACTATAACACAACATACGGTCTGTTTCACTGAAAGGCCACAAAAGTTTTGTTGTTGGACAGAATAAATAGCAGAACATAGCAAAATAATGCAATTGGTTACAACAGGATAAAACCATCCAGTAGCAAGTCTCCACTTTGCCATGCTTTGCTCCTTCTCTCGCCATCCGTTGTGACTATTTTTACACCCTTTGTCCTGACATGGAGTTTGACGCAGCTCTGCAGTGAGTGGTTGAGGGCCAAAAGAAAAGGGAAGGCCAGGCAGCTGCTGAAGAAGGAGGGAGGGAGTTTACCAACTGCCCTCTTCCTTTTTCCTTACGGGGAACAAACCCAACCATGTCACTGGGATGGGGCTTTGTCTTGCTGTTAGCTCACATTGATAGTCTCCCTTTCTATTTAGGGGAAGTGGTAGTGCAGTAGTAATGTTATTACTAAGGTAGAGAGGGTTCAGAAGAGATATACCGGGGTGTTGCCAGGTATGGAAGGTTTGAGTTATAAAGAAAGGCTGTGATTTTCTTCACTGGAGCATAGAAGGTTGGCAGGTGACCTGACAGAGATTTATGAAATAATGAACGATGTAGATAGGGTTAATGGTAGGTGTCTTTTCCCTAAAATGGAGGATTTCAAAACTATGGGGGCATAGGTGAGAGAAGAGAGATTTTAAAAAGATGTGAGGGGCAATGTTCTTACACAGAGGGTGGCTTGTGTATGGAATGAACTTCCTGAGGAAGTGGTGGATGCAGGTTACAGTTACACTGTTTAAAAGACACTTGGATAAGGACATGAATAAGAAAGGTTTGGAGAGATACGGGCCAGAAGCAGGCAGGTGGAACGAGTTTGGGATTATGGTTGGCATGGAACGATTGGACTGAAGGGTCTGTATCCATGCTGAATGACTTTATGGGCTGGCAAATGGGACTAGATTAGGTTAGGATAGCTGGTCGGCATGGATGAGTTGGACTGAAGGAGCTGTTTCCCTGCTGTACATCTCTGTGACTCTATGACTAGCAATCCAGAGACCCAGGCTAATGTTCTGGCACCATGGGTACAAATCCAGTCACGACAAATGATGAAATTTGAATCAGCAAAAACAAAAATTAAAAGCTTAATTGTAACCATTGTTAACTGCTGTAAGAAAAAGTTCTAATCTACCTCAGCAATTTAGGGAAGGAGATCTGCTGCCCTTACCTGATCTGGTCTACATATGGCTCTGGACCCACAACAATGTGGTTGATTCTGAATTAATCACTGAAAAGGTCTTAGCTCACCACTTGGTTTAGGGGCCAGTTATGGATGGATAATAAATGCTAGCCAAGCTAGGAAAGCATAAATTGCACAAACGAATTTTAAAAATCTCCTATGCAATTTATATTTCGGTCGTCTTTAGAATTCTTACTACCTGCATGCTCCTCCTCCCCTTCCACGTTCTCCCACAACACCAGACATTTAAGGGTATATTTACAAAAACACTTGTCAATACAGCACCTTTCATGAAGACATTACGAAGCATTCACATGCCAATTATGTTCTCCTATGACACAACAATATACTAATTACTCATTTTTGGAG
This sequence comes from Hemiscyllium ocellatum, assembly GCF_020745735.1. Classification (NCBI taxonomy): domain Eukaryota; kingdom Metazoa; phylum Chordata; class Chondrichthyes; order Orectolobiformes; family Hemiscylliidae; genus Hemiscyllium; species Hemiscyllium ocellatum. The sequence goes on along the minus strand of NC_083407.1, from coordinate 104,968,146 downwards.
ATGTGTTTATAGAAAATTTAAGATTCTTTTGGGAGGGAGAACAAAGTTCCTTTTGAAGTTGTGGATTCCGTGTACATTTGCCAGCTGAATACATTGATTAGATTCGATTCGATTCCCTACAGTGTGGAAACAAGCCCTTCGGCCCAACCAGTCCACACCAACCCTCCGAAGAGTAACCTACTCAGACCCATTTCCCTCTGACTAATGCACCTAACACTGGCCAATTCACTTGACTTGACTTACACATCTTTGGACTGTGGGAGGAAACCGGAGAACCTGGAGGAAACTCATGCAGACACGGGGAGAATGTGCAAACTCCACACAGAGAGTCGCCTGAGGCTAGAATGAACCTGGGACCCTGGCGCTGTGAGGCAGCAGTGCTAACCACTGTGCCAAATTGCCGTCCATTGAATGGTTCTGTTTGTGGAAACACTAACATTTGGCTGTTCCATTAAAATATTTTAAAATATTTTCTCCTCTGATGTTTTTGAGCTTTTACCAACATTATACCAACACCTCTGGCCAGCCTCCAAATACTAATCTCCTAAACTGAAGGTCATCTAAAACATGCTGCTCATATTTTTCCTGCACCAAATCCTATTTTACGCCATCACCATTGTGCTTGCTGACCTACTTTGATTCATACACCTGCATCAGCTTGAATTTCAAATCCCTTTTCAGCTTAACCCTTCTCCTCTCTCCCGAACCTACTCCAGCCTGCAATCCTCCAAGATCTCTGTGCTGTCACAATTGCACCTGTTTGAAGTTCTGCCTGTTGCTCACCTCTGATTTTAATTGTTACACCAATGATAGCCATGCCTACTCTGGAATTCCCTGACTAAACGCCATGGTTTTCCTGTCTCCCTCTCTCTTTCAAAACTACTTTACTCATTAGTAAAGCTTATATTCAGTTGTCCTCATATCACATCAGGTGATTCAGCATTAAATGTTGCTTGATAATGCTCTTGGGAAATGTCATGATTAATTTACTAAGGTAAAGACATTTTATAAATGCAAGGTATTGTTGTTATAATAGAGGAAGTGTAGCAGCCAATTTCCGCACAGCAAGTTCTAACAAACAATAATGTGATAACTAACTGGTTGTGTTTTTGTTATGCTGATTGAGGGATAAGTATCGGCCAAGACCCGAGGGAGAACTCCCAGTTCGTCTTCCAAACAGTGGCATAGGATCTGTTGTATCCACAAGAGAGCAAAGGAAGCGGCCTTGGTCCCATCTGATAAGTTACACAACAAGACCTAACATACGCTTATGTGGCTCAGTGTCAAACTTTGTCTTGTGATGTTTCTGTGAAGTGCCTTGGGACATTTTATTATTGTAAAGGTGCTAAATAAAGACAAGTTGTTGAAAAATGGCTCCTCCTATATATTTCTGAACAGGCCTCTGGAGTGAAACATAAAACCACAATTTGTCAAAACAAAATGTTCCACCATGTCATGGCTGAGAAGGGTGTGAGTTAAAGCTCACACCTTACCCTGCTCCTTGGGTGAGATGTGGTACAGTACCAGAAAACCTAACTAAAATTGAGCTATATGTGGAAACAAAACAAAACAAAGCCTCAGACAACAACTCTTTACTCAAAGACCCTTCAACCATGTAAGTAAAGACAAGCTAAGGCAAGGGTAGAACTTCGAGTATTTTAGGAGTGGGGCAGGGGGATTCTTTCTGGGTTAAAGTGAGGATTGCAGATGCTGGAGATCAGAGTCAAGATCAGAGTGGTGCTGGAAAAGCACAGCAGGTCAGGCAGTGTCTGAGGAGCAGGAAAATTGCATTTTGGGCAAAAGCTCTTCATCAGGAAGGGCTTTTTCTGGCCATAAAGTACATTGGGACAGCCTGAAGTTGTGAAAAGCACATTACAAATGCAATTTCTTTCTATGATAAATCAACTCTGAATTTATAGTTTTGCATACCCAAAAATTCTTCAACATGAATTAAGAAACTGGTCTCCAGTCCTGAATTTGAGTAAGAATACATGATAACATCTATAGTGCCTCAATAATTCCTCTGCTGGTTCATCTTAATGAATAGTAGGTTTGCTCTATCTGGCTGCTCCAGCCTTCCCTTCTCCAACAAACTCGCTATCTTCCTCTTACACAACTACTTACTGAGTTTTCCCTTTAAAGACGCAATAGATTGTGGCTCAACCTCTTCCTGTTGCAAAGTATTTCTCATTCCAATAATGCTTTACACTAAAATGAAACCATATCTCTCCCCAACCCCTTCCTGGAAATGTAAAAAACCTTTTTTTCAGAATGGTTAGCTACAAATTATGTTACCTTTTACATTTTTTTAGTTTTGTGCACAATACTTTATCAGAGGAAAATATCTATTAATTTTATCTGTCTCCAGGCTTAACATCCTCTGTAAGTACTGTTTCTTCAGTTCTCTGCCAAGTTATTAATTCCTGATGAAGGGCTTATGCCCAAAATGCTGATTCTCTTGCTCCTCGGATGCTGTGCTTTTCCAGCACCAGACTCTCGACTCTCTGCCAAGTTAAGTTTGTTTTATCTTACCTCACAGAACTTTGCCTTTTACAAAACCAACATCCTTATCTTTGACTACACATCATCCTTTACATTCTAACATTATCACAATTGCTATTTCCCAATTGTTCTCCTACTCTCATATCAATTCTCTTGACTGAACTTAATTTCTGAAAGCTAATTCAAGTAATGCTTCTTGTCTTGCTAGGCAATAGACACCATATTCAAGGAAGCAGCCTTGAAGTTGCTAAGCAATGGGGGCTAGGACCACTTCATTAATAAAGATGGCAGTGGCAGAACAGGATGATTTGATATTACTCATGATAAGAATGAAGATTCTACAGGTGATGCCATGGATCACACTCCTCATTGCTATCCAGCATATTGCACATCAAGTCAGGAGTGAACCAAATTCAACCATGAAGGCCCTGATGTTGAACAGCTTCAGCGTTGAAACACAGATGAGTAGTCACGTGATTGTGATACCAGTGCTTGTGGAATTGTTCATGATGAAGGAGTCAGTGGGTTTGGAAGAGGATGCAGGATTTTCAATTAAATAACAGAAATAATGGACTGAAAAATTAAAAGGGTAAAAATATGTAGATACTGGACATTATTTTTGAATGTACTGTTTTAAGTTTATATTTATATTCCAGAAGAAAAGCAGAAGCCATCACATGGGAGCAGATGGAAACTACTTTCTAACTTTCCCCATCTGTAGGGTAAGCCCACAATATGAAGATCAAATAGGTTTCATGGCAGTGCCTTGGGATAAACAAAGTGCAAGGTTCATTTGGAGATCAGAAAACATTAACAAGTCCAATTCAATGCACATTTCACAACTGCAAGATGTCCCCACCCAACTCAATCATGCCAGGCTTTCCTGTACAAGAGTGTGTGTGTATGTCTGAGTCATGAACAGCTGTCTATGACACTTTGAAATTTCGCCAAGAAAAAGTGGGCGGACTTAAATGGGAGGAGGGAAGCGCCTTTAATTCACAATGAGGGCAGGTGATTGGCATCGTCTCCGACCAATGGGGGGGTTGCGCGCCGATGATTGACGCCCGGCGCACCCAATGCGGAGGGGGGGCGTGGGGGGGTTGGTGATCGATCGTCTTGACGGTGCCCAATCAGGAGAGGGGCGGCGGGAGCCACCGCTGGGCGGGTCCTGTTGCCATGCCGGAGTCCGGGGTCCAGGCGCGGCGCAAAATGGCGGAGAAATTCCGCGCGGCCGAATGAAGCCGAGGCCGCAGGGCTGAGCCGCGGAGCCGCCGGCATCCAGGTTCTGCTGGGAGCGGCTGCCGTTCATCAGAGGAGGAGAACGAAGATCCCCTTCCTCACCTGAGAGGCGGCGACGTCGAGCCTTGAGCGCTTCCCCCCCCCCCCTTCCCTTCCCTCTCTGAAGGAAAACCCGCTCTTAGGCCGTAGGAGTCCGGGGAGGAGGGGGGGGGCCGAGCTTAAAAGTTTCACTCATTTCTCAGAGACGATGGGAAACACCTTGTCCTGTTGCGTGTCCCCGGGGGCGAGCCCCACGCTGTCAGGCCGCGGCGGGCTCCGGGGCCAGGAGCAGCAGCGGCGGCAGCAGCAGCAGCAGGAGCGGATCGACGCTTACCGAGTGGAGGCGGAGCTCCGGGAAGCCGAGCCCAGCCCCGGAACCAACCTGCAGCACATCAGTGACAGGGAAGCGCCGGAAGGTGAGAGCGGCGACACCGCGCGGCTGGTGGGAGGAGAGAGGCGGGGGCTCCGGTGATGTCACAGACACTGCCCTGAGTTGATGGAAGTTGGTGCAAAGTTGAAGCTGCAAATGTGTTGCTGGTCAAAGCACAGCAGGCCAGGCAGCATCTGAGATGCACACGTTTGCAGCTGTGATCTCCAGCATCTGCAGACCTCATTTTTTACGCAAAGTTGAAGCAGGCAGCTTCACTGAAGGATGATTGCATTGACTGGACTATTGGCAGCTGCCTCTTCATCCCAGCAGAAAATCACTCTCTTATTTGAATTTGGTACCTAAAAGAGCTTAGGTGTTATCTCATCATTTCTGAGCATTTCCTTCCTGTTACCATTTCTGCATGCCCACCTGGAGTCGCAGAGATGTACAGCATGGAGACAGACCTTTCGGTCCAACTCGTTCATGCTGACCAGATATTCTAAATTAATCTAGGTCTATTTGCCAGCATTTGACCCAAACCTTTGCTATTCGTGTACCCATACAGATGCCTTTTAAATGTTGTCATTGTACCAACCTCCTCCACTTCCTCTGGCAGCTCATTCCATACATGCACCACCCTCTGTGTGAATGGGTATTGCAGGAATGTAGTCATTAATAAGTCTCTTATCTGGCTCTTTGTGATTCAGGAAGGTTGTGTCTTTTAAGCTGCTAAGCGTGTGCCATTGCTGAGCCCTGATTCTGCACCTTATCCAGGTGTGCTTTCCAGTATTTTTCTGAATTAATTTCTTGGAATTCCCTCCCCAAGAGTATTGCGTGTCCACCTACAGCACATGGACAGCAGTGGTTCAAGAAGGCAACTTTGTAAGGGCAGGCAATAAATGCTGGCCAAGGATACCCATGGCTCACAAGTCACTGAGTGCATGTGTCTGTAGATGTAAACTTGTCATTAAGGCAGCATTTGATTGAATATCGTATCAAGGAGGTCTAGCAGAAGTAGATTCTTTTGGAATCTTGGGAAGTCAGTGCTGCTTGATGTTGTACTTGGCACAAAGGAAGATCGTTGTTGTTAAATCAAATCATGTCAGTCTCAGGACGTGACTGGAGATTCTCACATAGTGTCTTTGACCCAGCTATCTTCATCTGCACATCAATGCCCTTAAAGCAAATGGTTAGACTGGGGGATTTTGCTATTGATTGCACAATATTCAGTATCATTTATGATTCCTCAGATACAAAAGCATTTTGTGTCCAGATGCCACAACATCTGGATGAAATTGGGTCTTGGGCTGATAAGCGGTATGCAAAGCTTACATCACAGAAGTGCCAGGTAAAGGCCATTCCCAAAAAAAGGAACCTAATTATTGCTCCTTGATGTTCAGTGGCATTACTATTGGTGAATCCTCCATTCTGAGCATCCTAGATGTTAGCAATAACCAGAAACTGAGTTTGACCAGCCATACAAATACTGTGGCTAAAGGAACAGGTCAGAGACTAGGCTCTAGTGTTGGTTTAAAATCACATGTCAGTATCTGGTACATGAATCTAATACACAGGGACAGGAAAGCGAATTTGTTTTGCTGTCCTTTCTTTGTTCTGGGTAAGGTCAGGACTGAGTTAATCTGTGACATTGGTGACTCTCTGAGGCTCTAATAGAATGTTGTTAAGCACTAATATGACTCACCCATGAAGATGGGTCACTGGAGGGAAGATACCAGAGTTTGGCTGATGTCCATCAGGCTCTACACCCAACTTGAATTAACAGATTCAGGACACGAGAGAAGAAATTTGAATGGCAAATTTGCCTTCAAATAAGAACCCGGTGAATAGTAATGTGTTGTATCTATAGGTAAAAAGTTATTGCAAACTATCTGTGATTAGAGGGCATTCAGGTCCATAGAAAGCTTGTATTCGGGGTTTCTGCTTTCTTTAACTCTTTTTACTCTTAAGATTGAGCACGTATGTGATCCATGAATTTTAGCCTGATTGGTGTGTAAGTGTACACAACACACAACTTTTAAATAACCCTCTCTGTAGGGATATTATTGTGGTATGATTTGCTATTTCTTCCAATGTCAGCAAATTTCAATGATGCATGATTTGAATTCCTGAAAGGCAACAATTAGAAGCACGTGTGTGTGTGTGTGTGTGTGTGTGTGTGTGTCATAAATAGCCTGACAGTGAATTGTTGTCAACTTAGTATTTTTGTAGCATCTTGCAGGATATACTGACGGCAATGTACTCCCAGCAGCACTTGGTTAATGTCTGTAATCCTAGTTCTTTGTTAAAACAAATGTCTTGCATTACTGTAGTACCTTTTACAATCTCAAGATGTCCCAAAGCACTTCAGCCAGCGGAATGCTTTTAAAAGTTGCTACTGATGTAATGTAGGAAATGCGACAGATAATTTGCATATAGCAAGGTCCTATAAACAAGATTGTGGCAATCTCCAGATAATCTGAGTTTGGAGATAGGTGAGGAATAAATGTTAACCCAGACACTAGTGAATACTTGCCTGCTGTTCTACCATGAGATCTTTTACACAGGCCTCAGTTTAACATCTCATCCCAAAGTTTTCATTTCTGACATTGGATCATTTTTGTAAAGTAACAGCCCAGATTTTGTGTTCATGTAGACTGGAGTCCTGCTCCAGAGATAATATTCAGATGCTAGGTTGAGAATGCTACACTGAGCCACAGCTGCCACTTTGAACTGCTAGCCTGAAAGTGCTTTTATATTTTTGATCTGCATGTATAGTGACTGAATACTGTGCAGTATTCATGGGTCAACTTGGAGCTAAGAAGGCAAATTAGTTGATAAGGAGCAATTTTACATTCTTACTAGACTTAATGAAAAATTTTAAAACTACGAAACACCATTCTAATTGTGCAATAACGCTAAGTTTTAATGAAACAGTGTCTGCTTAACTGAGAATAGGCTCGAACTGTCATTTGTATTAGTTTGATTCTCTCTTGAGTTGATGCAATTGTGAGAATAGGAAGTTGCCAGAGGCAGAAGAAAACTGATTGAATGAAACCAATGCAGGTGTCTGCTTGACTCAGTTAGAAGGTTCAAGCCATTTGAGTGGATAAATTGGGTTCACACACCACCTTACATTTTGCAACTTGGCTGCTATGTTTTCTACATTACATCAATGACCACATTTGTAAAGGCACTGCTAGACATGCCATTTTTGGATGACCAATTAAATGGATGTTCTGCTTCCTTAAGCAAAGCCTTCCTGTTCAGATAAATGCAGCAGACTCCAAGGTAGTATTTGTAAGGAAAACAAGCTGGTTAGGGCGAACTTGCTCCCTTATTTAAGCCAGCAAAAATAGATTAATTGGTCATCATTAATTTGACGTTTAGCATAGAGTGCTGGTGTACACTACCTTGCTAGACTTGATTATATGACAACTGTAGTTATGCATCAGATAACATACATTGACAGAAGTACTTTGGACCATCCTAATGGTGTGAAAGATACTACTAAACAGATGTTTCAAAACTGCCTAACAGGCCTCAGACTATGTTGAGATAATACAGAAAAAATGAGATGGAAGACACCCATGCAAATACGAAACAGTTTTCTGTGAAAAGTGTTAAAAGGATGTATTATCAACAGCGCAGTAAATAATGCATATAAAAATCTTCTGAATATTGTTGTATGATTAGATTAGATTAGACTTACAGTGTGGAAACAGACCCTTCGGCCCAACAAGTCCACACCGACCCGCCGAAGCGCAACCCACCCATACCCCTACATTTACCCCTTACCTAACACTATGGGCAATTTAGCATGGCCAATTCACCTGACCCGCACATCTTTGTGACTGTGGGAGGAAACCGGAGCACCCGGAGGAAACCCACGCAGACACGGGGAGAACGTGCAAACTCCACACAGTCAGTCGCCTGAGTCGGGAATTGAACCCGGGTCTCAAGCGCTGTGAGGCAGCAGTGCTAACCACTGTGCCACCGTGCCGCGTATGGTTGAATGTTAAGTTGGTCTAGGGAGTATAGAATTCAGTCGATGCTGGAGATGTGGTGATCAACTACTCCTAAAATTGGAGAATGATAGAAAATGTATGTCTGGTTGTTATTGAGAGGTGAATTTGTTCTTCTGATTGGATGGGAGAAATAGAGAGAACGGGCGTATCGTGCAAATCTCTCCCCTTGAGTTTTAAAAGTCAAGGGCAGGCTACTGCCTGCTTCCGGTCTTGTTTCAGGGAGAGAGACTTTTTTTCTCTCTCTCAGTAACTTTATCCACTGTGTAGTATTTCAGTCACTGCAGTCAGTGATGCGATAATTTCAGGGCGGGCGAGTGGGGGGGAAAGCTGAGGGCTATTTCCAAATGATCCAGTTCTATATAGATAATACGTATGGTAAAAGAGAGTCTGCAGCTGGTGTTCTCTGTGTCATTCTGAGACTGCAGGATGTAAATTCCACTTTTGCATGGTGGTGATTAGTTTTAACTTGAAGGTGTAGTTCAGATTCTGGTTGTCTACCCGAACTTAATGTGAGCAGTGTGCTGGCAATGCGTGCAGATACCTGAACTATATGGGGGGGGGGGATTCTATAAGTGCGCTAAACCCACAGAGCAGTTTTGCACTCTTCAGAGTTATTTATATTAGTGCAAAAGCAGGACTTTAAGGCTTTACACAGGTATCTTTACAGAATCATAGAAATGTACAGCACAGGAGGAGGCCATTCAGCCCATTTCTGCACCAGCTGACAAATACACATCTGACCTCCTCCCATTTTCAGTTTTTTTGGTCCAGAACTTTGTAGGATACAGCACTTCAAGTGAATATTGAAGTGTAAACCAGTGGGCTGATAGAGGTCCATGTGGAAACTCGATTAAACATTTGAAGATTTCTGTCTCTACCACCATTTCAGACACTGTAATCCAGAACCCTGTCACCCCCTGGAAGAAAAGATTTCCTGTTAAATTGCCTCTAAACCTCGTGTCTTTTACCTTTTTATATCTAGACATCCCCTTAAGGACCCCACATCCATGGGGAATAGGCCTTCTTGTCCACTTTATCTTAATCACTTCTATTAGATTTCCCTTCCATCTCTGTTTCAAAGAAGGCAGCCATAGTCTTTCCATTAAAGTTCTCTAGTCTAGGCAATATACTTTGCACTAGAGAGCATAAACAAAAATACAATCTCGTCTTTCTAATCAGGAGGTGGCCAGAATTGTGCACACTACTCCAGGTGTACTTTAACCAGTGTTAGCATACAGCTGACTATAGAATCCCTACAGGGCAGAAAGAGGCCATTCAGCCCAATGAGTCTTCACTGACACTCCAAAAAGCATGGGAAATAAGAAACATGAAAGGCTGAGAATTCAAGGGTAAGAATTAAGCAAGGCTGCAGTGATTGGGAGTAAGAATGCTAAAAAGGTGAACCTTAAGCCCTTATGCACTCATGTACAGAGCGTGTGCAGTAAAATGGATGAGTTAGTCACGTGAGTAGATCTAAATGGGTATGTATGATCTATTAGGAATTAGAGATGTGGCTGCAGGGTGACCAGGAATGGGAACCGAATATCCATGAGTTTTCAGTTTTTAGAAAGTAGAAGAGAAGGAAAATGAGGTGGCGTAGCACTGATTTTAAAGGAAATTAATGCAATTGTGAGGAAAGATATTTGCTCAGGTGATGTAGAATCTGTATGTGTTGAGCTTAGAAACACCTAAGGGGCAGAAGATGTTAATAATAATAATAATAGACCCCATTTGTCGCAATTGCGTTCTTGTGCAACCTTGTGTTATAAAAAAAATCATGCTTTACAAACAGTGTCCCCAATTCATCAATTGTGTTATAGCGAATGTGCATTATAACAGAACAACCTGTATTGATGAAGACATTAAAAAGAAAATCAGAGATGCAAGTAATAAAGTTATGGCTGTTATTTTGGGCAATTTCAATCTGCACATAGATTGGACAAGTCAAATCTGTAGCAATATGGTAGAAGAATTCTTGGTATGTATATGGGATAGTTTTATGAATCATTATGTTGAGGAACCAAATAAAGAGAAAAGGCCCCCCTGAAAGGCTATTGTATAATGAGGAAGGAATAATTGACAATTTAGTTATGGATGGATCTTTAGGGAAGAGTGACCACAGTAAGATGGAATTCTTCATTAAAATAAAAAGTGACATGGTTGTTTCTGACACTGGGCTCCTGAGTTTAAATAAAAGGGCTTACGATGGTGCAAAACATGAGCTAGTTATGATAAATTTGGGAGTGGTACTTAAAGGAATGACAGTAGGTAGGCAATGGCAAACATTGAGTGCATGGACAAACTGCAAAAATTATTCATTTAGTCTAGCATGAAAATAAAACTGGAAACACAGTCAGACCATGACTAATAAAGGCAATTAGTGACAGAATTAAATCCAGGGAAGAGGAGTTCGAATTGGCTCAAAAAAGCAGCAGACCTGAGGATTAGGAACAGTTTAGGTTCTAGTAAAGGGAGCCAAAAAGACTGATTGGTTCTGCCTTCGCAATGGAAGACCTTAACATCCCAAAATATAGGGGGACACTGGCTCTAATGGGAAGGAGGAATTGAAATAAATTAATCTTATAAGGGAAATGGTCTTGTGGAAACGAACAGGTTTGAAATCCGATCAACCCACAGTGCTTGATGACCTTCATCAGAGAGTATGCAAGGATGTGACCCTAGAAATAGCAAATATGAGTGGTGGTCACCCAAAATTCTGTAGACAGTAACCATTCCTTTGGGCTGGTGGGCAGCACACGTAAGGCCACTATTTAAGAAATGGGAAGAAAACATCGTATTATAGATGGGTTAGCTTGGCACTGGTAATGTGAAAAGTGTTGGAGTGACAGTATTGGCCAGTCCAGATGGATTTGTGAAGGGGAAATTGTACTTGACAAATCTGCTGGAAGTTTTTAAGGCTTTAACTAGTAGAAAGGATAAGGGGGAGCTAATGGATAAGGTATGTTTGGATTTTCAGAAAGCTTTTGATAGTATCCGACATAAAAGATAAGTGGGAAAAATACAAGCACATGGGATTTGAGGCCATGTATAAATAGATTGTTTCCTGTTTCTGCCAACCAATTCTCAAAAGAGTAGGAGTAAATGGATCTTTTTGAAAGGATTAGTGCTTGGAAGTCACAGGTAGAAAGGATAATGTAGAAGGCGTTCGGTAAGCTTTCCTTTATTGGTCAGTGCATTGAATATAGGAGTTGGGAGGTCATGTTGCAGCTGTACAGGACATTGGAAGGTTACTCTGGGAGTATTGTGTGCAATTCAACTCTTTCCTATATGAATGATGTGAAACTTGAAAGGCTTCAAAACATTATGTTGCCAGGGTTGGAAGATTTGAGCTGTAAGGAGGGACTGAATAGGCTGGGGCTATTTTCCCTGGAGCATCGGAGGCTGAGGGGTGATCTTTATACTGCTTTACAAAATCATTAGGGGCATGCATGGGATAAATAGACAAGGGCTTATCCTTGGGGTGGGCAGTCCAAAAGTGGAGGGCTTAGGTTTAGGCTGAGGGGGGAGAAGATGTAAAAGGGACTGAAGGGGCAACTTTTTCACGTGGCGGGGGGAGGGTGGTACGTGTATGAAACGAGCTGCCAGAGGAAGTGGTTGATGCTGGTATGATAGATTTAAATGGCATCTGGATGGGTACACAAATAAGATTTTTGAGGGATATCTGTCATATGCTGCCATATGCTGCCACGCGGGTCTAGACTTATATAGGATATCTGGTCGGCATGGAGAAGTTGGACCAAAGGGTCTATTTCCAAGCTGTACATCTCCATGTCTCTATTCCTGCTATTCACAATATATATGAATGATTTAAATGAGGAATCTACATGTCATACCACCAAGTTTACAGATGATGTGAAGCTGGGTGGGAGGGTGAGCTGTGAGGAGAATGCAGAGAAGCTTCAGCGTGATTTGGACAAGCAAAGCAGTGGGCAAACACGTGGCAGATGCAGTACAATGTGGGTAAATGTGAGACATCCACTCTGGCAGCAAAAACAGACAGACAGGCAGATTATTATCTGAATGGTGATTTAAATTGGGGAAAGGATTGTACAATGAGACATGGGTGTCTTCAGGCACCACTTGTTGAAAGAAAGTCTGGAGGTGCATCAAGCAGTGAAGAAAATAAATAGTACGTTGGTCTTTGTAACAAGAGGATTCGAATAGAGGAGCAAGGATGCCTTGCTGTAACTGTACAAGGCCTTGGTAAGACAACACATGAGTACTTGTGTGGTTTTCAACGCTTGATCTGAGGAAGGCTGTTCTGGGTATCGATGAAGTGCAAAGAATGTTTGCCAGACTGATTCCTGGAAAGGTAGGATGGACATACAGGAAGAGACTGGATCGTTTAAGAATATGGTCACTAGAGTTCAGAAGAATAGCTTTCATAGAAACCTACAAGATACTAACAGTACTGTGCAGAGTAGATGCAGGAAGAATGTTCCTGATCACTCGGAAACCCATAACTGGGGCTCACAGTCTAAGGTTAAGCACAGTCTCAAGAATAAGATTTACATCGTGCAATTGTCAGAAAAGAGGCAATGGTGTGGGCCTGTTTTCTCTAGCAAAAAATTACTGAGATGACCATGTGGAGATATTTAAGTCTGTGAAGGAATCCCAGAGGGTAGATAAAGAGAGAATGTTTCTGCTTTGCAGGGACCAAATTCCAATAGGGAGTTTGAGAGAATCCTCTTTACCCAGAGAGTGGTTAGGCTGTGGAACTCACTAATCAAGCGATTGCAAAGAGTAACCTAAAGAGGAAGGTGGGTGTGTACCCAGAAGGCAGAAGGGGATAAACAGGTAAAAGGAATAGATGAAGAAAGATGGAGGAGGCTTCATGTCAGCTTTTTCTTGTGAGTTGATGGGAATGTGTGGAAATTCTGTCTATTTGCCAGTCTGCTTCTTGAGTAACTATCAGTATTCCTGATGAAGGGCTTATGCCCGAAATGTTGAATTTCCTGTTCCTTGGATGCTGCCTAACCTGCTGTGCTTTAACCAGCAACACATTTTCAGCTAACTATATCAGTATTATTATAGCAAATAACCAACCAGGTTGTGAGGTTAGTTTGTTCAGGTTGTTAAAGGTTTTTGTGTCTTTCGTTGTCTTTGTACCAGTGTATCTGGGATTGTCTGAAATAACAATTTATTTAAGAAGTGAGGAAGAGTTTCCTGATGACTTAGTTAACCAATAGGTAATTAATCAGGGAATGTATAATTGCTTTAGCGTGCAAGTACAGGTGGATAAAGTGGTGCAGTGTGTCCAGAAGGAAAAGCAAGGAGCTATGATAAGCTTGTAGTATCCTCCTGTTTTATTTTATCTCCCCCTCTCACCATATCCCCCCTCTCCCTCATTACCTATCTATTCAGCTCTTAAATGGATCTACTCTGTTTACTTCAACTATTTCCTGCAGTAGTGTATTCCATATTCTAACCACTCCCTGTGTAAAGAAGTTTCTCCTGAATTCCTTAATGGTAGTGGCCACAGTGAGAGGCCTGTCTGTAGGTTTAACTACCCATTTAGGCCAGTACTTAGAGAGCAGACAGTTTAGATTCACAAGATTAGTGTGTGGAATGGAAAACATCTATTACAACACTGGGATATTAAAGCTATTTCTGCTAAGAACTGACCAGACGAAGAATGAATTTAGAGGCTGTTTTCTCCAGTGGTGGAACTAACAATGAAGAGGTCATTGTGCAATTTTTTTTTTTGCAATGCCTCCAGATAGGGATTTATGAGTTGTGAGAGCACAGAATGTTTTGCTATGGGGGTTAGTTGGTGTGTTTTTTTTTAAGTAGGTAAATATTTTAAACCCTGGAATGGCCGGTCTCTTGGGCTCTTAAACTCTTTAGGTTGCTCTTTGCAATCGCTTGAGTTCCACAGCCTAACCACTCTTTGGGTAAAGAGGATTCTCTCGAACTCCCGATTTGAATTTGGCCCCTGCAGAGCAGAAACATTCTCTGTTTATCTACCCTCTGGAATTGCTTAGCATAGACTCCTGGGCTAAGTTGTCCCAGGTCTATGTTTTATCAGTTGGTCTCTATTGAGTAAGTTGGTCTCAACTGTGGTGGTGGCAGAAATGGGATGGGGTGAGAACTCGAGTGGAATTTGACCCACACAAATCTGACTCTGAAATGAGAGCTCTCCCAACCTGAAACAGCGATTATTCTTCATTTGTGACCTTTTGACACTCCAGCCAATTACCCAAAGATTGCATGAAGCTTTTTTAAAGTTCTTATATGGGATGCGAGCCAGCATTTATTGCCTTTCTCTACTTGCCCTTGAGAAGGTAGTGGTGAGCTGCTGCCTTGAACCTCTGCAGTGCATCGTTGTGGAGCCTGACCCCATCCCAGCTTTACATCCATACACGTGCCTTTCAGGGGATGAAGCAGTGGCCGTGTACAATTTTCCCTTCTCTTTCTGTAGCAGGATGCTGGAGTCAATTACAGAGGAACCTCGATTGTCCAAACGAGATGGGCGGGCACTATTTCGTTCAGATAATTGATTATTTGGATAATCAATATTACCTGAAACAAGGAAAGACATGCTGATCTAACACTGTGCGCTATTGGTGAATTTATTTAAATCTATAATTTTAATGTATTGAGCGCAAGAGGACACGGATTTCACGTGATGAACAAAATAAAGCAATGATAACATGAGGAAACTTCTTTAAAATGCAGTGGTAGTTATCATTTGGCAAAGAATCATGGAGACAGCATTAAACAAGATCCTGAACAGCTTCTACAACCGCAACAGCGTTTGTCAGTTTCCGGGAACGCATTCTCACAGTAGAAAGGCAGGAGCAGTGCCTTGCACATGCGTTTAGGTTCTCGGCCTTTTTTTTAAAAAATAAACAGACCTGTAAAGTGACGGGAATACCTCTACAGTAATGTAAAATACTTACTTTTGCAAAGGGCTGTGTAACAACCCTTATCTAAAAAAAGATCCAGTCGCTGATGCTTGAGCTGATTGCGTTTCTTTGTTTTTGCCAGCGTTTTCACATGTTCTTCAGGACAGGTACGTTGAACATGCTTACTACTTTGATGTAACGTTTTTGTGGGACCTTGAAATCTTCTTTGGATAATCCGAAATTCAGATAACAGAGGTTCCTCTGTATAGTGTTCAGTCAAGTGCTCTGGGTAGCTTACTCACTACAGATCACATAATCTGAATTAGAAATGCTCTCAAACTTTTCTTGGCTTTGTTCTTTAAACAGATGAGTTGGTCTGACCATCAGAGACCCTTCAACTATAAGCAATGATTTTTTTTTCACAAATAAATAAACAAAATTAAGATACGCTTTTCGAATTCAGAAGATTAAACTAGGCCATGAAGTGTCAGAGTTAAAATGGGCCTGATAAGCTCAGTAAAACTAAGAAATGAGTAAAAATGTAGGGAATGGGCAAGAACAGTAGTTTTTGAATTGGTAAGTGATAACATTGCTAACGGAGCAGTGGCCTAAATTACATCCTCTGCACAGATTTCTTTGATTTAAAACTGGAGGAGCAGCATGGGAAGGCTCAAATGAAAGTTATGAGCAGGCTGCTTTTATTTTTAACTTGCTAAATCTGAAAGCTCACTGTTCTTTGGCTTACTCATGTTGAGTTTCTAGCTGTCTGCTAGGAGTAGCAAATAAATATTTATTCTGTTTCACTACTCGCGGGTGTGCAGTTAAAGTGGCTTAAACTCAATTTGACTGATGCGAGAGTGCTACCTCTGAGCTAAGGCTCACACTTAAAGGAAGAGGGGATAAAATACCCTGCAGTCCTCAGTAAGCACAAGGGAGAGAATTTAGCTCCTGCATGCTTGAGCCCTTTAGTTTTAGTACTCTGATTTGAAACGGCAGTAGGGAGAAAAGCTCAGGATAAGAGATGGTGCTGCTGGTTTATGCTGTGGCAAGGAATAATCAGATGCTTGGAGCCATGTGGGAATTTAGTGTGAAGAGCATTGATAAGGAAATCCAGCTGTTTTCATTGAGTGGGATTGTAGATCATAGGCTATTGCTTTCCTATCTACTAGCTGCTTAGACATTGTCAGATCCTTTAGGAAGAGCTGCCTCCAGACCTGAAATGTAGAACCACTCCAGTTTACATCTTAGGATATTTACTCACCAAGTACAACTGTCAGAAAGTTGAATCACAGGATTGTATTGATGTTGCATTCACACAATATTGGCATCACTGCTCTTTATCACCCATCGCTAACCTGCCCTTGAGCATGGTAATGACTTGCTGCCTTGATTCACTGATACTTTTTGGATATAGATGCACCTATGGTGTTCAGAAGTTTTAAGGTGACAGTGACAGAGAAAGACCCGCAATATAGTTCCACGCCAGAATGGAACCTAACAGCTGATGTTCCAGTGCACCTGATGCTCTTGTCCTTCTAGGTGGTAGGGTACATCAGTTTGGAAGGTGTTATTGAAGGAGCCTCAGTTAGTTATTGTAGTGCATCTTGTAGATGGTGCACACTGCTGCCACTGTGTTTTAGTGTGGGAGTGAATATTGAAGGTTGTGGATGGACTACCAATTAAGTGCATTGTCTTGGATGTTTTCAAGGTTGTTGAGTGCTGTTGGTGTTAGCACCCATCCACCAAGTAGAGAGTATTCCATCATTCTCCTGACTCGGGCCTAGTTGATTGTAAATTGGCTTTGGAGGGAGGTTGTAGAATTCTCAGCCTCTTAAGCCACAGTATTTGTGTGGCTGGTCCACAGGAGTTTCTGGTCAATGGTGATTCCCACACCATTTATTGGAGGGGGTTTAGCATGAGCAATATGGTCTTACCTTTGAATGTCAAGGGCAGAAGGCTCCTTTTCTTTCTTGTCAGTGATGGTTCCCTGACATTCGATTGATATTAATATCGCCCAGTTTGAGCCAAAGACTAAATGTTGCACAGATTTTGTTGCATGCACACACAGATGGCTTCAGTTTTTGAGAAATTGCAAGTGGTACTGAACACTCTCTCACAGGCGAGGAAGACTGGAGGTTTGCTAACGTGGTGCCACTGGAGTATTAAGGACAAGCCAGGGAACTATAGACCAGTGAGCCTGACCTTGGTGGTGGGCAAGTTGTTGAAAGGAATCCTGAGGGACAGGATGTACATACATGTATTTGGAAAGGCAAGGACTGATTAGGGATAGTCAACATGGCTTTATGCATGGGCAATCATGTCTTACAAACTTGATTGAGGTTTTTGAAGAAGTAACAGAGAGGATTGAGGGCAGAACTATAGATGTGATCTATGTGGACTAGTAAGGCATTAGTAAGGGTTCCCCATGGGAGACTGGTGAACAAGGTTAGATCTCATGGAATACAGGGAGAACTTGCCATTTGGATACAGAACTAGCTCAAAGGTGGAAGGCAGAGGGTGGTGGTGGAGGGTTGTTTTTCAGACTGGAGACCTGTGACTAGTGGAGTGCCACAAGGATTGGTGCTGGGTCCACGACTTTTCATCATTTATATAAATGATTTGGATGTGAGCGAAAGAGGTATAGTTAGTAAGTTTGTTCATGACACAAATTAGAGGTGTAGTGGACAGCGAAGAAGGTTGCCTCCGATTACAATGGCCCATCTGATCAAGATCCCAATGTACTGAGAAGTGGTAGATGGAGTTTAATTTAGATAAATGTGAGGTGCTGCATTTTGGGAAAGCAAATCTTAGCAGGACTTATATACTTAATGGTAAGGTCCTAGGGAGTGTTGCTGAACAAAGAGATCTTGGAGTGCAGGTTCATAGCTCCTTCAAAATGGAGTCACAGGTAGATAGGATAGTG